>NC_054471.1:47142751-47773168 GCF_017639515.1 Carcharodon carcharias | reverse complement strand
CCAAGATAGAGCAGTTTGCTTGATCAGTATTCCTGCCTCTAAACTCAGTATCCACACCCCATGGGTTGCAGCTCCGAAAGAGAGCCATATCTGTTTCTCTCTCCACAAATGCTGCCAGACCTGCTGAGTTTTTCCAGCACTTGTTATTTTACTTCAACAGTTCACTTTGTGGGGAGACCTAGATTCACATGTACCCCTAAAGGTGTTGTCAGTTTCAGAGGAATAATGACAACAAACACTGACAATTTCACTGTCACGACAACTGCAAAATATGGGTCATTGTGTCATGCATATTCAAAACTGTCAATTTAGATGGCATTAGTAGTTCTTGAAGTGACTGTTCACATCCTTTTGAATAGTCTTTATTTACTGTCTACAGGAAGCATTTTGGCAACTCATCAAGATTATTTCAATAAACTATAACTCAACAAGTAATCCTAAAAAGTCTATAATTAAACTAGGTAAACATCTGAAAAGAATGTGCAAAAATGGTGACTAACTCAAATCCAGTCGCTATAGCAAAGCAAAGCTGCTTGAGAAACGTTTAGGGATGGACTTTATACAAACATAAAGGAGGAAAGGGGAAAACAAAGGTTTTGCATTTATATTTCATTTTTCACCACCACCGGGGATGTGTCAAAGTGTTTTACAGCCTAAAAAGTACTTTGAATTGCAGTCGCTATTGTAATGTTGAAAACACAGGTGCTAATATAAGCAAGCTCCCACAAATAATGAGATAATGGCAAAATAATCTCTTTTTTGTAATGCTGATTGACCAATAAATATTGGCCAAGACACCAGGAAAACTCCCCATCTCTTCTTTGAAATGGGTTCATGGGTTCTTTTATATCCACCGAACAGGCAGGTGATACGTCTGGTTTAACATTTCGTCCAAAAGACGGCATCTCCAGCACTCTCTCAGTACTGCACTGGCGTGTCAGCGCTGATTGTTTTACTCAAAGCCCTGGAATGGTACTGGAACCAGGAACCTTGGGACTCAGAGGCAAGCATGCTACCAAGTGCAGCAGATATTCCATCAATTCTCAGCATGCCCACTTCTGAAATGGATTCTGACTCACTAAACTAATTCAAGGAGTAATTGACAGCAATTAAACTAGGGATTTATTAACAGCAAATGTTGATTTTTAAAGATAAAAGCAAAATACTGTGGATGCTGGAAATCTGAAACAAAAACAGAAAATGCTGGAAAAACTCAGGCTCTTCAGAATTCTGAAGAAGGGTTATACAGACTTGAAACATTAACTTTGTTTTTCTCTCTCCAGACGCTGTCAGACCTGCTAGTTTTTCCACCATTTTTTGAGTTTTAAAGATCAATTTTACATACTATAAGCAAAAAGTGATGCAAAAATTAATAATGGAGACTGAATTAGCAGCTGATAAATAATTCCCACAAAGCCCACAAGTATTCCAAAGATCAGACTCTCCTTAACGTACAGATAATTGCCCGAGTGTAAATCACTGGTGTTTACTGAAATGCTAATGGATATGTTACTTAGCTTTGTAGCCTTACAAAACTGTAGCACATTTTGAAGAGGTTTGGATGACAAAAGCCACAAGATTTCTTAACAATACATGCTGCTGACAGGCCCCATTAACCTACTCTTCCCTTGCCTCTATTTAGCAGGGCCATAACAAGGCAGAAAATATTGGGATTGTGATGTGTGTGGAGAAATACAGCCTACTTCAGACCCCCTTGCAATACAGAACTTCAGTGCATCAATATGCCCTGAACATAACAGCAATAATTATGAAAGTCTCTTACTAGGATAATAGCCAGCTTTTACTGAAAAGGCACAGGATAGAAAATATGTACATAAATTCTCAGTCCTGCAAACATCAGTTATAAAATTACTCAATATTCAAGTAGTGTGGTCAATCACAATAAACAATATCAGCAACTATGCTCTATATTGGCATCCACTGTAAGCAGAAAAATTGGCAGATATATAACTATCTAAAACCAAAATGCATCCTAGATTGTGATTCATCAATACAGTGTCAGATCGAGTCATACGGACTCGAAACAATAACTCCCTCTCTCTCCACAGATGGTGTCAGGCCTGCTGAGTTTTTCCAGCATTTTCTGTTTGTGACACAGATCTCACTTGTTAATTACTGCAATGCGAGATTTCTTAAGCATTTTCTCATTTAAATTTCTTTTCAAAGGGGTTAACACACAGAGGAAAACAGAAAACAAAATCTAAGGAGAGAGAGAGAGCGAGAGAGAACGCCATCACTCTCTTCTGGTCACACCTACATTCAGGAAACACTATTTTCTATTCTTTCTGCACCTGAAATGGAACATGAATTCATTATGTGAGATTCTGTAATTCAAAAATAAAACAAAACATAAGTTTAAGTTACTGTGTAACATGAAATCTTGCATTAAGTTAGGCGATTTAACTTTCAACATTTTAATCCACCAATTTAAAGCAGTACTCCAGGTTAATTTATTTCATAGTACTTTATTTACCTCTAAAATCCTTTCCAGCCTGAAACACTCAGGTCTCTATGCTTTCACCATTACTTGTGGGACATTTTGTGCAGACTGGCCGCCACATTTACCTACGCTGATTACGCACAATTGACTATAAAAACTCTTTACGATTGGGTTTCTATTCTTCTATGTGTGGCCTGTTACTTCTTTCCTTCAAGCAGTACTTTCCCTCTCTAATTCCCTCTTCTCCTTTGAGATGTTCCTTAAAACCTACCTTTTGATCATCCACTGTATTTTAATATTTCATGTGACTCGGTGTCAAATTTTGTTTGATGGAGCTCCTGTGAAGTGTCTTTGGACACTTTACAATGCTGAAGACACTATTATATAATGCAAGTTGTTGCTTACACTAGCCTGCAATAAATTTCACCTAACATTCACCTCGACATTTGGGCTACCTGTTTCGATCCCTCCTAATTTTCTATCAAGTGCAAATACAAATGATTTACATCAAATTTGATCTAAGCCACTGATATAAATTAAAAACACCAGCAACCCAAAATGAGCTCTGGAGTACCTGACTCAGTACTTCCCCCAGCACTACAATACCCCTCTGATTAGTACCTATTTTTTCTACCCTTCAGCTAAATTCTTACCAGTACCCAGATATGGTCCTGAATCACTACAGTTGCAAATTTAATTAGATTTTTTATGTCAAACTTTATCAAATATCTTATGGAAGTCAGAGTACTCAACATCAACAGATTTTAATCAGTTGACATGGCGTGCTACTTCAACAGCACCATGCATTTATATAGTACCTTTAATTGAATAAAACATCCCAAGATCCTTCACAGCAGCATTACCAAACAAAATATGGCAGTCAACCATGTAAGGAGAAATTAGCAAAAGTGACCAAAAGCTTGGTCAAAAAGGTGGGTTTTAAATAGCATCTTAAAGGAGAGGCAGTCAGGTTTAAGAAGGGAATTCCAAATGGAGCGAGGCAGCTGAAGACAAGGTCACCAAAGGTGGAACGATTAAAATCAACAATGCACAAGGCACCAGCATTGGAAAAGCAGAGATCTCTCAGATGGTGGTAGGGCTAGAAAAGTTAGAGAAAGGGCAGGACAAGGCCATGGAGGGCTTTGACTGAGTCATCGTATGTCAGCAAGCACAGGGATGATGGGTGAACAGGACTTAAGTGACAGTTAGGATACACAGGCAGAAGAGTTTTGGGTCAGTTCAACTTTATGGGTGGGGGGAGGAAAATGAAAGGCTGACTAGGAGAGCATTGGAATAAAAACAAAAAAACTGCGGATGCTGGAAATCCAAAACAAAAACAGAATTACCTGGAAAAACTCAGCAGGTCTGGCAGCATCGGCGGAGAAGAAAAGAGTTGACGTTTCGAGTCCTCATGACCCTTCGACAGAACTCAAGTTCTGTTGAAGGGTCATGAGGACTCGAAACGTCAACTCTTTTCTTCTCCGCCGATGCTGCCAGACCTGCTGAGTTTTTCCAGGTAATTCTGTTTTTGTTTTAGCATTGGAATAGTCGAGTTTAGAGGAAACAAATGCATGGATGAGAATTACAGCAGCCAATCCTTCCTCAATATGACCCAAGATGCAAGATCAGTCATAACTGTTTCCCTCTTAAAGCCAATGCAAACACTGTTCACTGGGTTGTTGCTGTACATACAGGCCTCAAACTTAATCTTTGTGAATCATGTCATCAACGTGCTGATTACCATGTTTACCACCTCGTGCTTATCTTCAGTGGCAAAGAATATCTGCATCTTGAGCGAAAAGGTTCCACATCAGGACTGGGGTAGGTGGGAGCTGAAGTGCAGCCAAGCTGGGCTAACACAGTCCTTTCTTTAAGCATTGTGAACAAGACTGCACAAATTAACATACAACATTGGATGTGGTTCAATACATGCAACTGGGAGGAAAGAGCAGGAACTGAGAGAGACTCGGTATGACTTTCAGACGATCAAACACTTGCTCCCAAGACACGTACTGAGATATTAGCGAACGCCTCCCACAAATTACGAAACTGGAAGATGCATTCCTCACAGATGCGCACCGGCCGCGCGTTCCTCGCCACGCAGCAGATGAGAGCCGAGCCGCTCCGGGCGAACCCCAGCAGCAGCTGCCGGCAGCTATCGCTCAATTCCAGCCGCAAGGGGCCCGAGGTCATCCAGCCGGCGGCCACGGCGGCGGCGGCGCAGTCCCAGTCAGGCGGGCCACCAGCTCCCCGCACCCTGCGGGGCAAAGGCCCATATTCCCGGTACACGTCCCACGCGGCCAACGGTGGGCCCGGGCTATACGGCGAGAGGTCGTCGCTCCTGCGGAAAGCTGCACCACCCAGCAGGCCGTCCCCAGCGGGAGAGATACCGAGAGCTCCCCGGCTGATCAAACCCAGTAAAATGCCGCCCACGAAACCGGCGCCGATCATCTCCAGCGGGTGATGGGCGAATACGCGACCTGCGCCTGCGCATTTGCTGCTGCTGCTACCGCCGGTTGTTTGCGCTGGAGCGAGGATGGAGCACATGATCGTGACGTCAGGGCAGGAAGGGCCTGGCCTGTCACGTGGGTTGGTTGCACTGACCCCTTCTGGTTCAGGAGTTGCGCACTCTGCAAGCCGATGGCTCAGGCAGCTGCTTGTCTGCGATCCGCGGAATGCACTTTGACTGGCTGAGAGGGCGGTTAGAAGCAGATTCAAAAGCAACTTTGGAAAGGTATGCTCGAGAAGGAAAAATTTGCAGGGGGGAACAAGCAGGAGAGCGGAACTAAAGATAGATTAAATTATAATGTCGCAATTGTACAGTATACTGTAATTTGCTGCGCTGTACCAATCTATCTATCTTAAACAAGATAGATTGGTGCAGCGCGGGTGGCCATTTGGGTTATACATATATTTGGTCAAGTGTGGTCAACCATGTCAGAGGTTGGAGACTGGTCATGAAGGATGCATAATCTCTCAAATCAAAAAGAGGTATCAGCAATACTTCAGCTTTTTAAGACAACATTAGTGTTTTTACTCATGTATCAGTTTCAACATAACAAAACCAGTCAGGTTAGATAGGAACATTGGCGTAATCCTAAATCCTTTCAGCCCTTTGAGTCTGCTCTGCCATTTGATAGGATAATGGGTGATCTGGTTGGGATTTCCACTTTCCTGTTTCCCCCATAACGCTTGACTCCCTTGTCTATTAAAAATCTATTTAACTCAGTCTTGAATAAATTCAATGACCCAGCCTCCACTGCTTTCTGGAAAGGAGAATTCTACATACTAACGAGCCTCTGAGAGAAAAAAAATTCTCCTCATCTCTGTCTTAAAAGGAAGACCTCTTAACCTTAAATCCCTCAGGATCCTATATGATTCAATAAGATCATCTCTCAATCTTCTAAACTCCAATGTGTACAGGCCCAGCCTGCACAACCTTTCTTCATGAGATATCCCCCTTATCCCTATCACCGTTGTGCTCACGGGCCTACATTGGCTTCCGGTCAAGCAATGTCTTGAATTTAAAATTCTCACCCTTGTTTTCCAATCTCCATGGCGTCACTCATCCCAATCTTGTAACCTCCTCCAGCCCACAATCCTTGGAGATACCTGTGCTCATCTAATTCTGTCCTCTTGAATACCCCTGAGTTTAGTTGCTCTTAGCTATCTTGGCCCCAAGCTCTGGAATCACCTCCCTACACCTCTACATTTCTCTACCTCACTCTCCTCCTTTAAGAATCTCCTACATCTTTGACCAAGCTTTTGGCTATCGGACCTAATATCTTCCTATGTGGCTCAGTGTCATTCTTTGTTCTATTATGCATCTGTGAGATGTCTTTGTGCGTTTTGTTACATTAAAGATGCTATATAAATATAAGTTGTTATTGAATCCATTGCTTCTTCTCATTTCGAATCATCTGCAAATTAGGCCACTTTGCACTGAGTTTCTGAATTCAAACCATTTATGTAAACTAGAAACATTAGTGACCCCAACGCTGAGCCTTGGATACACCCCACTCAGTATGTTCCCCCTGTCTTCATATTACTTATGTAATACACACTTGGGGCAGAATTTTTCACTGAGTGGGCGGCACACGCCTGACCCACTTGAGCGTAAAATAGCGTGTGATGACGTCAGATGAGCGACCCAGTGTCATTGCGCACTCACGCGATATTTTGGTTGGCGGGCATGATTGGGATTCAGAGCAACACCCACCATTAATTAAGAAACCAGATTAGGCCATTAAAAAGTCAATTGATGCTGATTTTACATTGCCCGTACGATTTTGCACTTGTCGCACGGGCAAAACGGGCAGGCAACCTGCTGACAATTTGCAAAACCTCATCCACAGGCAGGATAAAAGGGGTGAGAATTTTGGTAGATAGTTTGCTGCTGGTCACTTATTGGTACTTGGCAGCTTCATCTTTGTTCGGGGCTTCATTCTTAGCATTTCCAGGCTTCATTTCAGGACACATTGGTGTCTCCAAGGACCCTGGAGGATTCAGACTGTGTGGACCGTTCCAGGTATCAGCCAGCCTCCTGTTACCCTGGTAATGGGGATTGTGGTCTCCTTTGAGGAGGAAGAGAGGGGCAGAAGGAAGAGGAGGCCAGGTGTTCCAATGCAGCTTGCAGGGGAGCAACCTGTGGGAGGAGAGGCGCAGGCACAAGGGGCACAGGGCCAGCAGGTAGTCCAAAGCGTTAGCGGCCGCAGGAGACGCCACTGTCCTGCTGCCAGAGTTTACAGGCGGCAATGGATCTCTCTCAATGTGTCAGTGGTGCAATGCCAAAGGAGGATCTGCCTCTCAAGGGAGACCGCGACCTCTATTTGTCAGATGATAGGGCATGAGACCACCTCTAGTTGTATGGTTGGACACCCCATGCCAGTGGCTCTGAAGGTCAAAGTGGCCCTCAACATCTATGCCTCCAGCTCTTTCCAGGGGTCCGTGGGGGAATCTGTGTGGAGCCTCCCAATCAGCTATCCACAGTTGCATCAAGCTGGTGACAGAAGCACTGTTCAGGTGGATATTGACTTTCATTCGTTTCTGTACGGACAAGGCCAGCCAGGCTGAGTGAGCCAGAGGGTTTGCAGCGATTGCTGGATCCCCCTGCATTCAGGGTGCAATCGACTGCACACATGTGACCATCAAGGCATCAGCGGGTCAGCCGGATGCCATCGTCAACAGGAAGGGCTTCCACTCCATAAACATCCAGATAGTGTGTGACCATAGGATGACATATTCTGTAAGTCTATGCAAGGTACCCTGGCAGCTTCCATGACGCCTACATCCTGAGACACTCCTTGATGCCGGGGCTCTTCAGTGCTCCAGCCTGACTGGACGGATGGCTACTGGGTGACAAGGGCTTACCCTTGAAAAGGTGGCTTATGACGCCTCTCTGTGTCCAAGAACAGAGGCTGAGCAGTGGTATGACAGGATCCATGCCTCCACAGGAGTGGTGATAGTACCAAATATCTTCTGAAGGTTTGCTTCCAATGCCTGGACTATTAACGGGGAGCACTACAATACCCCACCAGAGCGGGTGTCACTGATAGTGGTTGCATGCTGCTGTGCTCTCCATAATCTGACACAAGCAAGGGGGAACCCACTGGAGGAAGAGGATCTTGACACAGGCCAAAGAGGGTGAATCCAGTAGTGAATCAGAAGAGGAGCCTCGGTCCCGGATGTCTGAAATGACCCTTTCCTTTGACCCCAAAGTCCACTCAGTGCCTGTGCAATAAGTTTGAGAGCCACCGACATCCAGCGTTACATACCTGCACCACATTAAATAAAAATGGTGAAGCATACTCAGGCAATTATGACAAAAGAAAATTTATCTCATTTTGATAGTACAAATAAATTAATAGAGCTTTCCCTGGTCTTCAGCCACAGACCAGTACACATAAACAAAAGATTGCACAACAGAGGATCACCCGTGACCAGTCCCTCTTGTGCTTATGGTGCGTTAAACATACGTTTGCGAGTGCTATGTCTAGGTGCCCCCCGCCCTCGCTGGCACCGGCATTGGAGACAGCCTGCGGACTCTGCTGTCTTGTTACCCTTGATGACCTTCGCAGTTGTCCTCTGGCCAGTGGAGCCTCTGCTGGCCCCACCTGGGAGGGAGTGGCTGTGCCATGGCTGGCATCATCCCAGTCGCCGCAGCCTCCTCAGAGCCACGGTCATTGGCAGAGGGCAGAGGAGTTGCTGCCTTCATCCAAGGCGCCCTGGGAGGATCCTGCAGAGACAACAGGCAGCTCGTGCGCCATTGTGAAGTTGCTCTGGACCTCCTTGCTCGCCATTGATGGATGGGCACCTAGCTGGGATACTGGGTGCCTCATCCATCTCCTGCACTGATGCTGACCACCTAAAATCAGTGCCTGTGTGAGGGCTTGCAGGTCTGAACACTACCCCTGGATCCCCTGATTCTGTTCCTGGAGCTGCCTTTCTGTGAGAGTCGCCACTCAGTGGAGGAGGCAGTGTGCTCAGCCATGAGGATTATGCTCCAATGGACTCCTCCATAACAGAGACCATGGCTCTCCGCCAGATCCACTCACACATCTCGGTGGACATCCAGCATCAGACGCCTAATGGACGACTCCAGAGGTTCTTCATCAGCCTTCAACTGAGCATCATCCTGGTCTCCAGCAGTCCTCCAACTGCCGGCAGTGTGGGCATTTTCTGTCTCTGCCTGCACCTGAAATAAGTGTGAAGTGCCCTCACCACTGTGCACCGAGATACTAGCTGCTGATCTAACCCCCCCGAGATGCTGATATATGCGCTGGTGCCTGGTTCAGAGAGCAGGTGTGACGCAGGTGTATCTGGAGACTGGCAGGCCTCTGGCACCAGGGGTGGCGCTTCGGGGTCCTGCGATTGGGTGCATGGTGACAAATCTAGGGGAGAACAATGACATGTCATTACTTTAAGTCATCACATTGTGACTGTGCATGCCAGGCACCCTGGTGAGACAATTGAGATCTGCATCATGGTACCATCATCTTTCAATGATCAATGGGGAATCCAGTTTTAAGATTCCCATCAATGATGAGACTACACAAGAATGTTTGCACCATCCGAAACTCTCAGCTTTGTGCGCTGCACTCTTACCTTCATCTGACACGCCAGCCTCTCCACAGCCAGTTAACCGAGGTGCATGCCGGCTCTCCATCTCCAAGGCATCCTGTTCGTATCTCATGAGGATTAGGTTTTGGAGGCCTCCGCCAGTCGATGACCTTTCAATATTGTTATGGGCTGTTTTCTCCTGAAAGGACAGAGGAGCATTGATTAGTCCTCACTACCTGCAGTGCCACTGCAGCCTGGCGAACCTCACCTGAGAAGCACCTTGCAGGGCATATCACAATCCAAGCAGCCAGGGCTCACCCCCTTGGCCATTTCCGGCATCATTGATCGTTGGCATTCAGACTCTAACACCCGTGAGCTCCACAGTGGGGACAGCCAGACCTTAGCCTTTCAACACACTGATCCATGCCAACATGGTACTCACCCCTCCTGAGGGCAACAGGTCATTAAACCTCTTGCAGCGCTGGACCCAGGTGCAATGCACAACATCATAGCTGCTGACCAGCGCTGCCACCTCCTCCCAAGCTCTTTTTTTTTCAGTGCAGTGGCCTCCTCCTTCCATCCCTGAGGACCAGGGTCTCCCTCCTGGCAACCAGCAACTCCGGGTGGAAGGCGAGGTACTCATCAGAAAACTGGGGGTGGAGGGTCAAGTGCCCACCCGACCTGCCCTCCTGCCTGGCATCTGCAGCCGCACCGGAAGGCATAACTTCCTGCTGACAACGCCAAAGATGTCTTCTTCGCCAGCAAGCCTTCCAGGGGCTGGCTGGGCCGTTCTGAATCTGGGCGTCGTGTCGTTGACAGGCCCCCGCCCTCACTCAGCCCTCCCTGACCAGTGCTTCATTCTGGGTGGGCCTTAATTGGGCTGCCAGCGTGAAATTGCAGTCAGGGGCCAATCGCGGTCAGTGGCCTGTTTCCCGGCTGCTCTCGAGCCCACCAACCATGCCCACTGGCCGAACTCAAAATTCTGCCCTTGATGTTTTCTACCATTCAGTTCCCTACCCTACTCTCAGGGCTTATTAATAGCCTTTCATATGGAGCTTTGACTAATTCCTTTTGGAAGTTGATGTACACCATGTCGCAGGGCTGAAGCACAATCCATTCGGATTGTCATTTCCTCAAAAAAGCCAAGGAGATTGATCAAGCAGAATCTTCACCGCTGGATCCATATTTCTTGCAGTTCACTTGATTATTATTGTATGGATAATCTCATTCTCCCTTATAAATTCCATTATCTTACATCTATTGGAAGTCAGATTTATGAGTCCGTGTCCATTGGCATCACATTATCCTGTTTCCAGTCTAGCATATCTCTTTATGAATCCCTCATAGTGGTTGTTAGCCAATGTACCATCATCAGTTTTAAATTCACATTACTGGACTAGCAACCCAGAGGCTATCACTGTTAAATTGCCTTACACATTGGTAGCTATATTTGGACTAGAACAAGAACAAATTTTACTTTCCTTACTCTCAGGGAAGTTCCTATTACTTACAAGTGACACATTTAAACAATTCCTTATATCTGACCTGAATTCTGAAATTTCTTCAGATCTAGCAATGCTTTTCTGAACTTGAACTTCTCTTTCCCTGAAACTTTCTGTTAAGCTAAAAGTATCTGAACCAGTCCCTTTAGACTTCCTATTTTTGGATATTGCAAATACTATGGGGTGATTTTTAATGTGCTTGCTGTACCTGTGTGCTAACTTTTTGTGCTCCTTCTATGAGTACATCCAAGTCTCTCTGAACATCAACATTTAAAAGTTTCATACCTTTTAAAAATATTCTGCTTTTCTATTCCCATGACCAAAGTGAATAACCTCACACTTCTCCGCATTATACTCCACCTTGTGGAGCACTCACTTAATCTGTCTAATATCTCTTTCCAGCCTTTGTATTCACCTCACAGTAAGCATTCCTGCCTACCTTTATATCATCAGCAAACCTATCTTCATCTAAGTCATTAATATAGATTGTTAATAGCTGAGGTCCCAGCACTGAGACTTGTGGCACGCCACTTGTCTCAGCCTACCAACTTGAAAATGCCCCAATTTTCCCCACTCCCTGCGTCCTGTCTGCTGACCAAACCTCTATCCATGCAAATATATCATCCCCAACTCCATAAGCCCTTATCTTGTGTGTTAAGCTTTGTGTGGCACCTTATCAAATGCCTTTTGGAAATCCAGGCATACTACATCTACTGGTTCCCCTTTATCCAACCTACTAGTTACATCCTCAAAAAACTCAAATGAATTTGTCAAATAGCATTTCCCTTTTGTAAGCATATGAGGATATTTTTAGTTGAGGAAGGAATCCTAGTCAGGAATACCTTCTCTTTTTCAAGTAATGCCACTGGATCTTGAATATTTACACTTGATATAACATTTCATCTAAGAGACAACACCCCTGGTGATGTCATGCTCCATCAATGGAGTGTCAGTCTAGATTATGTGTTCAAACTCTGGAGTGAGGCTTCACCCATAATATATATGACACAGAGTTGAGAGTGCTTCAGCTAAGCCAAGCTGGCAGTATATGGCCAGGTTTACTGTCACTGAGATAAAAGCAAAATACTACAGATGCTGGAGATCTGAAACAAAAACAGAAAATGCAGTATAACTTTCAGTAAATTGCAGTATAAATTTCATCGCATTTTTATTTCTCTTTAGCCCTGAAGAAGAGTCATACGGACTCGAAACGTTAACTCTTTTTCTCTCCACAGATGTTGTTAGACCTGCTGAGATTTTCCAGTATTTCCTGTTGCTGTCACTGAGTTGTGCCACATGGTGTGAGATGACCTGTAGCTGAGGTGGACAAGAACAGCATTGTTCTGAAACTCCATGCCAGCATTATCTTCTGACAGTCACCCAAAATTTAACTGGAATCAATTTCCATGTAGTCAATAGCCTCATTTTTAATTTAAAAACATGCATTTCTATAGTGCCTTTCACAACCTCAGGGCATGCACAAGCGCTTCACAGCCAATTATGTACTTTTGAATTGTAGTCAGTGTATTGTAGAAAATGTGACATGACAATAGGAATTTAGTGGGAAACTCACTGACTTATATAGTTCACCAAAGGCCAACATCAGTAGCAGCAACTGCAATTTGGCCTTTCCCAAAGTGTAAGGCATTATGGACTGCATGTATAATACCATGCACCTACTCATAAATCAGGACCAAGAATTAACAGGAAGCTACTACTCCTTCAAATTATAGCACCATGTCTGCTGACAATAGGCCTTGTATCCAGGGGCTTGAATACAGACTTCTTATAGTAGAAGGAAAGTATAGATTAGTATTTTATTGCAAGGTACTTTTTATTCATTCGGGGGATGTGGGTTTTGCTAACTAGGCCAGCATTTATTGCCCTTCCCATGTATAGTGTATATATAACTTTTAAAAATGAAGAATGCTTATTCTGCCTTAAGGCAGATAATTGTAGCCTAGTAAATTATTTTCCCTTTATGCAGCCCACCCTATTTCGGTCTTAATTCACATTGGAATACTATGATGATACAGATAGCCATTGTCCACTTGTTGTTTCAGAACATGGTGGAGCTTGAGTCATAATCTGGAGCAGCTGGATACTGCTGAATACTCGGTCAGCACTAATATTTCCTTACTTGAGTAACTCTTGATTGGCATCCATGTTAGTCTCAAATGACAACTTCTGCATAAGTGAGTTGAGCCCTGCTTATGGCATTAACATGAGCCTAGGTGCATGTGGATGTGAAATAAGGCACTCTCCATGGGAGGGGGAAATAACTCACTAAATTCAAGTAGGAGTTTACAGTTTTACTGAAAAATATATTAGTAGACTGCCTCAGGACAAAGCAATAATGCAGAGGGGTTCTCAAACAGGCATTATTATGGCAGGGTCAGACTTCCAGATTGTAATGAGCGTGTGTTTCCTGTCTGTCATATTGAAGGCTTATGCCCAAGAATCAGTATATGGTGCCATCAAATTTATATAGCAAATTCTCCATCCCTCCCATGCACCATCCCAGCTAAACCAACCAACTGTCCTGTGGAAAATATATAGTTATTATCTTTAAAAGTTTCTTAAATGCAATGATACAGTTTGAATGAGACATATTGTTCATACATATTCAATGGTAGGATAGCAGGATTATCTAGTTTTACCTTGCTCTGTACATGTGAGCCAAAAATAAGAGAGACTGAATGGTTACAGCCACTTAGTTCCACAGCGCTTGATCAGAATACCAATAAGTCCACTGAGCACTATTCATTTCTAAAGCACGATGCATCATGAAAAAAATTGTTAATAATTAACAGCCTATCTATTAAATTGCTTAAATTGAAGCAAATGTACAATAAAACGAAACATCCAGCTGGCAACTGTTATGGGTCAGACGAGTCTTATGTACAGTAAATGGGCTTGTTTTGTAATAGTGCTTTTGTTCCCAATGATAATTGAGTTATTATAGAATGAACAACTGAAACTAAACCACAGACGGTGTAAGGCCGACTGTTGCATTTTTTTTCTGAACTTGCATTTGGATTAGATTTTGATTGAAGCCTGTTTCATTACACTACAAGGAGTCGCATCCAGAAAAGAATACATAATTCAATAGGAATTCAAAAAAGAACTCCCACAGCCATTATAACCAACATACTGACAAAACCAAATGTTAAAGGAACAATATTGAGTTCATTGATGACGTGCTGTGTTTTAACAAGAACTTATTTTTGTACCAGCTGAGAGACTGATGATCTAAGTAGCATTCTCTGCTGCTGGGTGGTATGGAATACAATCAACAGTCAGTAACAATCCTGCATTATATAAAAATGGCATAAAGCGCAATAAAAAGACCGCGATATAAATAGCTAAAGGAAATAACAATGGTCGGTCTCTGCAACCCCACTGCAAGTTGAGTTTGTTAGGGGTGGCCCAGTATATTAGGGTCTTCAGAGCACTGCACAGTTACTGGTATCAGCTGTGGTATTGTGGTGAGATACTGAGCAGAGACTGGAGACTTCTCACCTGACCTACACCTTCCTGGGAATCAGATTCCATGGAGTGCTCTTATAGTGAAAGCAGTCTCCACTCATTCCTTCTCAGTGAGGCAATGGTGTGTGGTGTAGGGAGGTTAAAGGGGAGAAAGTAACTTCAAACAGGCACATTGCACCCTTGACTAAAAGAAAATTAAGAGAGTTTTCACCATTGGATTACAACACACAGAAAGAATAAAACAGGTGGACAGGTCACCACCACCTTCTCAAGGGAAATTAGGGATTTTGAAGGGATACAATGGAATACTGGGCCCATAGAAAAGACACAAAGGACATTTGTAGTGAGGCCTATTGCTAAACTAATAATGTCATTATTCATGTTTGCTAAATAACGTTGGCACAGAAATTTCCTTTTTGAACCAACTTGGCTGTTACAAGAATTGTGATGCTGGAAACTCAGCCCATATACCATCAGTTATAAAATACTTAAAGCTGTAATTTGATTGGTTGGGGTCATACTGCATTATTTTATTGCAGCAATAGAGCGGTAACAATTTCCTAACTTTAATTCATTTTGTGGCCTAGTATTGACTATTATTAGACTCAATGACAGGTGTAACAGAAAGGCAGCATTTAATGCAATAAAACTACTCCTCCCTGTGTAGAACACGCACCAAATGACTCAGAAAACAAGCACAGGGCCACTCCATATCTCGCCTGCAATTACTTGGGCTAAACCTAAGCAAACTGCATGATAGGGGGGATATCAGATCTTTTCAGCCAGTGAAGTGAAATAAGAGAGACTGAGACTGAGAGAAACACAGATAAACAGACAAAAAATGACAAAACAAAAATCTAAAATGGAGACAGAAAGATCCAAACAGTGTATGAGTGAGAGACAGGCAGCCAAAAGAAAGAACAGAAGAATTAGAACTGAGTAAAGATGTTCATTCAATAACACAAAGCTTTCTTCCAAGCCTAACTGACTGATTTATCACCTCCTGCAAATATTACTTTGCTCCTTATGACTCTGAAACTGCCCCTGTTGAGATCAGTATTCCCTGTGCGAACTGGAAGTTTAGCATCGAGTGAAATAAGGGTGAAGTTATTTCCCTAAGTATCATTTCTCTGAGTGACTTGCTGGCAAACACGTCAACCGACCTGCCAGGAGGGTGCGCCAGATAGCTGTTGAAGCTTACAACAGTGGACTCAATCCATTTTGAAAGTGGAACCTCATTAGCATTTTGCATGTGTAAACGGGAAAGGAACTCCCGGGGACAGCTCACCAGCTCCAGGCCAATGTAATACCAGGCAGTCCTGTTGGCCTTGAACCACAAGAAAATAATTCAATAGTAGGGGAACTAGGTTTGATAAAAACAAAAAACTGCGGATGCTGGAAATCCAAAACAAAAACAGAATTACCTGGAAAAACTCAGCAGGTCAGGCAGCATCGGCAGAGAAGAAAAGGGTTGACGTTTCGAGTCCTCATGACCCTTCAACCAGCTTATATTTCACCCCTTTCCAATTTAAACCAGCTTATATTTCACCCCTTTCCTAAGATTCACTCAGTTCTGTTGAACGGTCATGAGGACTTGAAATGTCAACTCTTTTCTTCTCCGCCGATGCTGCCAGACCTGCTGAGTTTTTCCAGGTAATTCTGTTTTTGAACAAGGTTTAATCTCTGGTTTGGGGGCTGGATCTGCGGACTCAGAGAAGTCTCACTGCTCCTCCTAACGCTACAAAAATAAAGATAGGCTTCTCTGTCAACATTTCCTCAGCCAGACACCAGATATTGGTGTTCTCAGAGCACGCTCTACCTAGCTTAAAAACAATAGGAACAGGATAAGGCCATTCAGCCCCTTGAACATTTTCCATCATTCAGTTAAATCATAGCTTATCTTTACTTCCATCCATCTGCCTTAGTTCTGTAACCCTTAATATCCTTGCTTAACAAAAATCATCAGTCTCAGTTTTAAAGGGAATAACAATTTGTATTGCATGAAAAGAGTCCCGATGTCTGGCAGATTGTATCAAACAGCATGTCCCTTTGACTGTTTGCAACAGGCAAAGTACTGACTGTACCCAACCAGTCTGTGCTTGCAAAACTCAAAACATAGTGTCCAACATTAGATGTGATTCTGCAATTGGACAGCACTTACTAAACAGTCCTGATTCTGCTTAGAATTACACTGACAACCAATTTACGATTATCAGTCAGGATCACAGTATGGCTCACTTACGTGTACTAGAAGCTACATATATTCACACACAGGGCCCTCTCTTTTGCAAACAGAAGGAGCATGTCCACGCATTGTGCCTTTTTCAACTAAACAAAAGCTTGGGGGTCAGCCATTCACTGGTTCATTCCCTATGGCAATGCCTTAACCAATCAGAGTCGACCTGCCTGTTTGAATTTAAACAAAACCTTGTCCTGGTGCATTCTCCATGACACCGTCTCTATGGATCAAAGTAAACTTGCCAACCAATCAGCACTATCTTCTCATGCAGCATAAATTGTAGCTCCCTTTACAGTTGGTACTCTTGTGAATCTGTCCTGATGCACACAAGATGAAAACTTTTGACAGCATGCCTCTTCTTTCAGCAATACTCAAATTCAGTCTCAGCTTTGCAATTTGCAATTGACTGAACCACAACAACTTCTCGGTGGAGAGAGTTCTGGATTCCCACTATCCTTTGTGTGAAGAAGTGCTTCCTGACATTACCAGTCTAGCTCTCATTTTAAGATTATATCCCCATGTTCTGGATTCCCCCTCCAAAGGAAATTCATTTTCTCTATTTACCTTATTAATTCCTTTAATCATCTGAAACACTCTGATTATGCCTTAGCCTCTATACTCAAGGGAATGCAAACCTATGGTGAGATTTTCTGGACCGCCTGCCGCCAGGATTGTCCAGTCCCACCAAAAGTCAGTGGACTTTTTGGCTGGGCTACAAATCTCCTGCCTCAGCACAGTTGGAAAATCCCGGCCCTAGTTTGTGCAACCTGTCCTCAGAATTTAATCCTTTTAGCCTTGGCATCATTCAACATCACCCTAAAATGGCAAATGGGGAGCTATGTATGTCACACAACCCCAATTTTCATGTTAGAAGGACTCACTGACTTAGGGAGAGCTACCCAGTGAAAGGACCAGGCAACATTTGTAACAGCTACAGTGCCAGCTGGAAAGGGGCAGTAAATAAACTATTTCTGCAATTCAGCCAGGTGGGAACTCTCAGAATCTACCTCGAATTATGAAACAGTTATTCCTAAATGCCTGAAGCTTTTCGTTCCCTTTCATCCATTTTGGGGATCAGAGGTAATATCCAGAATTCCTTTTGAAACTGAATTTGCATAGGATTTTTTTGATAATCGTTTTTTTTGCCCCTCCCAGAACAATACATGACTGTTGGTGGACGGGGAGCATTGAAGGTCATAATGCTAATTCGCAGAGTAGCTAAATGGAGCAGCTGAGTTTTCTTTGACCCTTTTTCATGTTCATTTATCAACTTAATGAGGAGAGTTGTAATGGCTAACATTGTGTATTAACACATAGGCCAGAATTTTACCTTCGGCATGCGGGTGCATGCTCGACACACCCAACCGTAATATCACACGCAATGACATCGGGTGTGCATCCCGACATCATCGTGCTGTCTCACAATATTTCATTCGGCGAGCACAGGCCAGAGTCGGCTGCACACCCACCGATAATTGAAAGGCTTATTAAGGCCATTAATGAACTAATTAGCTTCAAATTTACAGTGCCCGTCCAACCCGATGGTTGGCGGGCAGGCGAGAAGGCCAAGTGGCCTTTACACTTTTTAGGAAACCTCATCCACGAGCGAGATGAAGTTTCCTAAAGCTAATACAAATTAAATAAAAACTTTTCTTTGAAAATAAAAACATGCCCCATCTCATGTGACACAGTCACATGAGAGGACATGTTTCATTAAATTTTTAATGTAATTACTTATTTTTTTTAAAAGCACTTCAATCTCCCTGAGGCAGCTCAGGGAGATTGAAGCACTCTTTCACACGCATGCACGAACTGTGTGCTAGGCCCAGCTCTCCCTCCTCCCCCCGCCCGCACAAGTAGCGCTCAGCGCTACCGCTCACGATCCACACAGGGCGGGCCTTAATTGGCACACCCACGTGAAATCGCAGTGCGGAGCCGATTGCGGGTGGCAGTCAGGTCTCTGCCCGCTCCTGCCTAGCCCACCCGATGAGGGAAAAATTTTGGCCATAATTACTAAGGAAGAATAAAATGATTGATTTGTGAAATGTAGAGTTTACTTTATTCTTGTCATTTCATCACTACAAACTGACCTGCTAAACAATTATGACATGGAGTTAAATAACTTATGACAAAAGGGAGAATATTTTCTCAGATTTTAATTAAAATATATATGTCACGTAAAAAATCAGATATTTAAAATTAAAAGTTAATGAAATTATGATCAGGAATTACTCTCGTAGGGGTGAGAGCATCAAGATGTACACTCCCTAACTCTCCAGCATCCTTCATTTTTTCTGAAATATTTGCCTCTGCACAATGAAAGACTATGTTCCATACCCTTTTACTTTGGAGGGATAGTGATTTTTTAAAAATATTATTTTATAGCAAAAGATTTGTAGAGTATATGAAACAATCAGTTGTGTTTTATTTCAAGCATTGCTTAATCTTCAGATGCCGGGCTTCAGAGCAATATGTGAAGACCTATAACTTCAATGTTAACTAATTTCCACTGCTATTTATAGTGTGAGGATTCACTGAGCATTGCTAATAGTTTACTAAAGTTAAGGAGCACATATTATAACACCCATTACAGGACTGATTTGTAGTACTTTCTCTCATTCACATATTCATTCATTCATGCACACATACACATTCAGAAATAAACAGATTTGGCACAATATTGAAAAATGTAACTGCCTCACTTAAATTTAACATCATCAGGAAAAAATAAAGAGGGAGGTTATGAAAAGTTTTCTAATGCAGTGAATTTTGGAGTATGAAATGACAAGCAGAAACAATGGTGAAAGAAGGATCCATAATAACTTTAAAAAAGAAAATGGATGAATATTGAAAAAAAGAAAGACTTAAATGGTTATGGGGAAAGTACACTGCATTGGATCTAAGAGGATAACTCTTTCAGAGAGCCAGCAAAGGTGCAATGGATCAAATAGTGCTATAAAATTCTGTGGGCTGAATTTTCAGGGCTCTTGCCCGGTGGAAATGGAATGACAATGCCCTGAATATCTGAGGAAAGGCTTTGTACATATTCCCACTGTGGTGATGGAAATCATCCCCCTGGCTTACCACTGGATGATGTACATAGGACCCCAGTTGTTATTTTAGGAGAGTACTGGGTGGAGCACTCCTGGTACTTTGTCCAGTATTAGCTGGCAGTCCAGCCAGAGGATTCCACAGCTGTGTTAATTTTTGTGGGGGCAGGCAGAGCAGGAGTCTTTCTCCAGGTGTCATGAGGATCTGGTAGGTCATTGATGGCCTGTATTGGCTTCACCTCACTCCCCACGATAATGCATCTAAAGCTACTGAATCGATAAAGTGCCACTAAATAGCAATTCAATTTCAGCAGGGAACTTTGTTGCACAAACTCCTGTCACAACATTCAGATCAGCGTAACCCACCCTCCTTGTAAAGAAGAACGGATTTGGAGAACCCACAAATTGTTAGTAGTAGTGTTTAATGATGGATATTGATACCTGTTTGTCTTGATATACAGTGACTTCTACTTCAGATGTAGATGTAGATTATTATAATTGACTCAGTGTAAAATATTCCAGCACAACCAAGTGTTATGTTATTTAAGTGCCACTGTCATCCCTGATGCTCAAAGTGCTTTAAACCACTTACATCACAAGAAATATTTGTCATATTCAAAAGGACAACCTGATGCTCTTTAAGTCCAAATAAGATTAGGAACTGCTGGAACCAAGAGGAGGTATTAGCTTTCTGTGACCAGCAGGAGACGCCTTTGTTTTATACATAAGGGTCATACACATGGCCAGAGAGACATAAATAGCTGCATACATACTGGTATACATATAGAAGGCACACAACAACACACACACTATACATGCACACTTATATATGCATATACATGCACACACATAAAACAGAGGGTGCCACATCATACAGATATGTGCATAATATAGACATTATTGACACACAAATAACTATGCATGCATGTCAGACACATGTAAAACTACACAGAGATCATTAACTTAAGTTCAACATATAGATAGAGAACACTTTGCCAAGTAGGAATAATACCATAGCAACCAACAATATCTAAAAAGTATAGATCAAAGGAAGACATAGGTAAAGTACAAGCAATTATAGAGGACATAAGTGACTGCTTCTTAAATCAATATTTAAGGAAAGTGCTGGGATGGATGCTAAAGGTTTATAATTGAGCAGTCTACCAGAATAAATCTGTATTCTGGACCAAGGCTGTAGTGAACATTTAGTAATTTAATTTTATAATAAAAATTACAATACATATAAAACAGTTTAGAAGAGAAAACTTTGGAGGTATGAGAAGAGGATTAAGTGGGAGGATTAAGTGGAATGTTACGTCAGAGAAACATAGAAAGTAGTGTGTATCAAAGAAAGGTAGGCAAAACAAAAAATATAGAACCAGGGAAATTAAAACAAAGTCCAATAAGTTAGTTACAGAACACACTAAATAATTTCTAATTTAAGCCAGCCAGAGGAGTTGTGGGATCAGGCAAGTCTAACCCCATTGGAATGCATTAAAATCTCGCCCTTTAAAGAGGTGACACCACCAAATTTCCGGGCAGAATTTGACTCACCCAAACTGATTTCTTAAACAAAACTAATATGGACAAAATTAAATCAATTCATTAAAATCAGGGGCAGGTGAGTTTTTAAGAAAACCCCACAAGATGCCTATTTGTTCCAAAAAAAACAATAAATGAGTCTTACTTTGTGCTAGGTCTGTTTAAATGCAGGGCCAGGCGAGCCTAGCTCCACAGGGACAAAGCTAATTGCTTCCTCTTGAAGGATGTGCAGCACTAAAGTTTTGTGGGCCATCTGAACTGATTTTTAAACCAAAGCAAACTGAAATAATAAACCGTATCACCATATTAGGTCTGGGGAATCTATGAAGTGCCTGGTAAACATTGAATATGATCAATTGTTTCTATCATGAAATAGGCAGATAGAGCTGTGGAATTGGGCACTGTGCAATGCTGTGGGGATCCATCCAGTGTCTTACCTTAAAGGAGGAGCACTACTGGAATTTCAGAGAAGGTTGAGTCACCCACACTGATTTTGAACTTGTCTAACCAAACCAGCAAACACATTTAAAATAATCATATTAAATTACAATGGTAAGATCGGGAAATAAACATAAAGACACTGCCCGCAGCTCATATAAATGGTAAATGGGTGTCTATTAGAAATGATGAAAAAAGAAAATAAGGGGAGAGTAGTTGTTACTGAGAGGGTTCAATCTGAAGCTACTGTTAATGAATCCAATCACATACTGGATTGCATGTCAAAGAGACTTGACTGTCAAAGCAAATCATTCTAACCTTGGTGAGATCACATGGAATATTGTACACAATTTCTGGTAGCTGATTTTCAGAGGAGGCATTTATGTAGGGGAGGATTCAGAAAAGAACAAAAATGGTAATCTGGAATTTATTCATAGGTTATGATAAGGATTCAGAGAAGAGGAATTTGAGGGAGAAGGTGATTCAGGTTTCCTAAGTACTCAAAAAAAGGAAAAAGAAAGACTTACATTACTTTTCACAACCACAGGACATTTCAAAGTGCATTTTGGCCAGCAAAGCACTTTTGAAGTGTAGTTGCTGTTGTAGCAGCCAATATGTACACAGCAAACTCTCACACACACAAGGTGATAATGACCAATAATCTGTTTTGAAAGGAATGGATTGTATGGATGCAAACTTAGCTTGGGCTATTGGACTATGAACTCAGGACAAATGTGCATGAATAGCAAATGAACAAACCTCAAGCAAAAGTTGGGTTTGGATTATTTTTGTCCGCAGTGGGTGTGTAGAATTAACTCCCAGTAAGAATGGCGAGTGTTGTACAGATTAAGATCTTTTTCAAGTATCATTATAAATACAGATAACAGTGCTAAAATTCTTTGTGTATAGAGAAAGAAAAGACCTTGCATTTATATAGCACCTTTCACATTCCTAGGCCATCCCAAATGCTTCACAGCCAATGAAGTACTTGTGAGCTGCAATCACAGTCAATATGGGAAAAGTGGTAGCCAATTTTTGCACAGCAAAGTTCCATCAAGACGAATGAGATAATAAGACCATAAGTCCATAAGACATAGGAGCAGAAATTAGGCCATTTGGCCCATCAAGTCTGCTGCACCATTCAATCATGGCTGATAAATTTCTCAACCCCATTCTCCTGTCTTCTCCCCATAACCTTTGATCCCCTTACCAATCAAGAACCTATCTATCTCAGTCTTAAATACACTGAATGACTTGGCCTCCACAGCCAACTGTGGCAATGAATTCCATAAATTCACCACTCTCTGGCTAAAGAAGTTTCTCCTTATCTCTGTTCTAAAAGGTCTTCTCTTTACTCTGAGGCTGTACCCTCGGGTCCTAGTCTCTCCTACTAATGGAAACATCTTGCCCACGTCCACTCTATCCAGGCCTTTCAGTATTCTGTAAGTTTCAATCAGATCCCCGCTCATCCTTGTAAACTCCATCAAGTATAGACCCAGAATCCTCAAACATTCCTCATATGTTAAGCCTTTCATTCCTGGGATCGTTCTCATGAACCTCCCCTGGACCCTCTCCAGGGCCAGCACATCCTTCCTGAGTTACAGGGCACAAAATTGCTCACAATATTCTAAATGTGGTCTGACCAGAGCCTTATAAAGCCTCAGCCGTATCAGGTTTTTTTTCAGGATTTCGATTGAGGGATAAATGTTGATCAGGATGTTGGTGAGAATTCTTCTGCTCTTCTTCAAAATAGCACCATGGAATATTTTACATTCACCTGAGAGGGTAGGTAGCACTTCAGCATAATAACTCGTTCAAAAGTCACCACCTCCAGCAGTGCAGCACTCATTCAAATATTGCACTGGAGTGTCAGTCTAAATTTTGACCTCTAGATTGGGTTTGAATCTACAACCTTCTGACTCATAAACCTACTACTGACGCAAGGCCTGCCCTCCGGTATTATTATGCTAAGGAAAGCAGCCAGTGTATGCAAGATGTAAGATTAGATAGACCATTGGGTATTTTTTTTTTACATTTGATGATAAGGTTTAACTTTTAAATGATTTTCCTCTGGATATCAAATACTTTGGGAGTCTTTAACACAGGGGTTTGGGGCAAGAATGAATTTATAGATAGTGACACTTTATTATTAACAGTCTATACTTATAATTAATAAAGCAATGGACAAACAAAATAAGTACCTGGATTAGGAAGAAGACATTTTTTTAAAAAGTGGGCGAACAAGAGGTACTTGTGTTCGGAGATTTTTTTTTGCTGTTGTTGCTAACATACCTTGAAAACATTTGATGGAAATACGCGAGCTAGGTGCTAGGATAAAACATAATTATTGCATCCTGCTTATTAGTTCAGGTGATATTCTCAGTCCTATCTTAATCTGTTAATAACGCAGAATTGTGAAAACTACTTGAATTTTGCTATATGTACAGGTAATGTATAGTGACTGCAATTATTTAGATTATTTTTAGGGCGGCGTTTTTTAACGTTGTTCGTGGTCAAAGCAACGCAACTCTGCATTTCACGCCACGAAGCAGCATTTCTGATCAAGCTTGAAAGAAACTACAGACTAAATACAAAGTTAAAACGAAAACCAGGAGCTCTGGAAATCTGAAACGAGGTGAGTTCAAGTATCAGCAACAGACGTTTTGAGGCGAGCCAGATGTTCTAGAGTTTCCTGTTTGGGGTCATGCCGAGGTCGTGCAAGGTGCGGTAGAAATGCAAGTTCATTCTGTTTTCTTGCTTCCTGTTCCTTTTTCGCTTTCGGGGCGAGCACAATGCAGTGGAAAAATCTCGTAGGGAGATTACATGGCTTGTTTGAGTGTCCTGATGAAGTGGTCACACCTTATATATCACTGTAATACTATATCTTATAATCGTTTAAACAACGGCTTTAGGAGATGCTCGTGGCGCCCACTCCCTACCGACGTGTTCCAGTACTGATGAAAAGCCATTAGCCTAAAACGGTGCCTCGGCTTCTCTTTCCACAGACGCAGCCCGACCTGCTGAGTTTTGTTCCGGCGTTTTCTGTTTAGATTTCAGAATCCCAGCATCCACGATATTTTGTTTTTGCGTTAGTATTTAATTCGCTGTCGTTTCTTTTGCAGGAGTGCCCAACTTGAAGAAATCCTGGCCTTCCCTTTGACAGTCTCTTTTAGCTTGTTAAATCTTGGTACATCAGCAACATCTTCCAATTCTGATGAAAGGTCATCGACCCGAAAGGTTAATTCTGTTTTTCTATCTCCACTGATGCTGCCAGACCTGCTGAGTATTTCCATCAATGTCTGAACCTACATACGTGGCCTGCAAGGGGCAATGACACTCGCCAAGTGAAGTTACTAGGTGAGCCGAGCCCAGCTCCTCTCTTACTCAGTTATAAGTCACTGCCCCTACCGCCGCACTAAACCCAATTATTAAAGCACCGACTGATTCTCTTTCAACCTCTAACCATCTCGTATGTATTTCTGAAGATAAAATAATCTCGTTTTATTTAAAAAAAACTTGATTTCATAAATACTATGTTATCTAAGAAGCTAAAGATGGACAATTCACATAGACAACCTCCAATCTGATGGATACACATTGAACTCTCCAGAGGCAATTTTCCCCCTAACTATTCTGCAAGTTTTCGGCCCGTCATTAGTCCATCCTGATCTGTTATATGAAATTACAGGAAGACTGATACGCCATAATCTGTCTGCAGTGATCAACCTTTTCCCAAGAGACTGGAGAATACACTAACTTCCAGCATTTTTTGAAAGGACAGGCATCTCCAACAACTGCAATGAGTTCTCTCAATAGTTCATAACGCTGAGTGGGGGGGGGGGGGGGCGGCGGGGGGGAGTCGTGTTTCAATACATAACCGAATTCAGAGGATGTGCCAACTCGTGTTCCCGGGCAGTCAGGTGCAAAGTACAAACACCGCAGGTAGCTGTAAATACCTTTACACTGGGCGATGACAGGTTTTCACTAATGGACACTGGCAAACCATACATGGGGTGTACCTGAGAGGCGTCGGAGGAAACTGATGAAATTAAGATCGAGATGAGCACACCTCCATCGAGCGCGCACTCTGGATTTAAAGCTTCACCTTTCTTGCAACTCGGCTACGCAAATGAAAGCGCTTCTTTACAACTGATCGTGCATTAATATTATAATAAGATTCTGCTCCAACAGAGAAATGACCCGCTTGTGCCAACCCACCTGGAAATCTTTTTCTTTCTAACCTTACTGTTTTTTTTCTCTCTCTCAGTGTGAATTTTAACGTTGCGACAACCGCCGACAAAGAAGGATGTCGCCTGTTCGGTTACTCTTGACTATCGAGCCACAGCACCATTTCTGTGCCTGGAATTTGCTTTTTGCTTCGTGCATGATAGTAACACCGAGAGAGCGGATCATTGGATGCCCAGTCTGAAACGCACCGTTAAAAAATAGTCATCACCAGGAAGGAGAAATGCAACGGGACGTTTAATTTCTTCAAAATTAAAATAAAATAGCAGAGTGCAATATTGATTTTTTTAAAAACGCATTTGAATTTACAGCTCTTTAACTTTTTTTGAAGGTGCAGCAGGAGTTAGTAAATGAGAGTTGCAAAACGAAATAAAGGACGTTGAATTCCCTGTCAGATCTTTCTAAAAGCCAATATTCATTTTTTGTGTATTGATTAAAGTAATCAGGATTTTTTATATATATAAAAAGGGAAACCAAGATAACAGGATTTCAGCATATCATTAAGGATAACATGCAGTTAATTTTGCATGAATGTAATCGTGCCTGCAATGAAGTGTTAATTTTCATGAGATACCGAGCCCAGTATAAGAGGACAAAAATCACTAATTAGGATTGCAGAGTGTCTTGTGAGCTTCAAGCACCATTTCAAGTGCTTGGGTGATGCAGAAACGCTTTTATGCAAATCTGTGGCAGGACATTACAATTTGAATTTTTATAAAAATAAATGATAAATATATATATATAGAAAAATAATCATTCATATGTTAGTGGGACTTAATTAAAATAGGGTGCATAGCAAATTCAAATCGATCTCTAGTTTAAATTCAAATGTGAAAAAGGGAAATATAAAGGTGAAGAGCGATTGGGATGAAAGGGTCTTTCAATTATGAGGCTAAATGCTCAGCTAAATTCGCTCTCTTTTATTAAGATGAGCCCCGGGATGGAGGTGCGTATTAACGTATAATGTGACACAGAGTCCAAATGGGTTTTAGTTACTTATGTGCACTTGAATATGCCTTTCTGAAGCCAAGCCTGCCAAAAGAGACTGCTCTTACGTGTAAAATATGGATTAATGCACCGTAAACATGGTGGGGGGAAAACCCAAAAGAAACTTAGTGATAGTTGCAGAATTTTAACAAAAAGTCTTGAATTTATTCGAGGTCGATAAAACCACTCGACTGCCCCAAATGCTGATGTATCCAACCAATTTTATCAGCAGTTGTAACAACCGGAGAGGTTACACGGCAGAGGTGCACTAGGGCCAGGCGCACCGGGATGCGGAAGAGATGATCTCTTCTAACATTCCTGTTGGCACAAGCAGGGATCAAAAATCATCGATCATGTAAGGCCTCGAAATTTATTTTTAAACGAGGCAAGTATCTAACTGCAGTGACTCATACGGCCGGTGTGTGCACTGCCAGCTGGGCATAATTTTGAATTGCAAGTTGTCCGGTGTACTTAAAATGATATGGTGGAAGGCTGTGTGACTATTTCTAATCCTCCAGACTTAGCTCTATTATGTAGAAAGGCGCCATACCCCATGTTAATATAAAATAAAAGCACTCTATATGTAATGGCAATAGTGATGGGAGATGGGGGGGTGGGGTTGTGCCAAATGTGAGATCTTTTAGGCTAAAATATTACTCTATACGTCGTGTGAGTCTCCCAACCCACCACGACCTCATATTCTTCTCTAGGTGTCTGACTCGAATGACAAAATAGCTTATTTTTCACTACATAGCTGGGAAATGTAGTGACTGATAATAGAGATTTCTCTTTCATTTTTTACGCTTGACTTAGTTATTGTTGCTTTTCTTTTCCCGTGATTCCTTCAGAGGATTAGCTCTGACTTCACCACTATTCGCGGTCAAAGTGCCCCAACTCTATATGACAATTGACGTGGATCAAGGGATTGCTAAGAACTGATTTGTGCCAGCCAACTCATCAAGGAGGTTGTTTGAGGCGCATAATAAAGGCGTTTTTGCTGAAACGTATTCAGTGAAAAAAAGGATCCGCGCAAATTGCCTCTAACGTTTTAAAAAGTAACGCTCAGTTATCAATAGCTTTTTTGACGGATTACAATTCTGGGAGTTGGGAACTGGAGCAAAAGTAGCCGTGATTTCACAACACGGAGACTACAGTCATATGTTTAATCTGCTTGGAATTTTAGGTAGATAATTGATACGTGATATATGATATTTAGTGATGGAAACCCGCCACAGATGTGGATATTGCTAAACAAAGTGAAAGGGATAAGTAGGTAATGGGGTATAACGGAAATCGACAATGGTGTGGTGACTTTCACAGTTTGAAGAGCTTTAATTGCATTAAATATACTGAAAGCATCTATTTAAAAAAAATGAAAAATCGCCTAACATTTTTATTGCCAGCCTGTTTGTGGACAGGCGTAGGGTCCTCGAGTGAAAAGTTGTTGAGGGATGAAGTTTTTTTTTATTACCTAATCAAAGTTAATCTTCCCTAAGTGCGTGCTGTCTGCCTGCTCAGTAAACTGGGTGATTCTCCGGGGCTTCAGACAGGGCGATAATTAACAAACACGCAGCCGAGGGAAGCGCACAAAGGCGGCTTTGACTTCCTCGCTGCTGGTCGCCTCAAAGATGGTAGCACATCTACTGCTCGCCCAGCTTTGTCCCGGCCTAACCCCACCCCCCTTCAAAAAAGACACACAGGAGTGAGTGGGAGACGTCTTGTTTCATAACAAGACACGAAGCTAACTTATTTCAACTCTGCTAAACTAAGAACCATGCTAAACCTTGCTGACAAACTCTGTTAGTGGATGACGTGACGTGGTGAGGTATGGGAGGGGTTGGTGGGGGGGGGGGGGGGTGGGGAGACCCTGGAAAAGTGTAGCACGCCACACTCTGGCCCGCAGCAACACCGGCTTTAGCAGTTGCGGATCAAACTAATCAAACTTGTCAGCAGAGCGCTGAACGTTATTACTGCGGTTCAACCCCCACTCTCTAACCACCCCTCACACACACACACACACAAACACATAGACAAGTCATTCGTGGTTCATTCTGCAGACTCGCGGAGGTAGCCCTTTCCAATTAGTACTTGCCGAAGCAGCTAGCCCGGCTTGCGAGAGAGCACCTCCGGGGTGGCACTTTGGTTTGCACTTTCGTGAAATTGCTCTTTAAATAACTGTTTACCCCCTTGTTCGTAGCCAAGTCTCAACCTTTGAAGAACAACGAGCTCGCATTTTTTTGCGTCAGGGCTCATTCACTAGGGTTCTTTGGTAGGACTTTCTTCTTTTCAATTCTCAGTGTGTTACACCAATTAAAGGACGACGTGCTGTAAATGTAATGGGCTGAGGGGTGATTGTTTTTGACAAGCAACAAAACACATAGATCCACCCATCAGATTAGGCGATTCAAGGGAGGTTCATGCTGGTCAATTGCTTGAATGGTTCATGAACTGTAATTCTGGGACTCGTGTGAAAAGGTCTCTTTGAAAAGGGAACGCGCAGCATCTGCAGGGAATGAGTCTAGCAATGGTCCTGGTTTGTCATTAGGAAAATAGATACCATCCACCTCATTTCATGATACTAAACACACAACTGCTAGAGATGACTTTCTGAAAAAAAAGTACCTGGAGTTTAGTCTTTGCACAGTAATCGTTGATGTTTAATCTTCGAATAACCATTGTCGAGTCAAATTTGAACAGTTTGTCTCGTTCTCAAAAGTCTATACAAGTGTCTTTTAAATGTCTTACGGCTGCAGTAATATGACTTTTCCTGAAAACCCACGGCCGAGGTCCGAGACCTTCAACAAAAGATTGGTCTTTAAATACCCGCTTAGCATTTATTAACTTCCTTATCAATTGTCTCTTCCCAATTGTTTTGAATCATTTGTATGCGTTATTTGAGCGTATTTTGTTTTTGTCTTGGGGGAATTATCACTGAAGTGTAAGATGTACGAGAGAGACTGAAGTTTCAAAGTGGGTTCAATACCCTCATGTCCCTCAAACTTTTAATCACAGCATAATGGAATTTAACAAATAATATATCTCATAGTAGGCTATATTATTCCATTATATATTATTCCAAAACATATCTATGAGTCACATAGACCCCAAATCACGATAACCTTATTTCCTTTGCTTTATTGTAATTATTCCAGTATGTTAGAAACACAGTCAAACATTGAAAACAATGAATACATTGAGACAGGTTACTAGCAAGCCAAACAGGTAGGCAGTCAGTCATTTGTCAACAATTGGGGTGTCATTTTAAACTGTGTGTAGTGTGATCATATTTGTAATATGACCATGTTTTTCATACCTTTTAAAAGCAAATACCAGCAACACACCATGATTTAGGGTTTATGAAAGAATTGAAAGCTAAAGTAACTTAATATGTGTTTCTATGTGCTTCAGCTGGTGGATGTATATAACTCTACACACACACAGACACACACACACACAAAGGTATGAGTAACGTGTGTTATTTCATTTTAAATGCAATTAATGCAGATGAAGCTGATCCATTTTGATGCACAGTGACAGAATTCATACCTGTATACCATAAACTTATAGTTGTGATGTTTATCATTTTATTTATACTTAGCTTTGTCAGCAGGCTACCCTGTTAGGAACATAGGAAGTAGGAGGAGGAGTAGTTCATGCACTGTACACTGATGATTGCACAACATTCAGCACCATTTGCGACTTCTCAGAAACTGAAGCAGTCTGTCTCCATATTCAGCAAGGCATGGACAATATCCAGCCTTGGGCTGGAATGGCAAGTAACATTCATGCCACACAAGTGTCAGGCAATGACTACCTCCAACAAGAGAGAATCTAACCATCACTCATGCTGTTCACTGGCATTACCATCACTGAATCCCCCACTATCAACATCCTGGGGATTATCATAGACCATAAACTGAAATAAACTAGCCATATAAAAAACTGTGGCTACAAGAGCAAGTCAGAGGCTAGGAATGGTGCCCAAACGAGTTACCCACCTCCTGACTCCCCAAAGCCTGTCCGCCATCTATAAGGCATAAGTCAGGAGTGTAATGGAATACCCTCCACTTGCCTGATTGAGTGCAGCTCCAACAACACTCAAGAAGCTGGTTACCAACCAGGACAAAGCAGCATGCTTGGTGACACCCCATCCACCACCTTGAATATCCACTCCCTCCACCACCAAAGTGACAGCAGTGTGTACCATCTACAAGTTGCAGCAACTCACCAAGGCTCCTTTGACAGCACTTTCTAAACCAGCAACCTCTACAACCTGGAAGGACAAGGGGAGCAGATACATAGGAAGACCACCACATGCAAGTTACTCTCCTAGCCACACACCATCCTGACTTGGAACTATATTGCCCTTCCTTTACTCCCTCCCTAACAGCACTGTGGGTGTACCTACACCTTAGGGACTGCAGCCGTTCAAGCAGGCAGCTCACCACCACCTTCTCAAGGGCAACTAGGGATGGGTATTAAAAGCTTGCCTATACAGTGATGCCCACATTCCATGAAAGAATATATATATAGATTGCCCCTCCAGTCTGCTCCACCATTCAACTAAAGCTTGGCTGATCTTCTGTCTCAAGGCCATTTTCCTGCACTATCCCCATGTTCCTTGATATCTTTAATATCTAGAAATCTAATGATCTCTGCCTTGAATATGACTGAGCCTCCACAGCCTTATGGGATAGAGAATTCCAAAGACTCACCACCCTTTCTGTGAAGGGATGTCTTTCTATGCAGCTTGAATACTGTCTGTTCCTAAATGTGTCAACAGGTAACATTCATTCTCTCCCAGCTTCCCAAAACCGCTCGTCGCCTTGGATCTTTCCCTCTGACACATCAAACCTATACTCGGCATTGCTTTCCCTATCCTTGTCATCATAAGTAGCACCGTGAGCCATGCCCTTTCATTTCTGATTCGCAGTTTAAAAACCTGAATATAGATTAATCTAAAGTGCAGTTAACCGAATCTTGTTGCCGGCCTGTGTGACATAAATATCCTTTAGATTGCATGTCATGTTTAAGATTACAGGATATTTATTCACGAAGGCTAAAAATGAGTGCTTATGACGTCTGGTACACCAGGCACACTGCTAACACTGATGCACAATGCCTAGTGTTTACTAATCCATGTCTATTGTTGCATTTGGAGGTACTTTCGATGCAATAATAACTCTTTCAAATGTTTTAATTGAGTGTAGGCAGAGACTAATGAGAATTCAACAGACGCAGCATAGGTTTGGTGCGATTGCTGAATGTGTCCTATCAAGGGAAGGGGGAGGGGAAATGGACAGAAGACAGTTCACAATGTGCAGAGCATTGCCTCAAAATAAATAAATAGCTAAGAGTACGCGCGTGTCAACAATGCGCGGAGGGAGGCAGCCTTCCACTTGGAGCAATTAAAAATCAGTCCTTACAACTTCCAATCTGAACCAAGCCTCTGAGAAATGATTCATGCTCTGTTTCTATGATTCTATAGTTGCCACAAGTGTACAAGCCGAAACCGCAGAAGCAGAGGCGTTGGTCATCTACACGGTGCGAAACCTGGGCGCTTTAATATTGATTAACACTTCACTTTGTCAAGTTAATATGTGGAGTAAATGGAATATGTAGATATTATCAGACGAATGTATATTCATTTTTTATAATATGTATTACACCAATCTATGGGCTGTGCCTACGGTTGTTCCTGTAGTTATTCCTGCTACAATGCCAGATGCAATGGCCATAACATAATTGCTAGTATTTGTCATATAGGCGTGGGAATTCTTTTATGAACTGACGGAGTGATATAAGACGATGAGTTGATATAAATATAAAACGTAGCACCCCCGTCAGTCGATTACGCCACAGCATAAAAGAATCAGTGAGTTAATTAAACACAGACAATTACACTGTATCAAGTCTCTTTGGTTTTCAGTTCTGGAAGAATGTTTTCGTGGTTTTTTTTGCCTGACAAACAGCCGAGATCTGATGAGAAGGAAAGAGTCAAGCAAGTCTGTGCCTGAGAACCGAAATGTGAACTTTCAATGGTCTGCCAATTTACCCGGTTACGTCTCTCCCCACAGATTCAGTCGATTACATCATGGCCAAAGTATGTTTAGATGCCCTGAGAGTCAAAGCCGTGACAATTGTCGGCTATTTAATTCGACTGTATTCCTTGAAACTCATACTCACCGATTTTGAACAGGGGGGAGCTCTCTCCTCCTCGGTTTAACTGAACGACATTGTTATTGAGGCGGCCTGATCAAACCGTTGACCGCCAACCACAGGTTTTATACCCTACAATAAAGCCACCTTAACGATTTTCCTAATTAATAGATAACATCTCCCACTAGATGAGAGCTGATGTATTCTGCTCCAGCTTATTCTTTGTTAACCTCCTAATTAACTTTCGTAGGTCACTCAGGTCTCCCCAACCTAAAAGTGAAGGGAGGCTTTGTGCTACGAGTTGTAAACTTACTTTTTTGGCCCGAACGAGAGATTAGGCACAAAAAGACTCAATTTAGGGCTGATTGTGGCTGCACACAGCATATACATTTCTGCCAGGATCATAAACCCATTTTGTGTTCACTATTCTCCGTGAGTAATTGCGGTTTTAAAGAGGAGTGAGCTGCCTTGCTGCTCTGCATTTTGAAATGGCCACAAACATGTATACCATGCCTTATTTTAATTGTTAGAAGTTAAGTAATAGCTTGGCTAAATCAACTGGATGAGCAATGTTACAAATTGTCACATTTATTTGACGGAGATTCCTGAAATTGTTCTGCGCATTAATCTAACATTGTATAAGTAACCGCACGACTGAAGGTTTCCAAATATAAGTGTAGAAATGTATCAGGTCCAGGTTTAAACTGAGATACAGTCAGTGAAATATAAACTGCTGCTTAGGAATGTTCCCCCTCCAGTGATGGATGAAATCTAGTATTTGGCTGTACAGTACACGGCTTTTTCATGTGATTCTCTGTATTGAGGCAAATCAGCATTTGCAGCAAATCCTTTGCACTTTCCGTGTGCCAGTACATTCCTGCACTTGTGTCTGTAAGAAAATGCGATTTTCTCACACTCATTACAGACGTACCTAGACGCAAGGGAGAGTCAAGCTCCTAGTCTGTCCGCCATTCCGACAAGTCACCTCATAGAGCAAAAACACGGGGATGATTTTGAAAAGAAATTGACTTTTGTTTCGAGTTTGTGAAAACTCGGAATCAGGCCGGGCACAATGGGACTCCCCGTGGTGCTGAATGACTGGAGCCATCTCGAATCAGTCAGCCAAGGCACCAATTAATCCGCTCTTTGTGAGCTCCGAGCCAGCTCGGCCACAGCCACCACACTGCATTCGGCCATTGTTCAGACCTTCATGTGGCGGGATTTATCCATTTCAACAGGAAAGTTTTGTCTAAAATAGTTCGAGCGGAAGTTTCTCACTGACAATTTGCCCCAAATAGATAGATTTGCCGTGGCCCGACCTGAAGCAGGTTCCGCAACAGTGTTGTGCAACATTACAGAAGTAAACCTGAGTCTTGTTTTTATTTTTGAATTTACTCTAACCGGTACCTTTAAGGTGTTGGTGATGGGGAAATATGTGATTAAAGGGGAGCGGCCCTTGGAGTTGGGTTTATCAAACTGAACGGCCCCCTCGGACTATCACCTGGAACCTATGGTTACTCTTCGGTACCGTCTGCATTTAGTTTTAACATTAAAACCTGTCGTAAAGCCAATTGAGGATGCAGACGTTTCATTTCATTGCTATCTTTTATTATAATATTTAGTATTGGCGCCGTTCATTGCAGGACACAAACTACAAACACTCTTCCTAGCTGGGATGTGATATTGTATTTTTTCGGGGTCAAGTTGGTTCCAAGATATAACAATGGGAGAATTTTTCCTCGCAGACTCGAAAATCTAATGTTTGAGCGAAGCGAATCCACCCCACTCCAGGGCTCCCTGGATTATCGATCAGCTGGGCTGAGTGACTGAGGGGACCTGCCGGTTGTGGCTGGGATTCTTCGCTCTTTGTGCCTTGTATAACCCTCAAATCAACGCTCTAACGCATCAAGTGATCCTGGCGGGAAACATTGCCCTGTGTCCCTAAACTGCATGCTGGTAGCTTGTTCAACTCCTAGGCTTGGGGTCCCAAAGGCTTTCTTGTTACCAATTTGTTCTTACATTCTTCAGCTTTAAGTGTTACATGGGGAAAATGCCTCATACTGGGCAAACCGAGACTAACCTTGTGGATTCCCCAGTATTTTAGTTTGGAGATCCTGCTGCATGCTAATATCGAATCAGAGAATGGGCCATCGTGTCCGTGCCGGCTTTCTGCATGGAGCACCTCACCTTGTCTCACTCCCCTGCCCTTTCCCCCTAGCCCTGCATCTTTCTTTCATCTTCAGACAATGATCCAATTCCCCTGTGAAAGCCACAATTGAACCTGCCTCCACTACACAGTCAGGCAGTGCACTCCCGGTCGGGCTACACAAGAACATTTTTCTTCCAGTCTCTGTTGCATCTTTTGCCAATCACCTTAAATCTGTGGTTTCTGGCTCCTGAGCCTTTTGCCTGTGGGAGCAGTTTCTCCCTAACGACTTTGTCCAGACTCTTCATGATATTGAATACCTCCACCAAACCTCCTTTCCATCTTCTCTCCTCCAAGGGGAACAGCCCCATCTTCTCCAATCTATCCACATTACTGAAGTTTCTCATCCCTGGAACTATTCCCATGAGTCTTTACTGCACCCTGTCTAATGCCTCCACCTCCTTCCTAAAGCCTGGTGCCTGGAACTGGGCACAATACACCAGTTGAGGCCGATCCAGTGGTTTATAGAGGTTTATCATAACTTCCTTGTTTTTGTACTCTGTGCCCTGATTTATAAAGCCTAGGATCTGGAGTGCTTTAGTAACCGCACTCTCAAACTGCCCTGCCACCTTCAATGATTTGTGCACATACACTCCTGGGTCCCTCTGCCCTTGCATCCCCTTTAGAATTGCACCCTTTACTTTATATTTCCTCACCTCGTTTTTCATGCCATAATAGTTTCTGAGGTTATCAGATAATCTCTACCACTTTGTAGCACTCTTGCCTCTTGAGTCAAAAAGTTCTAGGTTCAAGTCTCACTCCTGGGCAAGGGCTGAAAGATCAAGGCTGACCCTCCAGTGTAATACTGAAGGAGTGTTGCCCTGTTAGAGGCCCTGTCTTTTTGGATGAGATGTTAAACCAGGTTCCATCTGCCTGCTCGGGTGGATGTAAAGGATCCCGTGGCTCTGTTTCTAAGAGCGGAGGGGGGTGGGGGGAGGTGGGGAGGGGGTGTTATCGTTTAGTCAATATTTATCCCTCGATCCAGATCACACACAAACAAACAGATTATCTGGTCTTTATCACATTATTGTTTGTGGAAGCTTACTGCGTGCAAATTGGCTGCCGCCTTTCCTACATTTCACCAGTGACTGCACTCCAAAGCGCTTCGTTGGCTGTAAAGCGCTTTGAGACGTCAGGTGGTCGTGAAAAATACGATAGTTTTTCTTTTCTTTTGCTTTATACATTTGGCTAAACGACCCGGTCATGTTATCTGACTTTTACATGGAAAGTAAAGAAGCCCTTCATTAAGCGTAACCAAAAAAACATGGCATTTGTATCCTGACACTGAGTTTCATTTGGTTGTGTGTAGTTAAATAAATCAGCCACTTAGCACAACCCGGAGCAAAAGTCCCGAGTTGAATTTAACTGGCCGACGTTACAAAAGACTACAGGAGAAAGGAATATTTGTTTAATATCGTGCATGTCACACTTTAGAACGTCCCAAAGCGATTTACTGGATGTACCTTTTAAAGTGTAGTCACTGTTGCAATGTGAGAAAGGCGGCAAAGATCCCACAGCAAGGTCTCACAATAAAGCAATGTGATAATGGTCAGGTTGCCTCTTAGTGATGTTTGCTGAGGGACAAATACTGGCCAGGACATTGGGGAGAGCTCCCTTACTCTTCTTCCAAATAGTGTTATGGGATCTTTTACACCCACCTGCGAGGACAGATGAGTCCTCTTCCAATGTCTCACGATAGCACCTCAGACAGTGTAGCTGTCTCGGTAACTGCGCCCAAGTGTTAGCCTAGATTTTTGTGCTCAATATCGGAAAGGTGCTGCCAGGGTATTGAGAAGGAAGGTGTGTGTGCATGTTGCAACAATCGAAAGTAAGTAAATTGATTACAACGTAAACGTAGAGTTTTCTTCCAGAGACACCAAGTTTAAATAACATTTGCAAATTAAACTGAAATTCCAGTTCAAGCGCCCTGGATCGAGGTTTGAAATAGGATAGAAATTTGTCACCTGGACATTACATTTCAGATATGTGGTATTTTTAAGGTTCAATATATTTTCATTTGCAATAATAAAACCAGAATTTCCTGCTCGATTCTTTTTCCAAGACAAGCTTTGGATTCGTCCAATTTCTTGATGTAGGTTATATTGTGCTTTCGACGCTTTTTTACCTGGAAGGGGAGAATGTAGGGTCCGGTGTGAGTGGGCACTAGCCTCTGCAGATTGCGGTATCTTGATGTCCATGTCGAGGTGCTAGGGGTATCACTGGAAATGCAATAGCTGGAAATGAGACAACGGATACACTGGCGCAAAGCATACTTCACACCAAATTCTTATAATTGGCATTATATAAAGGCCTGTATATATATATATATATATATATTTATATAAAATATTGATCAATGAAAGACAATGAAATCTCTTAGGTTTGGTCAAGATAGATGGACAGACGCCCAGTTGAATATATACCGATTTTCTGGATAACTTTTAAAATAGGTTACAGTGCAACACTCAAACTTTTTCTGACGATCTAAATTGGCATTATACTTTATCAATGAAATCAGTCCGATAGTTGTTTATATTTTCTTCCTGAAGTTTGATTTACATTTATTGAGTTTACAATCGATTCTATTGGAGGTGCTATGCTTAACCCTAGATTCAACGAAATATGGCGCTGTAAGACTTTCAGTTCCTGTTGTAGATTTGTTCCAAGAAGTTCCAAACATTCGATAGATTTCGCCCCAAAATAAGCTTGTATTTGTTTATCAGGAGTTGGAGCCACCATTTTAAATTTTTAATTCCATATACCAATTGTACTCACTTTTAATGCTTTTGTCGCCCAAGGAAAATTACTTCCAAATTCCTTCAGCCAATTAGGTCAATAGCTTGAGTTGGAAAGTTATTTTTTTTCCTGCACTGTTAGAGTTTGTGAACAAACGCGCGTTAGTCTGGTGAAGACTCTCATTCCCCAACACTTGTGCGGACACCAAACAGTTTTGACGTTACTAAGTGGTCATACAACGCTGCATATTCTGAACCAGTGGAAATTTGAAGAAAGCTCGGAATAGATTATGTAGCGACAATGAAAAATCCCAAAATTATTTCAGGAGTGTCGCTTTAAAAAGGTTTCAGGTTTCGCAAGAGGTACTTGGCAAAATTGAACAAAACACTGCGTTTGTCGCATTGTGTATATATAGTTTTCACATGTGTTCTGCTTAATCCAGTCCAATTTGTTGCTACTTTAAAGCACAATGAACGATTGGAGTGATAGCATAATTTGATGCCCTGGATAACAGATGAAAGTAATGATACCTTAACCTCACTGATTTGCACTCAAGTTTCCAAAATGGCATTAAACTATCTTTATAACGTGGGATTTTCGCGGGTCATGTGACTTGTGATGGCCGATGGAGGCGAGTGGGTGGAACTGGCTGCCACTGCATTAGCCAAGGAGATTTATGCTAGTCACAGAACAAGATAGATAACCGAGCTCACCTAGAGGGGCTCACAGTCAAACTCGGCGATAGGTTTGGACAAGAGGATTTGCAGCAAAGCCAGGCCCATCAGTCCACCGTGACCGATGTTACAACGCAATCCACTTCACCAAAGCCGCGGATCCCCGCTCGTTATGTCGTTAGTAACTGTAGCAGATTAAAAGTGCTGACACTTTAGTAAGATTTGCGGCGCCCGGGGCTAAAACATTCCCGAGAGCGAACAAGAACAATGCGCTGAGCCTTTAATCACAAGCAGCCGATCGAGTGATAGCTCAGGAAGAAAGTATCGAACCTCACAACTCCATCAGGGAGGTTAGCCACCTCTTGCTTCACGGGTTATCACTACTTTCTTCCGACTTCACTTTCAACATGAAGAGCTAAGGAAACTCTAGCAGGGGGTCTTGTCCCACAGCAGTTTCTGTATCATTTGAAGTCGGTAGTAGATAATTTAGAGAGATTGACCGACCTTTTCATGCGGCATTGAATGAATGAACAGTTTACAATAACGGTATATTGTATGTCCATTATTGCCATACTGTAAAAAAGGGATGTTTTCGATATTAGTGACGCGTCACATAGTCATTACATTGGCTGCGACCTTCCAAGATTGGACTTGTCGCCCTTTAACAGCGCCTGGCAAAACATTCAGAAGTTTTTGCTCTTGTTTCCTTACTGAGGTTGTGAACCTTTGGTGATAACAGCCTCTGGCTGGGGAAGCTCAACCACAAACCTTAAATCGTGGGGGAGGAATGTTACATTTAACCATGATACTCATTTCTACTCAGGTTATCCATAACTAACAGGCACAGAAGAGTTTACACATTAATATACATTTCTACTCACCGGGTTGTGGTCTATAGCCAAAAACTGGAGCCTTAAACTACACTTTATTGAAATGAAATAATGCTGTCAGGTTTATTGCCGAGGACGGCGTAGGGAGCAGTACGTGTGCCTGCTCCTGTTCTCCCTCCAGTTTAACAACATGGTCAGAGTGGCTGATTCAAAAGTGAAACATTTTACTGCGGAGATTTTTTTCTCTCTTTCTCCCTCTATTTGGATCAAATGACAAAGTAACAGCTCCCTCCTCCCACTCCCTTCTCCCACCCCCTCCACCTTTTCGCGAGAGAAAAAAAAAACCTCATTGTAACTTTAAAGCCCGGGGAAAGCTCAGAAATGCAATTGGCATCTTAAAAGCTGAAGGGTACTGACGTAATCGTGTAATGGGGGGGGTGAAAGAAAAAGCAGTGAGAGAGAGATGCACCGTGGAGGCTGGGGAAGGAAGTTTTTACCCGCGCTGATTCCTCAAACCTGCTGTTTATGTGAAAAGCGCTGGTGCCCTCCGCCAGGTCCAAGAGGACACAGTCACTAGCCAGTCCCCGACCGCTTAAAACAAATCATAATCATTTGTTTCACGTTTACCGGAAGCTGCTTCTTCTCCTCTGTCCGGTCAAATTGAAAGTCAGGACTCTTTTTTTTAAACCGCTGACAGCTCCGAGGGTCGGAACTTCCAAAAGGCTTTGATGCATGACGGATGGACCCGGTGAATTCGCCGACCAAGCCCTTGCCCTCTTCACACGGGAGAGACAGCGAGAGCCGGCCGCTGATGGAGGTCACCGGCTGAAGGCTGCCGGGTGGGGAAGCGGCTGATATTATTCGAAGTTACTGTTCGGCTTGCGGTGAGCAGAGAGCCCCGGCGGGGTGATCGGCGAAAAGGAGAGTTACCGGATTCACTTGTGTGCACACTGTGTTGGACCCGCCTCATGATACAGCCCTGCTGGCGGAATAGACGACATCCCAGCCAAGTCTCAGCTCAAGGACCGCAAGAATGAGCAAGCCAGCCGGATCAACAAGTGGGTGATGTGTATTAAAATATGAATTTGTTTGGCGATTTCAACCTCGGGCGGGAGAAACATCTCAACGATGTGTGTTAAAATTGCTGCCGGGACGGGGAAAGGGGTGTGTACTAGATTTAATTATGATACTTTCAGCTCAGACTCTCCATTAATTAAGAAGCAAATCTCGCAGTGCTGATTGTTGTCGGATTTTGCGATCAAAATTCAGATTGAGAATGTTGCTTTCGCTGAACCTCGGGCTCCAATAATTGACTTCTCGACACTTTTAAACACTTGCGACCGACAGCGCAGGGCTTAGTGAGTTGAAATATTGGCCCGCTAAATACCTAAGGCTTTATTTGGTGGGGCTGTGGGGAGAGGGGGATCTGTTCCAAGTTTACGGATCCCAACTTTTGGTCGCTAACATTAAATAGCTTTTTAAAAAAAATCTATTCTCATCTCATCCCTTGCCACGAACCGATCGGATCTGTACACGGGTCCCAGACTAATAGATAGAACTTCTGATTCTAGTTAGCGAGGCCCAGGATCCGGGGAGTGGTGCAGAATAGTTTTGTTTCTCTTTTAACTCTTGTAGCACTTTTTAAAAAGAGACCGAATGTGTCTATGTCCTGGTGGATTTCTCCCTGCTCTACAGAAATAAAACAGTTAAACTGGGGGAGACTCCTGCTCTGAAACAAAAGCGAACCTTCTATCGGTTATTGTCTTTCTGTTTCATGTCAAGCACATGGGATCGATGTTTACCTTTCCAGACTTACCTAGCGCGTTTTCACCAATTCAAACAATTCAACAGCCTCACAGTTTAATGTCCAGCTATAATTGCAGATTTCCCAAATCCAGAATTACCCAAACAGAGAGTCCATGATGTAATTTTAAAGGTATAGGTTATATCGAGGATTATTATTGGAACCACACATATTTTATTTAGGATAATGCATACACGCTGCTTCTCACGGTACTGAAGCATTATTTAGTGGTAACTCATTTCTTAAACTAGAAAGCAGTAACTTGATTAGAAGATTCTATCATTGTACAACATTGATTACATTTACTTAACGCGTTTTTCCCCCTAAACCCAGGCTTTGCAGGCCATTGCTGCGTATTGAAGGGACTGAACAGCAATTTCATATTTTCCTTAACCCCGGCTATGTTGTTAGTACTGAAGGACTTGAAGAGGGGTGATGTGTAGTCCAAAAATCAGCGGCCGCAAACAAATCGTAGGCCTCTATAAAGAAATCTTCACAAAGCTCAACTCCATTTGGTGTGAGAACAATTAAAAAGCCACATAAAATCATTCCAGGCGTTACTCATGATTTTATAACGAAGCTCGTCGAGTATCCCATCGCATGAAGTATTTTATCCTCTATAAGACCTGCACACAAACTCAAAAAAGTCAAAGTTTCAGAGAGCTGAGCGGTTGCTAATAATGAAAAATACGCCATTTGCAACCAGGTTATAAAAGACACAATTCATAAATCAACCTCAGCCTGGAGGCTGAGACGGAAAGGAAGGCATGTGCCTGCCCTTACCGTGTAGATCTAGGTACAACGGTTTTGAAAACAGATTTAGTGTTTAGTTCAGCATCACAAATAAAACTTAGAGATTAAATACGGGAGTGTAAATAAAGAAAAAAAAATACAGATATTCGTGATTAGAAGCGAGGCAGACTTAAATTACAAAGCCTTGTATTGGAAACAAATGGAAAACCACACCAGCTAACGAAACTACCTTACGGTCTCCAATTCCCCAAATTTTGTATATAATCTCACTGTTGGACCTGTTCGATCCTTCAAACACAGCGACTGATCTCTACCAAGGGAACCAAACGACCAATTAAAAAGGCGAAGTCTAATTGGTTTCATTTCAACAAACGTAGGTTCGTCTAAAGAGATGACTATTTTGAAATGTTAACTTTAGAACTTTATCCAGAGATCCCACTCCTGCTAGACCGGGGTACATTGGGGGGAAGTTATTTCTCCAGTAGAGTCCAATATTGTCTTGCGTAATGTCATTTATATTTTTTTTGATGTGCGGAGATTTTCACTTCTCACTTGCTACGTATAAATAGAAATATTTTCAGTGATTTTTATTCCTGAGGCTATGATTTGCTAAGTGCTCTTAGCCAGAATCGCTGAGTTTGTTTTTTTTTCTCTTCTTGATGGGCTGTGGCGACACTGGGAGTTTTATTCTCTAACTCTGCCTGTTAGTTTATGTGGAGCACAAACAAGGGCGCTGTATGGGTGGCAATAGAAACCGACTCGTCCCCCCCAACAATCACTTTCCTCGAATCAAAGATAACTTCTTTCAACGGCTTATAACGTTGAGGGTAATTACAGTAATAGAATATGCCATATACTTTTAAGTAATAATTACACACAATAAGTGTCAAATGGCCCCCTACTGACAGAAGTTAAAGGCATGTTTCCTAGTGAATAAAATCGTGTTTCTTTTTTATATTTTACACATGTCAAGACTAAAGCAGTCGATCGCTTGATAAGACAGTTTGCTTTGTTAATCATGGTACTCGGTGGAAATTTCTCTTCACTTTCAAAGTCACTCTATTTGCCTGAAATTGATTTGTTATATTCCCAACGCATGCACATGTGACATTATAACGGAGAAGTCCAGAAACAAAAAGGTTAGGTTATTAGGTTATTCCTCTGTTGTACAGGAAATCGTGCGTTATAGGTTGAAATGAAACTGAAAACCGCCAGACGCAGTTGCATTGTATTAAACAGCACTGAAAGGAGGATATTAGCACATATTTTCCATCGCTCGAAGTTATATGTTAAGCTTTTCTGTAGTGAGAATTCTTAAAATGTTTTTAATAGTTTAGCTTTAGCACAGATAGACGGTTTCTTAAATCTATTTTCCTTCACAAAAGAGGCATGAAACATTGAGTAGTAACTTGAAATCTTTGGAATTGTTTCATTTTTTTGGAACAAAATGCTATATAGAATTACTGCCTGATCTTCATAATATTGTTGGCAAGAATTCGCAGGATTGATCATTAAATACGCAAGATCTTTTGCAGATCAAAGTTACCTCCTCCCCTCCCAGAATCTATTTACATATATCTAAATATGAGTTAACATGTTTAGCTTGGTGAAGTTGCGAACAGGTAATGTCAATAAATGAACGTGTCTAGTCTCAATTTATTTTATTTGCAACATTGAAAAGTTAATGCGTGGGCTGGGCTTTCCAACGCGAAATGAAACTGATGCCACACGATTGGACCTTCTCCCTATATATCGATTGATTTTCCCTGGATGCATTCTGGCGTTTCCGAATTCCCATGCTACCGTTTTTGACGGGTCACTGGTAAATCAATGGGCAGCTGGGAACATGTTCACATAATTACACATTTACCAAATTATTTCATTTCCACTGGACACTGACGTGTATCCAGAGATCCGACAGAATAACAGTTTAAGTAAGATTTGATGCTCTGTACCTTTCCTGTCCTGGCTCATTGTGCTACTTTTGAATTCCCATCTTTGGAGAAGGTTTTAATCCCCCCACCCACCCCCCCACTATAGTCCTGTTTTTTTTCAGCTCTTGTATGAAGCAGCTGTCGGGGCTCATTTAAAAAAAGTCATGACAGCTTGTCCTCATTGGGAGCAGTCAACGAGTTCAATGGGAAATCATTAACTCAACACGTTCTCTTCCCAATGTCCCGTCTCTCGGAGTTTGGCCATCCCCAGACATTGTTGTAGCTCCCGCTGTCTGTACACATCCAGTCTCCCAAACTCCCCGCCTTTATATTCCCATGGTCTGCGAACGCAACCTTGCGACAGAAAAGCTCACACAGTCGCACCGTGCTGAGCAGCCACCCCTAAAGGTGCGATGAGGACCCTAGACAATGAGGCACATTACAGTGCTGTAGGCATCACAACTAATGAGGCCTTTCCAGCGTCATGGAGGTTGAGGTTCGCAATAGTTTTTAATATCAACTGACTGCTCCGATAAAGGGCCGAATTGTTGCTAACTTTTCAGTGTAAAATTTAACTTACAGCCGCAATTTTCCAGCCCCAAGAAATAAATATTACACCCACGGCTTTTCTCTCTCCTGTTATGTTAATTCTTGCCCTGACACTTAAAAGTTTGTTCTCGGGATGTGGCAAAGTCAGACTTATTGCCCATCCCTATTTTTTCCCGACAAGCTACTGGCAAGCCTTCTCCTCGAAATTCTCCTGTCCTTGTGGCAATGGTGCACCCACCCATGATGTTAGGCTCGTAAATTCCCCTCTTCTTCAGCCTAACAACGGCATAGTCACCTTTCCCCTCACAGGAAATTGGCTGCATTTCCCAATCAATAAACGATTCCCCCGGTGAAACATGTTGGCACGTTGAAGTGACATGATTGGCGAATGATAAACAGTGGTTAAAATGAAGGGACGCATGCAAGAGTGTTAATTTTTCCCAACCCAACCACCATTCAAAACGTGCTTGTCCCTTTTTTTTAAATATATATTTTCATGCTTTCTTTCAAGATCCAGAACGGAGAGTCGTTTCTGGCAATTTAAATGTGACATAGCAGAATAACTTCTCAGCACTCGGAGCAAACTTCTTCTCAGCGTGTTTTTAAAGATCATAAGTTGATTGGATGAACACAAGCAACTGCTGTCAAACTCAATAGGGATGAGCAGTCACAGAATGGCGGTTGTTTTTTTTTTGGTGAGAAAGTAGGTCGATTCCATGAAAACCATTTCATTTTTCTGGAAGATCTCGGTCCCCTTCAGATGTTGACATTTACACTCGTGGCTGCAAACTGCATCTAGTTAATGCTGGTATAAGCCTCTTGCAACCATGTTTATACAATCACTTCCTAGTACAATGAAGGAGTCTCATTGCCGCAAATCTCCCGGTTTGATACTAATTAGTCCTGATTGATTACTAATGTTACATGCAATGTGGCTGAAAGTACCTCTTTGTTGGCGTAGGTCTGGGTCTATCACATATAAAATGATTTCGATGGGTTTTAAATGATAAGATGTCAGAAACCAGTGTTTTAGCATCTGGTGTAATTTATTTCGTCTAAGTCTGGGAGGCTTACTTGAATTTAATTTCTTATGAAAAGACAAGCTTGTGGCTAAAGGAATTCGAACATTATACCGCTATCTTATTACCAGGCATCGCGAAAGGCTTCAATATTTCATCGAGACGTTGATCGCCCTCATCATGTGTAAAACTTTATAATCAAGATTGGGGCGAGAGTTGATTATTTGGTTCTAGTGAGACCCTAAGCGCCCTGTTTAAACTGTGTTGCTGATTGTGATTTTGTTTTGAGTTAACCCGCGAGGCCGATCGGCGCTCACGTTACATTAAAACTTAAACCGACCAATTTGGCTTTTAAAGGTCGCATTTTGGATATTCCGTGCAAGGTGTGCGGGGACCGCAGCTCTGGTAAACATTATGGAGTTTACGCGTGTGACGGCTGCTCGGGGTTCTTCAAGCGCAGCATTCGCCGGAACAGAACCTACGTCTGCAAATCAGGCAACCAGGTACAAACCAAAACCGAGAGCTCAGCTTCCACAGGATTGCTTCGCAAACCCCGTGCCTGGGATGCACTAAAGCACTGGAAATAACCGGGATTCTTTTTTAAAAAAAAAACAAAATAAATTTGTTTCTTTTTTAAACACACGCGATGTTCCAGACAGAAACTTTCCAAAGAGGATGATTTAACGTCACTTCAAAAAAAAAGGGTCATACTTGTTAAGTTTTCTAATATTTTCATCAAACAGCTTGTAGAAAGCGTGTCTGTGCCCAGTTATGCACCTCGCTCAGGTATTATTGAGGTATCCATGAACTCGGACTTGAAGTGATAACAGCTGTGGGTTCTGGCAGCGAACAAACTGCTCTAGATCATTTAAATTTCTTTCTTCCCGAAAAAAAATGTTGGGTTAATCTTCCTTTAAAAGAAGGCAGGGCGGCGGCTCCACTTCTTATTGGTTACTAAGTAGGATGGTAGCCGCAAAATATGCCTTGCTCTCTTGCCCGGCCTTTATGTAAATCGTTTCTGAACGGAATGGGGAATGGGGAGGGGGATCAATCCTCCCTTCCCCTGAATAGGAGCAACGCTACCAGGATCTCAAAAGTTTGAACAAGTTTGTTAGGACTCGTTTACCTTTGACTAGTACAGCACTTGACTGTGGTCAGTCCTTAAACCGCGTTCATAACGTGTATCTATAAATAAATGTCTTGCATATGTAACTGTTAACACTTCAAGGGAATTACAGGCAGTTTGCTTCTGGATGATTTGATAGTCGTAATTATAACATCCACACGTTCATCTGCCTTGCAGCATCTGAAATTGTAAACCACGTTTGTAAATAGCCGAGTACACCCATCTAAATAATGAATGTAGGCATGTGATTTAAAATGAAGTACATTTGATCTGTGTGAGGTATTTTGTGTATCTTTATTTTGCTGTTGTTACTGTCTTTTAAAGGGGGGCTGTCCCGTAGACAAGACTCACAGGAATCAGTGCAGAGCCTGCCGGCTAAAAAAGTGTCTTGAAGTTAACATGAATAAAGACGGTAAGATTTTTGATGTCAAATTTCAGTCCCCGCCACTCTCCCCACCTGCCTGCCTGTGTTTGAAGTTTACTTTAGTGTGAAGTGAAACAGCGATTAACAGACAGTCTTCCTTTTAAAGTACTGTACTCCTCGCCAGACATATCTCACATCTAGAAAGTGCATTGTTTTTATCTTGTCCCAGGTCGAAAATACACCTTTCAGAAATTGATTTTTGTTTTGTTCTTAATGAATTTCTCTTGAGAGCATCAGAGGCGCAGTAATGTAATAAAACATGTTAGAAAACACTGTCAGGGCATCGAATTAACTCGATCCCTTACCAAACCTGCCGTCACTGGCTTCTTCTTTCTCCGTTTTCTTCCTGGGAGCCCCGCTTTGCGCAATAAGGGGAATCCTATCGTTGTTCGACCTCTTTCTCTTACTAACTGCAGTTTCCAACTTTTAGCTGAAAACAACTACCTCGTGAAAAGTATACAAGGAAAATCCCTCTCAAAGCACCTCAACTACTGAAAAAAAGTTATCTGGTCATTTGTGTGTTTTTGTTTTGGGCAAATTAGCTGCCCCGTGCCCTAAGTTACAATATGATCACACTTCATAAGTGTTGTGCTTTGGGATATCCTAAAAGGAGCTATAAAAATGTAAGTCATTTCTGTCATACACGCAGTCAAACATACTAGCAATGCATTCTGTGCTTTCTGTTCCCGTCCCCATAGCATCCAGTTATTGTGAATTTGAAATTATGGCACGACACATCAAAGTACAAAACTAAATCTCCTTGTGCTGAATTGTAAATTGATTTTGATGGATTTCTTTCACCAGGATGTAACCTTGTTGCTCTTCAGGTTGGAGTGAGTTTCAATCCGTTCGTCCAGCTTGACAAGGCATGAATTTATTTCTGCGCACACCCCAGGTGTCTTTTAAAGACGGGAATAGTGAATATATTCTTTCTGTTGAAACTGTTTTACCGTGGACAAACGGATGTACTATATATTAAAAAAAACATTGTTTTGGAATAGATTGCCAATATATAAGAAGCTATAACATTTCTGTCCAAGTATTCTCCCCACCACCAGGCCTCTCCCGAAAATGTTCAAGTTAGGCGGGAGAAGATGCACGGGTTGTGCGCTAACATTAAAAAAATGGAAAGTAAGTGTGAAGAATTGAAACTTGGTTTGGGGCCAGCCTGGAGTTATACTACATCCCTTGCAAAGCCCTGGCATTTTCTACTATCTTCATCTGTCTTCCTTTCTGTGTGTGTGTGTGTGTGTGTGTCTCTGTCTCCCGGAGTCCCTCCCTCTCACACACACGTGTTCAAAATACCCTCACTTCTTTTGGTTCTGGTGCTCGGTGTCAGATCTAGTTCCTAAATAGTCCAGTTCTGTGGGCGCTGTTCGTCTGAAACCGCTTCTCAAAGGCAACAAGTCTGCACCCAGGAAGTGTATGATACAAGAATATGAATATATTTAAGCCTCTGTCCCATCCATCACTTATCCCTTTTGCCACAAACATTTCAGACGAAACCAAAGATCAGTCTCGCCCCGACTCGTGCTTATTGCTTAGACATTGCGCGTTCAGCTGGCGTGTCCACGATTCGACCCCCGATCTACATGGATTGAGATTGTTGACTGTATATTTCTTATTTTATTCATTAACATCGAATAAGCCGTTTGACATGTTTTAATTGGAAAAGCACACCTCAAGTTAAAATACGGATGGATGTCTTTCAACTGCTTCTTTATTTTTATGAATAAGACATTTAGGTATCACGTTTTGTACATGACAATAATATTTACTGCACAACTGTGTGGGAGGATCGGTTACTTCCGCACTGCAGATGTTCAGAAATGTTTCATCTGCTTCTTGTATCGACGGAGTGTCTATTCAATTAGACGTTAGAAATAATCTGAGCTTTCATTATACTTGATTTAAAATTTAAACCTGACTGTTATCACACCAGGATTTCATGATTACTCCTTGAATGTTTTGTTGGACGGTAATTATTAGAGTTTGTCACTGTAGTTTGCTTTCTTAATGCCTTCTACACGGCAGAAGAGAACCGAGATACCGTGATAACGGCCGCAACTATTGGGCCTAAATCTAAACTGAGCGATAGATCCGAACTCCGCAATGGACAGCCGAATGTTTAATCTGACGCTAGGAAGTTCCTTTATCTATAAATCGCAAACATTGGATTTCACATTCATTTTAAAAGTGCGTCTGGCTTTAATGCTGCAATAATTATATTCCTGATTCTAGCATGATTTATTTTTGCTACCTGGTTCTGCTTGCTCACAACGGTGGCGTGATTCCTTACTTGGTTGCATAGAATAGGAAGCCAGCATAAACTTGACGGCCCGAACGGTCTCCTCGGTACTGCAAAATCTATACTTCTATGGTGAATTAACATTGTGTTTCTGTCGTCGCAGCATCCCCTTATACTATCACCCAATTAATTACTAGGGACGAACAGGTAGCAGAGGTTACATTAAAGAGGGAAATCACTTTGCATCAATATCCTCTTAAAAAGAAACACCAGATTGGATTTGTACAAAATGTGTTAGAAGCGTGTCAAGTGTTGTGGTATCGATTTACACTCATTAACCATGAATATCTCCTTGTCCCTGGTACAATCCGAAAAGCTAAGAAATTTGTCCCGAAGATAAGGGGATCTCTTTATAAACTCTCAACCATTTTCAGATGTTGGCTTGTTCCAATTTAGTTTTGCTTAGAACCACCAGAATCAGAGTTAGACTAAAGAACTTTAGCTTCATTAGGCTTTCCCCACACTCATTCCCTTTACAGTTGGGATCAACCTTACAGGTGGTCTTTGTATCCTTTCCAAAGGACATGTACGTTTTAATGTGAGCTGAACAAAACTGTACACATAACTCCAAAGGTGGTGCCATCAGTGCTTTATAACCACTGTATCCACATAATTCCACTCTTCTGGCTATGGATGTTAACATTCTACATGATTAATGACATTGGTTCATTATTGAGAGTGGTCACTTTATTGTTACTCGTAGGCTCGTTTAAATTCTCACTGTAATAATTTTACTTTCATGCATACTTATATTGCCCACTTTTCATCCAATTGGCATAGTTTACCATTCTCCATTTTGGTTCTCAAATTAGCAATTGATTTAAGTTTTTCTGTAAATCACTGACTAGATCCTACGTTGCTACAGCCTTTACTATTTCACTGTAGCTTGCTAATTTATTGAATTCACAATTAGTTTCTGCATCTAGAGTATTAATGAAGAATCAGCAAGGGCCAAAGAACTGACCCAATTGACACTCCAACCAGCACCAGTACAGTCTGAGACAACAGTCACACATAATATACAATATTTCACCTCATGCCCTTTTCTACCTTAGAATCCTTCTGTTTCATTTTAATACAAGTTTTTGAACTGGACCTGGTCAAAGGTTTTCTGGAAATTCAAGTAAACGTAAGAACAAAAACAGGAGCAGGAGTAGGCTTCTGGGGTCCCTCAATGTTGTTCCATATTCAATAAGATCATGGCTGAATTTCTGCATCAACTCCACTTTCCCTCCTTCCTCCCATGCTCTTTGATTCCCTTAGTGCCAAAAACCTATCCAACTCTATCTTAAATAAATGATTGACTAAACTACAACAGCCATCTGAGGAAGAGAATGATAAAGATTTACAATTGAGTGAACAATTCCTTATCTCAGTCCTAAATGGCTGGCTCATTTATCCTGATTCTATGCCCTAATTCTAGATTCTCTATCCATGAGAAGCAGCCCCAGAGCATTACCTTCTCAAGCCCTCTAAGAATTTTATGTTTAGTTTAGATTGCCTCTTATTCTTCTAAACACCAGGGACTATAAGGTCATCCTACTCAATCTCTTAATCACGTGGTAGTACAGAACTTGAGTATTGCTGAAAAAAGAGACATGCTGTCGAAGCTTTTTGCCTTGCACTCATCAGGACAGATGCAGAGATGCCAAATTTCAAGCAAACAGTAATTTATTCTGTATGACAAAAGGGGTGCTGATTGGTTGGCAAGTCAGCTTTGATTGGTTGAGACAATTCCATGGTGAATGCACCAGGGAGCTACTGTCAAGTGTGCTAAGAATTGCACTACAACCAATTTAAGTTTATCAATCGAACTCACAATGTACCTCACTTACCCTTGCTGGAAGCTACACATATTCATATGCAGGGTTGTGTCCTTTGCAGGCAAAATGGAACATGTCCAGACATTGCACCTTTTTGAATAAACAAAAGCATGGGGGACAATAGCTCTCTGGTGTATTCGCCATGGTAATGTCTCAAGCAACCAGAGCCGATACCAATGAATCAGTACCCCCTTTCTCATGCAGTATAAATTGTTGTTCCCTTTGAAATTTGGCATTCTTGTTTCTGTCCTGATGAGTGCAAGGTGAAAATCTTCAACAGCATGTCTCTTTTCTTAGCAATGCTCAACCTCTCCTCAGAAGAAGGCAAATGATATTTTAAACCTCAGTGCAAGGAAGGGTTGCAATTTACTTTAAAGAAAGAACTTTCACTTATCTAGTGACTTTCAAAGCCTCAGTCTCCTAAAAATGTTTTAAAGCCAATTAAATACTTTTGCAATGTGGTGATTGTTATAGTTTAGGAAAAACAGCAACTCATCTGTTCAGAGTAAGATTCTGCAAACAGCAATGTGGTTATCAGATAATCTGTTTTAGGTTTTGTTAATGGGGTGGTATGCAATGGGCAGAACACATTGCTATATGTGAAAGCTCACTGTGGGCATATTGGCTGACTGGTTTCATGCATTACAACAAGGATTATTCTTCAGAAAGGTAATTTGTTGGCTGTGAAGCATTTTCAGATGGCCTGAATTTGCTAACTGCAAGTTCTTTCTAGAACTCCAATGCTCTTCTTCAAATAGTGCCATGGGTTCTTTTGTATCTAATTGGGAGAGCAGACTGGAGGCAAGGCTTCAGTTTAATATTCCATTTCAAAAACAGCTCCTTGGATTGTGCAGCACACCCTCAGTATTGCATCAACCATGGCGTGGGACTTGGACTCACAATGTTCTAACTTAGAGGCAAGAGTGCTACCACTGAACCAAGACTGACAGCTATTTGTAATACTCTCAACACAATGGAAAAGAGTTGACTTACAGCTTGTTAAACTTGATGAATAGATGGTGACTTATTTTTCTAATTTGTCATTCTGGCACAGGTAACATATGCTTGTCATTCTATAATTAGCTACGCTTCTGGACTAATCCTTTGAAGGATTGCTATTATTCCATCCTTTACTGATCTTAGGCTAACAGAGCTGTGATTGCCTAGGTTACATATGTCCTGATTTTAAGTGTAAGTACTACAGAATTTCCTCCAGTCCTGTAGAAATTCTCCTGTTCCTAATGATTCATACATGAAGGTAGTGAGTGCCCCATACATTTCTCCAATTTCTCTTCTTCAAATTCAGGTATACACTATGCTATCTGGCCAAAGGGATTTGTTATTCTTAACTCTCCTTAATCTTTGTGCAGCAAACAATTCAGAGAATAAATGAACAGATTAAAGTACGCCTGATTCACTTTATTTTGCCACCTCCAATGCCTTGTTCTTATGTGTTTTCCTCACAGCTGTGCAACATGAAAGGGGACCGAGGACATCAACAATAAGGAAGCAGGTAGCCTTGTATTTCCGGGGGCACAAGGAAGTAAATGGTGGTGTTACCCCTTATCCAGCAACTGCTCTACCCGGACCAGCTTTCTTCACTGCTGTTACCCAGTTAGAAACCCACAACATCGATCTCACTACTGGGTCTGATCGTCAGGCATTGGTGGGCCTACCACAGCCAACTCCAAAGGTAATTGATCACTTCCACCTTCAAACATCAGTTGCTTTCAGATCACAACAAAGAAAGTCAATAAACAAGCAAGTCCATTGATGCAGTTAGTCATTACTACACCCATGACTCAACATGAACAGATTCTTGAGACAAGAAGTATTGGTGTGCTCATACAGAATAGTTCTTTAGCTACTTAGCCAAAAGTTGTGCCAATCAAAAATGGAACCCAGTTTTATCTTAAATATTAATAGTTGCACTACTTAATTATTTGTTCCACCTACTCATAACTAAAGCTTGTGTTCTGATCTGATTTTCTTTGCAGTGAGCAGTTGATGTAATTAGCAAATACCCATGTACATATACACATAGACACATAATACCTACACACATGCACATAGACACATAGACACATACACAATACCCACACACATGTCAACATGGCTCAATGGGTAGCACTCATATCTGAATCAAAAGTTTGCATGTTAGAAGACCCACTCCAGAGGACTTGAGCACAAAGCTTAGGCTGATACTCCAATGCAATATTGAGTGGAGGCCACACCGTGGGCGGTGCTGTTGTTCAGGTGTGATGTTAAATTGAGGCTCTATTTGCTTTATGATTCTATTTGCCCTTTCAGAAAGACGTAAAAGACCCCAAGGTACTATTTTGGAGCAGAGCATGGACGTCATTCCCGCTCTCCTGGTCAATATTTATCCCTCAAGTAGCATCACCAAAACAGATTTTCTGGTCATTATCACACAGCTAATTGTGGGACCTTGCTGTACGCAAATTGGCTGCCGCGTTTCACATTTGACAGCAGTGACTACATTTTAAAAAGCATTTCATTGACTGTAAAGGCCTTTGTGAGCTCTTGAGGTCGTGAAAGGCGCGGTACAAATGCAAGCCTTTTCTTTTTCCACACACATACATATAGAAGCCATTTGACAGAATCATATTTGTTTGTAGACATATCGTGTAATATAAGGACGATGGCAATAGTTTATACCAGCAAATGTCTATTGTTGTTTGCTATAGCTCGAGGGTGAACCCACGCTAACCCCATGTGAAAAGATTATCATTTGACTAATCCGTCATCGGAATATGGAAGCGCGGCAGTTTTCTTTTTCCTTTGTGGCGTTGTGCTGCAAACCAGCTCCCATTGATTCGAGCACAATATATCTGACTACAGTAAAATGCTGATTGACTTCAGTGCAACACGATCCCTTAACTGCAAACGATCCCAGTTAGGGGGGCCAAAAACTATCAGGCGCCTCTAGCTTCAACAATCTAGGAAGCATAATGATGTCATAACTCGGTTCTCAGGCTCAAACCGCATTTGTACAGTTTAAAAAGAACACTTTCGTGTAAATATATAATTGTCATCTTTCTAAAAGGAGATCAGCTTGGGTTCTACAATCACAGGCGTGTTGTTTGCTTGCAAAGTACTTGTATCAATTTACTTCAAGTAGTTTTCAGTACAGCTGTTGCACGTTGCCTTACGGTAAATACTAATTCCGCTCTTCTTGGCGGTATCACAGCATCTTTACAGTGCAGAAGGGGGCTATTCGGCCCGTCGACTCCGCACTGGCTCTCTGAAAGAGCATTCCAACTAATCCCACTCCTCTGCCGTAACCTTGCACATTGTGTCAATGTGTGGGGGAAAAGACCACATGAGCTCGAACCGTAAGGGGAGTTGATGCCCTGTTTCAGTTCTGAGAATGCAACCCCCCTCCCCCCACCAGCACACTATCACCAACTCCACAAACGGGAATCTGCTTTCAAAGCTCCCAGAGCGCTCTGTAGGCGAGTGGCTTCCTGCAGTTTCAGGAAGGTGAATCCGAGAGCGAACCCATTGACAAGTAATCCAGCCGGGTCCATCTATCATTTCACTAAAGATGGGTTTGCAGTGTGTGTGGTTTGGATAGGGTTCGGTTAACTGCTGCTGCACTAGTTTTTAGAATGATCTATTTCATACATCGTAAATTGTTAGTTGACAAAAGCATATAAGACATAGAGCATATGTGAACGTGGTCTCTTGCGGTAACGCAAAACAGGCGACAGTGTTTGGCATCCGCCCTGAGTTCCTTTTGATCGAAGTTAATAGGCTGCCCGCTTCTTGCCTCCCGTTTCACCCTCGACATTGGTATCAAGTTGCCCTCTTGACAATCTTACTGTACTACGACCTGCATTTGAGGCTTATGACAAATGTGTGGTTCATAATACAGTAAAGAACCAAACAATACAGAAAGTACATAGGAAATTTTAAAAGGGCGATAAGAGCGACAAAGAGAGAGTATGAGAGTAGAAGTTAACATACAAGAGAATCCAATAGTTTTTTTAAAAACACATAATAGTAAAACAGTCATTAGAGGGAGGGTGAAATTAATTAGGATACAAAAGAGTAGATCTTCTTGTGGAGACAGAGGGCATAGTTGGGGTACCAAACAAAGACATTGCATCTTTGTGCCATTGAATCATAGAATGATACAGCTCAGAAGAAGGCCATTCATCCATAATATCTGCCCTAGCTCCTTGGTAGAGCTATTCAGTTAGTCCCACTCCTTTGTTGTTTTGCTATAGCCCTGTAAAATTATATTCTTCAAGAACATATCTAATTCCATTCTGAAAGTTACTCATGAATTTACTACTTCCACCTCTCAAAATGTGCTTTCCAGAAGACAAAGCACTGCATGAACATTTTCCCCTCGTATTGCCTCTGATTCCTCCCCCTGCCCCCCCAGCCCCCGCCCCCCACCACAACCGCTGTATGCCTGTGTCTAGTCATCAACACTTCTGCAATTGGAAATAGAATAGCAAGGAAAAACTATGTTGAGTACCCCATTATATCTGCACTTAACCTTCTCTGTTCAAAAGAGAACAACCTCAGCTTCTCCAGTTTCTCAAGTGAAATGAAATCCCTCATCCTCCAGTCCTCTGGCACCTCCTCCATCTCTAACGAGGATTGGAAGCTTGTGGCCAGAGCCCTTTCAATTTCCAACTTTACTTCCCTCAGTAACCTAGGATGCATCCCCCTGGACTATGTAATGTTTCTATTTTGAGGATTGCCAATTTGTTTAAGTTTCTCCTCAAAATGTCACAATCCTCATAGAGAGGATTTGAAAAGAGATGAATTTCCCAAATGATCAATGGAAATAATTGAAGGATAAAATTTCATATATTATCATGTTTACCATTACAAACAAACTACAATCAACAGATATCAAACATTGCTTAATGGGCTATGAATACATCAACTAAAGAAAACTAACTAATGCAATTGAGATGTCTTACAATTCATTTTGCTGTCCACTGTCCATTATGCAGATATCTACCATTGCAAGGTCAGGTCTAAGTTGTCAAGTGATCCAGCAGTTTCACATCTCCCTGCCACACCAAGTCAAATCTTCCAGGGTCCTTCAAAAATGGTTCAATTCAATTCAGTCTGAGCAATGCTTCAATTCAGTCTAGAACAAACTTCCAACAGCAAGTGGTGACTCCTTGTTCTTTAAATTTGCAGCCATCCCATTTACTCTGTCCTTTTTTGAGTAGAGAAGCAGCTCTCACCAGTATCCTGCTTGGTTGCTAACACAAAAACAGTCTTTTTCTGCTCTTCACAGCAAGAGCTGCATTGCTTCTCTTTCTGTATCTCTGTGTCTATCTCCAAAATGCAATAGCCCTTTTGCTGTGCTGATGTGTAAAAACTGTCACTTTTGAAACAGTTGCCAGACAATTGAGACTTTTAAAACATTTGTAAGAATCTATTTAAATCCTATCTAATATTGCTACTATCTCCTCCTTTACTGTGTGTTTGGCAGTATCCTCTTCTTTCATTAAGATCTTGATCAATGTATTTCTAACTCAATAAGCAGTGCTAAATCTTGCTTTGGGAAATAAAGTGAGGCAGGTAGAGCATTATTCAGTCAGGAAAGTATTCAGGGAGCAGTGATCACATTTCATCAGGTTTAGAATAGATATGGATAAGGACACTAAGCTGAAAAATAGTTAACTGGAGGAGGACAAAATCAGTAAGTTGAAAGGAGATCTGGCCCAGGTGGACTGGAATCATAAACTGCTAGACAAATCAGTAACTGAACAATGGGAGGTTTTCAAAGAAAGGATGTTTAGGTACAGAGTTGACACATTCTTATGAGAGGGCAAGGAAAGGCACTCAAAACTAAAGTTCCCTCTATGATTAAAGATATGGTTAAAATTAGATAGAAAAAGCTTGGCATGGCAATTATTTTTAGTCGTTTAGTAGTACAGAATTTGAGTATTGCTATAAAAAAGCGATATGCATTCTAAACTTTTCATCTTGCACTCATCAGGATAGCTCTCCAGAAATTACCAAACTGTAACAGGGAAGCAACAAGTTATATTGTGTGAGAGGAGAGTGCCTCCATCAATCAGAGCCAACCAATCAGCTGTCATACAGTATAGTTTGGTAATTTCTTGTGAGCTATCCTGATGAGTGCAAGATGAAAAACTTAGATAGTATGTCTCTTTTTTATAATCTTTATAATACAGTAAAGAAGCAACTTAATATTCAAAATGCAGAGGAAATCTAAAAGGGGGCCAAAGAGAGAGTGTGAGAATAGATTACCTGCTAACAAAAATAGGAAGTCAATAGCCTTTCTTAAAGAAATATTAAATAGTAGGGAAAGTTTGACTCTGATTAGGGACCAAAATGGAAATCATCTTGTGGAAACAAAAGGCATGGCTGAGGTACTAACTGGATACTTTGCATCCATCTTCACTAGAGAAGACAAAGCTGCCAAAGTAGCAGTAAAGGAGGAGGCAGTAGTGATACTGATTAGGGTAAAATAGATAAAGGAGGTACAAACATGTAGGCAGTGTTCAAAGTAGAAAAGTCAATGGTCCAGAGGGAATGCTGCCTAGATCACTAAGGGAAGTAACAGTGGAAATTGTGGAGGCCCTAGCCAGAATCTTCCAATCCTCCTTAGATATGGAGGATTAGGGGGTGTCTGAAGACTGAAGATGGCAAATGATACACTCCTACTCAAAAAAGAGAGAGGGGTAAACCTGACAATTACAGGCCAGTCAGTTTAATATAAGGAATACTTAAAAAATCTGGGATACAATTAATCAGGATTTGCAAAAAGAATGGCCTTATAAATGTAAGTCAGCACGGACTTGTTAAAGACTCATGGTTGTTGACTAACTTGATTGAGTTCATTGGTTTAATGAAAGGGGTAATGTGGTTGATTTTGTATATATGGATTTTTAAAAGGCATTTGATAAAATACCATATAATAGACTTCTAGCAAAGTTAAAGGCCATAAGATTAAAGGAAGAGTGCATTATGAATACATGGGAATTTAGCTAAAGGCTCACGAGCAGGAAGCATGGTGGTGCAGTGGGTAGCAATCCCCACCTCTGGACTAGAAGTTCCTGGTTCAATTCCCACTCCAGGGCTTTATGGCCAAAGAAGGTGTGTTCATAATGTGGTCAAAAAGGTTGAGTATCAACCTGCAAATCCTTCCAACATGTGGCAGCTGGTAAGAGCAGGACAGATTCCTGGTCAGCCCTGTGCTGGAAAGTAAATTGGAGCCTCTACAGTCATTTTCCATAGCTCTGACATAAAAGTGCATGTTGCCACAGCACCACTGAGGGGATCATTAGGCTAGACAGCTTTTTTGTTGTTGTTTCATGGTATGTGGGTGTCACTGGCTAGGCCAGCATTCATTGCTCAGATTTAGAGGGCATTTAAGAATCAACCACATTGCTGTGGGGTCTGGAGTCACATGTAGGCCAGACCAGGTAAGGTCAGCAGATTTCCTTCCTAAAAGGACATTAGTTAACCAGATAGGTTTTTATTACAATTGATAATGGTTTCATGGTCATCATTAGACTTTTAATTCCGGATTCTTATTAAATTCAAATTTCAACATCTGCCATGGTGGGATTCAAACTCAGGTTCCCCAGAACATTACCCTGAATCTCTGGAATAGCATTCCAGTGACAATACCACTATGGCACCACAAATAGCATTGGGTTTGATCCCCCATTCAGGCTGAGGTAGATTCAGGACCTTCCTTCTTGGTCTACCTGTGGAAGAGTTTGCAGTGCAATGGGTCAGACCTGCCTTTGGGCAGAGAACTAAATAAGAAGATAGAAAGCAGAAAGTAGTGGTGCACAGTTGCATTTCAGACTGGAGAGTATAATGTGGTGTTACCAGGAATCAGTATTATCTTTTTGATAGATACTCATAACCTGAAATTGTCTATACAGGGCAAAATTTCAAAGTTTGCAGATGATATGAAATTGGGAGTAAGGTAGCAAACATAATAGTAAATGTAGTAAACAATAAGAAGGATAGTAACAGACTTAAGGAGAACAGAGATTGGTAAAATAGGATGAAATTTAATACAGACAAGTGTGAAGTGATACATTTTAGTAGGAAGAATGAAGAGAGGCAATATGAACTAAATGGTACAATATTAAAGGGAATGTAGGAACTGAGGGGCCTGGGGTGCATGTAGGCAAATCTTTGAAAGTGGTAGGACAAGTTGAGAAGGCTGCTAAAAAAGGAATATGGGATCCTTGGCTACATTAACAGAGGCATATCCATTGGACCCCTACCAAATAACACAGATGATGAACATGTTCATCTTCACCCCAAAGGACCTACAATAAGAATAAAAGCATGCTGTACAAAAGAAGAAATCTTTATGCTGAACATCTATAAAATACTGATTGGGCCTCAACTTGTGTTTTGTGTTCAATTCTGGACACCATGCTTTTGGCACCTAAGAGATTGACCAGAATGGTACCAGGGATATGTGTGCAGAAACTGGAGAAGCTGAGGTTGTTCTCCTGAAAGCAAAACAGAGGAGATTTGGTAGAGGTGTTTGAAATTAGGAATGGTTTTGATTGAGTAAAGAAGGAGGAACAGCTACAAGTGGCAGAAGTGCCAGTAAACAGAGGGCACAGATTTAAGATGAGGGAACCTTTTTCACACTGTGAGATGTTGGATCTGGAATGTCTTGTGTTAGAGGGTAGTGAAAGCAGATAGTAACATTTTTAAAAATGGTTAAAAACTTGAAGGAAAAAAATCTCAGAGGTCTGGAGAAGGACAAGGGGAATGGGATTAAAAGATTGCTCTATCAAAGAGTTGGCACAAGCATGATGGATCAAACTGCCTCCTTCTGTACTGTATCATTCTGGGATCCTATGATTTATAGAACACTCTTTAACATAGGTAAATGTCCTAAAGTACTTTGACTAAAGTCTCACCAAGCCGAAGGGAAGATATTAGCACAAGTGACCAAAGGTTTGGACAAAGAAATAAGTTTTTATTGAGGTTCTGAAATGCAGAGAGAGAGGTTGCATGTTTTACGATTGGAATTCCAGTGTTTGAGGTCCAGAGAGCCAAAGGCAAGACTGCCAATGATGGGGGGAAAGAGGTGGGGACACACAAGAGCGCAGAATCAGAGGAACAGAGAGGGTTGCAAGGGTGAAAGAGATTATGCAGGAGGAAATTCAACAGGAGGATGAAAATCTTAAAAATTGAGGTGCTATAGATGAGGAGCCATTGTAGATGGCCGAGCACAAGGATGATGGGTTAATGAAACTGCTGCGAGTTAGAATACGGGCAACTTTAGTATAATATTCAATAAGAAATATTTTTAAAACTTCAGTAAGCAAATGGATAACAAGTTATATTGCCAATGGATCAAGTTATATTGGTACAATCCTTTCAATGAGGACATTGCATCACAAATATGCTGCACTGCTCTGCCAACTCTGCCGTAAACAGCATGTGTCACTGTCACTTTTTCTGCAGTACCCTCACGAGGTCAACGGCACACCTATGTACCTGTATGAAGTGGCAACTGAATCAGTCTGTGAATCTGCCGCGAGACTGCTCTTCATGAGTATCAAATGGGCCAAGAGTGTGCCTGCATTTTCCACGCTTCCATTCCAGGATCAGGTTAGTGGAATCAATTATCACAACCGACCCCAGCCAGCACCACAAATCCCCTAAGATAAAGGCAAAATACTGTGGATGCTGGAAATCTGAAACAAAAACAAAAAATGCTGGAAAAACTCAGCAATTCCCCAAAAGCCACAAACAGGACTGTCCCGGTAGACCAACTGTGTCAGCCTGTTCCTGCTCCATGAAACTCATTTCTTCCTATCTTGACTCCGTTCTCTCTCTCCTTTTCCAGTCTCTTCTCACCTACATCGGCAATTCCTCTGATACCCTATATCATATCAACAATTTCCAGTTCCCTGGCCCTAACCACCTCCTCTTCACCATAGACGTCCAATCTCTCTACACCTACATCCCCCACCAGGATGGTCTGAGGGTTCTCCACTTCTTCCTTGAACAGAGGCCTGAACAATCCCCATCCACCACCACTCTCCTCCGTCTGGCTGAACTTGTTCTCTCACTGAACAATTTCTCCTTAAACTTCTCTCACTTCCTCCAAATAAAAGGTGCGACTATGGGTACGCACATGGGTCCCAGTTATACCTGTCCCTTTATGGGGTATGTGGAACATTCCTTGTTCCAATCCTACTTAGGCCCCCTCCCACAACTCTTTTCTCAGTACATCAATGATTGCTTCAGTGCCGCTTCATGCTCTTGTCTGGACCTGGAAAAATTTATGAATTTTGCTTCCAATTTCCACCCCTCCATCACTTTCACATGGTCCATCTCTGACACTTTCCTTCCCTTCCTTGAGCTCTCTGCCTCAATTTCTGGTGATAGACTGTCCACCAATAATCATTACAAGCCCACCAACTCCCACAGCTACCTCAACTACAGCTCCTCACATCCCACTTCCTGTAAGGTCTCCATCCCATTCTCTCAGTTCCTTCACCTCCGTCGGATTTGTTCCAGTGATGCCACTTTCCAAAACAGTACTTCTGACATGTTTTCCTTCTTTCTTAACCAAGGTTTCCCACCCACGGTGGTTGACAAAGCCCTCAACCGTGTCCGACCCATCTCCCATGCCTCTGCCCTCACACTTTTCTCTCCCTCCAGAACCATGATAGGGTCCCCCTTGTCCTCACTTTTCACCCCACCAGCCTCCACATTCAAAGGATCATCCTCCGCCATTTCCGCCAACTTCAGCTAGATACTTCCCTCCTCCTTACCGTCCAAGGGCCCAAACACTCCTTTCAGGTGAAGCAGCGCTTCACTTGCACTTCCCTCAATTTGGTCTACTGCATTCGCTGCTCCCAATGCAGTCTCCTCTACATTGGATAGGCCAAACGCAGACTGGGTGACTGCTTTGCAGAACACCTTTGATCTGTCCGTAAGCATGACCCAGACCTCCCTGTCACTTGCCATTTCAACACACCACCCTGCTGTCATGCCCACATGTCCATCCTTGGCCTGCTGCAATATTCCAGTGAAGCTCAACACAAACTGGAGAAACAGCATCTCATCTTCCAATTAGGCACTTTACAGCCTTCTGGACTTAACACTGAGTTCAACAACTTCAGACCATGAACTTGCTCCTCCATTGTCACCCCCTTTTTGATGCCCCCCCCCCCTTTCTACATTCATTTTTATTTATTTATTTTTTTTTCCTGCTCACTTTCATTATTATTTTTTAAATTTATTTCAATTTTTATTGTTTTATCCCCAGCTTTTAGCCTTTTCAATCCTTGTTCCCACCACCATCCCCTCCCCCCATTCCACCCCCACTAGGGCCATCTGTCATTTTCCAAAGTGTTTACTCTAGTCCTGCCATTATCACATTCTGCTTTCCACTCCTAATGTCACCATTAGCACCTCCTTTAGCCAGTACCACCACTATTAGCAACCATTTGACCTTTTGTTTATGACATCTTTCACAATCTCTCCTTTGCCTCCACCTATCACTGGCCTTCTATCTATTCCACCCCACCCCCCAAACAGTATATATTTCACCACATTTCTACTTCCCTTTAGCTTTGAAGAATCATACAGACTCAAAACGTTAACTCCGTCTTTCTCTCCACAGATGCTGTCAGACCTGCCGAGTTTTTCCAGCACTTTTTGTTTTTGTTTCAGATTTCCAGCATCCCCAATATTTTGCCTTTATCATTTTCAGAGAAGTTGATTTAGAAGCCTGATAAACTGTTCCCTGGCATTAGGGAAAGGGTAAAAAATGAATGGTTCATAGAAAAGGATTAATATTTTAATTTTCAGTGTTTTTCATATCGCTGTTGAAGAAGTACATTCCAAGAAGGGGAAAGTCTTGTTTAAACCACAGCAGGATTCTATATCAGTTGTGTCTGAGACCTGACCCCAGGCCTCTATAGGTTTTGTTTCATCATGAAGAATACGAGTTGCCTCGGATGTTACCTTGGAAGTGTGTAACCTCCCAATAGCAGATGATGTAATTCAGGGTAGGTCTTCGGACCACTAAGTATGTGATTGGTTACCTAGTATCATCAGTACCTGTGTGACGAACATTCACGCTTGGTCAAACATCGAGGATCATGGTCAGACTCAGCAGATCACAGTTCCTGTACAAAGATTATATATACCCTCAGGGATCATTTCTATAGCTTTTTTTTCTTAAGAAATGTGTTCCTAGAGTGTTTGGCATCACAAACCACTAAGAGAATTTATAGTGCTCTCTTCTGAGCAGGAAGCAGATAGGAGGATTGCTTTTAACAGCTGCTCTCTGTCATTGATGAGTGTACCTTCTCTCTCTTGTAGAACTGGAGGGAAAAAACGGTTTAACAGAGGTTAAAAATAACTACTCAGCCGCCACGCCACACACTGGCGCTTCAATTTCCTAGCACACTCGCTGTGCAATGCCCCTGAGGAAATGGGAAATGTTCTTAAAAAAAAAACCCACCGCAATGACTTCCACTCACTAATTCCCCTGCCTAACCTTGATTCTTGGCGAATGGGTTTTAAGGTAACCGTATTTTACCACAAGATTTTTCTAATCTAGGATCCTTTATCTGCATGTTAAATTATTTACTTATTCAAAAAGAGATGGGTAGAAAATTCCAATTCTTGGCCCCTGGGGGCACTGGTGGTGAATTCGCGCGGATGTTAGCGCTTTCTTAAGACAGCTGGAGGAGCAAAGAGGCGGGTGTGAACCCGGGAGCAGAACGTGCAGGGAGCCAGGGAAAGGGCAGGAGAATCAGGATATCCGAGGAGACCGGGAAGAAACTGGGAGAAGTAGATTCAATGAACGGGGAGCCGGGAGACAAAAAAATAGAAAATGCTGGAAATGCTCAGCAGGTCTAGCAGCACCTGTGCAGAGACGGAGCTAACGTTTCGAGTCCGTATGACTTCTTCAGAGAGGGGAGATTGGGGTAGAGGTGAAAAATCAGGTAACCATTTATAAACATATGGTTCACTTTAGTGAAAATCGTTTAAAATCGCATCCGAGTTTGCTCGCTAATTGCGCTATTCTAACAGGCAACAAAATAAAATCTGGAATGACTAAAAATAATCCGGACGGTTATGATTTTTGTCTCACTCTAGCTAATTCTTTTGGAAGATGCCTGGAGGGAACTCTTTGTTTTGGGAATAGCTCAATGGGCCATTCCAATCGATTCTAGTACTTTACTGGCTGTATCTGGTGAGTTGCAACAGGTTTCATTTTTTCAAAATAAAGTAACAATTGCGATTAAAACCTGGAATCCTGTCCCATGGCACTTAAATTCGTGAAAATGGCCATTTGTTTCAAACTTTCGATGCATCGAAGGAATCTTCCACTGCGCAGTTAGACATTCGGTGCCGGTTTTTGGAGCAGGGAAATTTCTTGCGTGTTCATTAATCCCGGTTCTTAATCTGTTGGGTCTAAATCACACTGTCATGCTGAAGAGATAGTTCTGAATTTTAAACAATTCTCCCTCAACAGCACAAGGAACACGTCATTACTCGATTTTTTTTTTGCCAGATGTTGCGGGTAGTCTCCACCCTTTTGGTTATAAATGGTGTAAAGAGGCGCATCTGTACACGTGCATCTGTACACGCGCATCTGCCTGATTCCCAGGAGACCTCCGGAATAACAGCAAAGTACTGCGGATGCTGGAAATCCGAAACAAAAACAAAATGCTGGAAAAACTGAAGAAGGGTCATGCGGACTCGAAACGTTAACTTCGTTTTTCTCTCCACACAGATGCTGTCAGGCCTGCTGAGCTTTTCCAGCATTTTCTGTATTTGTTTCCGAAATAACCGCGTCCTTTCACCCTGTTAACTCGACTTGAAGAACTGTCACCCCTGTACCCCAGGAATGTTGAGTGAACGGTTCTTTTGATGCCATGCAACACTTAACCACAAGCGTGTATCATTCTAACCCACTCGGCCAGTCTGATCGGCCATGTGAGAATATTCTGATATCAGTCACTAGCTCCGGTGCGAGTTTGCAGAGTCAGGCTAGCGAGACAGATCCACCGCACACCCCAGCAAAGGACAGCCGGCATCCTCCTTGAAGGCAAAACTGAATCCTCACCACGTACTGGCCATTTCCTCCAGCTACGTAACATAACGCGAATGCACCAGCGACAGACAGGTCTTTCAGGACTTTGTTAAAGCCACTATTTTGTTTTAAACATCGAGTTATTGCCAAAATTGCAAGCGGTACAAAATAATATTTACTCACAACCTGGGACCGTGCAGATAGAGCAAACAGTTTCCAAGATGGTTTTGATTTGACAACATCGGGATAAAGGTCGCCGCGTTCCCCTGAACTGGGTGAAATCCTGCAGTCTGCAAACGAATCCAGCCGCTGACCTGTTCACAAAGAGGGACCGAAGCGTCCGCGGCGGGAACAGTTGGATAGTCAACGTTCAGATTTAGTGACTTGATGCGTTTCTCCTGTTTGTATTTTCTCAAAGGGATGAACAGTGACAACACAGAGTCCCAGAAGCTGAACAAGATCATTGCGGAAATCCATGCTTTGCAGGAGGTGGTCGCGCGGTTCCGGCAGCTCCGTGTGGACGCCACTGAATTCGCCTGTTTGAAATGCATCGTGACTTTCAAAGCTGGTTAGTCGGCAGCCTGTTCCTCGGTGTAAACTTTCAGACAGACACATGTTAAGCTTGATGGCGTGTCCGCATTTAAACTCGCGAACAAGGTTGCAGGAATGGCCCAGCCTGAGTCGGGAACAGTATTTTCACATTGGGACTTAAACTGGGATTCGGGATCATAGCACTGGGATTCGGGTCCATTGCACTGGGATGGGTTCATGGCACTAGGACTCGGGTCCATGGCACTGGGATGGATTCATGGCACTGGGACTCGGGTCCATGGCACTGGGACTCGGGTTCATGGCACTGGGACTCGGTTTTGGCACTGGGATGGGTTGATGGAAATGGGACTCAGGTTGATGGCACTGGGATGGGTCAATGGCACTGGGATGGGTGGATGGCACTGGGACTCAGGTTGATGGCACTGGGACTTGGGTTCATGGCACTGGGATGGGTCCATGGCACTGGGACTCAGTTCTTGGCACTGGGATGGGTGGATGGCACTGGGACTTGGGTTCATGGCACTGGGACGGGTTGATGGCACTAGGACTCGGTTGATGGCACTGGGACTCGGGTTCATGGCACTGGGACTTGGGTTCATGGCACGGGGATGGGTTCATGGCGCTGGGACTCGGTTTTGCCACTGGGATGGGTTGATGGCACTGGGACTCAGGTTCATGGCACTGGGATGGGTACATGGCACTGGGACTCAGTTCATGGCACTGGGATGGGTCAATGGCACTGGGATGGGTTGATGGCACTAGGACTCGGTTGATGGCACTGGGACTCGGGTTGATGGCACTGGGACTCGTGTACATGGCACTGGGATGGGTCAATGGCACTGGGATGTGGGTTCTTGGCAGTGGGACCGGGCTGATGGCACTGGGACTCGGGTTGATGGCACTGGGACTCGGTTGATGGCAATGAGACCCAGGATCATGGCACTGGGATGGGTCCATGGCATTGGGACCCTGGCTTATCGCACTGAGATGGGTTCATGGCACTGGGACTCGTTTCATGGCACTGGAACTCGGGTTCATGGCACTGGGTTGGGTTCACAGCACTGGGGCTTGGTTCATGGCACTGGAACCCTGGCTCATCGCACTGGGATGGGTTCATGGCACTGGGACTCGGTTCATGGCACTGAGACTCGGGTCCATGGCACTGGGATGGCCTCATGGCACTGGGCCTTGGGTTCATGGCACTGGGACTAGGGTTCATGGCACCGGGACTCGTGTTCATGGCACTGGGATGGGTCAATGGCACTGGGATGCGGGTTCATGGCACCGGGACTCGGCTCATGGCAGTAGGACCCGGCTCATGGCACTGGGATGGGTACATGGCACTGGGACTCAGTTCATGGCACTGGGATGGGTCAATGGCACTGGGATGGGTTGATGGCACTAGGACTCGGTTGATGGCACTGGGACTCGGGTTGATGGCACTGGGACTCGTGTACATGGCACTGGGATGGGTCAATGGCACTGGGATGTGGGTTCTTGGCAGTGGGACCGGGCTGATGGCACTGGGACTCGGGTTGATGGCACTGGGACTCGGTTGATGGCAATGAGACCCAGGATCATGGCACTGGGATGGGTCCATGGCATTGGGACCCTGGCTTATCGCACTGAGATGGGTTCATGGCACTGGGACTCGTTTCATGGCACTGGAACTCGGGTTCATGGCACTGGGTTGGGTTCACAGCACTGGGGCTTGGTTCATGGCACTGGAACCCTGGCTCATCGCACTGGGATGGGTTCATGGCACTGGGACTCGGTTCATGGCACTGAGACTCGGGTCCATGGCACTGGGATGGCCTCATGGCACTGGGCCTTGGGTTCATGGCACTGGGACTAGGGTTCATGGCACCGGGACTCGTGTTCATGGCACTGGGATGGGTCAATGGCACTGGGATGCGGGTTCATGGCACCGGGACTCGGCTCATGGCAGTAGGACCCGGCTCATGGCACTGGGATGGGTTTGTGGCACTTGGACTCAGGTTCTTGGCACTGAGACTCGGGTCCATGGCACTGGGATGGCCTCATGGCACTAGGACTCAGGTCCATGGCACTGGGACTCGGATTCATGGCACTGGGACGCGGTTGATGGCACTGGGACACGGGTTCATGGCACTGGGATGGGTTCATGGCACTGCGACACGGTTGATAGCACTGGGACTCAGGTTCATGGCACTGGGATGGGTGCATGGCACTGGGGCATGGGTTCATGGCACTGGGACACGGTTGATGGCACTGGGACTCGGGTTCATGGCACTGGGATGGGTTCATGGCACTGGGACACGGTTGATAGCACTGGGACTCAGGTTCATGGCACTGGGATGGGTGCATGGCACTGGGGCATGGGTTCATGGCACTGGGGCTCAGTTCATGGCACTGGGACTCAGGTCTATGGCACTGGGACTCAGGTTCATGGCACGGGGACTCTGGTTAATTGCACTAGGATGGGTTGATGGCACTGGGACTAGATTGATGGCACTTGGAATCGGTTGATGGCACTGGGACACGGTTGATGACACTGGGACTTGGGTTCATGGCACTGGGACTTAGGTCCATGGCACTGGGATGGGTCGATGGCACTGGGATGCGGGTTCTTGGCAGTGGGACTTGTGTTCATGGCACTAGGGCTCGGCTCATGGCACTGGGACTCAGGTTCATGTAACTGTGACTCAGTTCATGGCACTGGGACTCGGTTCATGGCACTGGGATGGGTTGATGGCACTAGGACTCGTTTGATGGCACTCGGACTCGGGTGATGGCACTGGGACTCGGGTTGCTGGCACTGGGATGGGTCAATGGCACTGGGATGTAGGTTCATGGCACTGGGACTCAGGTTGATGGCACTAAGACTTGGCGCAAGGCACGGGGCTGGGTTCATGGCGCTGGGACTCTGTTTTGACACTGGGATGGGTTGACGGCACTGGGACTCAGGTTGATGGCACTGGGACTTGGGTTCATGGCACTGGGATGGGTCGATGGCACTGGGACTCAGTTCATGGCACTGGGATGGGTGGATGGCACTGGGACTCAGGTTGATGGCACTGGGACTTGGGTTCATGGCACTGGGATGGGTTGACGGCACTAGGACTCGGTTGATGGCACTGGGACTCGGGTTGATGGCACTGGGACTCAGATTCCTGGTACTGGGACTCGGTTGATGGCAATGAGACCCAGGATCATGGCACTGGGATGGGTCCATGGCACTGGGACACTGGCTCATCGCACTGGGATGGGTTCATGGCACTGGGATGTGGGTTCTTGGCAGTGGGACCCGGCTGATGGCACTGGGACTTGGGTTGATGGCACTGGGATGGGTTGATGGCACTAGGACTTGGTTGATGGCACTGGGACTCGGGTTCATGGCTCTGGGACACGTGTTCATGGCACTGGGATGAGTCCATGGTGCTGGGACTCGGTTTTGGCACTGGGGTGGGTTGATGGCACTGGGATGTAAGTTGATGGCACTGGGACTCGGGTTCATGGCACTGGGATGGGTTCATGGCACTGGGACACGGTTGATGGCACTGGGAATTGGGTTCATGGCACTGGGATGGGCCAATGGCACTGGGATGGGTGGGTGGCACTGGGACTCAGGTTGATGCACTGGGACTTGGGTTCATGCCACTGGGATGGGTTGATGGCACTAGGGCTCGGTTGATGGCACTGGGACTCGGGGTCATGGCACTGGGACTCGGGTTCATGGCACTGGGACTCGGGTTCATGGCACTGGGATGGGCTCATGGCACTGGGACACGGTTGATGGAACTGGGAATTGGGTTCATGGCACTGGGATGGGTCCATGGCACTGGGACTCAGTTCATGGAACTGGGATGGGTCAATGGCACTGGGATGGGTGGATGGCACTGGGACTCAGGTTGATGGCACTGGGACTTGGGTTCATGGCACTGGGATGGGTTGATGGCACTAGGACTCGGTTGATGGTCACTGGGACTCGGGTTCATGGTACTGGGACTCGGGTACATGGCACTGGGATGAGTTCATGGTGCTGGGACTCGGTTTTGGCACTGGGATGGGTTCATGGCACTGGGAATCGGGTTCATGGCAGTGGGACTCAGTTCACGGCACTGGGATGGGTTCATGGCACTGGGACATGTTTGATGGCACTGAGACACGGGTTCATGGCACTTGGATGGGTTCAGGCCACTGGGACACGGTTGATGGCACTGGGATTCAGGTTCATGGCACTGGGGCATGTGTTCATGGCACTGGGGCTCAGTTCATGGTACTGGGACTCAGGTTTATGGCACTGGGACTCAGGTTCATGGCACAGGGACTCTGGTTAATTGCACTGAGATGGGTTGATGGCACTGGGACTCGGTTGATGGCACTTGGACTCAGTTGATGGCACTGGGACTCGGTTGATGACACTGGAACTTGGGTTCATGGCACTGGGACTTAGGTCCATGGCACTGGGATGGGTCAATGGCACTGGGATGCGGGTTCTTGGCAGTGGGACTCGTGTTCATGGCACTAGGGCTCGGCTCATGGCACTGGGACTCGGTTCATGGCACTGGGATGTGTTGATGGCACTAGGACTCGCTTGATGGCACTGGAACTCGGGTGATGGCACTGGGACTCGGGTTGCTGGCACTGGGATGGGTCAATGGCACTGGGATGTAGGTTCTTGGCACTGGGACTCAGGTTCATGGCACTAAGACTCGGCGCAAGACACTGGGACACGTTTGATGGCACTGGGAGTCGGGTTCATGGCACTGGGATGGGCTCATGGCACTGGGACATGGTTGATGGCACTGGCAATTGGGTTCATGGCACTGGGATGGGTACATGGCACTGGGACTCAGTTCATGGCACTGGGATGGGTCAATGGCACTGGGATGGGTGGATAACACTGGGACATGGGTTCATGGCACTGGGATGGGTTGATGTAACTAAGACTCGGTTGATGGCACTGGGTCTCGGGTTCATGGCACTGGGACTCGGGTTCAAGGCACTGGGATGAGGTCATGCCACTGGGATGTACGTTGATGGCACTGGGACTCGGGTTCATGGCACTGGGATGGGATCATGGCACTGGGACACGGTTGATGGCACTGGGAATTGGGTTCATGGCACTGGGATGGGTGGATGGCACTGGGACTCAGGTTGATGGCACTGGGACTTGGGTTCATGACACTGGGATGGGTTGATGGCACTAGGACATGGTTGATGGCACTGGGACGCGGGTTCATGGTACTGGGATGAGTTCATGGTGCTGGGACTCGGTTTTGGCACTGGGATGGGTTGATGGCACTGGGAATCGGGTTCATGGCTGTGGGACTCAGTTCACGGCACTGGGATGGGTTCATGGCACTGGGACATGGTTGATGGCACTGAGACACGGGTTCATGGCACTTGGATGGGTTCAGGCCACTGGGACACGGTTGATGGCACTGGGATTCAGGTTCATGGCACTGGGGCATGGGTTCATGGCACTGGGGCTCAGTCCATGGTACTGGGACTCAGGTTTATGGCACTGGGACTCAGGTTCATGGCACAGGGACTCTGGTTAATTGCACTGAGATGGGTTGATGGCACTGGGACTCGGTTGATAGCACTTGGACTCAGTTTTTGGCACTGGGACTCGGTTGATGACACTGGAACTTGGGTTCATGGCACTGGGACTTAGGTCCATGGCACTGGGATGGGTCGATGGCACTGGGATGCGGGTTCTTGGCAGTGGGACCCGTGTTCATGGCTCTAGGGCTCGGCTCATGGCACTGGGACTCAGGTTCATGTAACTGTGATTCAGTTCATGGCACTGGGACTCGGTTCATGGCACTGGGATGGGTTGATGGCACTAGGATGTAGGTTGATGGCACTGGGACTCGGGTTCATGGCTGTGGGACTCGGTTCACTGCACTGGGATGGGTTCATGGCACTGGGACACGGTTGATGGCACTGGGACTCGGGTTCATGGCACTGGGATGGGTTCATGGCACTGGGACACGGTTGATGGAACTGGGAATTGGGTTCATGGCACTGGGATGGGTCCATGGCACTGGGACTCAATTCATGGCACTGGGATCGGTCAATGGCACTGGAATGGGTGGATGGCACTGGGACTCAGGTTGATGGCACTGGGACTCGGGTTCATGGACTGGGACTCGGGTTCATGGCACTGGGATGGGTTCATGGCACTGGGACACGGTTGATGGCACTGGGAATTGGGTTCATGGCACTGGGATGGGTCCATGGCACTGGGACTCAGTTCATGGAACTGGGATGGGTCAATGGCACTGGGATGGGTTGATGGCACTGGGACTCAGGTTGATGGCACTGGGACTTGGGTTCATGGCACTGGGATGGGTTGATGGCACCTGGACACGGTTGATGGCACTGGGACTCTGGTTCATGGTACTGGGACTCGGGTTCATGGCACTGGGATGGGTTCATGGCACTGGGACACGGTTGATGGCACTGGGACACGGGTTCATGGTACTGGGACTCAGGTTCATGGCACTGGGATGAATTCATGGTGCTGGGACTCGGTTTTGGCACTGGGATGGGTTGATGGCACTGGGACTCAGGTTGATGGCACTGGGACTCGGGTTCATGGCAGTGGGAATCGGTTCAGGGCACTGGGATGCGTTCATGGCACTGGGACATGGTTGATGGCACTGGGACTCGGGTTCATGGCACTGGGATGGGTTCATGGCACTGGGACACGGTTGATGGCACTGGGACTCAGGTTCATGGCACTGGGATGGGTCCATGGCACTGGGGCGGGTGTTCATGGCGCTGGGGCTCAGTTCATGGCAACAGGGACTCTGGTTAATTGCACTGGGATGGGTTGATGGCACTGGGACTCGGATGATGGCACTTGGACTCAGTTGATGGCACTCGGACTCGGTTGATGACACTGGGACTTGGGTTCATGGCACTGGGACTTAGGTCCATTGCACTGGGATGGGTCAATGGCACTGGGATGCGGGTCTTGGCAGTGGGACTTGTGTTCATGGCACTAGGGCTCGGCTCATGGCACTGGGACTCAGGTTCATGTAACTGTGACTCAGTTCATGGCACTGGGACTCGGTTCATGGAACTGGGATGGGTTGATGGCACTAGGACTCGCCTGATGGCACTCAGACCCGAGTGATGGCACTGGGACTCGGGTTGCTGGCACTGGGATGGGTCAACGGCACTGGGATGTAGGTTCTTGGCACTGGGACTCAGGTTGATGGCACTAAGACTCGGCGCATGGCACGGGGATGGGTTCATGGCGCTGGGACTCGGTTTTGACACTGGGATGGGTTCATGGCACTGGGACTCAGGTTGATGGCACTGGGATGGGTCAATGGCACTGGGATGTGTGGATGGCACTGGGACTCAGGTTGATGGCACTGGGACTTGGGTTCATGGCATTGGGATGGGTTGATGGCACTAGGACTCGGTTGATGGCACTGGGACTCGGGTTGGTGGCACTGGGACTCAGATTCCTGGTACTGGGACTCGGTTGATGGCAATGAGACCCAGGATCATGGCACTGGGATGGGTCCATGGCACTGGGACACTGGCTCATCGCACTGGGATGGGTTCATGGCACTGGGATGTGGGTTCCTGGCAGTGGGACCCGGCTGATGGCACTGGGACTTGGGTTGATGGCAGTGGGATGGATTGATGGCACTAGGACTTGGTTGATGGCACAGGGACTCGGGTTCATGGCTCTGGGACACGTGTACATGGCACTGGGATGAGTTCATGGTGCTGGGACTCGGCTTTGGCACTGGGATGGGTTGATGGCAGTGGGATGTAGGTTGATGGCACTGGGACTCGGGTTCATGGCTGTGGGACTCGGTTCACTGCACTGGGATGGGTTCATGGCACTGGGACACGGTTGATGGCACTGGGACTCGGGTTCATGGCACTGGGATGGGTTCATGGCACTGGGACACGGTTGATGGAACTGGGAATTGGGTTCATGGCACTGGGATGGGTCCATGGCACTGGGACTCAGTTCATGGCACTGGGATGGGTCAATGGCACTGGAATGGGTGGATGGCACTGGGACTCAGGTTGATGGCACTGGGACTTGGGTTCATGGCACTGGGTTGGGTTGATGGCACTAGGACTCGGTTGATGGTCACTGGGACTCGGGTTCATGGTACCGGGACTCGGGTACATGGCACTGGGATGAGTTCATGGCACTGGGACTCTGCTGTGGCACTGGGATGGGTTGATGGCACTGGGACTCAGGTTGATGGTACTGGGACTCGGGTTCATGGCACTGGGATGGGTTCATGGCACTGGGACATGGTTGATGGCACTGGGACTCGGGTGCATGGCACTGGGATGGGTTCGTGGCACTGGGACACGGTTGATCGGACTGGGAATTGGGTTCATGGCACTCGGGTGGGTCCATGGCACTGGGACTCAGTTCATGGCACTGGGATGGGTCAATGGCACTGGGATGGGTGGATGGCACTGGGACTCAGGTTGATGGCACTGGGACTTGGGTTCATGGCACTGGGATGGGTTGATGGCACTTGGACACGGTTGATGGCACTGGGACTCTGGTTCATGGTACTGGGACTCGGGTTCATGGCACTGGGATGGGTTCATGGCACTGGGACACGGTTGATGGCACTGGGAATTGAGTTCATGGCACTGGGATGGGTCCATGGCACTGGGACTCAGTTCATGGAACTGGGATGGGTCAATGGCACTGGGATGGGTGGATGGCACTGGGACTCAGGTTGATGGCACTGGGACTTGGGTTCATGGCACTGGGATGGGTTGATGGCACTAGGACTCGGTTGATGGTCACTGGGACTCGGGTTCATGGTACTGGGACTCGGGTGCATGGCACTGGGATGAGTTCATGGTGCTGGGACTCGGTTTTGGCACTGGGATGGGTTGATGGCACTGGGACCCAGGTTGATGGCACTGGGACTCGGGTTCATGGCACTGGATGGGTTCATGGCACTGGGACATGGTTGATGGCACTGGGACTCGGGTTCATGGCACTGGGATGGGTTCGTGGCACTGGGACACGGTTGATGGGACTGGGAATTGGGTTCATGGCACTGGGGTGGGTCCATGGCACTGGGACTCAGTTCATGGAACTGGGATGGGTCAATGGCACTGGGATGGGTTGATGGCACTGGGACTCAGGTTCATAGCACTGGGACTTGGGTTCATGGCACTGGGATGGTTTGGTGGCACTAGGACTCAGCTGATGGCACTGGGACTCGGGTTCATCGTACTGGGACTCGGGTTCATGGCATTGCGATCAGTTCATGGTGCTGGGACTCGGTTGTGGCACTGGGATGGGTTGATGGCGCTGGAACTCAGGTTGATGGCACTGGGACTCGGGTTAATGGCAGTGGGACTCGGTTCACGGCACTGGGATGGGTTCATGGCTCTGGGACTTGGTTGATGGCACTGGGACTCGGGTCCATGGCACTGGGATGGATTCATGGCACTGGGACTTGGTTGATGGCACGGGGATTAGGTTCATGGCACTGGGGCATGGGTTCATGGCACTGGGGCTCAGTTCATGGTGCTGGGACTCAGGTTTATGTCACTGGGACTCAGGTTCATGGCACGGGGACTCTGGTTAATTGCACTGAGATGGGTTGATGGCACGGGGATTCGGTTGATGGCACTGGGATTCGGTTGATGGCACTTGGACTCGGTTGATGGCACTGGACTCGGTTGATGACACTGGGACTTGGGTTCATGGCACTGGGACTTAGGTCCATGGAACTGGGATGGGTCAATGGCACTGGGATGCGGGTTCTTGGCAGTGGGACTCGTGTTCATGGCACTAGGGCTCGGCTCATGGCACTGGGACTCGGTTCATGGCACTGGGATGTGTTGATGGCACTAGGACTCGCTTGATGGCACTGGGACTCGGGTGATGGCACTGGGACTCGGGTTGCTGGCACTGGGATGGGTCAATGGCACTGGGATGTAGGTTCTTGGCACTGGGACTCAGTTTCATGGCACTAAGACTCGTCGCATGACATTGGGACACGGTTGATGGCACTGGGACTTGGTTTCATGGCACTGGGATGGGTACATGGCACTGGGACTCAATTCATGGCACTGGGATGGGTCAATGGCACTGGGATGGGTGGATGGCACTGGGACTTGGGTTCATGGCACTGGGATGGGTTGATGGCACTAAGACTCGGTTTTTGGCACTGGGACTCGGGTTCATGGCACTGGGACTCGGGTACATGGCACTGGGATGAGTTCATGGCACTGGGACACGGTTGATGGCACTGGGACTCGGGTTCATGGCACTGGGATGGGTTCATGGCACTGGGACACGGTTGATGGCACTGGGAATTTGGTTCATGGCACTGGGATGGATCCATGGCACTGGGACTCAGTTCACGGAACTGGGATGGGTCAATGGCACTGGGATGGGTGGATGGCACTGGGACTCAGATCGATGGCACTGGGACCTGGGTTCATGACACTGGGATGGGTTGATGGCACTAGGACACGGTTGATGGCACTGGGAGTCGGGTTCATGGTACTGGGACTCGGGTTCATGGCACTGGGATGAGTTCATGGTGCTGGGACTCGGTTTTGGCACTGGGATGGGTTGATGGCACTGGGACTCAGGTTGATGGCACTAGGACTCGGGTTCATGGCAGTGGGACCCAGTTCACGGCACTGGGATGGGTTCATGGCACTGGGACATGGTTGATGGCACTGAGACACGGGTTCATGGCACTTGGATGGGTTCAGGCCACTGGGACAGGGTTGATGGCAATGGGACTCAGGTTCATAGCACTGGGGCATGGGTTCATGGCACTGGGGCTCAGTTCATGGTACTGGGACTCAGGTTTATGGCACTGGGACTCAGGGTCATGGCACAGGGACTCTGGTTAATTGTACTGAGATGGGTTGATGGCACTGGGACTCGGTTGATGGCACTTGGACTCGGTTGATGGCACGGGACTCGGTTGATGACACTGGGACTTGGGTTCATGGCACTGGGACTTAGGTCCATGGCACTGGGATGGGTCAATGGCACTGGGATGCGGGTTCTTGGCAGTGGGACTCGTGTTCATGGCACTAGGGCTCGGTTCATGGCACTGGGACTCAGGTTCATGTAACTGTGACTCCAGTCATGGCACTGGGACTCGGTTCATGGCACTGGGATGGGTTGATGGCACTAGGACTTGCTTGATGACACTGGGACTCGAGTGATGGCACTGGGACTCGGGTTGCTGGCACTGGGATGGGTCAATGGCACTGGGATGTAGGTTCTTGTCACTGGGACACAGGTTCAAGTCAGTAAGACTCGACTCATGGCACTGGGACTCAGGTTCATGGCACTTGGATGGGTTCATGGCACTGTGACCCAATTGATGGCACTGGGACTCGGTTGATGGCAATGAGACCCAGGTTCATGGCACTGGGATGGGTCCATGGCACTGGGATTCGGGTTCATGGCACTGGGACCCTGGCTCATCGCACTGGGATAGGTTCATGGCACTGGGTCTCGGTTCATGGTGCTGGGACTCGTGTTCATGGCACTGGGATGGGTTCATAGCACTAGGATGGGTTCATGGCACTGGGACTTTGGTCCATGGCACTGGGATGGCCTCATGGCACTGGGGCTTGGGTTCATGGCACGGGGATGGGTCCATGGTACTGGGACGCGGTTCATGGCACGGGGATGAGTTGATGGTTCTTGGACTCAGTTGATGGCACTGGAACTCGGGTTCATGGCACCGGGACCCGTGTTCATGGCACTGGGATGGGACAGTGGCACTGGAATGTGGGTTCCTGGCACTGGGACTCGGGTTCATGGCACCAGGAGTCAGTTCATGGCAGTAGGACTCGGCTCATGGCAGTGGGATTGGTCAATGGCACTGGAATGCGGGTTCTTGGCACTTGGACTCTTGTTCATGGAACTGGGACTCAGGTTAATGCACTGGGACTTGGTTCATGGCACTGGGACACGGTTGATGGCACTGGGACTCACGTTCAAGGCACTGGGATAGGTTCATAGCACTGGGGCTTGGGTTCATGGCACTGCAACCCTGGCTCATCGCACTGGGATGGGTTCATGGCACTGGGACTCGGTTCATGGCACTGCGACTCGGGTCCATGGCACTGGGATGGCCTCATGGCACTGGGATGTGGGTTCTTGGCACTGGGACACGGTTTCATGGCACCGGGACTCGGCTCATGTCAGTAGGACCAGGCTTATGGCACTGGGATGGGTTTGTGGCACTTGGACTCCGGTTCATGGCACTGGGACTCAGTTGATGGCACTGGGATGCTGGTTCTTGGCAGTGGGACTCGTGTTCATGGCACTAGGGCTCGGCTCATGGCACTGGGACTCAGGTTCATGTAACTGTGACTCAGGTCATGGCACTGGGACTCAGTTGATGGCACTGGGACTCGGGTTCATGGCACTGGGACTCCTGTCCATGGCACTGGGACTCGGATTCAAGGCAGTGGTACTCGGTTCATGGCACTGGGTTGGGTTCATGGCACTGGAACACGGTTGATAGCACTGCGACTCAGGTTCATGGCACTGGGATGGGTCCATGGCACTGGGGGGTGGGTTCATGGCACTGGGGCTCAGTTCATGGCACTGGGACTCAGGTTCATGGCATTGGGACTCGGGCTCGTGGCAATTTGATGGGTTGATGACACTAGGACTCGGTTGATGGCACTGGGACTCAGGTTCATGGCACTGGAACTCGGGTCCATGGCACTGGGATGGGTTCATGGCACTGGGACACGGTTGATGGCACTGGGACTCGGGTTCATGGCACTGGGATGGGTTCATGGCACTGGGACACGGTTGATGGCACTGGGAATTTGGTTCATGGCACTGGGATGGATCCATGGCACTGGGACTCAGTTCACGGAACTGGGATGGGTCAATGGCACTGGGATGGGTGGATGGCACTGGGACTCAGATCGATGGCACTGGGACCTGGGTTCATGACACTGGGATGGGTTGATGGCACTAGGACACGGTTGATGGCACTGGGAGTCGGGTTCATGGTACTGGGACTCGGGTTCATGGCACTGGGATGAGTTCATGGTGCTGGGACTCGGTTTTGGCACTGGGATGGGTTGATGGCACTGGGACTCAGGTTGATGGCACTAGGACTCGGGTTCATGGCAGTGGGACCCAGTTCACGGCACTGGGATGGGTTCATGGCACTGGGACATGGTTGATGGCACTGAGACACGGGTTCATGGCACTTGGATGGGTTCAGGCCACTGGGACAGGGTTGATGGCAATGGGACTCAGGTTCATAGCACTGGGGCATGGGTTCATGGCACTGGGGCTCAGTTCATGGTACTGGGACTCAGGTTTATGGCACTGGGACTCAGGGTCATGGCACAGGGACTCTGGTTAATTGTACTGAGATGGGTTGATGGCACTGGGACTCGGTTGATGGCACTTGGACTCGGTTGATGGCACGGGACTCGGTTGATGACACTGGGACTTGGGTTCATGGCACTGGGACTTAGGTCCATGGCACTGGGATGGGTCAATGGCACTGGGATGCGGGTTCTTGGCAGTGGGACTCGTGTTCATGGCACTAGGGCTCGGTTCATGGCACTGGGACTCAGGTTCATGTAACTGTGACTCCAGTCATGGCACTGGGACTCGGTTCATGGCACTGGGATGGGTTGATGGCACTAGGACTTGCTTGATGACACTGGGACTCGAGTGATGGCACTGGGACTCGGGTTGCTGGCACTGGGATGGGTCAATGGCACTGGGATGTAGGTTCTTGTCACTGGGACACAGGTTCAAGTCAGTAAGACTCGACTCATGGCACTGGGACTCAGGTTCATGGCACTTGGATGGGTTCATGGCACTGTGACCCAATTGATGGCACTGGGACTCGGTTGATGGCAATGAGACCCAGGTTCATGGCACTGGGATGGGTCCATGGCACTGGGATTCGGGTTCATGGCACTGGGACCCTGGCTCATCGCACTGGGATAGGTTCATGGCACTGGGTCTCGGTTCATGGTGCTGGGACTCGTGTTCATGGCACTGGGATGGGTTCATAGCACTAGGATGGGTTCATGGCACTGGGACTTTGGTCCATGGCACTGGGATGGCCTCATGGCACTGGGGCTTGGGTTCATGGCACGGGGATGGGTCCATGGTACTGGGACGCGGTTCATGGCACGGGGATGAGTTGATGGTTCTTGGACTCAGTTGATGGCACTGGAACTCGGGTTCATGGCACCGGGACCCGTGTTCATGGCACTGGGATGGGACAGTGGCACTGGAATGTGGGTTCCTGGCACTGGGACTCGGGTTCATGGCACCAGGAGTCAGTTCATGGCAGTAGGACTCGGCTCATGGCAGTGGGATTGGTCAATGGCACTGGAATGCGGGTTCTTGGCACTTGGACTCTTGTTCATGGAACTGGGACTCAGGTTAATGCACTGGGACTTGGTTCATGGCACTGGGACACGGTTGATGGCACTGGGACTCACGTTCAAGGCACTGGGATAGGTTCATAGCACTGGGGCTTGGGTTCATGGCACTGCAACCCTGGCTCATCGCACTGGGATGGGTTCATGGCACTGGGACTCGGTTCATGGCACTGCGACTCGGGTCCATGGCACTGGGATGGCCTCATGGCACTGGGATGTGGGTTCTTGGCACTGGGACACGGTTTCATGGCACCGGGACTCGGCTCATGTCAGTAGGACCAGGCTTATGGCACTGGGATGGGTTTGTGGCACTTGGACTCCGGTTCATGGCACTGGGACTCAGTTGATGGCACTGGGATGCTGGTTCTTGGCAGTGGGACTCGTGTTCATGGCACTAGGGCTCGGCTCATGGCACTGGGACTCAGGTTCATGTAACTGTGACTCAGGTCATGGCACTGGGACTCAGTTGATGGCACTGGGACTCGGGTTCATGGCACTGGGACTCCTGTCCATGGCACTGGGACTCGGATTCAAGGCAGTGGTACTCGGTTCATGGCACTGGGTTGGGTTCATGGCACTGGAACACGGTTGATAGCACTGCGACTCAGGTTCATGGCACTGGGATGGGTCCATGGCACTGGGGGGTGGGTTCATGGCACTGGGGCTCAGTTCATGGCACTGGGACTCAGGTTCATGGCATTGGGACTCGGGCTCGTGGCAATGTGATGGGTTGATGACACTAGGACTCGGTTGATGGCACTGGGACTCAGGTTCATGGCACTGGAACTCGGGTCCATGGCACTGGGATGGGTTCATGGCACTGGGACACGGTTGATGGCACTGCGACTCAGGTTCATACCACTGGGATGGGTTCATGGCACTGGGACATGGTTGATGGCACTGGGAATTGGGTTCATGGCACTGGGATCGGTCCATGGCACTGGGACTCAGTTCATGGCACTGGGATGAGTCAATGGCACTGGGATGGGTGGATGGCACTGGGACTCAGGTTCATGGCACTGGGACTTGGGTTCAAGGCACTGGGATGGGTTGATGGCACTAGGACTCGGTTGATGGCACTGGGACTCGGGTTCATGGTACTGGGACTCGGGTTCATGGCACTGGGATGAGTTCATGGTTCTGGGACTTGGTTCTGGCACTGGGATGGGTTGATGGCACTGGGACTCAGGTTGATGGCACTGGGACTCGGGTTCATGGCAGTGGGACTCGGTTCACGGCACTGGGATGGGTTCATGGCACTGGGACATGACTGATGGCACTGGGACTCGGGTTCATGGCACTGGGATGGGTTCATGGCACTGGGACATGGTTGATGGTACTGGGACGCAGGTTCATGGCACTGCGGCGTTGGTTCATGGCACTGGGGCTCAGTTCATGGCACTGGGACTCTGGTTAATTGCACTGGGATGGGTTGATGGCACTGGGACTCGGTTGATGGCACTGGGACCCGGTTGATGACACTGGGACTTGGGTTCATGGCACTGGGACTTAGGTCCATGGCACTGGGATGGGTCAATGGCACTGGGATGCGAGTTCTGGGCAGTGGGACTCGTGTTCATGGCACTAGGGCTCGGCTCATGGCACTGGGACTCAGGTTCATGTAACTGTGACAGTTCACGGCACTGGGACCCGGTTCATGGCACTGGGATGGGTTGATGGAACTAGGACTCGCTTGATGGCACTGGGAATCGGGTGATGGACTGGGACTCGGATTGCTGGCACTGGGATGGGTCAATGGCACTGGGATGTAGGTTCTTGGCACTGGGACTCAGGTTCATGGCACTAAGACTCGGCTCATGGCACTGGGATGGGTTCATGGCGCTGGGACTTGGTTTTGGCACTGGGATGGGTTCATGGCACTGGGACTCAGGTTGATGGCACTGGGACTTGGGTTCATGACACTGGGATGGGTCCATGGCACTGGTACTCAGTTCATGGCACTGGGATGGGTCAACGGCACTGGGATGGGTGGATGGCACTGGGACTCAGGTTGATGGCATTGGGACTTGGGTTCATGGCACTGGGATGGGTTGATGGCACTGGGACTCGGTTGATGGCACTGGGACTCGGGTTGATGGCACTGGGACTCAGGTTCATGGTACTGGGACTCGGTTGATGGCAATGAGACCCAGGATCATGGCACTGGGATGGGTCCATGGCACTGGGACCCTGGCTTATCGCACTGAGATGGGTTCATGGCACTGGGACTCGGTTGATGGCACTGGGATGGGTCAATGGCACTGGGATGCGGGTTCTTGGCACTGGGACACGGGTTCATGGCACCAGGACTCGGCTCATGGCAGTAGGACCCGGCTCAGGGAATTTGGATGGGTTTGTGGCACTTGGACTCCGGTTCTTGGCACTGAGACTCGGGTCCATGGCACTGGGGTGGCCTCATGACACTGGGACTCAGGTCCATGGCACTGGGACTCGGGTTCATGGCAGTGGGACACAGTTCATGGCACTGGGATGGGTTCATGGCACTGGGACATGGTTGATGGCACTGGGACCCGGGTTCATGGCACTTGGATGGGTTCAGGCCACTGGGACACGGTTGATGGCACTGGGACTCAGGTTCATGGCACTGGGGCATGGGTTCATGGCACTGGGGCTCAGTTCATGGTACTGGGACTCAGGCTTATGGCACTGGGACTCAGGTTCATGGCACAGGGACTCTGGTTAATTGCACTGAGATGGGTTGATGGCACTGGGACTCGGTTGATGGCACTTGGACTCGGTTGATGGCACTGGGACTCGGTTGATGACACTGGGACTTGGGTTCATGGCACTGGGACTTAGGTCCATGGCACTGGGATGGGTCAATGGCACTGGGATGCGAGTTCTGGGCAGTGGGACTCGTGTTCATGGCACTAGGGCTCGGCTCATGGCACTGGGACTCAGGTTCATGTAACTGTGACAGTTCACGGCACTGGGACCCGGTTCATGGCACTGGGATGGGTTGATGGAACTAGGACTCGCTTGATGGCACTGGGAATCGGGTGATGGACTGGGACTCGGATTGCTGGCCCTGGGATGGGTCAATGGCACTGGGATGTAGGTTCTTGGCACTGGGACTCAGGTTCATGGCACTAAGACTCGACTCATGGCACTGGGATGAGTTCATGGCGCTGGGACTTGGTTTTGGCACTGGGATGGGTCCATGGCACTGGTACTCAGTTCATGGCACTGGGATGGGTCAACGGCACTGGGATGGGTGGATGGCACTGGGACTCAGGTTGATGGCATTGGTACTTGGGTTCATGGCACTGGGATGGGTTGATGTCACTGGAACTCGGTTGATGGCACTGGGACTCGGGTTGATGGCACTGGGACTCAGGTTCATGGTACTGGGACTCGGTTGATGGCAATGAGACCCAGGATCATGGCACTGGGATGGGTCCATGGCACTGGGACCCTGGCTTATCGCACTGAGATGGGTTCATGGCACTGGGACTCGGTTGATGGCACTGGGATGGGTCAATGGCACTGGGATGCGGGTTCTTGGCACTGGGACACGGGTTCATGGCACCGGGACTCGGCTCATGGCAGTAGGACCCGGCTCAGGGAATTTGGATGGGTTTGTGGCACTTGGACTCCGGTTCTTGGCACTGAGACTCGGGTCCATGGCACTGGGGTGGCCTCATGACACTGGGACTCAGGTCCATGGCACTGGGACTCGGGTTCATGGCAGTGGGACACAGTTCATGGCACTGGGATGGGTTCATGGCACTGGGACATGGTTGATGGCACTGGGACCCGGGTTCATGGCACTTGGATGGGTTCAGGCCACTGGGACACGGTTGATGGCACTGGGACTCAGGTTCATGGCACTGGGGCATGGGTTCATGGCACTGGGGCTCAGTTCATGGTACTGGGACTCAGGCTTATGGCACTGGGACTCAGGTTCATGGCACAGGGACTCTGGTTAATTGCACTGAGATGGGTTGATGGCACTGGGACTCGGTTGATGGCACTTGGACTCGGTTGATGGCACTGGGACTCGGTTGATGACACTGGGACTTGGGTTCATGGCACTGGGACTTAGGTCCATGGCACTGGGATGGGTCAATGGTACTGGGATGCAGATTCGTGGCATTGGGACTTGTGTTCATCGCACTAGGGCTCGGTTCATGGCACTGGGACCCAGGTTCATGTAACTGTGACTCCGTTCATGGCACTGGGACTCGGTTCATGGCACTGGGATGGGTTGATGGCACTAGGACCTGCTTGATGACACTGGGACTCGGGTGATGGCACTGGGACTCGGGTTGCTGGCACTGGGATGGGTCAATAGCACTGGGATGTAGGTTCTTGTCACTGGGACACAGGTTCAAGGCAGTAAGACTCGACTCATGACACTGGGACTCAGTTTCATGGCACTTGGATGGGTTCATGGCACTGGGACTCAATTGATGGCACTGGGACTCGGTTGATGGCAATGAGACCCAGGTTCATGGCACTGGGATGGGTCCATGGCACTGGGATTCGGGTTCATGGCACTGGGACCCTGGCTCATCGCACTGGGATGGGTTCATGGCACTGGGTCTCGGTTCATGGTGCTGGGACTCGTGTTCATGGCACTGGGATGGGTTCATAGCACTGGGGCTTGGGTTCATGGCACTGCAACACTGGCTCATCGCACTGGGATTGTTTCATGGCACTGGGACTCGGTTCATGGCACTGAGACTCGGGTCCATGGCACTGGGATGGCCTCATGGCACTGGGATGTGGGTTCTTGGCACTGGGACACGGGTTCATGGCACCGGGACTCGGCTCATGGCAGTAGGACCAGGCTCATGGCACTGGGATGGGTTTGTGGCACTTGGACTCCGGTTCATGGCACTGGGACTCAGTTGATGGCACTGGGATGCTGGTTCTTGGCAGTGGGACTCGTGTTCAATGGCACTAGGGCTCGGCTCATGGCACTGGGACTCAGGTTCATGTAACTGTGACTCAGGTCATGGCACTGGGACTCGGTACATGGCACTGGGATGGGTTGATGGTACTAGGAATCGCTTGATGGCACTGGGACTCGGGTTCGTGGCACTGGGACTCCGGTCCATGGCACTGGGACTCGGATTCAAGGCAGTGGGACTCGGTTCATGGCACTGGGTTGGCTTCATGGCACTGGAACACGCTTGATAGAACAGGGACTCAGGTTCATGGCACTGGGATGGGTCCATGATACTGGGGAGTGGGTTTGATGGCACTGGGGCTCAGTTCATGGCACTGGGGCTCAGGTTCATGGCACTGGGACTCGGGTTCATGGCACTGTGATGGGTTGATGACACTAGGACTTGGTTGATGGCACTGGGAAACGGGTTCATGGCAGTGGGACTCAGTTCACGGCACTGGGATGGGTTCATGGCACTGGGACATGGTTGATGGCACTGGGACCCGGGTTCATGGCACTGTGATGGGTTGATGACACTAGGACTTGGTTGATGGCACTGGGACTCGGGTTCATGGCAGTGGGACTCAGTTCACGGCACTGGGATGGGTTCAGGCCACTGGGACACGGTTCATGGCACTGGGACTCAGGTTCATGGCACTGGGGCATGGGTTCATGGCACTGGGGCTCAGTTCATGGTACTGGGACTCAGGCTTATGGCACTGGGACTCAGGTTCATGGCACTGGGACTCGGGTTCATGGCAGTGGGACTCGGTTCACAGCACTGGGATGGGTTCATGGCACTGGGACATGATTGATGGCACTGGGACTCGGGTACATGGCACTGGGATGGGTTCATGGCACTGGGACATGGTTGATGGTACTGGGACGCAGGTTCATGGCACTGCGGCATTGGTTCATGGCACTGGGGCTCAGTTCATGGCACTGGGACACAGGTTTATGGCACTGGGACTCAGGTTCATGGCACGGGGACTCTGGTTAATTGCACTGGGATGGGTTGATGGCACTGGGACTCAGTTGATGGCACTTGGACTCGGTTGATGGCACTGGGACTCGGTTGATGACACTGGGACTTGGGTTCATGGCACTGGGACTTAGGTCCATGGCACTGGGATGGGTCAATGGCACTGGGATGCGAGTTCTGGGCAGTGGGACTCGTGTTCATGGCACTAGGGCTCGGCTCATGGCACTGGGACTCAGGTTCATGTAACTGTGACAGTTCACGGCACTGAGACTCGGTTCATGGCACTGGGATGGGTTGATGGCACTAGGACTCGCTTGATGGCACTGGGACTCGGGTGATGGCACTGGGACTCGGATTGCTGGCACTGGGATGGGTCAATGGCACTGGGATGTAGGTTCTTGGCACTGGGACTCAGGTTCATGGCACTAAGACTCGGCTCATGGCACTGGGATGGGTTCATGGCGCTGGGACTTGGTTTTGGCACTGGGATGGGTTCATGGCACTGGGACTCAGGTTGATGGCACTGGGACTTGGGTTCATGGCACTGGGATGGGTCCATGGCACTGGTACTCAGTTCATGGCACTGGGATGGGTCAACGGCACTGGGATGGGTGGATGGCACTGGGACTCAGGTTGATGGCATTGGGACTTGGGTTCATGGCACTGGGATGGGTTGATGGCACTAGGACTCGGTTGATGGCACTGGGACTCGGGTTGATGGCACTGGGACTCAGATTCATGGTACTGGGACTCGGTTGATGGCAATGAGACCCAGGATCATGGCACTGGGATGGGTCCATGGCACTGGGACCCTGGCTTATCGCACTGAGATGGGTTCATGGCACTGGGACTCGGTTGATGGCACTGGGATGGGTCAATGGCACTGGGATGCGGGTTCTTGGCACTGGGACACGGGTTCATGGCACCGGGACTCGGCTCATGGCAGTAGGACCCGGCTCAGGGAATTTGGATGGGTTTGTGGCACTTGGACTCCGGTTCTTGGCACTGAGACTCGGGTCCATGGCACTGGGGTGGCCTCATGACACTGGGACTCAGGTCCATGGCACTGGGACTCGGGTTCATGGCAGTGGGACACAGTTCATGGCACTGGGATGGGTTCATGGCACTGGGACATGGTTGATGGCACTGGGACCCGGGTTCATGGCACTTGGATGGGTTCAGGCCACTGGGACACGGTTGATGGCACTGGGACTCAGGTTCATGGCACTGGGGCATGGGTTCATGGCACTGGGGCTCAGTTCATGGTACTGGGACTCAGGCTTATGGCACTGGGACTCAGGTTCATGGCACAGGGACTCTGGGTAATTGCACTGAGATGGGTTGATGGCACTGGGACTCGGTTGATGGCACTTGGACTCGGTTGATGGCACTGGGACTCGGTTGATGACACTGGGACTTGGGTTCATGGCACTGGGACTTAGGTCCATGGCACTGGGATGGGTCAATGGCACTGAGATGCGGGTTCTTGGCAGTGGGACTCGTGTTCATGGCACTAGGGCTCGGCTCATGGCACTGGGACTCAGGTTCATGTAACTGTGACTCCGTTCATGGCACTGGGACTCGGTTCATGGCACTGGGATGGGTTGATGGCACTAGGACTCGCTTGATGGCACTGGGACTCGGGTGATGGCACTGGGACTCGGGTTGATGGCACTGGGACTTGGCTTCATGGCACTGGGAAAGGTCGATGGCACCAGGACTCGGTCAATTGCACTGGGATGTAGGTTCTTGGCACTGGGACTCAGGTTCTTGGCACTAAGACTCGGCCCATGGCACTGGGGTGGGTTCATGGTGCTGGGACTCGGTTTTGGCACTGGGATGTGTTGATGGCACTGGGACTCAGGTTGATGGCACTGGGACTTGGGTTCATGGCACTGGGATGGGTCCATGGCAGTGGGACTCAGTTCATGGCACTGGGATGGGTCAATGGCACTGGGATGGGTGGAAGGCACTGGGACTCAGGTTGATGGCACTGGGACTTGTGTTCATGGCACTGGGATGGGTCGATGGCACTAGGACTCGGTTGATAGCACTGGGACTCGGGTTGATGGCACTGGGAATCAGGTTTACGGTACTGGGACTCGGTTGATGGCAATGAGACCCAGGATGATGGCACTGGGATGGGTCCATGGCACTGGGACCCTGGCTTATCGCACTGAGATGGCTTCATGGCACTGGGGCTCGGTTCATGGCACTGGCACTCGGGTTCATGGCACTGGGATGGGTCCATGGCACTGGGGCTCAGTTCATCGCACTGGGGCTCAGTTCATGGCACTGGGACTCTGGTTAATTGCACTGGGATGGGTTGATGGCACTGGGACTCAGTTGATGGCACTGGGACTCGGTTGATGACACTGGGACTTGGGTTCATGGCACTGGGTCTTAGGTCCATGGCACTGGGATGCGTCGATGGCCCTGGGATGCTGGTTCTTGGCAGTGGGACTCGTGTTCATGGCACTAGGGCTCGGCTCATGGCACTGGGACTCAGGTTCATGTAACTGTGACTCAGTTCATGGCACTGGGACTCGGTACATGGCACTGGAATGGGTTGATGGCACTATTACTCGCTTGATGGCACTGGGACTCGGGTTAATGGCACTGGGACTCTGTTTAATGGCACTGGGACTCAGGTTGATGGCACTGGGATGGGTCAATGGCACTGGGATGTAGGTTCTTGTCACTGGGAGTCAGGTTCATGGCACTAAGACTCGGCCCATGGCACTGGGACTCGGATTCAAGGCAGTGGGACTCGGTTCATGGCACTGGGTTGGGTTCATGGCACTGGAACACGGTTGATAGCACTGCGACTCAGGTTCATGGCACTGCGGCGTTGGCTCATGGCACTGGGGCTCAGTTCATGGCACTGGGACTCAGGTTTATGGCACTGGGACTCAGGTTCATGGCACGGGGACTCTGGTTAATTGCACTGGGATGGGTTGATGGCACTGGGACTCAGTTGATGGCACTTGGACTCGGTTGATGGCACTGGGACTCGGTTGATGACACTGGGACTTGGTTCATGGCACTGGGACTTAGGTCCATGGCAATGGGATGGGTCAATGGCACTGGGATGCGAGTTCTGGGCAGTGGGACTCGTGATCATGGCACTAGGGCTCGGCTCATGGCACTGGGACTCAGGTTCATGTAACTGTGACAGTTCACGGCACTGGGACTCGGTTCATGGCACTGGGATGGGTTGATGGCACTAGGACTCGCTTGATGGCACTGGGACTCGGGTGATGGCACTGGGACTCGGATTGCTGGCACTGGGATGGGTCAATGGCACTGGGATGTAGGTTCTCGGCACTGGGACTCAGGTTCATGGCACTAAGACTCCGCCCATGGCACTGGGATGGGTTCATGGCGCTGGGACGTGGTCTTGGCACTGGGATGGGTTGATGGCACTGGGACTCAGGTTGATGGCACTGGGACTTGGGTTCATGGCACTGGGATGGGTCCATGGCACTGGTACTCAGTTCATGGCACTGGGATGGGTCAACGGCACTGGGATGGGTGGATGGCACTGGGACTCAGGTTGATGGCATTGGGACTTGGGTTCATGGCACTGGGATGGGTTGATGGCACTAGGACTCGGTTGATGGCACTGGGACTCGGGTTGATGGCACTGGGACTCCGGTTCATGGTACTGGGACTCGGTTGATGGCAATGAGACCCAGGATCATGGCACTGGGATGGGTCCATGGCACTGGGACCCTGGCTTATCGCACTGAGATGGGTTCATGGCACTGGGACTCGGTTGATGGCACTGGGATGGGTCAATGGCACTGGGATGCGGGTTCTTGGCACTGGGACACGGGTTCATGGCACCGGGACTCGGCTCATGGCAGTAGGACCCGGCTCAGGGAATTTGGTTGGGTTTGTGGCACTTGGACTCCGGTTCTTGGCACTGAGACTCGGGTCCATGGCACTGGGGTGGCCTCATGACACTGGGACTCAGGTCCATGGCACTGGGACTCGGGTTCATGGCAGTGGGACACAGTTCATGGCACTGGGATGGGTTCATGGCACTGGGACATGGTCGATGGCACTGGGACCCGGGTACATGGCACTTGGATGGGTTCAGGCCACTGGGACACGGTTGATGGCACTGGGACTCAGGTTCATGGCACTGGGGCATGGGTTCATGGCACTGGGGCTCAGTTCATGGTACTGGGACTCAGGCTTATGGCACTGGGACTCAGGTTCATGGCACAGGGACTCTGGTTAATTGCACTGAGATGGGTTGATGGCACTGGGACTCGGTTGATGGCACTTGGACTCGGTTGATGGCACTGGGACTCGGTTGATGACACTGGGACTTGGGTTCATGGCACTGGGACTTAGGTCCATGGCACTGGGATGGGTCAATGGCACTGAGATGCGGGTTCCTGGCAGTGGGACTCGTGTTCATGGCACTAGGGCTCGGCTCATGGCACTGGGACTCAGGTTCATGTAACTGTGACTCCGTTCATGGCACTGGGACTCGGTTCATGGCACTGGGATGGGTTGATGGCACTAGGACTCGCTTGATGGCACTGGGACTCGGGTGATGGCACTGGGACTCGGGTTGATGGCACTGGGACTTGGCTTCATGGCACTGGGAAGGGTCGATGGCACCAGGACTCGGTCAATTGCACTGGGATGTAGGTTCTTGGCACTGGGACTCAGGTTCTTGGCACTAAGACTCGGCCCATGGCACTGGGGTGGGTTCATGGTGCTGGGACTCGGTTTTGGCACTGGGATGTGTTGATGGCACTGGGACTCAGGTTGATGGCACTGGGACTTGGGTTCATGGCACTGGGATGGGTCCATGGCAGTGGGACTCAGTTCATGGCACTGGGATGGGTCAATGGCACTGGGATGGGTGGAAGGCACTGGGACTCAGGTTGATGGCACTGGGACTTGTGTTCATGGCACTGGGATGGGTCGATGGCACTAGGACTCGGTTGATAGCACTGGGACTCGGGTTGATGGCACTGGGAATCAGGTTTACGGTACTGGGACTCGGTTGATGGAAATGAGAGCCAGGATGACGGCACTGGGATGGGTCCATGGCACTGGGACCCTGGCTTATCGCACTGAGATGGGTTCATGGCACTGGGGCTCGGTTCATGGCACTGGCACTCGGGTTCATGACACTGGGATGGGTCCATGGCACTGGGGCTCAGTTCATCGCACTGGGGCTCAGTTCATGGCACTGGGACTCTGGTTAATTGCACTGGGATGGGTTGATGGCACTGGGACTCAGTTGATGGCACTGGGACTCGGTTGATGACACTGGGACTTGGGTTCATGGCACTGGGTCTTAGGTCCATGGCACTGGGATGCGTCGATGGCCCTGGGATGCTGGTTCTTGGCAGTGGGACTCGTGTTCATGGCACTAGGGCTCGGCTCATGGCACTGGGACTCAGGTTCATGTAACTGTGACTCAGTTCATGGCACTGGGACTCGGTACATGGCACTGGAATGGGTTGATGGCACTATTACTCGCTTGATGGCACTGGGACTCGGGTTAATGGCACTGGGACTCTGTTTAATGGCACTGGGACTCAGGTTGATGGCACTGGGATGGGTCAATGGCACTGGGATGTAGGTTCTTGACACTGGGAGTCAGGTTCATGGCACTAAGACTCGGCCCATTGCACTGGGACTCGGATTCAAGGCAGTGGGACTCGGTTCATGGCACTGGGTTGGGTTCATGGCACTGGAACACGGTTGATAGCACTGCGACTCAGGTTCATGGCACTGCGGCGTTGGTTCATGGCACTGGGGCTCAGTTCATGGCACTGGGACTCAGGTTTATGGCACTGGGACTCAGGTTCATGGCACGGGGACTCTGGTTAATTGCACTGGGATGGGTTGATGGCACTGGGACTCAGTTGATGGCACTTGGACTCGGTTGATGGCACTGGGACTCGGTTGATGACACTGGGACTTGGGTTCATGGCACTGGGACTTAGGTCCATGGCAATGGGATGGGTCAATGGCACTGGGATGCGAGTTCTGGGCAGTGGGACTCGTGATCATGGCACTAGGGCTCGGCTCATGGCACTGGGACTCAGGTTCATGTAACTGTGACAGTTCACGGCACTGGGACTCGGTTCATGGCACTGGGATGGGTTGATGGCACTAGGACTCGCTTGATGGCACTGGGACTCGGGTGATGGCACTGGGACTCGGATTGCTGGCACTGGGATGGGTCAATGGCACTGGGATGTAGGTTCTTGGCACTGGGACTCAGGTTCATGGCAGTAAGACTCCGCTCATGGCACTGGGATGGGTTCATGGCGCTGGGACGTGGTCTTGGCACTGGGATGGGTTCATGGCACTGGGACTCAGGTTGATGGCACTGGGACTTGGGTTCATGGCACTGGGATGGGTCCATGGCACTGGTACTCAGTTCATGGCACTGGGATGGGTCAACGGCACTGGGATGGGTGGATGGCACTGGGACTCAGGTTGATGGCATTGGGACTTGGGTTCATGGCACTGGGATGGGTTGATGGCACTAGGACTCGGTTGATGGCACTGGGACTCGGGTTGATGGCACTGGGACTCAGGTTCATGGTACTGGGACTCGGTTGATGGCAATGAGACCCAGGATCATGGCACTGGGATGGGTCCATGGCACTGGGACCCTGGCTTATCGCACTGAGATGGGTTCATGGCACTGGGACTCGGTTGATGGCACTGGGATGGGTCAATGGCACTGGGATGCGGGTTCTTGGCACTGGGACACGGGTTCATGGCACCGGGACTCGGCTCATGGCAGTAGGACCCGGCTCAGGGAATTTGGATGGGTTTGTGGCACTTGGACTCCGGTTCTTGGCACTGAGACTCGGGTCCATGGCACTGGGGTGGCCTCATGACACTGGGACTCAGGTCTATGGCACTGGGACTCGGGTTCATGGCAGTGGGACACAGTTCATGGCACTGGGATGGGTTCATGGCACTGGGACATGGTTGATGGCACTGGGACCCGGGTTCATGGCACTTGGATGGGTTCAGGCCACTGGGACACGGTTGATGGCACTGGGACTCAGGTTCATGGCACTGGGGCATGGGTTCATGGCACTGGGGCTCAGTTCATGGTACTGGGACTCAGGCTTATGGCACTGGGACTCAGGTTCATGGCACTTGGACTCGGGTTCGTGGCAATGTGATGGGTTGATGACACTAGGACTCGGTTGATGGCACTGGGACTCAGGTTCATGGCACTGGAACTCGGGTCCATGGCACTGGGATGGGTTCATGGCACTGGTACACGGTTGATGGCACTGCGACTCAGGTTCATACCACTGGGATGGGTTCATGGCACTGGGACACGGTTGATGGCACTGGGAATTGGGTTCATGGCACTGGGATCGGTCCATGGCACTGGGACTCAGTTCATGGCACTGGGATGGGTCAATGGCACTGGGATGGGTGGAAGGCACTGGGACTCAGGTTGATGGCACTGGGACTTGTGTTCATGGCACTGGGATGGGTCGATGGCACTAGGACTCGGTTGATGGCCCTGGGACTCGGGTTGATGGCACTGGGAATCAGGCTTACGGTACTGGGACTCGGTTGATGGCAATGAGGCCCAGGATGATGGCACTGGGATGGGTCCATGGCACTGGGACCCTGGCTTATCGCACTGAGATGTGTTCATGGCACTGGCACTCGGGTTCATGGCACTGGGAAGGGTCCATGGCACTGGGGCTCAGTTCATCGCACTGGGGCTCAGTTCATGGCACTGGGACTCTGGTTAATTGCACTGGGATGGGTTGATGGCACTGGGACTCAGTTGATGGCACTGGGACTCGGTTGATGACACTGGGACTTGGGTTCGTGGCACTGGGTCTTAGGTCCATGGCACTGGGATGCGTCGATGGCCCTGGGATGCTGGTTCCTGGCAGTGGGACTCGTGTTCATCGCACTAGGGCTCGGCTCATGGCACTGAGACTCAGGTTCATGTAACTGTGACTCAGTTCATGGCACTGGGACTCGGTACATGGCACTGGAATGGGTTGATGGCTCTATTACTCGCTTGATGGCACTGGGACTCGGGTTAATGGCACTGGGACTCGGTTTAATGGCACTGGGACTCGGTTGATGGCAATGAGAGCCAGGATGATGGCACTGGGATGGGTCCATGGCACTGGGACCCTGGCTTATCGCACTGAGATGGGTTCATGGCACTCGGGCTCGGTTCATGGCACTGGTACTCGGGTTCATGGCACTGGGATGGGTCCATGGCACTGGGGCTCAGTTCATCGCACTGGGGCTCAGTTCATGGCACTGGGACTCTGGTTAATTGCACTGGGATGGGTTGATGGCACTGGGACTCAGTTGATGGCACTGGGACTCGGTTGATGACACTGGGACTTGGGTTCATGGCACTGGGTCTTAGGTCCATGGCACTGGGATGCGTCGATGGCCCTGGGATGCTGGTTCTTGGCAGTGGGACTCGTGTTCATGGCACTAGGGCTCGGCTCATGGCACCGGGACTCAGGTTCATGTAACTGTGACTCAGTTCATGGCACTGGGACTCGGTACATGGCACTGGAATGGGTTGATAGCACTATTACTCGCTTGATGGCACTGGGACTCGGGTTAATGGCACTGGGACTCTGTTTAATGGCACTGGGACTCAGGTTGATGGCATTGGGATGGGTCAATGGCACTGGGATGTAGGTTCTTGTCACTGGGACTCAGGTTCATGGCACTAAGACTCGGCCCATGGCACTGGGACTCGGATTCAAGGCAGTGGGACTCGGTTCATGGCACTGGTTGTGTTCATGGCACTGGAACACGGTTGATAGCACTGCGACTCAGGTTCATGGCACTGGGATGGGTCCATGGCACTGCGGGGTGGGTTCGTGGCACTGGGGCTCAGTTCATGGCACTGGGACTCAGGTTCATGGCACTGGGACTCGGGTTCGTGGCAATGTGATGGGTTGATGACACTAGGACTCGGTTGATGGCACTGGGACTCAGGTTCATGGCACTGGAACTCGGGTCCATGGCACTGGGATGGGTTCATGGCACTGGGACACGGTTGATGGCACTGCGACTCAGGTTCATACCACTGGGATGGGTTCATGGCACTGGGACACGGTTGATGGCACTGGGAATTGGGTTCATGGCACTGGGATCGGTCCATGGCACTGGGACTCAGTTCATGGCACTGGGATGAGTCAATGGCACTGGGATGGGTGGATGGCACTGGGACTCAGGTTCATGGCACTGGGACTTGGGTTCAAGGCACTGGGATGGGTTGATGGCACTAGGACTCGGTTGATGACACTAGGACTCGGTTGATGGCACTGGGACTCAGGTTCATGGCACTGGGACTCGGGTCCATGGCACTGGGATGGGTTAATGGCACTGGGACACGGTTGATGGCACTGCCACTCAGGTTCATACCACTGGGATGGGTTCATGGCACTGGGACACGGTTGATGGCACTGGGAATTGGGTTCATGGCACTGGGATCGGTCCATGGCACTGGGACGCAGGTTCATGGCACTGGGATGAGTCAATGGCACTGGGATGGGTGGATGGCACTGGGACTCAGGTTCATGGCACTGGGACTTGGGTTCAAGGCACTGGGATGGGTTGATGGCACTAGGACTCGGTTGATGGCACTGGGACTCGGGTTCATGGTACTGGGACTCGGGTTCATGGCACTGGGATGAGTTCATGGTTCTGGGACTTGGTTTTGGCACTGGGATGGGTTGATGGCACTGGGACTCAGGTTGATGGCACTGGGACTCGGGTTCATGGCAGTGGGACTCGGTTCACAGCACTGGGATGGGTTCATGGCACTGGGACATGATTGATGGCACTGGGACTTGGGTTCAAGGCACTGGGATGGGTTGATGGCACTAGGACTCGGTTGATGGCACTGGGACTCGGGTTCATGGCACTGGGACTCAGATTCATGGCACTGGGACTCGGGTTCGTGGCAATGTGATGGGTTGATGACACTAGGACTCGGTTGATGGCACTGGGACTCAGGTTCATGGCACTGGGACTCGGGTCCATGGCACTGGGATGGGTTAATGGCACTGGGACACGGTTGATGGCACTGCCACTCAGGTTCATACCACTGGGATGGGTTCATGGCACTGGGACACGGTTGATGGCACTGGGAATTGGGTTCATGGCACTGGGATCGGTCCATGGCACTGGGACTCAGTTCATGGCACTGGGATGAGTCAATGGCACTGGGATGGGTGGATGGCACTGGGACTCAGGTTCATGGCACTGGGACTTGGGTTCAAGGCACTGGGATGGGTTGATGGCACTAGGACTCGGTTGATGGCACTGGGACTCGGGTTCATGGTAATGGGACTCGGGTTCATGGCACTGGGATGAGTTCATGGTTCTGGGACTTGGTTTTGGCACTGGGATGGGTTGATGGCACTGGGACTCAGGTTGATGGCACTGGGACTCGGGTTCATGGCAGTGGGACTCGGTTCACAGCACTGGGATGGGTTCATGGCACTGGGACATGATTGATGGCACTGGGACTCGGGTACATGGCACTGGGATGGGTTCATGGCACTGGGACATGGTTGATGGTACTGGGACGCAGGTTCATGGCACTGCGGCGTTGGTTCATGGCACTGGGGCTCAGGTCATGGCACTGGGACTCTGGTTAATTGCACTGGGATGGGTTGATGGCACTGGGACTCGGTTGATGGCACTGGGACCCAGTTGATGACACTGGGACTTGGGTTCATGGCACTGGGACTTAGGTCCATGGCACTGGGATGGGTCAATGGCACTGGGATGCGGGTTCTGGGCAGTGGGACTCGTGTTCATGGCACTAGGGCTCGGCTCATGGCACTGGGACTCAGGTTCATGTAACTGTGACAGTTCACGGCACTGGGACTCGGTTCATGGCACTGGGATGGGTTGATGGCACTAGGACTCGCTTGATGGCACTGGGACTCGGGTGATGGCACTGGGACTCGGATTGCTGGCACTGGGATGGGTCAATGGCACTGGGATGTAGGTTCTTGGCACTGGGACTCAGGTTCATGGCACTACGACTCGGCTCATGGCACTGGGATGGGTTCATGGCGCTGGGACTTGGTCTTGGCACTGGGATGGGTTGATGGCACTGGGACTCAGGTTGATGGCACTGGGACTTGGGTTCATGGCACTGGGATGGGTCCATGGCACTGGTACTCAGTTCATGGCACTGGGATGGGTCAACGGCACTGGGATGGGTGGATGGCACTGGGACTCAGGTTGATGGCATTGGGACTTGGGTTCATGGCACTGGGATGGGTTGATGGCACTAGGACTCGGTTGATGGCACTGGGACTTGGGTTGATGGCACTGGGACTCAGGTTCATGGTACTGGGACTCGGTTGATGGCAATGAGACCCAGGATCATGGCACTGGGATGGGTCCATGGCACTGGGACCCTGGCTTATCGCACTGAGATGGGTTCATGGCACTGGGACTTGGTTGATGGCACTGGGATGGGTCAATGGCACTTTGATGCGGGTTCTTGGCACTGGGACACGGGTTCATGGCACCGGGACTCGGCTCATGGCAGTAGGACCCGGCTCAGGGAATTTGGATTGGTTTGTGGCACTTGGACTCCGGTTATTGGCACTGAGACTCGGGTCCATGGCACTGGGATGGCCTCATGACACTGGGACTCAGGTTCATGGCACTGGAACACGTTTGATAGCACTGCGACTCAGGTTCATGGCACTGCGGCGTTGGCTCATGGCACTGGGGCTCAGTTCATGGCACTGGGACACAGGTTTATGGCACTGGGACTCAGGTTCATGGCACGGGGACTCTGGTTAATTGCACTGGGATGGGTTGATGGCACTGGGACTCAGTTGATGGCACTTGGACTCGGTTGATGGCACTGGGACTCGGTTGATGACACTGGGACTTGGGTTCATGGCACTGGGACTTAGGTCCATGGCAATGGGATGGGTCAATGGCACTGGGATGCGAGTTCTGGGCAGTGGGACTCGTGATCATGGCACTAGGGCTCGGCTCATGGCACTGGGACTCAGGTTCATGTAACTGTGACAGTTCACGGCACTGGGACTCGGTTCATGGCACTGGGATGGGTTGATGGCACTAGGACTCGCTTGATGGCACTGGGACTCGAGTGTTGGCACTGGGACTCGGATTGCTGGCACTGGGATGGGTCAATGGCACTGGGATGTATGTTCTTGGCACTGGGACTCAGGTTCATGGCACTAAGACTCCGCCCATGGCACTGGGATGGGTTCATGGCGCTGGGACGTGGTCTTGGCACTGGGATGGGTTCATGGCACTGGGACTTGGGTTCATGGCACTGGGATGGGTCCATGGCACTGGTACTCAGTTCATGGCACTGGGATGGGTCAACGGCACTGGGATGGGTGGATGGCACTGGGACTCAGGTTGATGGCATTGGGACTTGGGTTCATGGCACTGGGATGGGTTGATGGCACTAGGACTCGGTTGATGGCACTGGGACTCGGGTTGATGGCTCTGGGACTCAGGTTCATGGTACTGGGACTCGGTTGATGGCAATGAGACCCAGGATCATGGCACTGGGATGGGTCCATGGCACTGGGACCCTGGCTTATCGCACTGAGATGGGTTCATGGCACTGGGACTCGGTTGATGGCACTGGGATGGGTCAATGGCACTGGGATGCGGGTTCTTGGCACTGGGACACGGGTTCATGGCACCGGGACTCGGCTCATGGCAGTAGGACCCGGCTCAGGGAATTTGGATGGGTTTGTGGCACTTGGACTCCGGTTCTTGGCACTGAGACTCGGGTCCATGGCACTGGGGTGGCCTCATGACACTGGGACTCAGGTCCATGGCACTGGGACTCGGGTTCATGGCAGTGGGACACAGTTCATGGCACTGGGATGGGTTCATGGCACTGGGACATGGTTGATGGCACTGGGACCCGGGTTCATGGCACTTGGATGGGTTCAGGCCACTGGGACACGGTTGATGGCACTGGGACTCAGGTTCATGGCACTGGGGCATGGGTTCATGGCACTGGGGCTCAGTTCATGGTACTGGGACTCAGGCTTATGGCACTGGGACTCAGGTTCATGGCACAGGGTCTCTGGTTAATTGCACTGAGATGGGTTGATGGCACTGGGACTCGGTTGATGGCACTTGGACTCGGTTGATGGCACTGGGACTCGGTTGATGACACTGGGACTTGGGTTCATGGCACTGGGACTTAGGTCCATGGCACTGGGATGGGTCAATGGCACTGAGATGCGGGTTCTTGGCAGTGGGACTCGTGTTCATGGCACTAGGGCTCGGCTCATGGCACTGGGACTCAGGTTCATGTAACTGTGACTCCGTTCATGGCACTGGGACTCGGTTCATGGCACTGGGATGGGTTGATGGCACTAGGACTCGCTTGATGGCACTGGGACTCGGGTGATGGCACTGGGACTCGGGTTGATGGCACTGGGACTTGGCTTCATGGCACTGGGAAAGGTCGATGGCACCAGGACTCGGTCAATTGCACTGGGATGTAGGTTCTTGGCACTGGGACTCAGGTTCTTGGCACTAAAACTCGGCCCATGGTACTGGGGTGGGTTCATGGTGCTGGGACTCGGTTTTGGCACTGGGATGTGTTGATGGCACTGGGACTCAGGTTGATGGCACTGGGACTTGGGTTCATGGCACTGGGATGGGTCCATGGCAGTGGGACTCAGTTCATGGCACTGGGATGGGTCAATGGCACTGGGATGGGTGGAAGGCACTGGGACTCAGGTTGATGGCACTGGGACTTGTGTTCATGGCACTGGGATGGGTCGATGGCACTAGGACTCGGTTGATAGCACTGGGACTCGGGTTGATGGCACTGGGAATCAGGTTTACGGTACTGGGACTCGGTTGATGGCAATGAGACCCAGGATGATGGCACTGGGATGGGTCCATGGCACTGGGACCCTGGCTTATCGCACTGAGATGGGTTCATGGCACTGGGGCTCGGTTCATGGCACTGGCACTCGGGTTCGTGGCACTGGGATGGGTCCATGGCACTGGGGCTCAGTTCATCGCACTGGGGCTCAGTTCATGGCACTGGGACTCTGGTTAATTGCACTGGGATGGGTTGATGGCACTGGGACTCAGTTGATGGCACTGGGACTCGGTTGATGACACTGGGACTTGGGTTCATGGCACTGGGTCTTAGGTCCATGGCACTGGGATGCGTCGATGGCCCTGGGATGCTGGTTCTTGGCAGTGGGACTCGTGTTCATGGCACTAGGGCTCGGCTCATGGCACTGGGACTCAGGTTCATGTAACTGTGACTCAGTTCATGGCACTGGGACTCGGTACATGGCACTGGGATGGGTTGATGGCACTATTACTCGCTTGATGGCACTGGGACTCGGGTTAATGGCACTGGGACTCTGTTTAATGGCACTGGGACTCAGGTTGATGGCACTGGGATGGGTCAATGGCACTGGGATGTAGGTTCTTGTCACTGGGAGTCAGGTTCATGGCACTAAGACTCGGCCCATGGCACTGGGACTCGGATTCAAGGCAGTGGGACTCGGTTCATGGCACTGGGTTGGGTTCATGGCACTGGAACACGGTTGATAGCACTGCGACTCAGGTTCATGGCACTGCGGCGTTGGCTCATGGCACTGGGGCTCAGTTCATGGCACTGGGACTCAGGTTTATGGCACTGGGACTCAGGTTCATGGCACGGGGACTCTGGTTAATTGCACTGGGATGGGTTGATGGCACTGGGACTCAGTTGATGGCTCTTGGACTCGGTTGATGGCACTGGGACTCGGTTGATGACACTGGGACTTGGGTTCATGGCACTGGGACTTAGGTCCATGGCAATGGGATGGGTCAATGGCACTGGGATGCGAGTTCTGGGCAGTGGGACTCGTGATCATGGCACTAGGGCTCGGCTCATGGCACTGGGACTCAGGTTCATGTAACTGTGACAGTTCACGGCACTGGGACTCGGTTCATGGCACTGGGATGGGTTGATGGCACTAGGACTCGCTTGATGGCACTGGGACTCGGGTGATGGCACTGGGACTCGGATTGCTGGCACTGGGATGGGTCAATGGCACTGGGATGTAGGTTCTTGGCACTGGGACTCAGGTTCATGGCACTAAGACTCCGCCCATGGCACTGGGATGGGTTCATGGCGCTGGGACATGGTCTTGGCACTGGGATGGGTTCATGGCACTGGGACTCAGGTTGATGGCACTGGGACTTGGGTTCATGGCACTGGGATGGGTCCATGGCACTGGTACTCAGTTCATGGCACTGGGATGGGTCAACGGCACTGGGATGGGTGGATGGCACTGGGACTCAGGTTGATGGCATTGGGACTTGGGTTCATGGCACTGGGACTCAGGTTGATGGCACTGGGACTTGGGTTCATGGCACTGGGATGGGTCCATGGCACTGGTACTCAGTTCATGGCACTGGGATGGGTCAACGGCACTGGGATGGGTGGATGGCACTGGGACTCAGGTTGATGGCATTGGGACTTGGGTTCATGGCACTGGGATGGGTTGATGGCACTAGGACTCGGTTGATGGCACTGGGACTCGGGTTGATGGCACTGGGACTCAGGTTCATGGTACTGGGACTCGGTTGATGGCAATGAGACCCAGGATCATGGCACTGGGATGGGTCCATGGCACTGGGACCCTGGCTTATCGCACTGAGATGGGTTCATGGCACTGGGACTCGGTTGATGGCACTGGGATGGGTCAATGGCACTGGGATGCGGGTTCTTGGCACTGGGACACGGGTTCATGGCACCAGGACTCGGCTCATGGCAGTAGGACCCGGCTCAGGGAATTTGGATGGGTTTGTGGCACTTGGACTCCGGTTCTTGGCACTGAGACCCGGGTCCATGGCACTGGGGTGGCCTCATGACACTGGGACTCAGGTCCATGGCACTGGGACTCGGGTTCATGGCAGTGAGACACAGTTCATGGCACTGGGATGGGTTCATGGCACTGGGACATGGTTGATGGCACTGGGACCCGGGTTCATGGCACTTGGATGGGTTCAGGCCACTGGGACACGGTTGATGGCACTGGGACTCAGGTTCATGGCACTGGGGCATGGGTTCATGGCACTGGGGCTCAGTTCATGGTACTGGGACTCAGGCTTATGGCACTGGGACTCAGGTTCATGGCACAGGGACTCTGGTTAATTGCACTGAGATGGGTTGATGGCACTGGGACTCGGTTGATGGCACTTGGACTCGGTTGATGGCACTGGGACTCGGTTGATGACACTGGGACTTGGGTTCATGGCACTGGGACTTAGGTCCATGGCACTGGGATGGGTCAATGGCACTGAGATGCGGGTTCTTGGCAGTGGGACTCGTGTTCATGGCACTAGGGCTCGGCTCATGGCACTGGGACTCAGGTTCATGTAACTGTGACTCCGTTCATGGCACTGGGACTCGGTTCATGGCACTGGGATGGGTTGATGGCACTAGGACTCGCTTGATGGCACTGGGACTCGGGTGATGGCACTGGGACTCGGGTTGATGGCACTGGGACTTGGCTTCATGGCACTGGGAAAGGTCGATGGCACCAGGACTCGGTCAATTGCACTGGGATGTAGGTTCTTGGCACTGGGACTCAGGTTCTTGGCACTAAGACTCGGCCCATGGAACTGGGGTGGGTTCATGGTGCTGGGACTCGGTTTTGGCACTGGGATGTGTTGATGGCACTGGGACTCAGGTTGATGGCACTGGGACTTGGGTTCATGGCACTGGGATGGGTCCATGGCAGTGGGACTCAGTTCATGGCACTGGGATGGGTCAATGGCACTGGGATGGGTGGAAGGCACTGGGACTCAGGTTGATGGCACTGGGACTTGTGTTCATGGCACTGGGATGGGTCGATGGCACTAGGACTCGGTTGATAGCACTGGGACTCGGGTTGATGGCACTGGGAATCAGGTTTACGGTACTGGGACTCGGTTGATGGCAATGAGAGCCAGGATGATGGCACTGGGATGGGTCCATGGCACTGGGACCCTGGCTTATCACACTGAGATGGGTTCATGGCACTGGGGCTCGGTTCATGGCACTGGCACTCGGGTTCATGGCACTGGGATGGGTCCATGGCACTGGGGCTCAGTTCATCGCACTGGGGCTCAGTTCATGGCACTGGGACTCTGGTTAATTGCACTGGGATGGGTTGATGGCACTGGGACTCAGTTGATGGCACTGGGACTCGGTTGATGACACTGGGACTTGGGTTCATGGCACTGGGTCTTAGGTCCATGGCACTGGGATGCGTCGATGGCCCTGGGATGCTGGTTCTTGGCAGTGGGACTCGTGTTCATGGCACTAGGGCTCGGCTCATGGCACTGGGACTCAGGTTCATGTAACTGTGACTCAGTTCATGGCACTGGGACTCGGTACATGGCACTGGAATGGGTTGATGGCACTATTACTCGCTTGATGGCACTGGGACTCGGGTTAATGGCACTGGGACTCTGTTTAATGGCACTGGGACTCAGGTTGATGGCACTGGGATGGGTCAATGGCACTGGGATGTAGGTTCTTGTCACTGGGAGTCAGGTTCATGGCACTAAGACTCGGCCCATGGCACTGGGACTCGGATTCAAGGCAGTGGGACTCGGTTCATGGCACTGGGTTGGGTTCATGGCACTGGAACACGGTTGATAGCACTGCGACTCAGGTTCATGGCACTGCGGCGTTGGCTCATGGCACTGGGGCTCAGTTCATGGCACTGGGACACAGGTTTATGGCACTGGGACTCAGGTTCATGGCACGGGGACTCTGGTTAATTGCACTGGGATGGGTTGATGGCACTGGGACTCAGTTGATGGCACTTGGACTCGGTTGATGGCACTGGGACTCGGTTGATGACACTGGTACTTGGGTTCATGGCACTGGGACTTAGGTCCAAGGCAATGGGATGGGTCAATGGCACTGGGATGCGAGTTCTGGGCAGTGGGACTCGTGATCATGGCACTAGGGCTCGGCCCATGGCACTGGGACTCAGGTTCATGTAACTGTGACAGTTCACGGCACTGGGACTCGGTTCATGGCACTGGGATGGGTTGATGGCACTAGGACTCGCTTGATGGCACTGGGACTCGGGTGATGGCACTGGGACTCGGATTGCTGGCACTGGGATGGGTCAATGGCACTGGGATGTAGGTTCTTGGCACTGGGACTCAGGTTCATGGCACTAAGACTCCGCCCATGGCACTGGGATGGGTTCATGGCGCTGGGACGTGGTCTTGGCACTGGGATGGGTTCATGGCACTGGGACTCAGGTTGATGGCACTGGGACTTGGGTTCATGGCACTGGGATGGGTCCATGGCACTGGTACTCAGTTCATGGCACTGGGATGGGTCAACAGCACTGGGATGGGTGGATGGCACTGGGACTCAGGTTGATGGCATTGGGACTTGGGTTCATGGCACTGGGACTCAGGTTGATGGCACTGGGACTTGGGTTCATGGCACTGGGATGGGTCCATGGCACTGGTACTCAGTTCATGGCACTGGGATGGGTCAACGGCACTGGGATGGGTGGATGGCACTGGGACTCAGGTTGATGGCATTGGGACTTGGGTTCATGGCACTGGGATGGGTTGATGGCACTAGGACTCGGTTGATGGCACTGGGACTCGGGTTGATGGCACTGGGACTCAGGTTCATGGTACTGGGACTCGGTTGATGGCAATGAGACCCAGGATCATGGCACTGGGATGGGTCCATGGCACTGGGACCCTGGCTTATCGCACTGAGATGGGTTCATGGCACTGGGACTCGGTTGATGGCACTGGGATGGGTCAATGGCACTGGGATGCGGGTTCTTGGCACTGGGACACGGGTTCATGGCACCGGGACTCGGCTCATGGCAGTAGGACCCGGCTCAGGGAATTTGGATGGGTTTGTGGCACTTGGACTCCGGTTCTTGGCACTGAGACTCGGGTCCATGGCACTGGGGTGGCCTCATGACACTGGGACTCAGGTCCATGGCACTGGGACTCGGGTTCATGGCAGTGGGACACAGTTCATGGCACTGGGATGGGTTCATGGCACTGGGACATGGTTGATGGCACTGGGACCCGGGTTCATGGCACTTGGATGGGTTCAGGCCACTGGGACACGGTTGATGGCACTGGGACTCAGGTTCATGGCACTGGGGCATGGGTTCATGGCACTGGGGCTCAGTTCATGGTACTGGGACTCAGGCTTATGGCACTGGGACTCAGGTTCATGGCACAGGGACTCTGGTTAATTGCACTGATGGGTTGATGGCACTGGGACTCGGTTGATGGCACTTGGACTCGGTTGATGGCACTGGGACTCGGTTGATGACACTGGGACTTGGGTTCATGGCACTGGGACTTAGGTCCATGGCACTGGGATGGGTCAATGGCACTGAGATGCGGGTTCTTGGCAGTGGGACTCGTGTTCATGGCACTAGGGCTCGGCTCATGGCACTGGGACTCAGGTTCATGTAACTGTGACTCCGTTCATGGCACTGGAACTCGGTTCATGGCACTGGGATGGGTTGATGGCACTAGGACTCGCTTGATGGCACTGGGACTCGGGTGATGGCACTGGGACTCGGGTTGATGGCACTGGGAGTTGGCTTCATGGCACTGGGAAAGGTCGATGCCACCAGGACTCGGTCAATTGCACTGGGATGTAGGTTCTTGGCACTGGGACTCAGGTTCTTGGCACTAAGACTCGGCCCATGGCACTGGGGTGGGTTCATGGTGCTGGGACTCGGTTTTGGCACTGGGATGTGTTGATGGCACTGGGACTCAGGTTGATGGCACTGGGACTTGGGTTCATGGCACTGGGATGGGTCCATGGCAGTGGGACTCAGTTCATGGCACTGGGATGGGTCAATGGCACTAGGACTCGGTTGATAGCACTGGGACTCGGGTTGATGGCACTGGGAATCAGGTTTACGGTACTGGGACTCGGTTGATGGCAATGAGACCCAGGATGATGGCACTGGGATGGGTCCATGGCACTGGGACCCTGGCTTATCGCACTGAGATGGGTTCATGGCACTGGGGCTCGGTTCATGGCACTGGCACTCGGGTTCATGGCACTGGGATGGGTCCATGGCACTGGGGCTCAGTTCATCGCACTGGGGCTCAGTTCATGGCACTGGGACTCTGGTTAATTGCACTGGGATGGGTTGATGGCACTGGGACTCAGTTGATGGCACTGGGACTCGGTTGATGACACTGGGACTTGGGTTCATGGCACTGGGTCTTAGGTCCATGGCACTAGGGCTCGGCTCATGGCCCTGGGACTCAGGTTCATGTAACTGTGACTCAGTTCATGGCACTGGGACTCGGTACATGGCACTGGAATGGGTTGATGGCACTATTACTCGCTTGATGGCACTGGGACTCGGGTTAATGGCACTGGGACTCTGTTTAATGGCACTGGGACTCAGGTTGATGGCACTGGGATGGGTCAATGGCACTGGGATGTAGGTTCTTGTCACTGGGAGTCAGGTTCATGGCACTAAGACTCGGCCCATGGCACTGGGACTCGGATTCACGGCAGTGGGACTCGGTTCATGGCACTGGGTTGGGTTCATGGCACTGGAACACGGTTGATAGCACTGCGACTCAGGTTCATGGCACTGCGGCGTTGGCTCATGGCACTGGGGCTCAGTTCATGGCACTGGGACTCAGGTTTATGGCACTGGGACTCAGGTTCATGGCACGGGGACTCTGGTTAATTGCACTGGGATGGGTTGATGGCACTGGGACTCAGTTGATGGCACTTGGACTCGGTTGATGGCACTGGGACTCGGTTGATGACACTGGGACTTGGGTTCATGGCACTGGGACTTAGGTCCATGGCAATGGGATGGGTCAATGGCACTGGGATGCGAGTTCTGGGCAGTGGGACTCGTGATCATGGCACTAGGGCTCGGCTCATGGCACTGGGACTCAGGTTCATGTAACTGTGACAGTTCACGGCACTGGGACTCGGTTCATGGCACTGGGATGGGTTGATGGCACTAGGACTCGCTTGATGGCACTGGGACTCGGGTGATGGCACTGGGACTCGGATTGCTGGCACTGGGATGGGTCAATGGCACTGGGATGTAGGTTCTTGGCACTGGGACTCAGGTTCATGGCACTAAGACTCCGCCCATGGCACTGGGATGGGTTCATGGCGCTGGGACGTGGTCTTGGCACTGGGATGGGTTCATGGCACTGGGACTCAGGTTGATGGCACTGGGACTTGGGTTCATGGCACTGGGATGGGTCCATGGCACTGGTACTCAGTTCATGGCACTGGGATGGGTCAACGGCACTGGGATGGGTGGATGGCACTGGGACTCAGGTTGATGGCATTGGGACTTGGGTTCATGGCACTGGGATGGGTTGATGGCACTAGGACTCGGTTGATGGCACTGGGACTCGGGTTGATTGCACTGGGACTCAGGTTCATGGTACTGGGACTCGGTTGATGGCAATGAGACCCAGGATCATGGCACTGGGATGGGTCCATGGCACTGGGACCCTGGCTTATCGCACTGAGATGGGTTCATGGCACTGGGACTCGGTTGATGGCACTGGGATGGGTCAATGGCACTGGGATGCGGGTTCTTGGCACTGGGACACGGGTTCATGGCACCGGGACTCGGCTCATGGCAGTAGGACCCGGCTCAGGGAATTTGGTTGGGTTTGTGGCACTTGGACTCCGGTTCTTGGCACTGAGACTCGGGTCCATGGCACTGGGGTGGCCTCATGACACTGGGACTCAGGTCCATGGCACTGGGACTCGGGTTCATGGCAGTGGGACACAGTTCATGGCACTGGGATGGGTTCATGGCACTGGGACATGGTCGATGGCACTGGGACCCGGGTTCATGGCACTTGGATGGGTTCAGGCCACTGGGACAGGGTTGATGGCACTGGGACTCAGGTTCATGGCACTGGGGCATGGGTTCATGGCACTGGGGCTCAGTTCATGGTACTGGGACTCAGGCTTATGGCACTGGGACTCAGGTTCATGGCACAGGGACTCTGGTTAATTGCACTGAGATGGGTTGATGGCACTGGGACTCGGTTGATGGCACTTGGACTCGGTTGATGGCACTGGGACTCGGTTGATGACACTGGGACTTGGGTTCATGGCACTGGGACTTAGGTCCATGGCACTGGGATGGGTCAATGGCACTGAGATGCGGGTTCTTGGCAGTGGGACTCGTGTTCATGGCACTAGGGCTCGGCTCATGGCACTGGGACTCAGGTTCATGTAACTGTGACTCCGTTCATGGCACTGGGACTCGGTTCATGGCACTGGGATGGGTTGATGGCCCTAGGACTCGCTTGATGGCACTGGGACTCGGGTGATGGCACTGGGACTCGGGTTGATGGCACTGGGACTTGGCTTCATGGCACTGGGAAGGGTCGATGGCACCAGGACTCGGTCAATTGCACTGGGATGTAGGTTCTTGGCACTGGGACTCAGGTTCTTGGCACTAAGACTCGGCCCATGGCACTGGGGTGGGTTCATGGTGCTGGGACTCGGTTTTGGCACTGGGATGTGTTGATGGCACTGGGACTCAGGTTGATGGCACTGGGACTTGGGTTCATGGCACTGGGATGGGTCCATGGCAGTGGGACTCAGTTCATGGCACTGGGATGGGTCAATGGCACTGGGATGGGTGGAAGGCACTGGGACTCAGGTTGATGGCACTGGGACTTGTGTTCATGGCACTGGGATGGGTCGATGGCACTAGGACTCGGTTGATAGCACTGGGACTCGGGTTGATGGCACTGGGAATCAGGTTTACGGTACTGGGACTCGGTTGATGGCAATGAGACCCAGGATGATGGCACTGGGATGGGTCCATGGCACTGGGACCCTGGCTTATCGCACTGAGATGGGTTCATGGCACTGGGGCTCGGTTCATGGCACTGGCACTCGGGTTCATGACACTGGGATGGGTCCATGGCACTGGGGCTCAGTTCATCGCACTGGGGCTCAGTTCATGGCACTGGGACTCTGGTTAATTGCACTGGGATGGGTTGATGGCACTGGGACTCAGTTGATGGCACTGGGACTCGGTTGATGACACTGGGACTTGGGTTCATGGCACTGGGTCTTAGGTCCATGGCACTGGGATGCGTCGATGGCCCTGGGATGCTGGTTCTTGGCAGTGGGACTCGTGTTCATGGCACTAGGGCTCGGCTCATGGCACTGGGACTCAGGTTCATGTAACTGTGACTCAGTTCATGGCACTGGGACTCGGTACATGGCACTGGAATGGGTTGATGGCACTATTACTCGCTTGATGGCACTGGGACTCGGGTTAATGGCACTGGGACTCTGTTTAATGGCACTGGGACTCAGGTTGATGGCACTGGGATGGGTCAATGGCACTGGGATGTAGGTTCTTGACACTGGGAGTCAGGTTCATGGCACTAAGACTCGGCCCATGGCACTGGGACTCGGATTCAAGGCAGTGGGACTCGGTTCATGGCACTGGGTTGGGTTCATGGCACTGGAACACGGTTGATAGCACTGCGACTCAGGTTCATGGCACTGCGGCGTTGGTTCATGGCACTGGGGCTCAGTTCATGGCACTGGGACTCAGGTTTATGGCACTGGGACTCAGGTTCATGGCACGGGGACTCTGGTTAATTGCACTGGGATGGGTTGATGGCACTGGGTCTCAGTTGATGGCACTTGGACTCGGTTGATGGCACTGGGACTCGGTTGATGACACTGGGACTTGGGTTCATGGCACTGGGACTTAGGTCCATGGCAATGGGATGGGTCAATGGCACTGGGATGCGAGTTCTGGGCAGTGGGACTCGTGATCATGGCACTAGGGCTCGGCTCATGGCACTGGGACTCAGGTTCATGTAACTGTGACAGTTCACGGCACTGGGACTCGGTTCATGGCACTGGGATGGGTTGATGGCACTAGGACTCGCTTGATGGCACTGGGACTCGGGTGATGGCACTGGGACTCGGATTGCTGGCACTGGGATGGGTCAATGGCACTGGGATGTAGGTTCTTGGCACTGGGACTCAGGTTCATGGCACTAAGACTCCTCTCATGGCACTGGGATGGGTTCATGGCGCTGGGACGTGGTCTTGGCACTGGGATGGGTTCATGGCACTGGGACTCAGGTTGATGGCACTGGGACTTGGGTTCATGGCACTGGGATGGGTCCATGGCACTGGTACTCAGTTCATGGCACTGGGATGGGTCAACGGCACTGGGATGGGTGGATGGCACTGGGACTCAGGTTGATGGCATTGGGACTTGGGTTCATGGCACTGGGATGGGTTGATGGCACTAGGACTCGGTTGATGGCACTGGGACTCGGGTTGATGGCACTGGGACTCAGGTTCATGGTACTGGGACTCGGTTGATGGCAATGAGACCCAGGATCATGGCACTGGGATGGGTCCATGGCACTGGGACCCTGGCTTATCGCACTGAGATGTGTTCATGGCACTGGGACTCGGTTGATGGCACTGGGATGGGTCAATGGCACTGGGATGCGGGTTCTTGGCACTGGGACACGGGTTCATGGCACTGGGACTCGGCTCATGGCAGTAGGACCCGGCTCAGGGAATTTGGATGGGTTTGTGGCACTTGGACTCCGGTTCTTGGCACTGAGACTCGGGTCCATGGCACTGGGGTGGCCTCATGACACTGGGACTCAGGTCTATGGCACTGGGACTCGGGTTCATGGCAGTGGGACACAGTTCATGGCACTGGGATGGGTTCATGGCACTGGGACATGGTTGATGGCACTGGGACCCGGGTTCATGGCACTTGGATGGGTTCAGGCCACTGGGACACGGTTGATGGCACTGGGACTCAGGTTCATGGCACTGGGGCATGGGTTCATGGCACTGGGGCTCAGTTCATGGTACTGGGACTCAGGCTTATGGCACTGGGACTCAGGTTCATGGCACCTGGACTCGGGTTCGTGGCAATGTGATGGGTTGAAGACACTAGGACTCGGTTGATGGCACTGGGACTCAGGTTCATGGCACTGGAACTCGGGTCCATGGCACTGGGATGGGTTCATGGCACTGGTACACGGTTGATGGCACTGCGACTCAGGTTCATACCACTGGGATGGGTTCATGGCACTGGGACACGGTTGATGGCACTGGGAATTGGGTTCATGGCACTGGGATCGGTCCATGGCACTGGGACTCAGTTCATGGCACTGGGATGGGTCAATGGCACTGGGATGGGTGGAAGGCACTGGGACTCAGGTTGATGGCACTGGGACTTGTGTTCATGGCACTGGGATGGGTCGATGGCACTAGGACTCGGTTGATGGCCCTGGGACTCGGGTTGATGGCACTGGGAATCAGGTTTACGGTACTGGGACTCGGTTGATGGCAATGAGACCCAGGATGATGGCACTGGGATGGGTCCATGGCACTGGGACCCTGGCTTATCGCACTGAGATGGGTTCATGGCACTGGCACTCGGGTTCATGGCACTGGGAAGGGTCCATGGCACTGGGGCTCAGTTCATCGCACTGGGGCTCAGTTCATGGCACTGGGACTCTGGTTAATTGCACTGGGATGGGTTGATGGCACTGGGACTCAGTTGATGGCACTGGGACTCGGTTGATGACACTGGGACTTGGGTTCGTGGCACTGGGTCTTAGGTCCATGGCACTGGGATGCGTCGATGGCCCTGGGATGCTGGTTCCTGGCAGTGGGACTCGTGTTCATGGCACTAGGGCTCGGCTCATGGCACTGAGACTCAGGTTCATGTAACTGTGACTCAGTTCATGGCACTGGGACTCGGTACATGGCACTGGAATGGGTTGATGGCTCTATTACTCGCTTGATGGCACTGGGACTCGGGTTAATGGCACTGGGACTCGGTTTAATGGCACTGGGACTCGGTTGATGGCAATGAGAGCCAGGATGATGGCACTGGGATGGGTCCATGGCACTGGGACCCTGGCTTATCGCACTGAGATGGGTTCATGGCACTGGGGCTCGGTTCATGGCACTGGCACTCGGGTTCATGGCACTGGGATGGGTCCATGGCACTGGGGCTCAGTTCATCGCACTGGGGCTCAGTTCATGGCACTGGGACTCTGGTTAATTGCACTGGGATGGGTTGATGGCACTGGGACTCAGTTGATGGCACTGGGACTCGGTTGATGACACTGGGACTTGGGTTCATGGCACTGGGTCTTAGGTCCATGGCACTGGGATGCGTCGATGGCCCTGGGATGCTGGTTCTTGGCAGTGGGACTCGTGTTCATGGCACTAGGGCTCGGCTCATGGCACTGGGACTCAGGTTCATGTAACTGTGACTCAGTTCATGGCACTGGGACTCGGTACATGGCACTGGAATGGGTTGATAGCACTATTACTCGCTTGATGGCACTGGGACTCGGGTTAATGGCACTGGGACTCTGTTTAATGGCACTGGGACTCAGGTTGATGGCATTGGGATGGGTCAATGGCACTGGGATGTAGGTTCTTGTCACTGGGACTCAGGTTCATGGCACTAAGACTCGGCCCATGGCACTGGGACTCGGATTCAAGGCAGTGGGACTCGGTTCATGGCACTGGTTGTGTTCATGGCACTGGAACACGGTTGATAGCACTGCGACTCAGGTTCATGGCACTGGGATGGGTCCATGGCACTGGGGGGTGGGTTCGTGGCACTGGGGCTCAGTTCATGGCACTGGGACACAGGTTCATGGCACTGGGACACGGGTTCGTGGCAATGTGATGGGTTGATGACACTAGGACTCGGTTGATGGCACTGGGACTCAGGTTCATGGCACTGGAACTCGGGTCCATGGCACTGGGATGGGTTCATGGCACTGGGACACGGTTGATGGCACTGCGACTCAGGTTCATACCACTGGGATGGGTTCATGGCACTGGGACACGGTTGATGGCACTGGGAATTGGGTTCATGGCACTGGGATCGGTCCATGGCACTGGGACTCAGTTCATGGCACTGGGATGAGTCAATGGCACTGGGATGGGTGGATGGCACTGGGACTCAGGTTCATGGCACTGGGACTTGGGTTCAAGGCACTGGGATGGGTTGATGGCACTAGGACTCGGTTGATGGCACTGGGACTCGGGTTCATGGCACTGGGACTCAGATTCATGGCACTGGGACTCGGGTTCGTGGCAATGTGATGGGTTGATGACACTAGGACTCGGTTGATGGCACTGGGACTCAGGTTCATGGCACTGGGACTCGGGTCCATGGCACTGGGATGGGTTAATGGCACTGGGACACGGTTGATGGCACTGCCACTCAGGTTCATACCACTGGGATGGGTTCATGGCACTGGGACACGGTTGATGGCACTGGGAATTGGGTTCATGGCACTGGGATCGGTCCATGGCACTGGGACACAGTTCATGGCACTGGGATGAGTCAATGGCACTGGGATGGGTGGATGGCACTGGGACTCAGGTTCATGGCACTGGGACATGGTTGATGGTACTGGGACGCAGGTTCATGGCACTGCGGCGTTGGTTCATGGCACTGGGGCTCAGGTCATGGCACTGGGACTCTGGTTAATTGCACTGGGATGGGTTGATGGCACTGGGACTCGGTTGATGGCACTGGGACCCGGTTGATGACACTGGGACTTGGGTTCATGGCACTGGGACTTAGGTCCATGGCACTGGGATGGGTCAATGGCACTGGGATGCGGGTTCTGGGCAGTGGGACTCGTGTTCATGGCACTAGGGCTCGGCTCATGGCACTGGGACTCAGGTTCATGTAACTGTGACAGTTCACGGCACTGGGACTCGGTTCATGGCACTGGGATGGGTTGATGGCACTAGGACTCGCTTGATGGCACTGGGACTCGGGTGATGGCACTGGGACTCGGATTGCTGGCACTGGGATGGGTCAATGGCACTGGGATGTAGGTTCTTGGCACTGGGACTCAGGTTCATGGCACTACGACTCGGCTCATGGCACTGGGATGGGTTCATGGCGCTGGGACTTGGTCTTGGCACTGGGATGGGTTGATGGCACTGGGACTCAGGTTGATGGCACTGGGACTTGGGTTCATGGCACTGGGATGGGTCCATGGCACTGGTACTCAGTTCATGGCACTGGGATGGGTCAACGGCACTGGGATGGGTGGATGGCACTGGGACTCAGGTTGATGGCATTGGGACTTGGGTTCATGGCACTGGGATGGGTTGATGGCACTAGGACTCGGTTGATGGCACTGGGACTTGGGTTGATGGCACTGGGACTCAGGTTCATGGTACTGGGACTCGGTTGATGGCAATGAGACCCAGGATCATGGCACTGGGATGGGTCCATGGCACTGGGACCCTGGCTTATCGCACTGAGATGGGTTCATGGCACTGGGACTTGGTTGATGGCACTGGGATGGGTCAATGGCACTTTGATGCGGGTTCTTGGCACTGGGACACGGGTTCATGGCACCGGGACTCGGCTCATGGCAGTAGGACCCGGCTCAGGGAATTTGGATTGGTTTGTGGCACTTGGACTCCGGTTATTGGCACTGAGACTCGGGTCCATGGCACTGGGATGGCCTCATGACACTGGGACTCAGGTCCATGGCACTGGGACTCGGGTTCATGGCAGTGGGACACAGTTCATGGCACTGGGATGGGTTCATGGCACTGGGACATGGTTGATGGCACTGGGACCCGGGTTCATGGCACTTGGATGGGTTCAGGCCACTGGGACACGGTTGATGGCACTGGGACTCAGGTTCATGGCACTGGGGCATGGGTTCATGGCACTGGGGCTCAGTTCATGGTACTGGGACTCAGGCTTATGGCACTGGGACTCAGGTTCATGGCACAGGGACTCTGGTTAATTGCACTGAGATGGGTTGATGGCACTGGGACTCGGTTGATGGCACTTGGACTCGGTTGATGGCACTGGGACTCGGTTGATGACACTGGGACTTGGGTTCATGGCACTGGGACTTAGGTCCATGGCACTGGGATGGGTCAATGGCACTGAGATGCGGGTTCTTGGCAGTGGGACTCGTGTTCATGGCACTAGGGCTCGGCTCATGGCACTGGGACTCAGGTTCATGTAACTGTGACTCCGTTCATGGCACTGGGACTCGGTTCATGGCACTGGGATGGGTTGATGGCACTAGGACTCGCTTGATGGCACTGGGACTCGAGTGATGGCACTGGGACTCGGGTTGCTGGCACTGGGACTTGGCTTCATGGCACTGGGAAGGGTCGATGGCACTAGGACTCGGTCAATTGCACTGGGATGTAGGTTCTTGGCACTGGGACTCAGGTTCTTGGCACTAAGACTCGGCCCATGGCACTGGGGTGGGTTCATGGTGCTGGGACTCGGTTTTGGCACTGGGATGTGTTGATGGCACTGGGACTCAGGTTGATGGCACTGGGACTTGGGTTCATGGCACTGGGATGGGTCCATGGCAGTGGGACTCAGTTCATGGCACTGGGATGGGTCAATGGCACTGGGATGGGTGGAAGGCACTGGGACTCAGGTTGATGGCACTGGGACTTGTGTTCATGGCACTGGGATGGGTCGATGGCACTAGGACTCGGTTGATAGCACTGGGACTCGGGTTGATGGCACTGGGAATCAGGTTTACGGTACTGGGACTCGGTTGATGGCAATGAGACCCAGGATGATGGCACTGGGATGGGTCCATGGCACTGGGACCCTGGCTTATCGCACTGAGATGGGTTCATGGCACTGGGGCTCGGTTCATGGCACTGGCACTCGGGTTCATGACACTGGGATGGGTCCATGGCACTGGGGCTCAGTTCATCGCACTGGGGCTCGGTTCATGGCACTGGGACTCTGGTTAATTGCACTGGGATGGGTTGATGGCACTGGGACTCAGTTGATGGCACTGGGACTCGGTTGATGACACTGGGACTTGGGTTCATGGCACTGGGTCTTAGGTCCATGGCACTGGGATGCGTCGATGGCCCTGGGATGCTGGTTCTTGGCAGTGGGACTCGTGTTCATGGCACTAGGGCTCGGCCCATGGCACTGGGACTCAGGTTCATGTAACTGTGACTCAGTTCATGGCACTGGGACTCGGTACATGGCACTGGAATGGGTTGATGGCACTATTACTCGCTTGATGGCACTGGGACTCGGGTTAATGGCACTGGGACTCTGTTTAATGGCACTGGGACTCAGGTTGATGGCACTGGGATGGGTCAATGGCACTGGGATGTAGGTTCTTGACACTGGGAGTCAGGTTCATGGCACTAAGACTCGGCCCATGGCACTGGGACTCGGATTCAAGGCAGTGGGACTCGGTTCATGGCACTGGGTTGGGTTCATGGCACTGGAACACGGTTGATAGCACTGCGACTCAGGTTCATGGCACTGCGGCGTTGGTTCATGGCACTGGGGCTCAGTTCATGGCACTGGGACTCAGGTTTATGGCACTGGGACTCAGGTTCATGGCACGGGGACTCTGGTTAATTGCACTGGGATGGGTTGATGGCACTGGGACTCAGTTGATGGCACTTGGACTCGGTTGATGGCACTGGGACTCGGTTGATGACACTGGGACTTGGGTTCATGGCACTGGGACTTAGGTCCATGGCAATGGGATGGGTCAATGGCACTGGGATGCGAGTTCTGGGCAGTGGGACTCGTGATCATGGCACTAGGGCTCGGCTCATGGCACTGGGACTCAGGTTCATGTAACTGTGACAGTTCACGGCACTGGGACTCGGTTCATGGCACTGGGATGGGTTGATGGCACTAGGACTCGCTTGATGGCACTGGGACTCGGGTGATGGCACTGGGACTCGGATTGCTGGCACTGGGATGGGTCAATGGCACTGGGATGTAGGTTCTTGGCACTGGGACTCAGGTTCATGGCAGTAAGACTCCTCTCATGGCACTGGGATGGGTTCATGGCGCTGGGACGTGGTCTTGGCACTGGGATGGGTTCATGGCACTGGGACTCAGGTTGATGGCACTGGGACTTGGGTTCATGGCACTGGGATGGGTCCATGGCACTGGTACTCAGTTCATGGCACTGGGATGGGTCAACGGCACTGGGATGGGTGGATGGCACTGGGACTCAGGTTGATGGCATTGGGACTTGGGTTCATGGCACTGGGATGGGTTGATGGCACTAGGACTCGGTTGATGGCACTGGGACTCGGGTTGATGGCACTGGGACTCAGGTTCATGGTACTGGGACTCGGTTGATGGCAATGAGACCCAGGATCATGGCACTGGGATGGGTCCATGGCACTGGGACCCTGGCTTATCGCACTGAGATGGGTTCATGGCACTGGGACTCGGTTGATGGCACTGGGATGGGTCAATGGCACTGGGATGCGGGTTCTTGGCACTGGGACACGGGTTCATGGCACCGGGACTCGGCTCATGGCAGTAGGACCCGGCTCAGGGAATTTGGATGGGTTTGTGGCACTTGGACTCCGGTTCTTGGCACTGAGACTCGGGTCCATGGCACTGGGGTGGCCTCATGACACTGGGACTCAGGTCTATGGCACTGGGACTCGGGTTCATGGCAGTGGGACACAGTTCATGGCACTGGGATGGGTTCATGGCACTGGGACATGGTTGATGGCACTGGGACCCGGGTTCATGGCACTTGGATGGGTTCAGGCCACTGGGACACGGTTGATGGCACTGGGACTCAGGTTCATGGCACTGGGGCATGGGTTCATGGCACTGGGGCTCAGTTCATGGTACTGGGACTCAGGCTTATGGCACTGGGACTCAGGTTCATGGCACTTGGACTCGGTTCGTGGCAATGTGATGGGTTGATGACACTAGGACTCGGTTGATGGCACTGGGACTCAGGTTCATGGCACTGGAACTCGGGTCCATGGCACTGGGATGGGTTCATGGCACTGGTACACGGTTGATGGCACTGCGACTCAGGTTCATACCACTGGGATGGGTTCATGGCACTGGGACACGGTTGATGGCACTGGGAATTGGGTTCATGGCACTGGGATCGGTCCATGGCACTGGGACTCAGTTCATGGCACTGGGATGGGTCAATGGCACTGGGATGGGTGGAAGGCACTGGGACTCAGGTTGATGGCACTGGGACTTGTGTTCATGGCACTGGGATGGGTCGATGGCACTAGGACTCGGTTGATGGCCCTGGGACTCGGGTTGATGGCACTGGGAATCAGGTTTACGGTACTGGGACTCGGTTGATGGCAATGAGACCCAGGATGATGGCACTGGGATGGGTCCATGGCACTGGGACCCTGGCTTATCGCACTGAGATGTGTTCATGGCACTGGCACTCGGGTTCATGGCACTGGGAAGGGTCCATGGCACTGGGGCTCAGTTCATCGCACTGGGGCTCAGTTCATGGCACTGGGACTCTGGTTAATTGCACTGGGATGGGTTGATGGCACTGGGACTCAGTTGATGGCACTGGGACTCGGTTGATGACACTGGGACTTGGGTTCGTGGCACTGGGTCTTAGGTCCATGGCACTGGGATGCGTCGATGGCCCTGGGATGCTGGTTCCTGGCAGTGGGACTCTTGTTCATGGCACTAGGGCTCGGCTCATGGCACTGAGACTCAGGTTCATGTAACTGTGACTCAGTTCATGGCCCAGGGACTCGGTACATGGCACTGGAATGGGTTGATGGCTCTATTACTCGCTTGATGGCACTGGGACTCGGGTTAATGGCACTGGGACTCGGTTTAATGGCACTGGGACTCGGTTGATGGCAATGAGAGCCAGGATGATGGCACTGGGATGGGTCCATGGCACTGGGACCCTGGCTTATCGCACTGAGATGGGTTCATGGCACTGGGGCTCGGTTCATGGCACTGGCACTCGGGTTCATGGCACTGGGATGGGTCCATGGCACTGGGGCTCAGTTCATCGCACTGGGGCTCAGTTCATGGCACTGGGACTCTGGTTAATTGCACTGGGATGGGTTGATGGCACTGGGACTCAGTTGATGGCACTGGGACTCGGTTGATGACACTGGGACTTGGGTTCATGGCACTGGGTCTTAGGTCCATGGCACTGGGATGCGTCGATGGCCCTGGGATGCTGGTTCTTGGCAGTGGGACTCGTGTTCATGGCACTAGGGCTCGGCTCATGGCACTGGGACTCAGGTTCATGTAACTGTGACTCAGTTCATGGCACTGGGACTCGGTACATGGCACTGGAATGGGTTGATAGCACTATTACTCGCTTGATGGCACTGGGACTCGGGTTAATGGCACTGGGACTCTGTTTAATGGCACTGGGACTCAGGTTGATGGCATTGGGATGGGTCAATGGCACTGGGATGTAGGTTCTTGTCACTGGGACTCAGGTTCATGGCACTAAGACTCGGCCCATGGCACTGGGACTCGGATTCAAGGCAGTGGGACTCGGTTCATGGCACTGGTTGTGTTCATGGCACTGGAACACGGTTGATAGCACTGCGACTCAGGTTCATGGCACTGGGATGGGTCCATGGCACTGGGGGGTGGGTTCGTGGCACTGGGGCTCAGTTCATGGCACTGGGACTCAGGTTCATGGCACTGCGACTCGGGTTCGTGGCAATGTGATGGGTTGATGACACTAGGACTCGGTTGATGGCACTGGGACTCAGGTTCATGGCACTGGAACTCGGGTCCATGGCACTGGGATGGGTTCATGGCACTGGGACACGGTTGATGGCACTGCGACTCAGGTTCATACCACTGGGATGGGTTCATGGCACTGGGACACGGTTGATGGCACTGGGAATTGGGTTCATGGCACTGGGATCGGTCCATGGCACTGGGACTCAGTTCATGGCACTGGGATGAGTCAATGGCACTGGGATGGGTGGATGGCACTGGGACTCAGGTTCATGGCACTGGGACTTGGGTTCAAGGCACTGGGATGGGTTGATGGCACTAGGACTCGGTTGATGGCACTGGGACTCGGGTTCATGGCACTGGGACTCAGATTCATGGCACTGGGACTCGGGTTCGTGGCAATGTGATGGGTTGATGACACTAGGACTCGGTTGATGGCACTGGGACTCAGGTTCATGGCACTGGGACTCGGGTCCATGGCACTGGGATGGGTTAATGGCACTGGGACACGGTTGATGGCACTGCCACTCAGGTTCATACCACTGGGATGGGTTCATGGCACTGGGACACGGTTGATGGCACTGGGAATTGGGTTCATGGCACTGGGATCGGTCCATGGCACTGGGACTCAGTTCATGGCACTGGGATGAGTCAATGGCACTGGGATGGGTGGATGGAACTGGGACTCAGGTTCATGGCACTGGGACTTGGGTTCAAGGCACTGGGATGGGTTGATGGCACTAGGACTCGGTTGATGGCACTGGGACTCGGGTTCATGGTACTGGGACTCGGGTTCATGGCACTGGGATGAGTTCATGGTTCTGGGACTTGGTTTTGGCACTGGGATGGGTTGATGGCACTGGGACTCAGGTTGATGGCACTGGGACTCGGGTTCATGGCAGTGGGACTCGGTTCACAGCACTGGGATGGGTTCATGGCACTGGGACATGATTGATGGCACTGGGACTCGGGTACATGGCACTGGGATGGGTTCATGGCACTGGGACATGGTTGATGGTACTGGGACGCAGGTTCATGGCACTGCGGCGTTGGTTCATGGCACTGGGGCTCAGGTCATGGCACTGGGACTCTGGTTAATTGCACTGGGATGGGTTGATGGCACTGGGACTCGGTTGATGGCACTGGGACCCGGTTGATGACACTGGGACTTGGGTTCATGGCACTGGGACTTAGGTCCATGGCACTGGGATGGGTCAATGGCACTGGGATGCGGGTTCTGGGCAGTGGGACTCGTGTTCATGGCACTAGGGCTCGGCTCATGGCACTGGGACTCAGGTTCATGTAACTGTGACAGTTCACGGCACTGGGACTCGGTTCATGGCACTGGGATGGGTTGATGGCACTAGGACTCGCTTGATGGCACTGGGACTCGGGTGATGGCACTGGGACTCGGATTGCTGGCACTGGGATGGGTCAATGGCACTGGGATGTAGGTTCTTGGCACTGGGACTCAGGTTCATGGCACTACGACTCGGCTCATGGCACTGGGATGGGTTCATGGCGCTGGGACTTGGTCTTGGCACTGGGATGGGTTGATGGCACTGGGACTCAGGTTGATGGCACTGGGACTTGGGTTCATGGCACTGGGATGGGTCCATGGCACTGGTACTCAGTTCATGGCACTGGGATGGGTCAACGGCACTGGGATGGGTGGATGGCACTGGGACTCAGGTTGATGGCATTGGGACTTGGGTTCATGGCACTGGGATGGGTTGATGGCACTAGGACTCGGTTGATGGCACTGGGACTTGGGTTGATGGCACTGGGACTCAGGTTCATGGTACTGGGACTCGGTTGATGGCAATGAGACCCAGGATCATGGCACTGGGATGGGTCCATGGCACTGGGACCCTGGCTTATCGCACTGAGATGGGTTCATGGCACTGGGACTTGGTTGATGGCACTGGGATGGGTCAATGGCACTTTGATGCGGGTTCTTGGCACTGGGACACGGGTTCATGGCACCGGGACTCGGCTCATGGCAGTAGGACCCGGCTCAGGGAATTTGGATTGGTTTGTGGCACTTGGACTCCGGTTATTGGCACTGAGACTCGGGTCCATGGCACTGGGATGGCCTCATGACACTGGGACTCAGGTCCATGGCACTGGGACTCGGGTTCATGGCAGTGGGACACAGTTCATGGCACTGGGATGGGTTCATGTCACTGGGACATGGTTGATGGCACTGGGACCCGGGTTCATGGCACTTGGATGGGTTCAGGCCACTGGGACACGGTTGATGGCACTGGGACTCAGGTTCATGGCACTGGGGCATGGGTTCATGGCACTGGGGCTCAGTTCATGGTACTGGGACTCAGGCTTATGGCACTGGGACTCAGGTTCATGGCACAGGGACTCTGGTTAATTGCACTGAGATGGGTTGATGGCACTGGGACTCGGTTGATGGCACTTGGACTCGGTTGATGGCACTGGGACTCGGTTGATGACACTGGGACTTGGGTTCATGGCACTGGGACTTAGGTCCATGGCACTGGGATGGGTCAATGGCACTGAGATGCGGGTTCTTGGCAGTGGGACTCGTGTTCATGGCACTAGGGCTCGGCTCATGGCACTGGGACTCAGGTTCATGTAACTGTGACTCCGTTCATGGCACTGGGACTCGGATCATGGCACTGGGATGGGTTGATGGCACTAGGACTCGCTTGATGGCACTGGGACTCGAGTGATGGCACTGGGACTCGGGTTGCTGGCACTGGGACTTGGCTTCATGGCACTGGGAAGGGTCGATGGCACTAGGACTCGGTCAATTGCACTGGGATGTAGGTTCTTGGCACTGGGACTCAGGTTCTTGGCACTAAGACTCGGCCCATGGCACTGGGGTGGGTTCATGGTGCTGGGACTCGGTTTTGGCACTGGGATGGGTTGATGGCACTGGGACTCAGGTTGATGGCACTGGGACTTGGGTTCATGGCACTGGGATGGGTCCATGGCACTGGGACTCAGTTCATGGCACTGGGATGGGTCAATGGCACTGGGATGGGTGGAAGGCACTGGGACTCAGGTTGATGGCATTGGGGCTTGGGTTCATGGCACTGGGATGGGTTGATGGCACTAGGACTCGGTTGATGGCACTGGGACTCGGGTTGATGGCACTGGGACTCAGGTTCATGGTACTGGGACTCGGTTGATGGCAATGAGACCCAGGATCATGGCACTGGGATGGGTCCATGGCACTGGGACCCTGGCGTATCGCACTGAGATGGGTTCATGGCACTGGGACTCGGTTGATGGCACTGGGATGGGTCAATGGCATTGGGATGCGGGTTCTTGGCACTGGGACACGGGTTCATGGCACCGGGACTCGGCTCATGGCAGTAGGACCCGGCTCAGGGAATTTGGATGGGTTTGTGGCACTTGGACTCCGGTTATTGGCACTGAGACTCGGGTCCATGGCACTGGGGTGGCCTCATGACACTGGGACTCAGGTCCATGGCACTGGGACTCGGGTTCATGGCAGTGGGACACAGTTCATGGCACTGGGATGGGTTCATGGCACTGGGACATGGTTGATGGCACTGGGACCCGGGTTCATGGCACTTGGATGGGTTCAGGCCACTGGGACACGGTTGATGGCACTGGGACTCAGGTTCATGGCACTGGGGCATGGGTTCATGGCACTGGGGCTCAGTTCATGGTACTGGGACTCAGGCTTATGGCACTGGGACTCAGGTTCATGGCACAGGGACTCTGGTTAATTGCACTGAGATGGGTTGATGGCACTGGGACTCGGTTGATGGCACTTGGACTCGGTTGATGGCACTGGGACTCGGTTGATGACACTGGGACTTGGGTTCATGGCACTGGGACTTAGGTCCATGGCACTGGGATGGGTCAATGGCACTGAGATGCGGGTTCTTGGCAGTGGGACTCGTGTTCATGGCACTAGGGCTCGGCTCATGGCACTGGGACTCAGGTTCATGTAACTGTGACTCCGTTCATGGCACTGGGACTCGGTTCATGGCACTGGGATGGGTTGATGGCACTAGGACTCGCTTGATGGCACTGGGACTCGAGTGATGGCACTGGGACTCGGGTTGCTGGCACTGGGACTTGGCTTCATGGCACTGGGAAGGGTCGATGGCACTAGGACTCGGTCAATTGCACTGGGATGTAGGTTCTTGGCACTGGGACTCAGGTTCTTGGCACTAAGACCCGGCCCATGGCACTGGGGTGTGTTCATGGTGCTGGGACTCGGTTTTGGCACTGGGATGGGTTGATGGCACTGGGACTCAGGTTGATGGCACTGGGACTTGGGTTCATGGCACTGGGATGGGTCCATGGCAGTGGGACTCAGTTCATGGCACTGGGATGGGTCAATGGCACTGGGATGGGTGGAAGGCACTGGGACTCAGGTTGATGGCACTGGGACTTGGGTTCATGGCACTGGGATGGGTCGATGGCACTAGGACTCGGTTGATGGCACTGGGACTCGGGTTGATGGCACTGGGAATCAGGTTTACGGTACTGGGACTCGGTTGATGGCAATGAGACCCAGGGTGATGGCTCTGGGATGGGTCCATGGCACTGGGACCCTGGCTTATCGCACTGAGATGGGTTCATGGCACTGGCAAACGGGTTCATGGCACTGGGATGGGTCCATGGCATTGGGGCTCAGTTCATCGCACTGGGGCTCAGTTCATGGCACTGGGACTCTGGTTAATTGCACTGGGATGGGTTGATGGCACTGGGACTCAGTTGATGGCACTGGGACTCGGTTGATGACACTGGGACTTGGGTTCATGGCACTGGGTCCTAGGTCCATGGCACTGGGATGCGTCGATGGCCCTAGGATGCTGGTTCTTGGCAGTGGGACTCGTGTTCATGGCACTAGGGCTCGGCTCATGGCACTGGGACTCAGGTTCATGTAACTGTGACTCAGTTCATGGCACTGGGACTCGGTACATGGCACTGGAATGTGTTGATGGCACTATTACTCGCTTGATGGCACTGGGACTCGGGTTAATGGCACTGGGACTCTGTTTAATGGCACTGGGACTCAGGTTGATGGCACTCGGATGGGTCAATGGCACTGGGATGTAGGTTCTTGTCACTGGGAGTCAGGTTCATGGCACTAAGACTCGGCCCATGGCACTGGGACTCGGATTCAAGGCAGTGGGACTCGGTTCATGGCACTGGGTTGGGTTCATGGCACTGGAACACGGTTGATAGCACAGCGACTCAGGTTCATGGCACTGGGATGGGTCCATGGCACTGGGGGGTGGGTTCATGGCTCTGGGGCTCAGTTCATGGCACTGGGACTCAGGTTCATGGCACTGGGACTCGGGTTCGTGGCAATGTGATGGGTTGATGACACTAGGACTCGGTTGATGGCACTGGGACTCAGGTTCATGGCACTGGAACTCGGGTCCATGGCACTGGGATGGGTTCATGGCACTGGGACACGGTTGATGGCACTGCGACTCAGGTTCATACCACTGGGATGGGTTCATGGCACTGGGACACGGTTGATGGCACTGGGAATTGGGTTCATGGCACTGGGATCGGTCCATGGCACTGGGACTCAGTTCATGGCACTGGGACGAGTCAATGGCACTGGGATGGGTGGATGGCACTGGGACTCAGGTTCATGGCACTGGGACTTGGGTTCAAGGCACTGGGATGGGTTGATGGCACTAGGACTCAGTTGATGGCACTGGGACTCGGGTTCATGGTACTGGGACTCGGGTTCATGGCACTGGGATGAGTTCATGGTTCTGGGACTTGGTTTTGGCACTGGGATGGGTTGATGGCACTGGGACTCAGGTTGATGGCACTGGGACTCGGTTGATGACACTGGGACTTGGGTTCATGGCACTGGGACTTAGGTCCATGGCACTGGGATGAGTCGATGGCCCTGGGATGCTGGTTCTTGGCAGTGGGACTCGTGTTCATGGCACTAGGGCTCGGCTCATGGCACTGGGACTCAGGTTCATGTAACTGTGCCTCAGTTCATGGCACTGGGACTCCTGTCCATGGCACTGGGACTCGGATTCAAGGCAGTGGGACTCGGTTCATGGCACTGGGTTGGGTTCATGGCACTGGAACACGGTTGATAGCACTGCGACTCAGGTTCATGGCACTGGGATGGGTCCATGGCACTGGGGGGTGGGTTCATGGCACTGGGGCTCAGTTCATGGCACTGGGACTCAGGTTCATGGCACTGGGACTCGGGTTCGTGGCAATGTGATGGGTTGATGACACTAGGACTCGGTTGATGGCACTGGGACTCAGGTTCATGGCACTGAACTCGGGTCCATGGCACTGGGATGGGTTCATGGCACTGGGACACGGTTGATGGCACTGCGACTCAGGTTCATACCACTGGGATGGGTTCATGGCACTGGGACACGGTTGATGGCACTGCGACTCAGGTTCATACCACTGGGATGGGTTCATGGCACTGGGACACGGTTGATGGCACTGGGAATTGGGTTCATGGCACTGGGATCGGTCCATGGCACTGGGACTCAGTTCATGGCACTGGGACGAGTCAATGGCACTGGGATGGGTGGATGGCACTGGGACTCAGGTTCATGGCACTGGGACTTGGGTTCAAGGCACTGGGATGGGTTGATGGCACTAGGACTCAGTTGATGGCACTGGGACTCGGGTTCATGGTACTGGGACTCGGGTTCATGGCACTGGGATGAGTTCATGGTTCTGGGACTTGGTTTTGGCACTGGGATGGGTTGATGGCACTGGGACTCAGGTTGATGGCACTGGGACTCGGTTGATGACACTGGGACTTGGGTTCATGGCACTGGGACTTAGGTCCATGGCACTGGGATGAGTCGATGGCCCTGGGATGCTGGTTCTTGGCAGTGGGACTCGTGTTCATGGCACTAGGGCTCGGCTCATGGCACTGGGACTCAGGTTCATGTAACTGTGACTCAGTTCATGGCACTGGGACTCCTGTCCATGGCACTGGGACTCGGATTCAAGGCAGTGGGACTCGGTTCATGGCACTGGGTTGGGTTCATGGCACTGGAACACGGTTGATAGCACTGCGACTCAGGTTCATGGCACTGGGATGGGTCCATGGCACTGGGGGGTGGGTTCATGGCACTGGGGCTCAGTTCATGGCACTGGGACTCAGGTTCATGGCACTGGGACTCGGGTTCGTGGCAATGTGATGGGTTGATGACACTAGGACTCGGTTGATGGCACTGGGACTCAGGTTCATGGCACTGAACTCGGGTCCATGGCACTGGGATGGGTTCATGGCACTGGGACACGGTTGATGGCACTGCGACTCAGGTTCATACCACTGGGATGGGTTCATGGCACTGGGACACGGTTGATGGCACTGGGAATTGGGTTCATGGCACTGGGATCGGTCCATGGCACTGGGACTCAGTTCATGGCACTGGGATGAGTCAATGGCACTGGGATGGGTGGATGGCACTGGGACTCAGGTTCATGGCACTGGGACTTGGGTTCAAGGCACTGGGATGGGTTGATGGCACTAGGACTCGGTTGATGGCACTGGGACTTGGGTTCATGGCACTGGGACTTATGTCCATGGCCCTGGGATGTGTCAATGGCACTGGGAAGGGTCGATGGCACTAGGGCTCGGTCAATGGCACTGGGATGTAGGTTGATGGCACTGGGACTCAGGTTCTTGGCACTAAGACCCGGCCCATGGCACTGGGGTGGGTTCATGGTGCTGGGACTCGGTTTTGGCACGGGGATAGGTTGATGGCACTGGGACTCAGGTTGATGGCACTGGGACTTGGGTTCATGGCACTGGGATGGGTCCATGGCACTGGGACTCAGTTCATGGCACTGGGATGGTTCAATGGCACTGGGATGGGTGGAAGGCACTGGGACTCAGGTTGATGGCACTGGGACTTGGGTTCATGGCACTGGGATGGGTCGATGGCACTAGGACTCGGTTGATGGCACTGGGACTCGGGTTGATGGCACTGGGAATCAGGTTTACGGTACTGGGACTCGGTTAATGGCAATGAGACCCAGGATGATGGCACTGGGATGGGTGCATGGCACTGGGACCCTGGCTTATCGCACTGAGATGGGTTCATGGCACTGGGGCTCGGTTCATGGCACTGGCACTCGGGTGCATGGCACTGGGATGGGTCCATGGCACTGGGGCTCAGTTCATCGCACTGGGGCTCAGTTCATGGCACTGGGACTCTGGTTAATTGCACTGGGATGGGTTGATGGCACTGGAACTCAGTTGATGGCACTGGGACTCGGTTGATGACACTGGGACTTGGGTTCATGGCACTGGGACTTAGGTCCATGGCACTGGGATGCTTCGATGGCCCTGGGATGCTGGTTCTTGGCAGTGGGACTCGTGTTCATGGCACTGGGGCTCGGCTCATGGCACTGGGACTCAGGTTCATGTAACTGTGACTCAGTTCATGGCACTGGGACTCGGTACATGGCACTGGAATGGGTTGATGGCACTGTTACTCGCTTGATGGCACTGGGACTCTGGTTAATGGCACTGGGACTCGGTTTAATGGCACCGGGACTCAGGTTGATGGCACTGGGATGGGTCAATGGCACTGGGATGTAGGTTCCTGTCACTGGGACTCAGGTTCATGGCACTAAGACTCGGCCCATGGCACTGGGACTCGGATTCAAGGCAGTGAGACTCGGTTCATGGCACTGGGTTGGGTTCATGGCACTGGAACACGGTTGATAGCACTGCGACTCAGGTTCATGGCACTGGGATGGGTCCATGGCACTGGGGGGTGGGTTCATGGCACTGGGGCTCAGTTCATGGCACTGGGACTCAGGGTCATGGCACTGGGACTCGGGTTCGTGGCAATGTGATGGGTTGATGACACTAGGACTCGGTTGATGGCACTGGGACTCAGGTTCATGGCACTGGAACTCGGGTCCATGGCACTGGGATGGGTTCATGGCACTGGGACACGGTTGATGGCACTGTCACTCAGGTTCATACCACTGGGATGGGTTCATGGCACTGGGACACGGTTGATGGCACTGGGAATTGGGTTCATGGCACTGGGATCGGTCCATGGCACTGGGACTCAGTTCATGGCACCGGGATGAGTCAATGGCACTGGGATGGGTGGATGGCACTGGGACTCAGGTTCATGGCACTGGGACTTGGGTTCAAGGCACTGGGATGGGTTGATGGCACTAGGACTCGGTTGATGGCACTGGGATTCGGGTTCATGGCACTGGGATGAGTTCATGGTTCTGGGACTTGCTTTTGGCACTGGGATGGGTTGATGGCACTGGGACTCAGGTTGATGGCACTGGGACTCGGGTTCATGGCAGTGGGACTCGGTTCACGGCACTGGGATGGGTTCATGGCACTGGGACTCAGTTGATGGCACTGGGACTCGGTTGATGGCACTGGGACTTGGGTTCATGGCACTGGGACTTAGTTCCATGGCACTGGGATGCGTCGATGGCCCTGGGATGCTGGTTCTTGTCAGTGGGACTCGTGTTCATGGCACTAGGGCTCGGCTCATGGCACTGGGACTCAGGTCCATGTAACTGTGACTCAGTTCATGGCACTGGGACTCGGTACATGGCACTGGAATGGGTTGATGGCACTATTACTCGCTTGATGGCACTGGGACTCGGGCTAATGGCACTGGGACTCGGTTTAATGGCACTGGGACTCAGGTTGATGGCACTGGGATGGGTCAATGGCACTGGGATGTAGGTTCTTGTCACTGGGACTCAGGTTCATGGCACTAAGACTCGGCCCATGGCACTGGGACTCGGATTCAAGGCAGTGGGACTCGGTTCATGGCACTGGGTTGGGTTCATGGCACTGGAACACGATTGATAGCACTGCGACTCAGGTTCATGGCACTGGGATGGGTCCATGGCACTGGGGGGGTGGGTTCATGGCACTGGGGCTCAGTTCATGGCACTGGGACTCAGGGTCATGGCACTGGGACTCGGGTTCGTGGCAATGTGAAGGGTTGATGACACTAGGACTCGGTTGATGGCACTGGGACTCAGGTTCATGGCACTGGAACTCGGGTCCATGGCACTGGGATGGGTTCATGGCACTGGGACACGGTTGATGGCACTGGGAATTGGGTTCATGGCACTGGGATTGGTCCATGGCACTGGGACTCAGTTCATGGCACTGGGATGAGTCAATGGCACTGGGATGGGTGGATGGCACTGGGACTCAGGTTCATGGCACTGGGACTTGGGTTCAAGGCACTGGGATGGGTTGATGGCACTAGGACTCGGTTGATGGCACTGGGACTCGGGTTCATGGTACTGGGACTCGGGTTCATGGCACTGGGATGAGTTCATGGTTCTGGGACTTGGTTTTGGCACTGGGATGGGTTGATGGCACTGGGACTCAGGTTGATGGCACTGGGACTCGGGTTCATGGCAGTGGGACTCGGTTCACGGCACTGGGATGGGTTCATGGCACTGGGACATGATTGATGGCACTGGGACTCGGGTTCATGGCACTGGGATGGGTTCATGGCACTGGGACATTGATGATGGTACTGGGACGCAGGTTCATGGCACTGCGGCGTTGGTTCATGGCACTGGGGCTCAGTTCATGGCACTGGGACTCAGGTTTATGGCACTGGGACTCAGGTTCATGGCACGGGGACTCTGGTTAATTGCACTGGGATGGGTTGATGGCACTGGGACTCAGTTGATGGCACTTGGACTCGGTTGATGGCACTGGGACTCGGTTGATGACACTGGGACTTGGGTTCATGGCACTGGGACTTAGGTCCATGGCACTGGGATGGGTCAATGGCACTGGGATGCGAGTTCTGGGCATTGGGACTCGTGTTCATGGCACTAGGGCTCGGCTCATGGCACTGGGACTCAGGTTCATGTAACTGTGACAGTTCACGGCACTGGGACTCGATTCATGGCACTGGGATGGGTTGATGGCACTAGGACTCGCTTGATGGCACTGGGACTCGGGTGATGGCACTGGGACTCGGATTGCTGGCACTGGGTTGGGTCAATGGCACTGGGATGTAGGTTCTTGGCACTGGGACTCAGGTTCATGGCACCAAGACTCGGCTCATGGCACTGGGATGGGTTCATGGCGCTGGGACTTGGTTTTGGCACTGGGATGGGTTAATGGCACTGGGACTCAGGTTGATGGCACTGGGACTTGGGTTCATGGCACTGGGATGGGTCCATGGCGCTGGGACTCAGTTCATGGCACTGGGATGGGTCAACGGCACTGGGATGGGTGGATGGCACTGGGACTCAGGTTGATGGCATTGGGACTTGGGTTCATGGCACTGGGATGGGCTGATGGCACTAGGACGCGGTTGATGGCACTGGTACTCGGGTTGATGGCACTGGGACTCAGGTTCATGGTACTGGGACTCGGTTGATGGCAATGAGACCCAGGATCATGGCACTGGGATGGGTCCATGGCACTGGGTCCCTGGCTTATCGCACTGAGATGGATTCATGGCACTGGGACTCGGTTGATGGCACTGGGATGGGTCAATGGCACTGGGATGCGGGTTCTTGGCACTGGGACACGGGTTCATGGCACCGGGACTCGGCTCATGTCAGTAGGACCCGGCTCAGGGAATTTGGAAGGGTTTGTGGCACTTGGACTCCGGTTCCTGGCACTGAGACTCGGGTCCATGGCACTGGGGTGGCCTCATGACACTGGGACTCAGGTCCATGGCACTGGGACTCGGGTTCATGGCAGTGGGACACAGTTCATGGCACTGGGATGGGTTCATGGCACTGGGACATGGTTGATGGCACTGGGACCCGGGTTCATGGCACTTGGATGGGTTCAGGCCACTGGGACACGGTTGATGGCACTGGGACTCAGGTTCATGGCACTGGGGCATGGGTTCATGGCACTGGGGCTCAGTTCATGGTACTGGGACTCAGGCTTATGGCACTGGGACTCAGGTTCATGGCACAGGGACTCTGGTTAATTGCACTGAGATGGGTTGATGGCACTGGGACTCGGTTGATGGCACTTGGACTCGGTTGATGGCACTGGGACTCGGTTGATGACATTGGGACTTGTGTTCATGGCACTGGGACTTAGGTCCATGGCACTGGGATGGGTCAATGGCACTGAGATGCGGGTTCTTGGCAGTTGGACTCGTGTTCATGGCACTAGGGCTCGGCTCATGGCACTGGGACTCAGGTTCATGTAACTGTGACTCCGTTCATGGCACTGGGACTCGGTTCATGGCACTGGGATGGGTTGATGGCACTAGGACTCGCTTGATGGCACTGGGACTCGGGTGATGGCACTGGGACTCGGATTGCTTGCACTGGGTTGGGTCAATGGCACTGGGATGTAGGTTCTTGGCACTGGGACTCAGGTTCATGGCACCAAGACTCGGCTCATGGCACTGGGATGGGTTCATGCCACTGGGACACGGTTGATGGCACTGGGACTCAGGTTCATGGCACTGGGGCATGGGTTCATGGCACTGGGGCTCAGTTCATGGTACTGGGACTCAGGCTTATGGCACTGGGACTTGGGTTCATGGCACAGGGACTCTGGTTAATTGCACTGAGATGGGTTGATGTCACTGGGACTCGGTTGATAGCACTTGGACTCGTTTGATGGCACTGGGACTCGGTTGATGACACTGGGACTTGGGTTCATGGCACTGGGACTTAGTTCCATGGCACTGGGATGAGTCGATGGCCTTGGGATGCTGGTTCTTGGCAGTAGGACTCGTGTTCATGGCACTAGGGCTCGGCGCATGGCACTGGGACTCAGGTTCATGTAACTGTGACTCAGTTCATGGCACTGGGACTCGGTACATGGCACTGGAATGGGTTGATGGCACTATTACTCGCTTGATGGCACTGGGACTCGGGTTAATGGCACTGGGACTCGCTTTAATGGCACTGGGACTCAGGTTGATGGCACTGGGATGGGTCAATGGCACTGGGATGTAGGTTCTTGTCACTGGGACTCAGGTTCATGGCACTAAGACTCGGCCCATGGCACTGGGACTCAGGTTCATGGCACTTGGATGGGTTCATGGCACTGGGACCCAATTGATGGCACTGGGACTCCGGTTCATGGCACTGGGACTCGATTGATGGCAATGGGACCCGGGTTCATGGCACTGGGATGGGTCCATGGCACTGGGATTCGGTTTCATGGCACTGGGACCCTGGCTCATCGCACTGGGATGGGTTCATGGTGCTGGGACTCGGTTCTTGGCACTGGGATGGGTTCATAGCACTAGGATGGGTTCATGGCACTGGGACTTTGGTCCATGGCACTGGGATGGCCTCATGGCACTGGGGCTTGGGTTCATGGCACGGGCATGGGTCCATGGTACTGGGACTCGGTTCATGGCACTGGGATGGGTTGATGGTTCTGGGACTCAGTTGATGGCACTGGAACTCGGGTTCATGGCACCGGGACCCGTGTTCATGGCACTGGGATGGGACAGTGGCACTGGAATGTGGGTTCTTGGCACTGGGACTCGGGTTCATGGCACCAGGAGTCAGTTCATGGCAGTAGGACTCGGCTCATGGCAGTGGGATTGGTCAATGGCACTGGAATGTGGGTTCTTGGCACTTGGACTCTTGTTCATGGAACTGGGACTCAGGTTAATGCACTGGGACTTGGTTCATGGCACTGGGACACAGTTGATGGCACTGGGACTCAGGTTCATGGCACTGGGATAGGTTCATAGCACTGGGGGTAGGGTTCATGGCACTGCAACCCTGGCTCATCGCACTGGGATGGGTTCATGGCACTGGGACTCGGTTCATGGCACTGAGACTCGGGTCCATGGCACTGGGATGGCCTCATGGCACTGGGATGTTGGTTCTTGGCACTGGGACACGGTTTCATGGCACCGGGACTCGGCTCATGGCAGTAGGACCCGGCTCATGGCACTGGGATGTGTTTGTGGCACTTGGACTCCAGTTCATGGCACTGGGACTCAGTTGATGGCACTGGGATGCTGGTTCTTGGCAGTGGGACTCGTGTTCATGGCACTAGGGCTCGGCTCATGGCACTGGGACTCAGGTTCATGTAACTGTGACTCAGGTCATGGCACTGGGACTCGGTACATGGCACTGGGATGGGTTCATGGCACTAGGAATCGCTTGATGGCACTGGGACTCGGGTTCGTGGCACTGGGACTCCGGTCCATGGCACTGGGACTCGGATTCAAGGCAGTGGGACTCGGTTCTTGGCACTGGGTTGGCTTCATGGCACTGGAACACGCTTGATAGAACTGGGACTCAGGTTCATGGCACAGGGATGGGTCCATGATACTGGGGGGTGGGTTTGATGGCACTGGGGCTCAGTTCATGGCACTGGGACTCGGGTTCATGGCAGTGGGACACAGTTCACGGCACTGGGATGGATTCATGGCACTGGGACATGGTTGATGGCACTGGGACCCGGGTTCATGGCACTTGGATGGGTTCAGGCCACTGGGACACGGTTGATGGCACTGGGACTCAGGTTCATGGCACTGGGGCATGGGTTCATGGCACTGGGGCTCAGTTCATGGTACTGGGACTCAGGCTTATGACACTGGGACTCAGGATCATGGCACTGGGACTCGGGTTCATGGCACTGTGATGGGTTGATGACACTAGGCCTTGGTTGATGGCACTGGGACTTGGGTTCATGGCACTGGAACTCGGGTTCATGGCACTGGGATGGGTTCATGGCACTGGGACACGGTTGATGGCACAGCGACTCAGGCTCATGCCGCAGGTATGGGTTCATGGCACTGGGACACGGTTGATGGCACTGGGAATTGGGTTCATGGCACTGGGATCGGTCCATGCCACTGGGACTCAGTTCATGGCACTGGGATGGGTCAATGGCACTGGGATGGGTGGATGGCACTGGGACTCAGGTTCAGTGCACTGGGACTTAGTTCATGGCACTGGGACACGGTTGATGGCACTGGGACTCAGGTTCATGGCACTGGGATGGGTTCATAGCACTGGGGCTTGGGTTCATGGCACTGCGACCCTGACTCATCGCACTGGGATGGATTCATGGCAGTGGGACTCGGTTCATGGCACTGAGACACAGGTCCATGGCAATGGGATGGCCTCATGGCACTGGGATGTGGGTTCATGGCACTGGGACTCGGGTCATGGCATCGGGACTCGTATTTGTGGCACTGGGATGGGTCAATGACACTGGGATATGGGTTCTTGGCACTGGGACACGGGTTCATGGCACCGGGACGCGGTTCATGGCAGTAGGACATGGCTCATGGCACTGGGATGTGTTTGTGGCTCTTGGACTCCGGTTCATGGCACTGGGACTCAGTTGATGGCACTGGGACTCGGGTTCATGGCACTGGGACTCCGGTCCATGGCACTGGGACTCGGGTTCATGGCAGTGGGACTCAGTTCATGGCACTGGGATGGGTTCATGGCACTGGGACACGGTTGATGGCACTGGGACTCAGGTTCATGGCACTGGGATGGGTCCATGGCACTGGGGCGTGGGTTCATGGCACTGGGGCTCAGTTCATGGCACTGGGACTCAGGTTTATGGCACTGGGACTCGGGTTCATGGCACGGGGACTCTGGTTAATTGCACTGGGATGGGTTGATGGCACTGAGACTCGGTTGAAGGCACTGGGACTCGATTGATGACACTGGGACTTGGGTTCATGTCACTGGGACTCAGGTCCATGGCACTCGGATGGGTCAATGGTACTGGGATGCGGGTTCTTGGCAGTGGGACTCGTGGTCATGGCACTAGGGCTCGGCTCATGGCACTGGGACACTGGTTCATGTAACTGTGACTCAGTTCATGGCACTGGGATTGGGGTCATGGCACTGGGATGGGTTGATGGCACTAGGACTTGCTTGATGGCACTGGGACTCGGGTTGATGGCCCTGGGACTCGGGTTGATGGCACTGGGATGGGTCAATGGCACTCGGATGTAGGTTCTTGGCACTGGGACTCAGGTTCATGGCACTGGGATGGGTTCATGACACTGGGACCCAGTTGATGGCATGGGACTCGGGTTCATGGCACGGTGACTCGGTTGATGGCACTGGGACCCAGGTTCAAGGCACTGGCATGGGTCCATGGCACTGGGATTCGGGTTCATGGCGCTGGGACCCTGGCTCATCGCACAGGGATGGGTTCATGGTGCTGGGACTCGGTTCATGGCACTGGGATGGGTTCATAGCATTAGGATGGGTTCATGGCACTGGGTCATTGGTCCATGGCACTGGGATGGCTTCATGGCACTGGGGCTTGTGTTCATAGCAGTGGGATGGGTTCATGGTACTGGGACTGCGTTCATGGCTCTGGGATGGGTTGATAGCTCTGGAAGTCGGTTGATGGCACTGGGACTCGGGTGCATGGCACCGGGACTCGTGTTCATGGCACTGGGATGGGTCAATGGCACTGGAATGCGGGTTCTTGGCACTGGGATTCGGGTTCATGGCACCATGACTCAGCTCATGGCAGTAGGACTCAGCTCATGGCACTGGGATGGGTCAATGGCCCTGGAATGCGGGTTCTTGGCACTTGGACTCCGGTTCATGGCACTGGGACTCGGGTTCATGGCAGTGGGACTCGGGTTGATGGCAGTGGGACTCGGGTTGATGGCACTGGGACTCGGGTTGATGGCACTGGGATGGGTCAATGGCACTGGGGTGTAGCTTTTTGGCACTGGTACTCAGGTTCATGGCACTTGGATGGGTTCATGGCACTGGGACCCAGTTGATGGCACTGGGATTCGGGTTCATGGCACTGGGACTCGGTTGATGGCAATGGGACCCAGTTTCATGGCACTGGGATGGGTCTATGGCACTGGGATTCGGGTTCATGGCACTGGGACTCGGTTCATGGCACTGAGACTCGGGTCCATGGCGCTGGGATGGCCTCATGGCACTGGGGCTTGGGTTCATGGCACTGGGACTCGGGTTCATGGCACCGGGACTCATGTTCATGGCAGTGGGATGGGTCAATGGCACTGGGATGCGGGTTCTTGGCACTGGGACACGGTTTCATCTCACCGGGACTCGGCTCATGGCAGTAGGACCCAGCTCATTGCACTGGGATGGGTTTGTGGCACTTGGACTCCGGTTCTTGGCACTGGGACTCGTGTTCATGGCAGTGGGACTCGGTTGATGGCACTGGGATGGGTTCATGGCACTGGGACATGGTTGGTGGCACTGGGAATTGGGTTCATGGCAGTGGGATGGGTTCATGGCACTGGGACACGGTTGATGGCACTGGGACTCAGGTTTATGGCACTGGGACTCGGTTGATGGCAATGGAACACAGGTTCATGGCACTGGGATGGGTCCATGGCGCTGGGACTCAGGTTTATGGCACTGGGACTCAGGTTCATGGCACGGGGACTCTGGTTAATTGCACTGGGATGGGTTCATGGCCCTTGGACTCGGTTGATGGCACTGGGACTCGGTTGATGACACTGGGACTTGGGTTCATGGCACTGGGACTTATGTCCATGGCACTGGGATGGGTCAATGGCACTGGGATGCGGGTTCTTGGCAGTGGGACTCGTGTTCATGGCACTAGGGCTCGGCTCATGGCACTGGGACTCAGGTTCATGTAACTGTGACTCAGTTCATGGCACTGGGACTCGGTTCATGGCACTGGGATGGGTTGATGGCACTAGGACTCGCTTGATGGCACTGGGACTCGGGTTGGTGGCACTGGGACTCGGGGTGCTGGCACTGGCAAGGGTCAATGGCACTGGGATATATGTTCCTGGCACTGCGGCTCAGGTTCATTGCACTAGGACTTGGCTCATGGCACTGGGACTCAGGTTGATGCCATTGGGATGGGTTCATGGCACTGGGTCTCAGTTGATGGCACTTGGATTCGGGTTCATGGCACTGGGACTCGGTTGATGGCAATGGGAGCCAGTTTCATGGCACTGGGATGGGTCTATGGCACTGGGATTCGGGTTCATGGCACTGGGACCCTGGCTCATCGCACTGGGATGGGTTCATGGTGCTGGGACTCGGTTCATGGCACTGAGACTCCGGTCCATGGCACTGGGATGGCCTCATGGCACTGGGGCTTGGGTTCATGGGACTGGGACTCTGGTTCATGGCACCGGGACTCGTGTTCATAGCACTGGGATGGGTCAATGCACTGGGATGCGGGTTCATGGCACTGGGACACGGTTTCATCGCACCAGGACTCGGCTCATGGCAGTAGGACCCGGCTCATTGCACTGGGATGGGTTTGTGGCACTTGGACTCCGGTTCTTGGCACTGAGACTCGGGTCCATGGCACTGGGATGGCCTCATGGCACTGGGACTCAGGTCCATGGCACTGGGACTCGTGTTCATGGCAGTGGGACTCGGTTCACGGCATTGGAATGGGTTCATGGCACTGGGACATGGTTGATGGCACTGGGAATCGGGTCCATGGCACTGGGATGGGTTCATGGCACTGGGACACGGTTGATGGCACTGGGACTCAGGTTCATGGCACTGGGATGGGTCCATGGCCCTGGGGCGTGTGTTCATGGCACTGGGGCTCAGTTCATGGCACTAGGACTCAGGTCTATGGCACTGGGACTCAGGTTCATGGCACGGGGACTCTGGGTAATTGCACTGAGATGGGTTGATGGCACTGGGACTCGGTTGATGGCACTTGGACTCGGTTGATGGCACTGGGACTCGGTTGATGACACTGGGACTTGGGTTCATGGCACTGGAACTTAGGTCCATGGCACTGGGATGGGTCAATGGCACTGGGATGCAGATTCTTGGCATTGGGACTTGTGTTCATCGCACTAGGGCTCGGTTCATGGCACTGGGACTCAGGTTCATGTAACTGTGACTCAGTTCATGGCACTGGGACTCGGTTCATGGCACTGGGATGGGTTTATGGCACTAGGACTCGCTTGATGGCACTGGGACTCGGGTTGGTGGCACTGGGACTCGGGGTGCTGGCACTGGCATGGGTCAATGGCACTGGGATATAGGTTCCTGGCACTGGGGCTCAGGTTCATTGCACTAGGACTTGGCTCATGGCACTGGGACTCAGGTTGATGCCACTGGGATGGGTTCATGGCACTGGGTCTCAGTTGATGGCACTGGGATTCGGGTTCATGGCACTGGGACTCGGTTGATGGCAATGGGAGCCAGTTTCATGGCACTGGGACGGGTCTATGGCACTGGGATTCGGGTTCATGGCACTGGGACCCTGGCTCATTGCACTGGGATGGGTACATGGTGCTGGGACTCGGTTCATGGCACTGAGACTCCGGTCCATGGCACTGGGATGGCCTCATGGCACTGGGGCTTGGGTTCATGGCACTGGGACTCTGGTTCATGGCACCGGGACTCATGTTCATGGCACTGGGATGGGTCAATGGCACTGGAATGCTGGTTCTTGGCACTGGGATACGGTTTCATCGCACCAGGACTCGGCTCATGGCAGTAGGACCCGGCTCATTGCACTGGGATGGGTTTGTGGCACTTGGACTCCGGTTCTTGGCACTGAGACTCGGGTCCATGGCACTGGGATGGCCTCATGGCACTGGGTCTCAGGTCCATGGCACTGGGACTCGTGTTCATGGCAGTGGGACTTGGTTCACGGCATTGGAATGGGTTCATGGCACTGGGACATGGTTGATGGCACTGGGAATCGGGTTCATGGCACTGGGATGGGTTCATGGCACTGGGACACGGTTGATGGCACTGGGACTCAGGTTCATGGCACTGGGATGGGTCCATGGCACTGGGGCGTGGGTTCATGGCACTGGGGCTCAGTTCATGGCACTAGGACTCAGGTCTATGGCACTGGGACTCAGGTTCATGGCACGGGGACTCTGGTTAATTGCACTAGGATGGGTTGATGGCACTGGGATTCGGTTGATGGTACTTGGACTCGGTTGATGGCACTGGGACTCGGTTGATGACACTGGGACTTGGGTTCATGGCACTGGAACTTAGGTCCATGGCACTGGGATGGGTCAATGGCACTGGGATGCGGATTCTTGGCATTGGGACTTGTGTCCATCGCACTAGGGCTCGGTTCATGGCACTGGGACTCAGGTTCATGTAACTGTGACTCAGTTCATGGCACTGGGACTCGGTTCATGGCACTGGGATGGGTTGATGGCACTAGGACTCGCTTGATGGCACTGGGACTCGGGTTGGTGGCACTGGGACTCGGGGTGCTGGCACTGGCATGGGTCAATGGCACTGGGATATAGGTTCCTGGCACTGGGGCTCAGGTTCATTGCACTAGGACTTGGCTCATGGCACTGGGACTCAGGTTGATGCCACTGGGATGGGTTCATGGCACTGGGTCTCAGTTGATGGCACTGGGATTCGGGTTCATGGCACTGGGACTCGGTTGATGGCAATGGGAGCCAGTTTCATGGCACTGGGACGGGTCTATGGCACTGGGATTCGGGTTCATGGCACTGGGACCCTGGCTCATTGCACTGGGATGGGTACATGGTGCTGGGACTCGGTTCATGGCACTGAGACTCCGGTCCATGGCACTGGGATGGCCTCATGGCACTGGGGCTTGGGTTCATGGCACTGGGACTCTGGTTCATGGCACCGGGACTCATGTTCATGGCACTGGGATGGGTCAATGGCACTGGAATGCTGGTTCTTGGCACTGGGATACGGTTTTATCGCACCAGGACTCGGCTCATGGCAGTAGGACCCGGCTCATTGCACTGGGATGGGTTTGTGGCACTTGGACTCCGGTTCTTGGCACTGAGACTCGGGTCCATGGCACTGGGATGGCCTCATGGCACTGGGACTCAGGTCCATGGCACTGGGACTCGTGTTCATGGCAGTGGGACTTGGTTCACGGCATTGGAATGGGTTCATGGCACTGGGACATGGTTGATGGCACTGGGAATCGGGTTCATGGCACTGGGATGGGTTCATGGCACTGGGACACGGTTGATGGCACTGGGACTCAGGTTCATGGCACTGGGATGGGTCCATGGCACTGGGGCGTGGGTTCATGGCACTGGGGCTCAGTTCCTGGCACTAGGACTCAGGTCTATGGCACTGGGACTCAGGTTCATGGCACGGGGACTCTGGTTAATTGCACTAGGATGGGTTGATGGCACTGGGAATCGGTTGATGGCACTTGGACTCGGTTGATGGCACTGGGACTCGGTTGATGACACTGGGACTTGGGTTCATGGCACTGGGACTTAGGTCCATGGCACTGGGATGGGTCAATGGCACTGGGATGCGGATTCTTGGCATTGGGACTTGTGTTCATCGCACTAGTGCTCGGTTCATGGCACTGGGACTCAGGTTCATGTAACTGTGACTCAGTCCATGGCACTGGGACTCGGTTCATGGCACTGGGATGGGTTGATGGCACTAGGACTCGCTTGATGGCACTGGGACTCGGCTTGATGGCACTGGGACTCGGGTTGATGGCACTGGGATGGATCAATGGCACTGGGATGTAGGTTCTTGTCACTGGGACTCAGGTTCATGGCACTAAGACTCGGCTCATGGCACTGGGACTTGGGTTCATGGCACTGGGATGGGTTCATGGTGCTGGGACTCTGTTTTGGCACTGGGATGGGTTGATGGCACTGGGATTGGTGGATGGCACTGGGAGTCAGGTTGGTGGCACTGGGATTGGGTTCATGGCACTGGGATGGGTTGATGGCACTAGGACTCGGTTGATGGCACTGGGACTCGGGTTCATGGCACTGGGCCTCGGGTTCATGGCACTGGGATGAGTTCATGGTGCTTGGACTCGGTTTTGGCACTGGGATGGGTTGATGGCACTGGGATGTAAGTTGATGGCACTGGGACTCGGGTTCATGGCAGTGGGACTCGGGTTCATGGCACTGGGATGAGTTCATGGTGCTGGGACACGGTTTTGACACTGGGATGGGTTGATGGCATTGGGACTCAGGTCCATGGCACTGGGACTCGGGTTCATGGCAGTGGGACTCGGTTCACGGCACTGGGATGGGTTCATGGCACTGGGACACGGTTGACGGCACTGCGACCCGGGTTCATGGCACTGGGATGAGTTCATGGCACTGGGACTTGGTTGATTGCACTGGGAATTGGGTTCATGGCACTGGGTTGGGTCAAGGGCCCTGGGATGGGTGGATGGCACTCGGACTCAGGTTGATGGCACTCGAACTTGGGTTCATGACACTGGGATGGTTTGATGGCACTAGGACTCGGTTAATGGCACTGGGACTCGGGTTCATTGCACTGGGACTCGGGTTCATGGCACTAGGATGAGTTCATGGTGCTCGGACTCAGTTTTGGCACTGGGATGGGTTGATGGCACTGGGACTCAGGTTGATGGCACTGGGACTCGGCTTCATGGCAGTGGGACTCGGGTCACGGCACTGGGATGGGTTCATGACACTGGGACATGGTCGATGGCACTGGGACTCGGGTTCATGGCACTGGGATGGGTTCATGGCACTGGGACACGGTTGATGGCACTGGGACTCAGGTTCATGGCACTGGGATGGGTCCATGGCACTGGGGCGTGGGTTCATGGCACTGGGGCTCAGTTCCTGGCAATAGGACTCAGGTCTATGGCACTGGGACTCAGGTTCATGGCACGGGGACTCTGGTTAATTGCACTAGGATGGGTTGATGGCACTGGGAATCGGTTGATGGCACTAGGACTCGGTTGATGGCACTGCGATTCAGGTTCATCGTACTGGGACTCGGTTGATGGCAAGGAGACCCAGGATCATGGCACTGGGATGGGTCCATGGCACTGGGACCCTGGCTTATCGCACTGAGATGGGTTCATGGCACTGGTATGGGTCAATGGCACTGGGATGCGGGTTCCTGGCACTGGGACACAGGTTCATGGCACCGGGACTCGGCTCATGGCAGTAGGACCCGGCGGGTGGCACTTGGATGGGTTTGTGGCACTTGGACTCCGGTTCTTGGCACTGAGACTCGGGTCCATGGCACCGGGGTGGCCTCATGACACTGGGACTCAGGTCCATGGCACTGGGACTCGGGTTCATGGCAGTGGGACTCGGTTCACAGCACTGGGATGGGTTCATGGCAGTGGGACACAGTTGATGGCACTGGGACTCGGGTTCATGGCACTGGGATGGGTTCATGGCACTGGGACATGGTTGATGGCACTGGGACTCATGTTGATGGCACTGGGATGGGTCCATGGCACTGGGGCTCAGTTCATCGCACTGGGGCTCAGTTCATGGCACTGGGACTCAGGTTTATGGCACTGGGACTCAGGTTCATGGCACGGGGACTCTGGTGAATTGCACTGGGACTCGGTTGATGGCACTGGAACTCGGTTGATGGCACTGGGACTCGGTTGCTGACACTGGGACGTGGGTTCATGGCACTGGGACTCAGGTCCATGGCACTGGGACTTATATCCATGGCACTGGGATGGGTCAATGGCACTGGGATGCGGCTTCTTGGCAATGGGACTCGTGTTCATGGCACTAGGGCTCGGCTCATGGCACTGGGACTCAGGTTCATGTAACTGTGACTCAGTGCATGGCACTGGGACTCGGTTCATGGCACTGAGATGGGTTGATGGCACTAGGAATCGCTTGATGGCACTGGGACTCGGGTTGATGGCACTGGGACTCGGGGTGCTGGCACTGGCATGGGTCAATGGCACTGGGATGTAGGTTCTTGGCACTGGGAATCAGGTTGATGGCACTGGGATGGGTTCGTGGCACTGGGATGGGTCCATGGCACTGGGACTCAGTTCATGGCACTGGGATGGGTCAATGGCACTGGGACTCAGGTTGATGGCACTGGGACTTGGGTTCATGGCACTGGGATAGGTCCATGGCACTGGGGTGTGGGTTCATGGCACTGGGGCTCAGTTCATGGCACTGGGACTCAGGTTCGTGGCTCGGGGACTCTGGTTAATTGCACTGGGATGGGTTGATGGCACTGGGAATCGGTTGATGGCACTTGGACTCGGTTGATGGCACTGGGACTCAGTTGATGACACTGGGACTTGGGTTCATGGCACTGGGACTTAGATCCATGGCACTGGGATGGGTCAATGGCACTGGGATGCGGCTTCCCGGCAGTGGGACTCGTGTTCATGGCACTAGGGCTCGGCTCATGGCTCTGGGACTCAGGTTCATGTAACTGTGACTCAGTTCATCGCACTGGGACTCAAGTTCATGGCACTGGGATGGGTTGATGGCACTAGGACTCGCTTGATGGCACTGGGACTCGGGTTGATGGCACTGGGACTCGGGGTGCTGGCACTGGCATGGGTCAATGGCACTGGGATGTAGGTTCTTGGCACTGGGAATCAAGTCGATGGCACTGGCATGGGTTCGTGGCACTGGGTTAGGTCCATGGCACTGGGACTCAGTTCATGGCACTGGGATGGGTCAATGGCACTGGGACTCAGGTTGATGGCACTGGGACTTGGGTTCATGGCCCTGGGATGGGTTGATGGCACTAGGACTCGGTTGATGGCACTGCGATTCAGGTTCCTCGTACTGGGACTCGGTTGATGGCAATGAGACCCAGGATCATGGCACTGGGATGGGTCCATGGCACTGGGACCCTGGCTTATCGCACTGAGATGCGTTCATGGCACTGGGACTCGGTTCGTGGCACTGGGACTCGGGTCCATGGCACTGGGATGGCCTCATGGCACTGGGGCTTGTGTTCATGGCACTGGGACTCAGATTCATGGCACCGGGACTCGTGTTCATGGCACTGGGATGGGTCAATGGCACTGGGATGCGGGTTCCTGGCACTGGGACACAGGTTCATGGCACCGGGACTCGGCTCATGGCAGTAGGACCCGGCGGGTGGCACTTGGATGGGTTTGTGGCACTTGGACTCCGGTTCTTGGCACTGAGACTCGGGTCCATGGCACTGGGGTGGCCTCATGACACTGGGACTCAGGTCCATGGCACTGGGACTCGGGTTCATGGCAGTGGGACTCGGTTCACAGCACTGGGATGGGTTCATGGCAGTGGGACACAGTTGATGGCACTGGGACTCGGGTTCATGGCACTGGGATGGGTTCATGGCACTGGGACATGGTTGATGGCACTGGGACTCATGTTGATGGCACTGGGATGGGTCCATGGCACTGGGGCTCAGTTCATCGCACTGGGGCTCAGTTCATGGCACTGGGACTCAGGTTTATGGCACTGGGACTCAGGTTCATGGCACGGGGACTCTGGTGAATTGCACTGGGACTCGGTTGATGGCAATGGAACTCGGTTGATGGCACTGGGACTCGGTTGCTGACACTGGGACTTGGGTTCATGGCACTGGGACTCAGGTCCATGGCACTGGGATGGGTCAATGGCACTGGGATGCGGCTTCCTGGCAGTGGGACTCGTGTTCATGGCACTAGGGCTCGGCCCATGGCACTGGGACACAGGTTCATGTAACTGTGACTCGGTTCATGGCACTGGGACTCGGTTCATGGCACTGAGATGGGTTGATGGCACTAGGACTCGCTTGATGGCACTGGGACTCGGGTTGATGGCCCTGGGACTCGGGGTGCTGGCACTGGCATGGGTCAATGGCACTGGGATGTAGGTTCTTGGCACTGGGAATCAAGTCGATGGCACTGGCATGGGTTCGTGGCACTGGGTTAGGTCCATGGCACTGGCACTCAGTTCATGGCACTGGGATGGGTCAATGGCACTGGGACTCAGGTTGATGGCACTGGGACTTGGGTTCATGGCCCTGGGATGGGTTGATGGCACTAGGACTCGGTTGATGGTCACTGGGACTCGGGTTCATGGTACTGGGACTCGGGTACATGGCACTGGGATGAGTTCATGGTGCTGGGACTCGGTTTTGGCACTGGGATGGGTTGATGGCACTGGGACACGGTTGATGGCACTGGGACTCAGGTCCATGGCACTGGGATGGGCCCATGGCACTGGGGTGTGGGTTCATGGCACTGGGGCTCAGTTCATGGCACTGCGACCCAGGTTAATGGCGCTGGGACTCAGGTTCATGGCACGGGGACACTGGTTAATTGCACTGGGATGGGTTGATGGCACTGGGACTCAGGTTGATGGCACTGGGATTTGGGTTCATGGCACTGGGATGGGTCCATGGCACTGGGACTCAGTTCATGGCACTGGGATTGGTCAATGGCACTGGGATGGGTGGATGGCACTGGGACTCAGGTTGATGGTACTGGGATTGGGTTCATGGCACTGGGATGGGTTGATGGCACTAGGACTCGGTTGATGGCACTGGGACTCGTGTTCATGGCACTGGGACTCGGGTTCATGGCACTGGGATGAGTTCATGGTGCTGGGACTCGGTTTTGGCACTTGGATGGGTTGATGGCACTGGGACTCAGGTTAATGGCACTGGGACTCGGGTTCATGGCGGTGGGACTCGGTTCATGGCTTTGGGATGGGTTCATGGCACTGGGACACGGTTGATGGCACTGGGACTCAGGTTCATGACACTGGGATGCGTTCATGGCACTGGGACACGGTTCATTGCACTGGGAATCAGGTTCATGGCACTGGGATGGGTCCATGGCACTGGGGCGTGGGTTCATGGCACTGGGGCTCAGTTCATGGCAATGGGAGTCAGCTTTATGACACTGGGACTCAGGGTCATGGCACGGGGACTCTGGTTAATTACACTGGGATGGTTTGATGGCACTGGGACTCGGTTGATGGCGCTGGGAATCGGTTGATGACACTGGGACTTGGGGTCATGGCACTGGGACTTAGGTCCATGGCACTGGGATGGTTCAATGGCACTAGGATGGGTCAATGACACTGGGATGTAGGTTCTTGGCACTGGGAATCAGGTTGATGGCACTGGGATGGGTTCCTGGCACTGGGATGGGTCCATGGCACTGGGATTCAGTTCATGGCACTGGGATGGGTCAATGGCACTGGGACTCAGGTTGATGGCACTGGGACTTGGGTTCATGGCACTGGGATACTTCCATGGCACTGAGGTGTGGGTTCATGGCACTGGGGCTCAGTTCATGGCACTGGGACTCAGGTTCGTGGCACGGGGACTCTGGTTAATTGCACTGGGATGGGTTGATGGCACTGGGAATCGGTTGATGGCACTTGGACTCGGTTGATGGCACTGGGACTCAGTTGATGACACTGGGACTTGGGTTCATGGCACTGGGACTTAGATCCATGGCACTGGGATGGGTCAATGGCACTGGGATGCGGCTTCTTGGCAGTGGGACTCGTGTTTATGGCACTAGGGCTCGGCTCATGGCTCTGGGACTCAGGTTCATGTAACTGTGACTCAGTTCATGGCACTGGGACTCATGTTCATGGCACTGGGATGGGTTGATGGCACTAGGACTCGCTTGATGGCACTGGGACTCGGGTTGATGGCCCTGGGACTCGGGGTGCTGGCACTGGCATGGGTCAATGGCACTGGGATGTAGGTTCTTGGCACTGGGAATCAAGTCGATGGCACTGGCATGGGTTCGTGGCACTGGGTTAGGTCCATGGCACTGGGACTCAGTTCATGGCACTGGGATGGGTCAATGGCACTGGGACTCAGGTTGATGGCACTGGGACTTGGGTTCATGGCCCTGGGATGGGTTGATGGCACTAGGACTCGGTTGATGGCACTGCGATTCAGGTTCATCGTACTGGGACTCGGTTGATGGCAAGGAGACCCAGGATCATGGCACTGGGATGGGTCCATGGCACTGGGACCCTGGCTTATCGCACTGAGATGCGTTCATGGCACTGGGACTCGGTTCGTGGCACTGGGACTCGGGTCCATGGCACTGGGATGGCCTCATGGCACTGGGGCTTGTGTTCATGGCACTGGGACTCAGATTCATGGCACCGGGACTCGTGTTCATGGCACTGGGATGGGTCAATGGCACTGGGATGCGGGTTCCTGGCACTGGGACACAGGTTCATGGCACCGGGACTCGGCTCATGGCAGTAGGACCCGGCGGGTGGCACTTGGATGGGTTTGTGGCACTTGGACTCCGGTTCTTGGCACTGAGACTCGGGTCCATGGCACTGGGGTGGCCTCATGACACTGGGACTCAGGTCCATGGCACTGGGACTCGGGTTCATGGCAGTGGGACTCGGTTCACAGCACTGGGATGGGTTCATGGCAGTGGGACACAGTTGATGGCACTGGGACTCGGGTTCATGGCACTGGGATGGGTTCATGGCACTGGGACATGGTTGATGGCACTGGGACTCATGTTGATGGCACTGGGATGGGTCCATGGCACTGGGGCTCAGTTCATCGCACTGGGGCTCAGTTCATGGCACTGGGACTCAGGTTTATGGCACTGGGACTCAGGTTCATGGCACGGGGACTCTGGTGAATTGCACTGGGACTCGGTTGATGGCACTGGAACTCGGTTGATGGCACTGGGACTCGGTTGCTGACACTGTGACTTGGGTTCATGGCACTGGGACTCAGGTCCATGGCACTGGGATGGGTCAATGGCACTGGGATGCGGCTTCTTGGCAGTGGGACTCGTGTTCATGGCACTAGGGCTCGGACCATGGCACTGGGACTCAGGTTCATGTAACTGTGAATCGGTTCATGGCACTGGGACTCGGTTCATGGCACTGAGATGGGTTGATGGCACTAGGACTCGCTTGATGGCACTGGGACTCGGGTTGATGGCACTGGGACTCGGGGTGCTGGCACTGGCATGGGTCAATGGCACTGGGATGTAGGTTCTTGGCACTGGGAATCAGGTTGATGGCACTGGGATGGGTTCGTGGCACTGGGATGGGTCCATGGCACTGGGACTCAGTTCATGGCACTGGGATGGGTCAATGGCACTGGGACTCAGGTTGATGGCACTGGGACTTGGGTTCATGGCACTGGGATAGGTCCATGGCACTGGGGCGTGGGTTCATGGCACTGGGGATCAGTTCATGGCACTGGGACTCAGGTTCGTGGCACGGGGACTCTGGTTAATTGCACTGGGATGGGTTGATGGCACTGGGAATCGGTTGATGGCACTTGGACTCGGTTGATGGCACTGGGACTCAGTTGATGACACTGGGACTTGGGTTCATGGCACTGGGACTTAGATCCATGGCACTGGGATGGGTCAATGGCACTGGGATGCGGCTTCCTGGCAGTGGGACTCGTGTTCATGGCACTAGGGCTCGGCGCATGGCTCTGGGACTCAGGTTCATGTAACTGTGACTCAGTTCATGGCACTGGGACTCAGGTTCATGGCACTGGGATGGGTTGATGGCACTAGGACTCGCTTGATGGCAATGGGACTCGGGTTGATGGCCCTGGGACTCGGGGTGCTGGCACTGGCATGGGTCAATGGCACTGGGATGTAGGTTCTTGGCACTGGGAATCAAGTCGATGGCACTGGCATGGGTTCGTGGCACTGGGTTAGGTCCATGGCACTGGCACTCAGTTCATGGCACTGGGATGGGTCAATGGCACTGGGACTCAGGTTGATGGCACTGGGACTTGGGTTCATGGCCCTGGGATGGGTTGATGGCACTAGGACTCGGTTGATGGTCACTGGGACTCGGGTTCATGGTACTGGGACTCGGGTACATGGCACTGGGATGAGTTCATGGTGCTGGGACTCGGTTTTGGCACTGGGATGGGTTGATGGCACTGGGACACGGTTGATGGCACTGGGACTCAGGTTCATGGCACTGGGATGGGCCCATGGCACTGGGGTGTGGGTTCATGGCACTGGGACTCAGTTCATGGCACTGCGACCCAGGTTTATGGCGCTGGGACTCAGGTTCATGGCACGGGGACACTGGTTAATTGCACTGGGATGGGTTGATGGCACTGGGACTCAGGTTGATGGCACTGGGATTTGGGTTCATGGCACTGGGATGGGTCCATGGCACTGGGACTCAGTTCATGGCACTGGGATTGGTCAATGGCACTGGGATGGGTGGATGGCACTGGGACTCAGGTTGATGGTACTGGGATTGGGTTCATGGCACTGGGATGGGTTGATGGCACTAGGACTCGGTTGATGGCACTGGGACTCGTGTTCATGGCACTGGGACTCGGGTTCATTGCACTGGGATGAGTTCATGGTGCTGGGACTCGGTTTTGGCACTGGGATGGGTTGATGGCACTGGGACTCAGGTTGATGGCACTGGGACTCGGGTTCATGGCAGTGGGACTCGGTTCATGGCTTTGGGATGGGTTCATGGCACTGGGACACGGTTGATGGCACTGGGACTCAGGTTCATGACACTGGGATGCGTTCATGGCACTGGGACACGGTTCATTGCACTGGGAATCAGGTTCATGGCACTGGGATGGGTCCATGGCACTGGGGCGTGGGTTCATGGCACTGGGGCTCAGTTCATGGCACTGGGAGTCAGCTTTATGACACTGGGACTCAGGTTCATGGCACGGGGACTCTGGTTAATTACACTGGGATGGTTTGATGGCACTGGGACTCGGTTGATGGCGCTGGGAATCGGTTGATGACACTGGGACCTGGGGTCATGGCACTGGGACTTAGGTCCATGGCACTGGGATGGTTCAATGGCACTAGGATGGGTGGATGGCACTGGGCCTCAGGTTGATGGCACTGGGACTTGGGTTCATGGCACTGGGATGGGTTGATGGCACTAGGACGCGGTTGATGGCACTGTGACTCGGGCCGATGGCACTGGGACTCAGGTTCATGCTACTGGGACTCAGTTGATGGCAATGAGACCCAGGATCATCGCACTGGGATGGGTTCATGGCACTGGGACTCAGTTGATGGCACTGGGACTCGTGTTCATGGCCTTGGGATGGGTCAATGGCACTGGGATGCAGGTTCCTGGCACTGGGACACGGGTTCATGGCACCGGGACTCAGCTCATGGCAGTAGGACCCGGCTCAGGGCACTTGGTGGGTTTGTGGCACTTGGACTCCGGTTCTTGGCACTGAGACTCGGGTCCATGGAACTGGGATGGCCTCATGGCACTGGGACTCATGTCCATGGCACTGGGACTCGTGTTCATGGCAGTGGGACTCGGTTCACGGCACTGGGATGGGTACATGGTACTGGGACACGGTTGATGGCACTGGGAATTGGGTTCATGGCACTGGGATGGGTCCATGGCACTGGGACACTGGCTTATCGCACTGAGATGGGTTCATGGCACTGGGACTCGGTTCATGGCACTGGGATGGGTTCATAACACTGGGGCTTAGGTTCATGGCACTGGGACCCTGGCTCATCGCACTGGGACGGGTTCATGGCACTGGGACTCGGTTGATGGCTCTGAGACTCGGGTCCATCGCACTGGGATGGGTCAATGGCATTGGGATGTGGGTTCTTGGCAGTGGGACCCAGCTGATGGCACTGTATATCGGGTTGATGGCACTGGACTTGGTTGATGGCAAAGAGACCCAGGATCATGGCACTGGGATGTGTCCATGGCACTGGGACTCTGGCTTATCGCACTGAGATGGGTTAATGGCACTCGGACTCGGTTCATGGCACTGGGACTCGGGTTCATGGCACTGGGATGGGTTCATAGCACTGGGGCTTGGGTTCATGGCACTGGGACCCTGGCTCATCGCATTGGGATGGGTTCATGGCACAGGGACTCGGTTCAAAGCACTGAGACTCGGGTCCATGGCACTGGGATGGCCTCATGGAACTGGGGCTTGGGTTCATGGCACTGGGACTCTGGTTCATGGCACCGGGACTCGTGTTCATGGCACTGGGATGGGTCAATGGCACTGGGATGCGGGTTCTTGGCACTGGGACACGGTTTCATGGCACCGGGACTCGGCTCATGGCAGTAGGACACGGCTCATGGCACTTGGATGGGTTTATTGCACTTGGACTCCGGTTCTTGGCACTGAGGCTTGGGTCCATGGCACTGGGATGGCCTCATGGCACTGCGACTCAGGTCCATGGCACTGGGACTCGGGTTCATGGCAGTAGGACTCGATTCACGGCACTGGGATGGGTTCAGGGCACTGGGACACGGTTGATGGCACTGGGACTCAGGTTCATGGCACTGGGATGGGTCCATGGCACTGGGGCATGGCTTCATGGCACTGGGACGGGGATCTGGTTAATTGCACTGGGATGGGTTGATGGCACTTGGATTCGGTTGATGGCACTGGGACTCGGTTGATGACACTGGGGCTTGGGTTCATGGCACTGGGACTTAGGTCCATGGCATTGGGATGGGTCAATGGCCCTGGGATGCGCGTTCTTGGCAGTGGGACTCGTGTTCATGGCACTAGGGCACGGCTCATGGCACTGGGACTCAGGTTCATGTAACTGTGACTCAGTTCATGGCACTGGGACTCGGTTCATGGCACTGGGATGGGTTCATGGCACTAAGACTCGCTTGATGGCACTGGGACTCGGGTTGATGGTACTGGGACTCGGCTCATGGCTCTGGGATGGGTTGATGGCACTGGGACTCGGTTCATGACACTGGGACTCGGGTTCATGGCACCGGGACTCGTGTTCATGGCACTGGGATGGGTCAATGGCACTGGGATGCAGGTTCTAGGCAATGGGAAACGGGTTCATGGCACTGGGACACGGTTGATGGCACTGGGACTCAGGTCCATGGCACTGGGATGGGCCCATGGCACTGGGGTGTGGGTTCATGGCACTGGGGCTCAGTTCATGGCACTGCGACCCAGGTTTATGGCAGTGGGACTCAGGTTCATGGCATGGGGACACTGGTTAATTGCACTGGGATGGGTTGATGGCACTGGGACTCAGGTTGATGGCACTGGGATTTGGGTTCATGGCACTGGAATGGGTCCATGGCACTGGGACTCAGTTCATGGCACTGGGATTGGTCAATGGCACTGGGATGGGTGGATGGCACTGGGACTCAGGTTGATGGCACTGGGACTTGGGTTCATGGCACTGGGATGGGTTGATGGCACTAGGACTCGGTTGATGGCACTGGGACTCGTGTTCATGGCACTGGGACTCGGGTTCATGGCACTGGGATGAGTTCATGGTGCTGGGACTCGGTTTTGGCACTGGGATGGGTTGATGGCACTGGGACTCAGGTTGATGGCACTGGGACTCAGGTTCATGGCAGTGGGACTCGGTTCATGGCAGTGGGATGGGTTCATGGCACTGGGACACGGTTGATGGCACTGGGACTCAGGTTCATGACACTGGGATGCGTTCATGGCACTGGGACATGATTGATTGCACTGGGAATCAGGTTCATGGCACTGGGATGGGTCCATGACACTGGGGCGTGGGTTCATGGCACTGGGGCTCAGTTCATGGCACTGGGAGTCAGTTTTATGACACTGGGACTCAGGTTCATGGCACGGGGACTCTGGTTAATTACACTGGGATGGTTTGATGGCACTGGGACTCGGTTGATGGCGCTGGGAATCGGTTGATGACACTGGGACTTGGGGTCATGGCACTGGGACTTAGGTCCATGGCACTGGGATGGGTCAATGGCACTAGGATGGGTGGATGGCACTGGGCCTCAGGTTGATGGCACTGGGACTTGGGTTCATGGCACTGGGATGGGTTGATGGCACTAGGACGCGATTGATGGCACTGGGACTCGGGCTGATGGCACTGGGACTCAGGTTCATGGTACTGGGACTCAGTTGATGGCAATGAGACCCAGGATCATGGCACTGGGATGGGTCCATGGCACTGGGACCCTGGCTTATCGCACTGAGATGGGTTCATGGCACTCGGACTCGGTTGATGGCACTGGGACTCGTGTTCATGGCCTTGGGATGGGTCAATGGCACTGGGATGCAGGTTCTTGGCACTGGGACACGGGTTCATGGCACCGGGACTCAGCTCATGGCAGTAGGACCCGGCTCAGGGCACTTGGTGGGTTTGTGGCACTTGGACTCCGGTTCTTGGCACTGAGACTCGGGTCCATGGAACTGGGATGGCCTCATGGCACTGGGACTCAGGTCCATGGCACTGGGACTCGTGTTCATGGCAGTGGGACTCGGTTCACGGCACTGGGATGGGTTCATGGCACTGGGACACGGTTGATGGCACTGGGAATTGGGTTCATGGCACTGGGATGGGTCCCTGGCACTGGGACCCTGGCTTATCGCACTGATATGGGTTCATGGCACTGGGACTCGGTTCATGGCACTGGGATGGGTTCATAACACTGGGGCTTAGGTTCATGGCACTGGGACTCGGTTGATGGCTCTGAGACTCGGGTCCATCGCACTGGGATGGGTCAATGGCATTGGGATGTGGGTTCTTGGCAGTGGGACCCAGCTGATGGCACTGTATATCAGGTTGATGGCACTGGACTTGGTTGCTGGCAAAGAGACCCAGGATCATGGCACTGGGATGTGTCCATGGCACTGGGACCCTGGCTTATCGCACTGAGATGGGTTCATGGCACTGGGACTCTGTTCATGGCACTGGGACTCGGGTTCATGGCACTGGGATGGGTTCATAGCACTGGGGCTTGGGTTCATGGCACTGGGACTCGGTTCAAGGCACTGAGACTCGGGTCCATGGCACTGGGATGGCCTCATGGAACTGGGGCTTGGGTTCATGGCACTGGGACTCGAGTTCATGGCATCGGGACTCGGGTTCATGGCAGTGGGACTCGGTTCACGGCACTGGGATGGGTTCATGGCACTGGGACACGGTTGATGGCACTGGGCCTCAGGTACATGACACTGGGATGTGTCCATGGCACTGGGGCATGGGTTCATGGCACTGGGACAGGTTTATGGCACGAGGACTCTGGTTAATTGCACTGGGATGGGCTGATGGCACTGGGACTCGTTTGATGGCACTGGGACTCGGTTGATGACACTGGGACTTGGGTTCATGGCACTGGGACCTATGTCCATGGCACTGGGATGGGTCAATGGCACTGGGATGCGGGTTCTTGGTAGTGGGACTCGTGTTCATGGCACTGGGTCTCAGGTTTATGTAACTGTGACTCGGTTCATGGCACTAGGACTCAGTTCATGGCACTGGGATTCGTTAATGGCACTAGGAGTCGATTGATGGCACTGGGACTCAGGTTCATGGCACTAAGACTCGGCTCATGGCACTGGGACTCAGGTTCATGGCACTTGGATGGGTTCATGGCACTGGGAACTAGTTGATGGCACTGGGACTCAGGCTCATGGCATTGGGACTCGGTTGATGGCAATGGGACACAGGTTCATGGCACTGGGATGGGTCCATGGCACTGGGATTCGGGTTCATGGCACTGGGATGGGTCATTGGCACTGGAATGTGGGTTTTTGGCACTGGGACTCAGCTCATGGCGGTAGGACTCGGCTCATGGCATTGGGATGTGTCAATAGCACTGGAATGCGGGTTCTTGGCACTTGGACTCCAGTTTCTGGAACTGGAACTCAGGTTAATGCACTGGGACTTGGTTCATGGAACTGGGTCCCGGCTGATGGCACTGGGACTCGTTTGATGACAATGAGACCCAGGATCATGGCACTGGGATGGATCAATGGCACTGGGACACTGGCTTATCGCACTGAGATGGTTTCATGGCACAGGGATGGCCTCATGGAACTGGGGCTTTGGTTCATGCCACTGCGACTCGAGTTCATGGCATCGGGACTTTGGTTTATGGCACTGGGACTTAGGTCCATGGCACTGGGTTGGGTTCATGGCACTGGGACCCAGTTCATGGCACTGGGACTCAGGTTCATGGCATTGGGACTTGGTTGATGGCAATGGGACACAGGTTCATGGCACTGGGATGGGTCCATGGCACTGGGATTCGGGTTCATGGCACTGGGACCCAGGCTCATCGCACTGGGATGGGTTCATGGTGCTGGGACTCGGTTCATGGCACTGGGACTCGTGTTCATGGCACGGGGGTGGGTCATTGGCACTGGAATGTGGGTTCTTGGCACTGGGACTCCGGTTCCTGAAGCTGGGACTCAGGTTAATGCACTGGGACTTGGTTCATGGAACTGGGACAAGGTTGATGGCACTGGGACTCAGATTCATGGCATTGGGATGGGTCCATGGCACTGGGACGTGAGTTCATGGCACTGGGGCTCAGTTCATGGCACTGGGACTCATTGTATGGCACTGGGACTCAGGTTCATGGCACGGGGACTCTGGTTAATTGCGCTGGGATGAGTCGATGGCACTGGGACTTGGTTCATAGCACTGAGACTCGGGTCCATGGCACTGGGATGGCCTCATGGCACTGGGGCTTGGGTTGATGGCACTGGGACTCGGGTTCATGGCATCGGGACTCATGTTCATGGCACTGGGATGGGTCAATGGCACTGGATGTGGGTTCTTGGCACTGGGACACGGGTTCATGGCACCGGGACTCGGCTCATGGCAGTAGGACCCGGCCCATGGCACTGGGATGGGTTTGTGGCACTTGGACTCCGGTTGATAGCACTGGGAATCGGTTGATGGCACTGGGACTCCGGTCCATGGCACTGGGACTCGGGTTCATGGCAGTGGGACTCGGTTCATGGCACTAGGACTCAGGTTTATGGCACTGGAACTCAGGTTCATGGCACGGGGAAAATGGTTAATTGCACTGGGATGAATTGATGGCACTGGGACTCCGTTGATGGCACTGGGACTCGGTTGCTGACACTGGGATCTGGGTTCATGGCACTGGGACTCAGGTCCATGGCACTGGGATGGGTCAATGGCACTGGGATGCGAGTTGTTGGCAGTGGCACCCGGCTGATGGCACTGGGATTCATTTGATGACAATGAGACACAGGATCATGGCACTGGGATGGATCCATGGCACTGGGAGCCTGGCTTATCGCACTGAGATGGGTTCATGGCACTGGGACTCGGTTCATGGCACTGGGACAAGGGTTCATGGCACTGGGATGGGTTCATAGCACTGGGGCTTGTGTCCATGGTACTGGGACCCTGGCTCAGCGCACTGGGATGGGTTCATGGCACTGGGACTCGGTTCATGGCACTGAGACCCGGGTCCATGGCACTGGGATGGCCTCATGGCACTGGGGCTCGAGTTCATGGCATCGGGACTCGTGTTCATGGCACTGGGATGGGTCAATGGCACTGGGATGCGGGTTCTTGGCACTGGGACTCGGATGATGACACTGGGACTTTGGTTCATGGCACTGGGACTTAGGTCCATGGCACTGGGTTGGGTCAAAGGCACTGGGATGCGGGTTCTTGGCAGTGGGACTCGTGTTCATGGCACTAGGGCTCAGCTCATGGCACTGGGAGTCCGGTTCATGTAACTGTGACTCAGTTCATGGCACTGGGACTCGGTTCATGGCACTGGGATGGGTTCATGGCAGTAAGACTCGCTTGATGGCACAGGGACTCGGGTTAATGGCACTGGCACTCGGTTCATGGCACTGGGATGGATTCATGGCAATAGGATTCGCTTGATGGCACTGGGACTCGGGTTAATGGCACTGGGACTCGGGTTAATGGCACTGGGACTCGGGTTAATGGCACTGGGAATCGGGTTGATGGCACTGGGATGGGTCAATGGCACTGGGATGTAGATTCTTGTCACTGGGACTCAGGTTCAATGGCACTAAGACTCGGCTCATGGCACTGGGACAGGTTCATGGCACTTGGATGGGTTCATGGCACTGGGACCCAGTTGATGGCACTGGGACTCAGGTTCATGGCATTGGGTCTCCGTTGATGGCAATGGGACACAGGTTCATCGTACTGGGATGGGTCCATGGCACTGGGATTCGGGTTCATGGCACTGGGACCCTGGCCCATCGCACCGGGATGGGTTCATGGTGCTGGGACTCGGTTCATGGCACTGGGACTCGTGTTCATGGCACTGGGATGGGTCGTTGGCACTGGAATGTGGGTTCTTGGCACTGGGACTCAGCTCATGGCAGTAGGACTTGGCTCATGGCATTGGGATGTGTCAATGGCACTGGAATGCGGGTTCTTGGCACTTGGACTCCGGTTCGTGGAACTGGGACTCAGGTTAATGCACTGGGACTTGGTTCATGGAACTGGGACACGGTTGATGGCACTGGGACTCAGGTTCATGGCATTGGGATGGGTCCATGGCACTGGGACGTGGGTTCATGGCACTGGGGCTCAGTTCATGGCACTGGGACTCATTGTATGGCACTGGGACTCAGGTTCATGGCACGGGGACTCTGGTTAATTGCACTGGGATGCGTTGATGGCACTGGGACTCGGTTCATGACACTGGGATGGGTTCATGGCACTAAGACTCGCTTGATGGCACTGGGACTCGGGTTAATGGCACTGGGACTCGGTTCAGGGCACTGGGATGGATTCATGGCACTAGGACTCGCTTGATGGCACTGGGACTCGGGTTAATGGCACTGGGACTCGGGTTGATGGCACTGGGATGGGTCAATGGCACTGGGATGTAGGTTCTTGGCACTGGGACTCGGTTCAGGGCACTGGGATGGATTCATGGCACTAGGACTCGCTTGATGGCACTGGGACTCGGGTTAATGGCACTGGGACTCGGGTTGATGGCACTGGGATTGGTCAATGGCACTGGGATGTAGGTTCTTGGCACTGGGACTCAGGTTCATGGCACTAAGACTCGGCTCATGGCACTGGGACTCAGCTTCATGGCACTTGGATGGGTTCATGGCACTGGGAACCAGTTCATGGCACTGGGACTCAGGTTCATGGCATTGGGACTCGGTTGATGGCAATGGGACACAGGTTCATGGCACTGGGATGGGTCCATGGCACTGGGATTCGGGTTCATGGCACTGGGACCCTGGCTCATCGCACTGGGATGGGTTCATGGTGCTGGGACTCGGTTCATGGCACTGGGACTCGTGTTCATGGCACTGGGATGTGTCAGTGGCACTGGAATGTGGGTACTTGGCACTGGGACTCAGCTCATGGCAGTAGGACACGGCTCATGGCATTGGGATGTGTCAATGGCACTGCAATGCGGGTTCTTGGCACTTGGACTCTCGTTCGTGGAACTGGGACTCAGGTTAATGCACTGGGACTTGGTTCATGGAACTGGGACACGGTTGATGCCACTGGGACTCAGGTTCATGGCATTGGGATGGGTCCATGGCACTGGGACATGGGTTCATGGCACTGGGGCTCATTTCATGGCACTGGGACTCATTGGATGGCACTGGGACTCAGGTTCATGGCACGGGGACTCTGGTTAATTGCACTGGGATGAGTTGATGGCACTGGGACTTGGTTCATAGCACTGAGACTCGGGTCCATGGCACTGGGATGGCCTCAAGGCACTGGGGCTTGCGTTCATGGCACTGGGACCCGGGTTCATGGCATCGGGACTCGTGTTCATGGCACTGGGATGGGTCAATGTCACTGGGATGTGGGTTCCTGGCACTGGGACACGTGTTCATGGCACCGGGACTCGGCTCATGGCAGTAGGACCCGGCTCATGGCACTGGGATGGGTTTGTGGCACTTGGACTCCGGTTCATAGCACTGGGGCTCGGTTGATGGCACTGGGACTCCGGTCCATGGTACTGGGACTCGTGTTCATGGCACTAGGGCTCGGCTCATGGCACTGGGAGTCCGGTTTAAGTAATTGTGACTCAGTTTATGGCACTGGGACTCGGTTCATGGCACTGGGATGGGTTCATGGCAGTAAGACTCGCTTGATGGCACAGGGACTCGGGTTAATGGCACTGGCACTCGGTTCATGGCACTGGGATGGATTCATGGCACTAGGATTCGCTTGATGGCACTGGGACTCGGGTTAATGGCACTGGGACTCGGGTTAATGGCACTGGGAATCGGGTTGATGGCACTGGGATGGGTCAATGGCACTGGGATGTAGGTTCTTGTCACTGGGACTCAGGTTCAATGGCACTAAGACTCGGCTCATGGCACTGGGACAGGTTCATGGCACTTGGATGGGTTCATGGCACTGGGACCCAGTTGATGGCACTGGGACTCAGGTTCATGGCATTGGGTCTCCGTTGATGGCAATGGGACACAGGTTCATGGCACTGGGATGGGTCCATGGCACTGCGATTCGGGTTCATGGCACTGGGACCCAGGCTCATCGCACTGGGATGGGTTCATGGTGCTGGGACTCGGTTCATGGCACTGGGACTCGTGTTCATGGCATGGGGATGGGTCATTGGCACTGGAATGTGGGTTCTTGGCACTGGGACACCGGTTCCTGAAGCTGGGACTCAGGTTAATGCACTGGGACTTGGTTCCTGGAACTGGGACACGGTTGATGGCACTGGGACTCAGGTTCATGGCATTGGGATGGGTCCATGGCACTGGGACGTGAGTTCATGGCACTGGGGCTCAGTTCATGGCACTGGGACTCATTGTATGGCACTGGGACTCAGGTTCATGGCACGGGGACTCTGGTTAATTGCACTGGGATGAGTTGATGGCACTGGGACTTGGTTCATGGCACTGAGACTCGGGTCCATGGCACTGGGATGGCCTCATGGCACTGGGGCTTGGGTTGATGGCACTGGGACTCGGGTTCATGGCATCGGGACTCATGTTCATGGCACTGGGATGGGTCAATGGCACTGGATGTGGGTTCTTGGCACTGGGACACGGGTTCATGGCACCGGGACTCGGCTCATGGCAGTAGGACCCGGCCCATGGCACTGGGATGGGTTTGTGGCACTTGGACTCCGGTTGATAGCACTGGGAATCGGTTGATGGCACTGGGACTCCGGTCCATGGCACTGGGACTCGGGTTCATGGCAGTGGGACTCGGTTCATGGCACTAGGACTCAGGTTTATGGCACTGGAACTCAGGTTCATGGCACGGGGAAAATGGTTAATTGCACTGGGATGAATTGATGGCACTGGGACTCCGTTGATGGCACTGGGACTCGGTTGCTGACACTGGGATCTGGGTTCATGGCACTGGGACTCAGGTCCATGGCACTGGGATGGGTCAATGGCACTGGGATGCGAGTTGTTGGCAGTGGCACCCGGCTGATGGCACTGGGATTCATTTGATGACAATGAGACACAGGATCATGGCACTGGGATGGATCCATGGCACTGGGAGCCTGGCTTATCGCACTGAGATGGGTTCATGGCACTGGGACTCGGTTCATGGCACTGGGACAAGGGTTCATGGCACTGGGATGGGTTCATAGCACTGGGGCTTGTGTCCATGGTACTGGGACCCTGGCTCAGCGCACTGGGATGGGTTCATGGCACTGGGACTCGGTTCATGGCACTGAGACCCGGGTCCATGGCACTGGGATGGCCTCATGGCACTGGGGCTCGAGTTCATGGCATCGGGACTCGTGTTCATGGCACTGGGATGGGTCAATGGCACTGGGATGCGGGTTCTTGGCACTGGGACTCGGATGATGACACTGGGACTTTGGTTCATGGCACTGGGACTTAGGTCCATGGCACTGGGTTGGGTCAAAGGCACTGGGATGCGGGTTCTTGGCAGTGGGACTCGTGTTCATGGCACTAGGGCTCAGCTCATGGCACTGGGAGTCCGGTTCATGTAACTGTGACTCAGTTCATGGCACTGGGACTCGGTTCATGGCACTGGGATGGGTTCATGGCAGTAAGACTCGCTTGATGGCACAGGGACTCGGGTTAATGGCACTGGCACTCGGTTCATGGCACTGGGATGGATTCATGGCAATAGGATTCGCTTGATGGCACTGGGACTCGGGTTAATGGCACTGGGACTCGGGTTAATGGCACTGGGACTCGGGTTAATGGCACTGGGAATCGGGTTGATGGCACTGGGATGGGTCAATGGCACTGGGATGTAGATTCTTGTCACTGGGACTCAGGTTCAATGGCACTAAGACTCGGCTCATGGCACTGGGACAGGTTCATGGCACTTGGATGGGTTCATGGCACTGGGACCCAGTTGATGGCACTGGGACTCAGGTTCATGGCATTGGGTCTCCGTTGATGGCAATGGGACACAGGTTCATCGTACTGGGATGGGTCCATGGCACTGGGATTCGGGTTCATGGCACTGGGACCCTGGCCCATCGCACCGGGATGGGTTCATGGTGCTGGGACTCGGTTCATGGCACTGGGACTCGTGTTCATGGCACTGGGATGGGTCGTTGGCACTGGAATGTGGGTTCTTGGCACTGGGACTCAGCTCATGGCAGTAGGACTTGGCTCATGGCATTGGGATGTGTCAATGGCACTGGAATGCGGGTTCTTGGCACTTGGACTCCGGTTCGTGGAACTGGGACTCAGGTTAATGCACTGGGACTTGGTTCATGGAACTGGGACACGGTTGATGGCACTGGGACTCAGGTTCATGGCATTGGGATGGGTCCATGGCACTGGGACGTGGGTTCATGGCACTGGGGCTCAGTTCATGGCACTGGGACTCATTGTATGGCACTGGGACTCAGGTTCATGGCACGGGGACTCTGGTTAATTGCACTGGGATGCGTTGATGGCACTGGGACTCGGTTCATGACACTGGGATGGGTTCATGGCACTAAGACTCGCTTGATGGCACTGGGACTCGGGTTAATGGCACTGGGACTCGGTTCAGGGCACTGGGATGGATTCATGGCACTAGGACTCGCTTGATGGCACTGGGACTCGGGTTAATGGCACTGGGACTCGGGTTGATGGCACTGGGATGGGTCAATGGCACTGGGATGTAGGTTCTTGGCACTGGGACTCGGTTCAGGGCACTGGGATGGATTCATGGCACTAGGACTCGCTTGATGGCACTGGGACTCGGGTTAATGGCACTGGGACTCGGGTTGATGGCACTGGGATTGGTCAATGGCACTGGGATGTAGGTTCTTGGCACTGGGACTCAGGTTCATGGCACTAAGACTCGGCTCATGGCACTGGGACTCAGCTTCATGGCACTTGGATGGGTTCATGGCACTGGGAACCAGTTCATGGCACTGGGACTCAGGTTCATGGCATTGGGACTCGGTTGATGGCAATGGGACACAGGTTCATGGCACTGGGATGGGTCCATGGCACTGGGATTCGGGTTCATGGCACTGGGACCCTGGCTCATCGCACTGGGATGGGTTCATGGTGCTGGGACTCGGTTCATGGCACTGGGACTCGTGTTCATGGCACTGGGATGTGTCAGTGGCACTGGAATGTGGGTACTTGGCACTGGGACTCAGCTCATGGCAGTAGGACACGGCTCATGGCATTGGGATGTGTCAATGGCACTGCAATGCGGGTTCTTGGCACTTGGACTCTCGTTCGTGGAACTGGGACTCAGGTTAATGCACTGGGACTTGGTTCATGGAACTGGGACACGGTTGATGGCACTGGGACTCAGGTTCATGGCATTGGGATGGGTCCATGGCACTGGGACATGGGTTCATGGCACTGGGGCTCATTTCATGGCACTGGGACTCATTGGATGGCACTGGGACTCAGGTTCATGGCACGGGGACTCTGGTTAATTGCACTGGGATGAGTTGATGGCACTGGGACTTGGTTCATAGCACTGAGACTCGGGTCCATGGCACTGGGATGGCCTCAAGGCACTGGGGCTTGCGTTCATGGCACTGGGACCCGGGTTCATGGCATCGGGACTCGTGTTCATGGCACTGGGATGGGTCAATGTCACTGGGATGTGGGTTCCTGGCACTGGGACACGTGTTCATGGCACCGGGACTCGGCTCATGGCAGTAGGACCCGGCTCATGGCACTGGGATGGGTTTGTGGCACTTGGACTCCGGTTCATAGCACTGGGGCTCGGTTGATGGCACTGGGACTCCGGTCCATGGTACTGGGACTCGTGTTCATGGCACTAGGGCTCGGCTCATGGCACTGGGAGTCCGGTTTAAGTAATTGTGACTCAGTTTATGGCACTGGGACTCGGTTCATGGCACTGGGATGGGTTCATGGCAGTAAGACTCGCTTGATGGCACAGGGACTCGGGTTAATGGCACTGGCACTCGGTTCATGGCACTGGGATGGATTCATGGCACTAGGATTCGCTTGATGGCACTGGGACTCGGGTTAATGGCACTGGGACTCGGGTTAATGGCACTGGGAATCGGGTTGATGGCACTGGGATGGGTCAATGGCACTGGGATGTAGGTTCTTGTCACTGGGACTCAGGTTCAATGGCACTAAGACTCGGCTCATGGCACTGGGACAGGTTCATGGCACTTGGATGGGTTCATGGCACTGGGACCCAGTTGATGGCACTGGGACTCAGGTTCATGGCATTGGGTCTCCGTTGATGGCAATGGGACACAGGTTCATGGCACTGGGATGGGTCCATGGCACTGCGATTCGGGTTCATGGCACTGGGACCCAGGCTCATCGCACTGGGATGGGTTCATGGTGCTGGGACTCGGTTCATGGCACTGGGACTCGTGTTCATGGCATGGGGATGGGTCATTGGCACTGGAATGTGGGTTCTTGGCACTGGGACACCGGTTCCTGAAGCTGGGACTCAGGTTAATGCACTGGGACTTGGTTCCTGGAACTGGGACACGGTTGATGGCACTGGGACTCAGGTTCATGGCATTGGGATGGGTCCATGGCACTGGGACGTGAGTTCATGGCACTGGGGCTCAGTTCATGGCACTGGGACTCATTGTATGGCACTGGGACTCAGGTTCATGGCACGGGGACTCTGGTTAATTGCACTGGGATGAGTTGATGGCACTGGGACTTGGTTCATGGCACTGAGACTCGGGTCCATGGCACTGGGATGGCCTCATGGCACTGGGGCTTGGGTTGATGGCACTGGGACTCGGGTTCATGGCATCGGGACTCATGTTCATGGCACTGGGATGGGTCAATGGCACTGGGATGTGGGTTCTTGGCACTGGGACAAGGGTTCATGGCACTGGGATGGGTTCATAGCACTGGGGCTTGTGTTCATGGTACTGGGACCCTGGCTCAGCGCACTGGGATGGGTTGATGGCACTGGGACTCGGTTCATGGCACTGAGACCCGGGTCCATGGCACTGGGATGGCCTCATGGCACTGGCGCTTGGGTTAATGCCACTGGGACTCGAGTTCATGGCATCGGGACTCGTGTTCATGGCACTGGGATGGGTCAATGGCACTGGGATGCGGGTTCTTGGCACTGGGACTCGGTTGATGACACAGGGACTTTGGTTCATGGCACTGGGACTTAGGTCCATGGCACTGGGCTGGGTCAAATGCACTGGGATGCGGGTTCTTGCCAGTGGGACTCGTCTTCATGGCACTAGGGCTCAGCTCATGGCACTGGGAGTCCGGTTCATGTAACTGTGACTCTGTTCATGGCACTGGGACTCGGTTCCTGGCACTGGGATGGGTTCATGGCAGTAAGACTCGCTTGATGGCACAGGGACTCGGGTTAATGGCACTGGCACTCGGTTCATGGCACTGGGATGGATTCATGGCACTAGGATTCGCTTGATGGCACTGGGACTCGGGTTAATGGCACTGGGACTCGGGTTAATGGCACTGGGAATCGGGTTGATGGCACTGGGATGGGTCAATGGCACTGGGATGTAGGTTCTTGTCACTGGGACTCAGGTTCAATGGCACTAAGACTCGGCTCATGGCACTGGGACAGGTTCATGGCACTTGGATGGGTTCATGGCACTGGGACCCAGTTGATGGCACTGGGACTCAGGTTCATGGCATTGGGTCTCCGTTGATGGCAATGGGACACAGGTTCATGGCACTGGGATGGGTCCATGGCACTGCGATTCGGGTTCATGGCACTGGGACCCTGGCTCATCGCACTGGGATGGGTTCATGGTGCTGGGACTCGGTTCATGGCACTGGGACTCGTGTTCATGGCACTGGGATGGGTCATTGGCACTGGAATGTGGGTTCTTGGCACTGGGACTCAGCTCATGGCAGTAGGACTTGGCTCATGGCATTGGGATGTGTCAATGGCACTGGAATGCGATTTCTTGGCACTTGGACTCCGGTTCATGGAACTGGGACTCGGGTTAATGCACTGGGACTTGGTTCATGGAACTGGGACACGGTTGATGGCACTGGGACTCAGGTTCATGGCATTGGGATGGGTCCATGGCACTGGGACGTGGGTTCATGGCACTGGGGCTCAGTTCATGGCACTGGGACTCATTGTATGGCACTGGGACTCAGGTTCATGGCACGGGGACTCTGGTTAATTGCACTGGGATGCGTTGATGGCACTGGGACTCGGTTCATGACACTGGGATGGGTTCATGGCACTAAGACTCGCTTGATGGCACTGGGACTCGGGTTAATGGCACTGGGACTCGGTTCAGGGCACTGGGATGTATTCATGGCACTAGGACTCGCTTGATGGCACTGGGACTCGGGTTAATGGCACTGGGACTCGGGTTGATGGCACTGGGATGGGTCAATGGCACTGGGATGTAGGTTCGTGGCACTGGGACTCGGTTCAGGGCACTGGGATGGATTCATGGCACTAGGACTCGCTTGATGGCACTGGGACTCGGGTTAATGGCACTGGGACTCGGGTTGATGGCACTGGGATGGGTCAATGGCACTGGGATGTAGGTTCTTGGCACTGGGACTCAGGTTCATGGCACTAAGACTCGGCTCATGGCACTGGGACTCAGCTTCATGGCACTTGGATGGGTTCATGGCACTGGGACTCAGGTTCATGGCATTGGGACTCGGTTGATGGCAATGGGACACAGGTTCATGGCACTGGGATGGGTCCATGGCACTGGGATTCGGTTTCATGGCACTGGGAACCTGGCTCATCGCACTGGGATGGGTTCATGGTGCTGGGACTCGGTTCATGGCACTGGGACTCGTGTTCATGGCACTGGGATGGGTCAGTGGCACTGGAATGTGGGTACTTGGCACTGGGACTCAGCTCATGGCAGTAGGACTCGGCTCATGGCATTGGGATGTGTCAATGGCACTGGAATGCGGGTTCTTGGCACTTGGACTCTGGTTCGTGGAACTGGGACTCAGGTTAATGCACTGGGACTTGGTTCATGGAACTGGGACACGGTTGATGGCACTGGGACTCAGGTTCATGGCATTGGGATGGGTCCATGGCATTGGGACATGGGTTCATGGCACTGGGGCTCATTTCATGGCACTGGGACTCATTGGATGGCACTGGGACTCAGGTTCATGGCACGGGGACTCTGGTTAATTGCACCGGGATGAGTTGATGGCACTGGGACTTGGTTCATAGCACTGAGACTCGGGTCCATGGCACTGGGATGGCCTCATGGCACTGGGGCTTGCGTTCATGGCACTGGGACTCGGGTTCATGGCATCGGGACTCGTGTTCATGGCACTGGGATGGGTCAATGTCACTGGGATGTGGGTTCCTGGCACTGGGACACGTGTCCATGGCACCGGGACTCGGCTCATGGCAGTAGGACCGGGCTCATGGCACTGGGATGGGTTTGTGGCACTTGGACTCAGGTTCATAGCACTGGAGCTCAGTTGATGGCTCTGGCCCTACGGTCCATGGTACTGGGACTCGTGTTCATGGCACTAGGGCTCAGCCCATGGCACTGGGAGTCCGGTTCATGTAACTGTGACTCAGTTCATGGCACTGGGACTCGGTTCATGGCACTGGGATGGGTTCATGGCAGTAAGACTCGCTTGATGGTACAGGGACTCGGGTTAATGGCACTGGCACTCGGTTCATGACACTGGGATGGATTCATGGCACTAGGATTCGCTTGATGGCACTGGGACTCGGGTTAATGGCACTGGGACTCGGGTTAATGGCACTGGGAATCGGGTTGATGGCACTGGGATGGGTCAATGGCACTGGGATGTAGGTTCTTGTCACTGGGACTCAGGTTCAATGGCACTAAGACTCGGCTCATGGCACCGGGACAGGTTCATGGCACTTGGATGGGTTCATGGCACTGGGACCCAGTTGATGGCACTGGGACTCAGGTTCATGGCATTGGGTCTCGGTTGATGGCAATGGGACACAGGTTCATGGCACTGGGATGGGTCCATGGCACTGGGATTCGGGTTCATGGCACTGGGACCCAGGCTCATCGCACTGGGATGGGTTCATGGTGCTGGGACTCGGTTCATGGCACTGGGACTCGTGTTCATGGCACTGGGATGGGTCGTTGGCACTGGAATGTGGGTTCTTGGCACTGGGACTCAGCTCATGGCAGTAGGACACGGCTCATGGCATTGGGATGTGTCAATGGCACTGGAATGCGGGTTCTTGGCAGTTGGACTCCAGTTCGTGGAACTGGGACTCAGGTTAATGCACTGGGACTTGGTTCATGGAACTGGGACACGGTTGATGGCACTGGGACTCAGGTTCATGGCATTGGGATGGGTCCATGGCACTGGGACGTGGGTTCATGGCACTGGGGCTCAGTTCATGGCACTGGGACTCATTGTATGGCACTGGGACTCAGGTTCATGGCACGGGGACTCTGGTTAATTGCACTGGGATGCGTTGATGGCGCTGGGACTCGGTTCATGACACTGGGATGGGTTCATGGCACTAAGACTCGCTTGATGGCACTGGGACTCGGGTTAATGGCACTGGGACTCGGTTCAGGGCACTGGGATGTATTCATGGCACTAGGACTCGCTTGATGGCACTGGGACTCGGGTTAATGGCACTGGGACTCGGGTTGATGGCACTGGGATGGGTCAATGGCACTGGGATGTAGGTTCTTGGCACTGGGACTCGGTTCAGGGCACTGGGATGGATTCATGGCACTAGGACTCGGTTGCTGACACTGGGACTTGGGTTCATGGCACTGGGACTCAGGTCCATGGCACTGGGATGGGTCAATGGCACTGGGATGCGGGTTGTTGTCAGTGCGACTCGTGTTCATGGCACTAAGGCTCGGCTCATGGCACTGGGACTCAGGTTCATGTAACTGTGACTCAGTTCATGGCACTGGGACTCGGGTTCATGGCACTGGGATGGGTTGATGGCACTAAGACTTGCTTGATGGCACTGGGACTCGGGTTGATGGCACTGGGACTCGGGTTGAAGGCACTGGGATGGGTCAAAGGCACTGGGTTGCGGGTTCATGGCACTGGGACTTAGGTCCATGGCACTGGGATGGGTCAATGGCACTGGGATGCGGGTTCTTGGCAGTGGGACTCGGGGTCATGGCACTAGTGCTCGGCTCATGGCACTGGGACCCAGTTGATGGCACTGGGACTCAGGTTCATGGCATTGGGTCTCGGTTGATGGCAATGGGACACATGTTCATGGCACTGGGATGGATTCATGGCACTAGGACACGCTTGATGGCAATGGGACTCGGGTTAATGGCACTGGGACTCGGGTTGATGGCACTGGGATGGGTCAATGGCACTGGGATGTAGGTTCTTGGCACTGGGACACGGTTCAGGGCACTGGGATGGGTTCATGGCACAAGGACTCGCTTGATGGCACTGGGACTCGGGTTAATGGCACTGGGACTCGAGTTGATGGCACTGGGATGGGTCAATGGCACTGGGATGTAGGTTCTTGGCACTGGGACTCAGTTTCATGGCACTAAGACTCGGCTCATGGCACTGGGACTCAGCTTCATGGCACTTGGATGGGTTCATGGCACTGGGACCCAGTTCATGGCACTGGGACTCAGGTTCATGGCATTGGGACTCGGTTGATGGCAATGGGACACAGGTTCATGGCACTGGGATGCGTCCATGGCACTGGGATTCGGTTTCATGGCACTGGGACCCTGGCTCATCGCACTGGGATGGGTTCATGGCGCTGGGACTCGGTTCATGGCACTGGGACTCGTGTTCATGGCACTGGGATGGGTCAGTGGCACTGGAATGTGGGTACTTGGCACTGGGACTCAGCTCATGGCAGTAGGACTCGGCTCATGGCATTGGGATGTGTCAATGGCACTGGAATGCGGGTTCTTGGCACTTGGACTCTGGTTCGTGGAACTGGGACTCAGGTTAATGCACTGGGACTTGGTTCATGGAACTGGGACACGGTTGATGGCAATGGGACTCAGGTTCATGGCATTGGGATGGGTCCATGGCATTGGGACATGGGTTCATGGCACTGGGGCTCATTTCATGGCACTGGGACTCATTGGATGGCACTGGGACTCAGGTTCATGGCACGGGGACTCTGGTTAATTGCACCGGGATGAGTTGATGGCACTGGGACTTGGTTCATAGCACTGAGACTCGGGTCCATGGCACTGGGATGGCCTCAAGGCACTGGGGCTTGCGTTCATGGCACTGGGACTCGGGTTCATGGCATCGGGACTCGTGTTCATGGCACTGGGATGGGTCAATGTCACTGGGATGTGGGTTCCTGGCACTGGGACACGTGTCCATGGCACCGGGACTCGGCTCATGGCAGTAGGACCGGGCTCATGGCACTGGGATGGGTTTGTGGCACTTGGACTCCGGTTCATAGCACTGGAGCTCAGTTGATGGCACTGGGACTACGGTCCATGGTACTGGGACTCGTGTTCATGGCACTAGGGCTCAGCCCATGGCACTGGGAGTCCGGTTCATGTAACTGTGACTCAGTTCATGGCACTGGGACTCGGTTCATGGCACTGGGATGGGTTCATGGCAGTAAGACTCGCTTGATGGTACAGGGACACGGGTTAATGGCACTGGCACTCGGTTCATGGCACTGGGATGGATTCATGGCACTAGGATTCGCTTGATGGCACTGGGACTCGGGTTAATGGCACTGGGACTCGGGTTAATGGCACTGGGAATCGGGTTGATGGCACTGGGATGGGTCAATGGCACTGGGATGTAGGTTCTTGTCACTGGGACTCAGGTTCAATGGCACTAAGTCTCGGCTCATGGCACTGGGACAGGTTCATGGCACTTGGATGGGTTCATGGCACTGGGACCCAGTTGATGGCACTGGGACTCAGGTTCATGGCATTGGGTCTCGGTTGATGGCAATGGGACACAGGTTCGTGGCACTGGGATGGGTCCATGGCACTGGGATTCGGGTTCATGGCATTGGGACCCAGGCTCATCGCACTGGGATGGGTTCATGGTGCTGGGACTCGGTTCATGGCACTGGGACTCGTGTTCATGGCACTGGGATGGGTCGTTGGCACTGGAATGTGGGTTCTTGGCACTGGGACTCAGCTCATGGCAGTAGGACTCGGCTCATGGCATTGGGATGTGTCAATGGCACTGGAATGCGGGTTCCTGGCACTTGGACTCCGGTTCGTGGAACTGGGACTCAGGTTAATGCACTGGGACTAGGTTCATGGAACTGGGACACGGTTGATGGCACTGGGACTCAGGTTCATGGCATTGGGATGGGTCCATGGCACTGGGACGTGGGTTCATGGCACTGGGGCTCAGTTCATGGCACTGGGACTCATTGTATGGCACTGGGACTCAGGTTCATGGCACGGGGACTCTGGTTAATTGCACTGGGATGTGTTGATGGCACTGGGACTCGGTTCATGGCACTGGGACCCAGTTGATGGCACTGGGACTCAGGTTCATGGCATTGGGACTCGGTTGATGGCAATGGGACACAGGTTCATGGCACTGGGATGGGTCCATGGCACTGGGATTCGGGTTCATGGCACTGGGACCCTGGCTCATCGCACTGGAATGGGTTCATGGTGCTGGGACTCGGTTCATGGCACTGGGACTCGTGTTCATGGCACTGGGATGGGTCGTTGGCACTGGAATGTGGGTTCTTGGCACTGGGACTCAGCTCATGGCAGTAGGACTAGGCTCATGGCATTGGGATGTATCAATGGCACTGGAATGCGGGTTCTTGGCACTTGGACTCCAGTTCGTGGAACTGGGACTCAGGTTAATGCACTGGGACTTGGTTCATGGAACTGGGACACGGTTGATGGCACTGGGACTCAGGTTCTTGGCATTGGGATGGGTCCATGGCACTGGGACGTGGGTTCATGGCACTGGGGCTCGGTTCATGGCACTGGGACTCCTTGTATGGCACTGGGACTCAGGTTCATGGCACGGGGACTCTGGTTAATTGCACTGGGATGCGTTGATGGCACTGGCACTCAGGTTCATGGCATTGGGATGGGTCCATGGCACTGGGACGTGGGTTCATGGAACTGGGGCTCAGTTCATGGCACTGGGACTCATTGTATGGCACTGGGACTCAGGTTCATGGCACTGGGATGGGTTCATGGCACTAAGACTCGCTTGATGTCACTGGGACTCGGATTGATGGCACTGGGACTCGGTTCAGGGCACTGGGATGGATTCATGGCACTAGGACTCGCTTGATGGCACTGGGACTCGTGTTAATGGCACTGGGACCCGGGTTGATGGCACTGGGATGGGTCAATGGCACTGGGATGTACGTTCTTGGCACTGGGACTCAGGTTCAGGGCACCGGGATGGATTCATGGCACTAGGACTCGCTTGATGGCACTGGGACTCGGGTTAATGGCACTGGGACTCGGGTTGATGGCACTGGGATGGGTCAATGGCACTGGGATGTAGGTTCTTGGCACTGGGACTCAGGTTCATGGCACGAAGACTCGGCTCATGGCACTGGGACTCAGCTTCATGGCACTTGGATGGGTTCATGGCACTGGGACCCAGTTCATGGCGCTGGGACTCAGGTTCATGGCATTGGGATGGGTCCATGGCACTGGGATTCGGTTTCATGGCACTGGGTCCCTGGCTCATCGCACTGGGATGGCTTCGTGGTGCTGGGACTCGGTTCATGGCACTGGGACTCGTGTTCATGGCACTGGGATGGGTCAGTGGCACTGGAATGTGGGTACTTGGCACTGGGACTCAGCTCATGGCAGTAGGACTCGGCTCATGGCATTGGGATGTGTGAATGGCACTGCAATGCGGGATCTTGGCACTCGGACTCTGGTTCGTGGAACTGGGACTCAGGTTAATGCACTGGGACTTGGTTCATGGAACTGAGACACGGTTGATGGCACTGGGACTCAGGTTCATGGCATTGGGATGGGTCCATGGCACTGGGACATGGGTTCATGTCACTGGGGCTCATTTCATGGCACTGGGACTCATTGTTTGGCACTGGGACTCAGCTTCATGGCACTTGGATGGTTTCATGGCACTGGGACCCGGTTCATGGCGCTGGGACTCAGGTTCATGGCATTGGGATGGGTCCATGGCACTGGGATTCGGTTTCATGGCACTGGGTCCCTGGCTCATCGCACTGGGATGGCTTCATGGTGCTGGGACTCGGTTCATGGCACTGGGACTCGTGTTCATGGCACTGGGATGGGTCAGTGGCACTGGAATGTGGATACTTGGCACTGGGACTCAGCTCATGGCAGTAGGACTCGGCTCATGGCATTGGGATGTGTCAATGGCACTGCAATGCGGGATATTGGCACTCGGACTCTGGTTCGTGGAACTGGGACTCAGGTTAATGCACTGGGACTTGGTTCATGGAACTGAGACACGGTTGATGGCACTGGGACTCAGGTTCATGGCATTGGGATGGGTCCATGGCACTGGTACATGGGTTCATGTCACTGGGGCTCATTTCATGGCACTGGGATGGCCTCAAGGCACTGGGGCTTCAGTTCATGGCACTGGTAGTCAGCTTTATGGCACTGGGACTCAGGTCATGGCACGTGGACTCTGGTTAATTGCACTGGGATGGGTTGATGGCACTTGGACCCGGTTGATGGCACTGGACTCGGTTGATGACACTGGGACTTGGGTTCATGGCACTGGGACTAAAGTCCATGGCACTGGGATGGGTCAATGGCACTGGGACGGGTGGATGGCACTGGGACTCAGGTTGATGGCACTTGGACTTGGGTTCATGGCACTGGGATGGGTTGATGGCACTAGGACTCGGTTGATGGCACTGGGACTCGGGCTGATGGCTCTGGGACTCAGGTTGATAGTACTGGGACTCGGTTGATGGCAATGAGACCCAGGATCATGGCACCGGGATGGGTCCATGGCACTGGGACCCTGGCTTATCGCACTGAGATGGGTTCATGGCACTGGGACTCGGTTCATGGCACCGGGACTCGTGTTCATGGCACTGGGATGGGTCAATTGCACTGGGATGCGGGTTCTTGGCACTGGGACACGGGTTCATGGCACCGGGACTCAGGTTCATGGCAGTAGGACCCGGCTCAGGGCATTTGGATGGGTTTGTGGCACTTGGACTCCGGTTCCTGGCACTGAGACTCGGTTCCATGAAACTGGGATGGCCACATGGCACAGGGACTCAGGTCCATGGCACTGGGACTCGGGTTTATGGCAGTGGGACTCGGTTCACGGCACTGGGATGGGTTCATGGCACTGGGACACGGTTGATGGCACCTGGACTCAGTGTCATGCCACTGGGATGGGTCCAGGGCACTGGGGCGTGGGTTCATGGCCCTGGGGCTCAGTTCATGGCACTGGGACTCAGGTTTATGGCACGGGGACTCTGGTTAATTGCACAGGGATGGGTTGATGGCACTGGGACTCGGTTGATGACATTGGGACTTGGGTTCATGGCACTGGGACCTAGGTCCATGGCACTGGAATGGGTCAATGGCACTGGGATGTGGGTTCTTGGCAGTGGGACTTGTGTTCATGGCACTAGGGCTCGGCTCATGGCACTGGGACTCAGGTTCATGTAACTGTGACTCAGTTCATGGCACTGGGACTCGGTTCATGGCACTGGGATGGGTTGATGGCAGTAGGACTCGCTGGATGGCACTGGTACTTGGGTTGATGGCACTGGGACTCGGGTTGATGGCACTGGGATGGGTCAATGGCACTGGGATGTAGGTTCTTGGCACTGCGACTCAGGTTCATGGCACTGCGATGGGTTCATGGTGCTCGGACTCGGTTTTGGCATTGGGATGGGTTGATGGCACTGGGTCTCAGGTTGATGTCACTGGGACTGGGGTTCATGGCACTGGAATGGGTCCAAGGCACTGGGACTGAGTTCATGGCACTGGGATGGGTCAATGGCCCTGGGATGGGTGGATGGCATTGGGACTCACGTTGATGGCACTGGGACTTGGGTTCATGGCACTGGGATGGGTTGATGGCACTAGGACTCGGTTGATGGCACTGGGACTCGGGTTGATGGCACTGGGACTCAGGTTCATGGCACTGGGATGAGTTCATGGTGCTGGGACTCGGTTTTGGCACTGGGATGTGTTGATGGCACCGGGACTCAGGTTGATGGCACTGGGACTTGGGTTCTTGGCAGTGGGATGGGTCCATGGCACTGGGACTCAGGTTGATGGCACTGTGACGGGTTCATGGCACTGGGATGGGTTGATGGCACTAGGATTCGGTTGATGGCACTGGGCCTCGGGCTGATGGCACTGGGACTCAGGTTCATGGTACTGGGACTCGGTTGATAGCAATGAGACCGAGGATCATGGCACTGGGATGGGTCCAAGGCACTGGGACCCTGGCTTATCGCACTGAGATGGGTTCATGGCACTGGGACTCGGTTCATGGCACTGGGATGGGTTCATACCACTGGGGCTTTGGTTCATGGCACTGGGACCCTGGCTCATCGCACTGGGATGGGTTCATAGCACTGGGACTCCGTTCATGGCACTGAGACTCGGGTCCATCGCACTGGGATGGGTCAATGGCACTGGGATGTGGGTTCTTGGCAGTGGGACCCAGCTGATGGCACTGGGAATCAGGTTGATGGCACTGGGACACGGTTCATGGCAGTGAGACCAAGGATCATGGCACTGGGATGGGTCCATGGCACTGGGACCCTGGCTTATCGCACTGAGATGGGTTCATGGCACAGGGACTCGGTTCATGGCACTGAGACTCGGGTCCACAGCACTGGGATGGCCTCATGGCACTGGGGTTTGGGTTCATGGCACTGGGACCCTGGCTCATCGCACTGGGATGGGTTCATGGCACTGGGATTCGGTTCATGGCACTGAGACACGGGTCCATGGCACTGGGATGGCCTCATGGCACTGGGGCTTGTGTTCATGGCACTGGGAATCGGGTTCATGGCACTGGGACACGTGTTCATGGCACTGGGATGGGTCAATGGCACTGGGATGCGGGTTCCTGGCACTGGGACACGGGTTCATGACACCGGGACTCGGCTCATGGCAGTAGGACCCGGCTCATGGCACTTTAATGGGTTTGTGGCACTTTGACTCCGGTTCTTGGCACTGAGACTTGGGTCCATGGCACTGCGATGGCCTCATAGCACTGGGACTCAGGTCCATGGCACTGAGACTCGGGTTCATGGCAGTGGGACTCGGTTCACGGCACTGGGATGGGTTCATGGCACTGGGACACGGTTGATGGCACTGGGTCTCGGGTACATGGCACTGGGATGTGTTCATGGCACTGGGGCGTGGGTTCATGGCACTGGGACAGGTTTATGGCATGAGGACTCTGGTTAATTGCACTGGGATGGGCTGATGGCACTGGGACTCGTTTGATGGCACTGGGACTCGGTTGATGACACTGGGACTTGGGTTCATGGCACTGGGACTTAGGTCCATGGCACTGGGATGGGTCAATGGCACTGGGATGCGGGTTCTTGGTAGTGGGACTCGTGTTCATGGCACTGGGTCTCAGGTTTATGTAACTGTGACTCAGTTCACGGCACTAGGACTCAGTTCATGGCACTGGGATTGGTTAATGGCACTAGGACTCGATTGATGGCACTGGGACTCAGGTTCATGGCACTAAGACTCGGCTCATGGCACTGGGACTCAGGCTCATGGCACTTGGATGGGTTCATGGCACTAGGACTCAGGTTAATGCACTGGGACTTGGTTCATGGAACTGAGACACGGTTGATGGCACTGGGACTCAGGTTCATGGCATTGGGATGGGTCCATGGCACTGGGACATGGGTTCATGTCACTGGGGCTCATTTCATGGCACTGGGACTCATTGTTTGGCACTGGGACTCAGGTTCATGGCACGGGGACTCTGGTTAATTGCACTGGGATGAGTTGATGGCACTGGGACTCGGTTCATGGCACTGGGATGTGTTCATGGCACTAGGACTCGCTTGATGGCACTGGGACTCGGGTTAATGGCACTGGGACTCGGGTTGATGGCACTGGGATGGGTCAATGGCACTGGGATGTATTTTCTTGTCACTGGGACTCAGGTTCATGGCACTAAGACTCGGCTCATGGCACTGGGACTCAGCTTCATGGCACTTGGAAGGGTTCATGGCACTGGGACCCAGTTGATGGCACTGGGACTCGGTTGATGGCAATGGGACTCAGGTTCATGGCACTGGGATGGGTCGATGGCACTGGGATTCGGGTTCATGGCACGGGGACCCTGGCTCATCGCACTGGGATGGGTTCATGGTGCTGGGACTCGGTTCATGGCACTGGGACTCGTGTTCATGGCACTGGGATGGGTCGTTGGCACTGGAATGTGGGTTCTTGGCACTGAGACTCAGCTCATGGCAGTAGGACTCGGCTCATGGTATTAGGATGTGTCAATGGCACTGGAATGCGGGTTCCTGGCACTTGGACTCCGGTTTGTGCAACTGGGACTCAAGTTAATGCACTGGGACTTGGTTCATGGAACTGGGACACGGTTGATGGCACTGGGACTCAGGTTCATGGCATTGGGATGGGTCCATGGCACTGGGACGTGGGTTCATGGCACTGGGGCTCAGTTCATGGCACTGGGACTCATTGTATGGCACTGGGACTCAGGTTCATGGCACGGGGACTCTGGTTAATTGCACTGGGATGAGTTGATGGCACTGGGACTTGGTTCATGGCACTGAGACTCGGGTCCATGGCACTGGGATGGCCTCAAGGCACTGGGGCTTGCGTTCATGGCACTGGGACTCGGGTTCATGGCATCGGGACTCGTGTTCATGGCACTGGGATGGGTCAATGGCACTGGGATGTGGGTTCCTGTCTCTGGGACACGTGTTCATGGCACCGGGACTCGGCTCATGGCAGTAGGACCCGGCTCATGGCACTGGGATGGGTTTGTGGCACTTGGACTCCGGTTCATAGCACTGGGACTCGGTTGATGGCACTAGGACTCCGGTCCATGGTACTGGGACTCGGGTTCATAGCACTGGGACTCAGTTGATGGCACTGGGACTCGGTTGCTGACACTGGGACTTGATTTCATGGCACTGGGACTCAGGTGAATGGCACTGGGATGCGTCAATGGCACTGGGATGTGGGTTGTTGGCACTGGGACTCGTGTTCATGGCACTAAGGCTCGGCTCATGGCACTGGGACTCAGGTTCATGTAACTGTGACTCAGTTCATGGCACTGCGACTCGGGTTCATGGCACTGGGATGGGTTGATGGCACTAAGACTTGCTTGATGGCACTGGGACTCGGGTTGATGGCACTGGGACTCGGGTTGAAGGCACTGGGATGGGACAATGGCACTGGGGTGCGGGTTCATGGCACTGGGACTTAGGTCCATGGCACTGGGCTGGGTCAATGGCACTGGGATGCGGGTTCTTGGCAGTGGGACTCGTGGTCATGGCACTAGTGCTCGGCTCATGGCACTGGGACTCAGGTTCATGTAACTGTGACTCAGTTCATGGCACTGGGACTCGGGTTCATGGCACTGGGATGGGTTGATGGCACTAGGACTCGCTTGATGGCACTGGGACTCGGGTTGATGGCCCTGGGACTCGGGTTGATCGCACTGGGATGGGTCAATGGCACTGAGATGTAGGTTCTTAGCACTGGGACTCAGGTTCATAGCACTAAGACTCGGCTCATGGCACTGGGACTCAGGTTCATGGCACTTGGATGGGTTCATGGCACTCGGACCCAGTTGATGGCACTGGGACTCGGGTTCATGGCACTGGGACTTGGTTGATGGCACTGGGACCCAGGTTCATGGCACTGGGATGGGTCCATGGCACTGGGATTCGGGTTCATGGCACTGGAAACCTGGCTCATCGCACTGGGATGGGTTCATGGTGCTGGGACTCGCTTCATGGCACTGGGATGGGTTCATAGCACTAGGATGGGTTCATGGCACTGGGACTTGGGTCCATGGCACTGGGGTGGCCTCATGGCACTGGGGCTTGGGTTCATGGCACTGGGATGGGTTCACGGTACTGGGACTCGGTTCATGGCTCTGGGATGGGTTGATGGCACTGGGACTCGGTTGATGGCACTGGGACTCGGGTTCATGGCACGGGGATGGGTCAATGGCACTGGAATGCAGTTTCTTGGCACTGGGACTCCGGTTCATGGCACTGGGACTCAGTTCATGGCACTGGGATGGGTCAATGGCACTGGGATGGGTGGATGGCACTGGGACTCAAGTTGATGGCACTGGGACTTGGGTTCATGGCGCTGGGATGGGTTGATGGCACTGGGACTCGGTTGATGGCACTGGGACTCGGGTTGATGGCACTGGGACTCGAGTTCATGGCACTAGGATGGGTCATTGGCACTGAAATGTGGTTTCTTGGCAGTGGGACCCGGCTAATGGCACTGGGACTCGGGTTGTTGGCACTGGGACTCGGTTCATGGCACTGGGACTCGGGTTCAAGGCACTGGGATGGGTCAGTGGCACTGGGACTCAGGTTGATGGCACTGGGACTCAGGTGCATGGCACTGGGATGGGTCCATGGCACTGGGATTCGGTTTCATGGCACTGGGACCCTGGCTCATCACACTGGGAAAGGGTTCATTGTGCTGGGACTCGGTTCATGGCACTGGGACTCGTGTTCATGGCACTGGGATGGGTCAGTGGCACTGGAATGTGGGTTCTTGGCACTGGGACTCAGCTCATGGCAGTAGGACTCGGCTCATGGCATTGGGATGTGTCAATGGCACTGGAATGCGGATTGTTGGCACTTGGACTCCGGTTCATGGAACTGGGACTCAGGTTAATGCACTGGGACTTGGTACATGGAACTGGGACACGGTTGATGGCACTGGGACTCAGGTTCATGGCATTGGGATGGGTCCATGGCACTGGGACGTGGGTTCATGGCACTGGGGCTCAGTTCATGGCACTGGGACTCATTGTATGGCACTGGGACTCAGGTTCATGGCACGGGGACTCTGGTTAAATGCACTGGGATGGGTTGATGTCACTGGGACTTGGGTTCATGGCACTGGGACTCAGGTCCATGACACTGGGATGGGTCAATGGCACTGGGATGTGGGTTCTTGGCAGTGGGACCAGGCCGATGGCACTGGGACTCGGGTTGATGGCACTGGGACTCGTTTGATGACAATGAGACCCAGGATCATGGCACTGGGATGGATACATGGCACTGGGACCCAGGCTGATCGCACTGAGATGGGTTCTTGGCACTGGGACTCGGTTCATGGCACTGGAACACGGGTGCATGGCACTGGGATGGGTTCATGGCACTGGGAATCGGTTCATGGCACTGAGACTCGGGTCCATGGCACTGGGATGGCCTCATGGCACTGGGGCTTGGGTTCATGCCTCTGGGACTCGGGTTCATGGCATCGGGACTCGTGTTCATGGCACTGGGATGGGTCAATAGCACTGGGATGCGGGTTCTTGGCACTGGGACACGGGTTCATGGCACCGGGACTCGGCTCATGGCAGTAGGACCCGGCTCATGGCACCGGGACTAAGGCCCATGGCACTGGGATTCGGGTTCATGGCACTAGGACTCAGGTTCATGTAACTGTGACTCAGTTCATGGCACTGGGACTCGGGTTCATGGCACTGGGATGGGTTGATGGCAATAGGACTTGCTTGATGGCACTGGGACTCGGGTTGATGGCACTGGGACTCGGGTTGATGGCACTGGGATGGGTCATTGGCACCGGGATGCGGGTTCTTGTCACTGGGACTCAGGTCCATGGCACTGGGATGGGTCAATGGCACTGGGATGCGGGATGTTGGCAGTGGGAGTCGTGGTCATGGCACTAGCGCTCAGCTCATGGCACTGGGACCCTGGTTCATGTAACTGTGACTCAGTTCATGGCACTGGGACTGGGGTTCATGGCACTAAGACTCGGCTCATGGCACTGGGATTCAGGTTCATGCCACTTGGATGGGTTCATGGCACTGGGACCCAGTTGATGGCACAGGGACTCGGGTTCATGGCACTGGGACTCGGTTCTTGGCACTGGGATGGGTTCATAGCACTAGGATGGCTTCATGGCACTGGGACTTGGGTCCATGGCACTGGGATGGCCTCATGGCACTGGGGCTTGGGTTCATGGCACTGGGATGGGTTCATGGTACTGGGACTCGGTTCATGGCACTGGGATGGGTTGATGGCACTGGGACTCGGTGGATGGCACTGGGACTCGGGTTCATGGCACCGGGACTCGTGTTCATGGCACTGGGATGGGTCAATGGCACTGGAATGCGGGTTCTTGGCACTGGGACTCGGGTTCATGGCACCAGGACTCAGCACATGGCAGTAGGACTTTTCTCATGGAACTGGGATGGGTCAATGGCACTGGAATGCGGGTTCTTGGCACTTGGACTCCAGTTCATGCCACTGGGACTCGGGTTCATGGCAGTGGGACTCGGGTTCATGGCACTGGGACTCGGGTTGATGACACTGGGATGGGTCAATGGCACTGGGATGTAGGTTCTTGGCACTGGGACTCAGGCTCATGGCACTTGGATGGGTTCATGGTTCTGGGACCCAGTTGATGGCACTGGGACCCAGTTTATGGCACTGGGACTCGGTTGATGGCAATGGGACACAGGTTCATGGCACTGGGATGGGTCCATGGCACTGCGATTCGGGTTCATGGCAATGGGACCCTGGCTCATCGCACTGGGATGGGTTCATGGTGCTGGGACTCGGTTCATGGCACTGGGACTCGTGTTCATGGCACTGGGATGGGTCAGTGGCACTGGAATGTGGGTTCTTGGCACTGGGACGCAGGTTCATGGCACCAGTACTCAGCTCATGGCAGTAGAACTCGGCTCATGGCATTGGGATGTGTCAATGGCACTGGAATGCGGGTTCTTGGCACTTGGACTCCGGTTCATGGAACTGGGACTCAGGTTAATGCACTGGGACTTGGTTCATGGAACTGGGACATGGTTGATGGCACTGGGATTCAGGTTCATGGCATTGGGATGGTTTCATGGCACTGGGACATGGATTCATGTCACTGGGGCTCAGTTCATGGCACTGGGACTCATTGTATAGCTCTGGGACTCGGGTTCATGGCACAGGCACTCGTGTTCATGGCACTGGAATGCGGGTTCTTGGCACTGGGACTCGGGTTCATGGCACCAGGACTCAGCTCATGGCAGTAGGACTTTTCTCATGGCACTGGGATGGGTCAATGGCACTGGAATGCGGGTTCTTGGCACTTGGACTCCAGTTCATGCCACTGGGACTCGGGTTCATGGCAGTGGGACTCGGGTTCATGGCACTGGGACTCGGGTTGATGACACTGGGATGGGTCAATGGCACTGGGATGTAGGTTCTTGGCACTGGGACTCAGGTTCATGGCACTTGGATGGGTTCATGGTTCTGGGACCCAGTTGTTGGCACTGGGACTCAGGTTCATGGCACTGGGACTCGATTGATGGCAATGTGACACAGGTTCATGGCACTGGGATGGGTCCATGGCACTGCGATTCGGGTTCATGGCAATGGGACCCTGGCTCATCGCACTGGGATGGGTTCATGGTGCTGGGACTCGGTTCATGACACTGGGATGGGTCAGTGGCACTGGAATGTGGGTTCTTGGCACTGGGACGCAGGTTCATGGCACCAGTACTCAGCTCATGGCAGTAGGACTCGGCTCATGGCATTGGGATGTGTCAATGGCACTGGAATGCGGGTTCTTGGCACTTGGACTCCGGTTCATGGAACTGGGACTCAGGTTAATGCACTGGAACTTGGTTCATGGAACTGGGACACGGTCGATGGCACTGGGACTCAGGTTCATGGCATTGGGATGGTTTCATGGCACTGGGAGTGGATTCATGTCACTGGGGCTCAGTTCATGGCACTGGGACTCAAGTTTATGGCACTGGGACTCAGGTTCATGGCACGGGGACTCTGGTTAATTGCACTGGGATGGGTTGATGGCACTTGGACTCGGTTGATGGCACTGGGACTCGGTTGATGACACTGGGACTTGGGTTCATGGCACTGGCACTTAGGTCCATGGCACTGGGATGCGGGTTCTTGGCAGTGGGACTCGTGTTCATGGCACGAGGGCTCGGCTCATGGCACTGGGACTCAAGTTCATTTAACTGTGACTCAGTTCATGGCACTGGGACTCGGGTTCATGGCACTGGGATGGGTTGATGGCACTAGGACTTGCTTGATGGCACTGGGACTCGGGTTGATGGCACTGGGACTCGGGTTGATGGCACTAGGACTTGCTTGATGGCACTGGGACTCGGGTTGATGGCACTGGGACTCGGGTTGATGGCACTGGAAAGGGTCAATGGCACCGGGATGCGGGTTCTTGTCACTGGGACTCAGGTCCATGGCACTGGGATGGGTCAATGGCACTGGGATGGTCATTGGCACTGGGATGCGGGTTCATGGCACTAGGATTTAGGTTTATGGCACTGGGACTCGCTTGATGGCACTGGGATGGGTCAATGGCACTGGGATGTGGGTTCTTGGCAGTGGGACCCGGCTGATGGCACTGGGATTCGGGTTGATGGCACTGGGACTCGTTTGATGACAATGAGACCCAGGATCATGGCACTGGGATGGATCCATGGCACTGGGACCCTGGCTTATCGCACTGAGATGGGTTCCTGGCACTGGGACTCGGTTCAAGGCACTGGGACACGGGTTCATGGCACTGGGATGGGTTCATAGCACTGGGGCTTGGCTTCATGGCACTGGGACCCTGGCTCATCGCAATGGGATGCGTTCACGGCACTGGGAATCGCTTCATGGCACTGAGACTCGGGTCCATGGCACTGGGATGGCCTCATGGCACTGGGGCTTGGGTTCATGCCACTGGGACTCGGGTTCATGGCATCGGGACTCGTGTTCATGGCACTGGGATGGGTCAATGGCACTGGGATGCGGGTTCTTGGCACTGGGACACGGGTTCATGGCACCGGGACTCGGCTCATGGCAGTAGGACCCGGCTCATGGCACTGGGACTCAAGTTTATGGCACTGGGACTCAGGTTCATGGCACGGGGACTCTGGTTAATTGCACTGGGATGGGTTGATGGCACTTGGACTCGGTTGATGGCACTGGGACTCGGTTGATGACACTGGGACTTGGGTTCATGGCACTGGGACTTAGGTCCATGGCACTGGGATGGGTCAATGGCACTGGGATGCGGGTTCTTGGCAGTGGGACTCGTGTTCATGGCACGAGGGCTCGGCTCATGGCACTGGGACTCAAGTTCATGTAACTGTGACTCAGTTCATGGCACTGGGACTCGGGTTCATGGCACTGGGATGGGTTGATGGCACTAGGACTTGCTTGATGGCACTGGGACTCGGGTTGATGGCACTGGGACTCGGGTTGATGGCACTGGGATGGGTCAATGGCACCGGGATGTGGGTTCTTGTCACTGGGACTCAGGTCCATGGCACTGGGATGGGTCAATGGCACTGGGATGGTCATTGGCACTGGGATGCGGGTTCATGGCACTAGGATTTAGGTTTATGGCACTGGGACTCGCTTGATGGCACTGGGATGGGTCAATGGCACTGGGATGTGGGTTCTTGGCAGTGGGACCCGGCTGATGGCACTGGGATTCGGGTTGATGGCACTGGGACTCGTTTGATGACAATGAGACCCAGGATCATGGCACTGGGATGGATCCATGGCACTGGGACCCTGGCTTATCGCACTGAGATGGGTTCTTGGCACTGGGACTCGGTTCAAGGCACTGGGACACGGGTTCATGGCACTGGGATGGGTTCATAGCACTGGGGCTTGGGTTCATGGCACTGGGACCCTGGCTCATCGCACTGGGATGGGTTCATGGCACTGGGAATCGGTTCATGGCACTGAGACTCGGGTCCATGGCACTGGGATGGCCTCATGGCACTGGGGCTTGGGTTCATGCCACTGGGACAAGGGTTCATGGCATCGGGACTCGTGTTCATGGCACTGGGATGGGTCAATGGCACTGGGATGCGGGTTCTTGGCACTGGGACACGGCTTCATGGCACCGGGACTCGGCTCATGGCAGTAGGACCCGGCTCATGGCACTGGGACTCAGGTCCATGGCACTGGGACTCGGGTTCATGGCAGTGGGACTTGGTTCGTGACACTGGGATGGGTTCATGGCACTGGGACACAGTTGATGGCACTGGGACTCGGGTTCATGGCACTGGGATGAGTCCATGGCACTGGGGCATGGGTTCATGGAACTGGGGCTCAGTTCATGGCACTGGGACTCAGGTTTATGGCACTGGGACTCAGGTTCATGGCACAGGGACTCTGTTTAATTGCACTCGGTTTGGTTGATGGCACTGGGACTCGGTTGATGGCACTGGGACTCGGTTGATGACAATGGGACTTGGGTTCATGGCGCTGGGACTTAGGTCCATGGCACTGGGATGGGTCGATGGTACTGGGATGTGGGTTCTTGGGAGTGGGACTCGTGTTCATGGCACTAAGGCTCGGCTCATGGCACTGGGACACAGGTTCATGTAACTGTGACTCAGTTCATGGCACTGGCACTCGGGTTCACGGCACTGGGATGGGTTGATGGCACTCGGACTTGCTTGATGGCACTGGGACTCGGGTTGATGGCACTGGGATGGGTCAATGGCACTGGGATGTGGGTTCTTGGCACTGGGACTCAGGTCCATGGCACTGGGATGGGTCAATGGCACTGGGATGCGGGTTCTTGGCAGTGGGACTCGTGGTCATGTAACTGTGACTCAGTTCATGGCACTGGGACTGGGGTTCATTGAACTAAGACTCGGCTCATGGCACTGGGATTCAGGTTCATGCCACTTGGATGGGTACATAGCACTGGGACCCAGTTGATGGCACTGGGACTCGGGTTCATGGCATTGGGACTCGGTTGATGGCGCTGGGATGGGACCATGGCACTGGGACCCTGGCTCATCGCACTGGGATGGGTTCATGGTGCTGGGACTGGGTTCTTGGCACTGGGATGTGTTCATAGCACTAGGATGGCTTCATGGCACTGGGACTTGGGTCCATGGCACTGGGATGGCCACATGGCACTGGGGCTTGGGTTCATGGCACTGGGATGGGTTCATGGTACTGGGACTCGGTTCATGGCACTGGGATGGGTTGATGGCACTGGGACTTGGTTGATGGCACTGGGACTCGGGTTCATGGCACAGGCACTCGTGTTCATGGCACTGGAATGCGGGTTCTTGGCACTGGGACTCGGGTTCATGGCACCAGGACTCAGCTCATGGCAGTAGGACTTTTCTCATGGCACTGGGATGGGTCAATGGCACTGGAATGCGGGTTCTTGGCACTTGGACTCCAGTTCATGCCACTGGGACTCGGGTTCATGGCAGTGGGACTCGGGTTCATGGCACTGGGACTCGGGTTGATGACACTGGGATGGGTCAATGGCACTGGGATGTAGGTTCTTGGCACTGGGACTCAGGTTCATGGCACTTGGATGGGTTCATGGTTCTGGGACCCAGTTGTTGGCACTGGGACTCAGGTTCATGGCACTGGGACTCGGTTGATGGCAATGTGACACAGGTTCATGGCACTGGGATGGGTCCATGGCACTGCGATTCGGGTTCATGGCAATAGGACCCTGGCTCATCGCACTGGGATGGGTTCATGGTGCTGGGACTCGGTTCATGACACTGGGATGGGTCAGTGGTACTGGAATGTGGGTTCTTGGCACTGGGACGCAGGTTCATGGTACCAGTACTCAGCTCATGGCAGTAGGACTCGGCTCATGGCATTGGGATGTGTCAATGGCACTGGAATGCGGGTTCTTGGCACTTGGACTCCGGTTCATGGAACTGGGACTCAGGTTAATGCACTGGAACTTGGTTCATGGAACTGGGACACGGTCGATGGCACTGGGACTCAGGTTCATGGCATTGGGATGGTTTCATGGCACTGGGACGTGGATTCATGTCACTGGGGCTCAGTTCATGGCACTGGGACTCAAGTTTATGGCACTGGGACTCAGGTTCATGGCACGGGGACTCTGGTTAATTGCACTGGGATGGGTTGATGGCACTTGGACTCGGTTGATGGCACTGGAACTCGGTTGATGACACTGGGACTTGGGTTCATGGCACTGGCACTTAGGTGCATGGCACTGGGATGCGGTTTCTTGGCAGTGGGACTCGTGTTCATGGCACGAGGGCTCGGCTCATGGCACTGGGACTCAAGTTCATTTAACTGTGACTCAGTTCATGGCACTGGGACTCGGGTTCATGGCACTGGGATGGGTTGATGGCACTAGGACTTGCTTGATGGCACTGGGACTCGGGTTGATGGCACTGGGACTCGGGTTGATGGCACTGGGATGGGTCAATGGCACCGGGATGCGGGTTCTTGTCACTGGGACTCAGGTCCATGGCACTGGGATGGGTCAATGGCACTGTGATGGTCATTGGCACTGGGATGCGGGTTCATGGCACTAGGATTTAGGTTTATGGCACTGGGACTCGCTTGATGGCACTGGGATGGGTCAATGGCACTGGGAAGTGGGTTCTTGGCAGTGGGACCCGGCTGATGGCACTGGGATTCGGGTTGATGGCACTGGGACTCGTTTGATGACAATGAGACCCAGGATCATGGCACTGGAATGGATCCATGGCACTGGGACCCTGGCTTATCGCACTGAGATGGGTTCTTGGCACTGGGACTCGGTTCAAGGCACTGGGACACGGGTTCATGGCACTGGGATGGGTTCATAGCACTAGGGCTTGGGTTCATGGCACTGGGACCCTGGCTCATCGCAATGGGATGCGTTCATGGCACTGGGAATCGGTTCATGGCACTGAGACTCGGGTCCATGGCACTGGGATGGCCTCATGGCACTGGTGCTTGGGTTCATGCCACTGGGACTCGGGTTCATGGCATCGGGACTCGTGTTCATGGCACTGGGATGGGTCAATGGCACTGGGATGCGGGTTCTTGGCACTGGGACACGGGTTCATGGCACCGGGACTCGGCTCATGGCAGTAGGACCCGGCTCATGGCACTGGGACTCAGGTTCATGGCACGGGGACTCTGGTTAATTGCACTGGGATGGGTTGATGGCACTTGGACTCGTTTGAAGGCACTGGGACTCGGTTGATGACACTGGGACTTGGGTTCATGGCACTGGGACTTAGTTCCATGGCACTGGGATGGGTCAATGGCACTGGGATGCGGGTTCTTGGCAGTGGGACTCGTGTTCATGGCACGAGGGCTCGGCTCATGGCACTGGGACTCAAGTTCATTTAACTGTGACTCAGTTCATGGCACTGGGACTCGGGTTCATGGCACTGGGATGGGTCAATGGCACCAGGATGCGGGTTCTTGTCACTGGGACTCAGGTCCATGGCACTGGGATGGGTCAATGGCACTGGGATGGTCATTGGCACTGGGATGCGGGTTCATGGCACTAGGATTTAGGTTTATGGCACTGGGACTCGCTTGATGGCACTGGGATGGGTCAATGGCACTGGGATGTGGGTTCTTGGCAGTGGGACCCGGCTGATGGCACTGGGATTCGGGTTGATGGCACTGGGACTCGTTTGATGACAATGAGACCCAGGATCATGGCACTGGGATGGATCCATGGCACTGGGACCCTGGCATATCGCACTGAGATGGGTTCCTGGCACTGGGACTCGGTTCAAGGCACTGGGACACGGGTTCATGGCACTGGGATGGGCTCATAGCACTGGGGCTTGGGTTCATGGCACTGGGATCCTGGCTCATCGCAATGGGATGCGTTCATGGCACTGGGAATCGGTTCATGGCACTGAGACTCGGGTCCATGGCACTGGGATGACCTCATGGCACTGGGGCTTGGGTTCATGCCACTGGGACAAGGGTTCATGGCATCGGGACTCGTGTTCATGGCACTGGGATGGGTCAATGGCACTGGGATGCGGGTTCTTGGCACTGGGACACGGGTTCATGGCACCGGGACTCGGCTCATGGCAGAAGGACCCGGCTCATGGCACTGGGACTCAAGTTTATGGCACTGGGACTCAGGTTCATGGCACGGGGACTCTGGTTAATTGCACTGGGATGGGTTGATGGCACTTGGACTCGGTTGATGGCACTGGGACTCGGTTGATGACACTGGGACTTGGGTTCATGGCATTGGGACTTAGGTCCATGGCACTGGGATGGGTCAATGGCACTGGGATGCGGGTTCTTGGCAGTGGGACTCGTGTTCATGGCACGAGGGCTCGGCTCATGGCACTGGGACTCAAGTTCATTTAACTGTGACTCAGTTCATGGCACTGGGACTCGGGTTCATGGCACTGGGATGGGTCAATGGCACCAGGATGCGGGTTCTTGTCACTGGGACTCAGGTCCATGGCACTGGGATGGGTCAATGGCACTGGGATGGTCATTGGCACTGGGATGCGGGTTCATGGCACTAGGATTTAGGTTTATGGCACTGGGACTCGCTTGATGGCACTGGGATGGGTCAATGGCACTGGGATGTGGGTTCTTGGCAGTGGGACCCGGCTGATGGCACTGGGATTCGGGTTGATGGCACTGGGACTCGTTTGATGACAATGAGACCCAGGATCATGGCACTGGGATGGATCCATGGCACTGGGACCCTGGCATATCGCACTGAGATGGGTTCCTGGCACTGGGACTCGGTTCAAGGCACTGGGACACGGGTTCATGGCACTGGGATGGGCTCATAGCACTGGGGCTTGGGTTCATGGCACTGGGATCCTGGCTCATCGCAATGGGATGCGTTCATGGCACTGGGAATCGGTTCATGGCACTGAGACTCGGGTCCATGGCACTGGGATGACCTCATGGCACTGGGGCTTGGGTTCATGCCACTGGGACAAGGGTTCATGGCATCGGGACTCGTGTTCATGGCACTGGGATGGGTCAATGGCACTGGGATGCGGGTTCTTGGCACTGGGACACGGGTTCATGGCACCGGGACTCGGCTCATGGCAGAAGGACCCGGCTCATGGCACTGGGACTCAAGTTTATGGCACTGGGACTCAGGTTCATGGCACGGGGACTCTGGTTAATTGCACTGGGATGGGTTGATGGCACTTGGACTCGGTTGATGGCACTGGGACTCGGTTGATGACACTGGGACTTGGGTTCATGGCATTGGGACTTAGGTCCATGGCACTGGGATGGGTCAATGGCACTGGGATGCGGGTTCTTGGCAGTGGGACTCGTGTTCATGGCACTAGGGCTCGGCTCATGGCACTGGGACTCAAGTTCATGTAACTGTGACTCAGTTCATGGCACTGGGACTCGGGTTCATGGCACTGGGATGGGTTGATGGCACTAGGACTTGCTTGATGGCACTGGGACTCGGGTTGATGGCACTGGGACTCGGGTTGATGGCACTGGGATGGGTCAATGGCATCGGGATGCGGGTTTGTGTCACTGGGACTCAGGTCCATGGCACTGGGATGGGTCAATGGCACTGGGATGGTCATTGGCACTGGGATGCGGGTTCATGGCACTAGGATTTAGGTTTATGACACTGGGACTCGCTTGATGGCACTGGGATGGGTCAATGGCACTGGGATGTGGGTTCTTGGCAGTGGGACCCGGCTGATGGCACTGGGATTCGGGTTGATGGCACTGGGACTCGTTTGATGACAATGAGACCCAGGATCATGGCACTGGGATGGATCCATGGCACTGGGACCCTGGCCTATCGCACTGAGATGGGTTCCTGGCACTGGGACTCGGTTCAAGGCACTGGGACACGGGTTCATGGCACTGGGATGGGTTCATAGCACTGGGGCTTGGCTTCATGGCACTGGGACCCTGGCTCATCGCAATGGGATGCGTTCATGGCACTGGGAATCGCTTCATGGCACTGAGACTCGGGTCCATGGCACTGGGATGTCCTCATGGCACTGGGGCTTGGGTTCATGCCACTGGGACTCGGGTTCATGGCATCGGGACTCGTGTTCATGGCACTGGGATGGGTCAATGGCACTGGGATGCGGGTTCTTGGCACTGGGACACGGGTTCATGGCACCGGGACACGGCACATGGCAGTAGGACCCGGCTCATGGCACTGGGACTCAAGTTTATGGCACTGGGACTCAGGTTCATGGCACGGGGACTCTGGTTAATTGCACTGGGATGGGTTGATGGCACTTGGACTCGGTTGATGGCACTGGGACTCGGTTGATGACACTGGGACTTGGGTTCATGGCACTGGGACTTAGGTCCATGGCACTGGGATGGGTCAATGGCACTGGGATGCGGGTTCTTGGCAGTGGGACTCGTGTTCATGGCACGAGGGCTCGGCTCATGGCACTGGGACTCAAGTTCATGTAACTGTGACTCAGTTCATGGCACTGGGACTCGGGTTCATGGCACTGGGATGGGTTGATGGCACTAGGACTTGCTTGATGGCACTGGGACTCGGGTTGATGGCACTGGGACTCGGGTTGATGGCACTGGGATGTGTCAATGGCACCAGGATGCGGGTTCTTGTCACTGGGACTCAGGTCCATGGCACTGGGATGGGTCAATGGCACTGGGATGGTCATTGGCACTGTGATGCGGGTTCATGGCACTAGGATTTAGGTTTATGGCACTGGGACTCGCTTGATGGAACTGGGATGGGTCAATGGCACTGGGATGTGGGTTCTTGGCAGTGGGACCCGGCTGATGGCACTGGGATTCGGGTTGATGGCACTGGGACTCGTTTGATGACAATGAGACCCAGGATCATGGCACTGGGATGGATCCATGGCACTGGGACCCTGGCTTATCGCACTGAGATGGGTTCCTGGCACTGGGACTCGGTTCATGGCACTGGGACACGGGTTCATGGCACTGGGATGGGTTCATAGCACTGGGGCTTGGCTTCATGGCACTGGGACCCTGGCTCATCGCAATGGGATGCGTTCATGGCACTGGGAATCGGTTCATGGCACTGAGACTCGGGTCCATGGCACTGGGATGGCCTCATGGCACTGGGGCTTGGGTTCATGCCACTGGGACTCGGGTTCATGGCATCGGGACTCGTGTTCATGGCACTGGGATGGGTCAATGGCACTGGGATGCGGGTTCTTGGCACTGGGACACGGCTTCATGGCACCGGGACTCGGCTCATGGCAGTAGGACCCGGCTCATGGCACTGGGACTCAGGTCCATGGCACTGGGACTCGGGTTCATGGCAGTGGGACTTCGTTCGTGGCACTGGGATGGGTTCATGGCACTGGGACACAGTTGATGGCACTGGGACTCAGGTTCATGGCACTGAGATGAGTCCATGGAACTGGGGCATGGGTTCGTGGCACTGGGGCTCAGTTCATGGCACTGGGACTCAGGTTTATGGCACTGGGACTCGGGTTCATGGCACAGGGACTCTGGTTAATTGCACTGGGTTGGGTTGATGGCACTGGGACTCAGGGTCATGTAACTGTGACTCGGGTTCATGGCACTGGGACTCGGGTTCATGGCACTGGGATGGGTTGATGGCACTAGGACTTGCTTGATGGCACTGGGACTCGGGTTGATGGCACTGGGATGGGTCAATGGCACCGGGATGCGTGTTCTTGGCACTGTGATTCAGGTCCATGGCACTGGGATGGGTCAATGGCACTGGGATGCGGGTTCATGGCAGTGGGACTCGTGGTCATGGCACTAGGGCTCAGCTCATGGCACTGTGACTCTGGTTCATGTAACTGTGACTCAGTTCATGGCACTGGGACTGGGGTTCATGGCACTAAGACTCGGCTCATGGCACTGGGATTCAGGTTCATGCCACTTGGATGGGTTCATGGCACTGGGACCCAGTTGATGGCACTGGGATTCGGGTTCATGGCATTGGGACTCGGTTGATGGCGCTGGGATGGGTCCATTGCACTGGGACCCTGGCTCATCGCACTGGGATGGGTTCATGGTGCTGGGACTGGGTTCTTGGCACTGGGATGGGTTCATAGCACTAGGATGGCTTCATGGCACTGGGACTTGGGTCCATGGCACTGGGATGGCCTCATGGCACTGGGGCTTGGGTTCATGGCACTGGGATGGGTTCATGGTACTGGGACTCGTGTTCATGGCACTGGGATGGGTCAATGGCACTGGAATGCGGGTTCTTGGCACTGGGACTCGGGTTCATGGCACCAGGACTCAGCTCATGGCAAAAGGACTTTTCTCATGGCACTGGGATGGGTCAATGGCACTGGAATGCGGGTTCTTGGCACTTGGACTCCAGTTCATGCCACTGGGACTCGGGTTCATGGCAGTGGGACTCGGGTTCATGGCACTGGGACTCGGGTTGATGACACTGGGATGGGTCAGTGGCACTGGGATGTAGGTTCTTGGCACTGGGACTCAGGTTCATGGCACTTGGATGGGTTCATGGTTCTGGGACCCAGTTGATGGCACTGGGACTCAGGTTCATGGCACTGGGACTCGGTTGATGGCAATGTGACACAGGTTCAGGGCACTGGGATGGGTCCATGGCACTGCGATTCGGGTTCATGGCAATGGGACCCTGGCTCATCGCACTGGGATGGGTTCATGGTGCTGGGACTTGGTTCATGGCACTGGGACTCGTGTTCATGGCACTGGGATGGGTCAGTGGCACTGGAATGTGGGTTCTTGGCACTGGGACGCAGGATCATGGCACCAGTACTCAGCTCATGGCAGTAGGACTAGGCTCATGGCATTGGGATGTGTCAATGGCACTGGAATGCGATTTCTTGGCACTTGGACTCCGGTTATGGAATTGGGACTCGGGTTAATGCACTGGGACTTGGTTCATGGAACTGGGACTCGGTTGATGGCACTGGGACTCAGGTTCATGGCATTGGGATGGTTTCATGGCACTGGGACATGGATTCATGTCACTGGGGCTCAGGTCATGGCACTGGGACTCAAGTTTATGGCACTGGGACTCAGGTTCATGGCACGTGGACTCTGGTTAATTGCACTGGGATGGGTTGATGGCACTGGGATTCGGTTGATGGCAATGGGACACAGGTGCATGGCACTGGGATGGGTCCATGGCACTGCGATTCGGGTTCATGGCACGGGGACTCTGGTTAATTGCACTGGGATGGGTTGAAGGCACTGGGACTCGGTTGATGGCACAGGGACTCAGGTTCATGGCACTAGGATGGGTCAATGGCACTGGGATGCGGGTTCTTGGCAGTGGGACTCGTGGTCATGGCACTAGAGCTCAGCTCATGGCACTGGGTCTCTGGTTCATGTAACTGTGACTCAGTTCATGGCACTGGGACACGGGTTCATGGCACTAAGACTCGGCTCATGGCACTGGGATTCAGGTTCATGCCACTTGGATGGGTTCATGGCACTGGGACCCAGTTGATGGCACTGGGACTCGGGGTCATGGCATTGGGACTCGGTTGATGGCGCTGGGATGGGTCCATTGCACTGGGACCCTGGCGCATCGCACTGGGATGGGTTCATGGTGCTGGGACTGGGTTCTTGGCACTGGGATGGGTTCATAGCACTAGGATGGCTTCATGGCACTGGGACTTGGGTCCATGGCACTGGGATGGCCTCATGGCACTGGGGCTTGGGTTCATGGCACTGGGATGGGTTCATGGTACTGGGACTCGGTTCATGGCACTGGGAAAGGGTTGATGGCACTGGGACTCAGTTGATGGCACTGGGATTCAGGTTCATGGCAGTGGGACTTGTGTTCATGGCACTGGGATGGGTCAATGGCACTGGAATGCGGGTTCTTGGCACTGGGACTCGGGTTCATGGCACCAGGACTCAGCTCATGGCAGTAGGACTTTTCTCATGGCACTGGGATGGGTCAATGGCACTGGAATGCGGGTTCTTGGCACTTGGACTCCAGTTCATGCCACTGGGACTCGGGTTCATGGCAGTGGGACTCGGGTTCATGGCACTGGGACTCGGGTTGATGACACTGGGATGGGTCAATGGCACTGGGATGTAGGTTCTTGGCACTGGGACTCAGGTTCATGGCACTTGGATGGGTTCATGGTTCTGGGACCCAGTTGATGGCACTGGGACTCAGGTTCATGGCACTGGGACTCGGTTGATGGCAATGGGACACAGGTTCATGGCACTGGGATGGGTCCATGGCACTGCGATTTGGGTTCATGGCAATGGGACCCTGGCTCATCGCACTGGGATGGGTTCATGGTGCTGGGACTCGGTTCATGGCACTGGGACTCGTGTTCATGGCACTGGGATGGGTCAGTGGCACTGGAATGTGAGTTCTTGGCACTGGGACGCAGGTTCATGGCACCAGTACTCAGCTCATGGCAGTAGGACTCGGCTCATGGCATTGGGATGTGTCAATGGCACTGGAACGCGGGTTCCTGGCACTTGGACTCCGGTTCATGGAACTGGGACTCAGGTTAATGCACTGGGACTTGGTTCATGGAACTGGGACACGGTTGATGGCACTGGGACTCAGGTTCATGGCATTGGGAAGGTTTCATGGCACTGGGACGTGGATTCATGTCACTGGGGCTCAGTTCATGGCACTGGGACTCAAGATTATGGCACTGGGACTCAGGTTCATGGCACGGGGACTCTGGTTAATTGCACTGGGATGGGTTGATGGCACTTGGACTCGGTTGATGGCACTGGGACTCGGTTGATGACACTGGGACTTGGGTTCATGGCACTGGGACTCAGGTCCATGGCACTGGGATGGGTCAATGGCACTGGGATGCGGGCTCTTGGCAGTGGGACTCGTGTTCATGGCACTAGGGCTCGGCTCATGGCACTGGGACTCAGGTTCATGTAACTGTGACTCCGTTCATGGCACTGGGACTCGGGTTCATGGCACTGGGATGGGTTGATGGCACTAGGACTTGCTTGATGGCACTGGGAGTCGGGTTGATGGCACTGGGACTCGGGTTGATGGCACTGGGATGGGTCAATGGCACCGGGATGCGGGTTCTTGTCACTGGGACTCAGGTCCATGGAACTGGGACTCAGGTTAATGCACTGGGACTTGGTTCATGGAACTGGGACATGGTTGATGGCACTGGGACTCGGTTGATGGCACTAGGACTCGGTTGATGACACTGGGACTTGGGTTCATGGCATTGGGATGGGATCATAGCACTAGGATGGGTTCATGGCACTGGGACTTGGGTCCATGGCACTGGGGTGGCCTCATGGCACTGGGGCATGGGTTCATGGCACTGGGATGAGTCCATATTACTGCGACTCGTTTCATGGCTCTGGGATGGGTTGATGTCACTGGGCCTCGGTTGGTGGCACTGGGTCCCGGGTTCATGGCAATAGGACTCATGTTCATGGCACTGAGTTGGGTCAATGGCACTGGAATGCGGGTTCTTGGCACTTGGACTCCGGTTCATGGCACTGGGACTCAGGTTCATGGCACTGGGACTCAGTTCATGGCAGTGGGACTCGGGTTCACGGCACTGGGATGGGTTCATGGCACTGGGACATGGTTGATGGCACTGGGACTCAGCTTCATGGCACTAGGATGGGTCCATGGCACTGGGGCATGGGTTCATGGTTTGTGGGCTATGTTTATGGCACTGGGACTCAGTTTATGGCACTGGGATGGTCATTGGCACTGGGATGCGGGTTCATGGCACTAGGACGTAGGTTTACGGCACTGGGACTCGCTTGATGGCACTGGGACTCGGGTTCATGTCACTGGGATGGGTCAATGGCACTGGGATGCGGGTTCTTGGCAGTGGGACTCGGGTTCCTGGCACTAGGACTCAGCTCATGGCACTGGGACTCAGGTTCATGTAACTGCGACTCAGTTCATGGCACTGGGACTGGGGTTCATGGAACTGGGATGGGTTCATGGCACTGGGACACGGTTGATGGCACTGGGACTCAGGATCATGGCACTGGGATGGGTCCATGGCACTGGGGCATGGGTTCATGGCACTGGGGCTCAGTTCATGGCACTGGGACTCAGGTTTATGGAACTGGGACTCAGGTTCATGGCACGGGGACTCTGGTTAATTGCACTGGGTTGGGTTGATGGCACTTTGACTCGGTTGATGGCACTGGGACTCGATTGATGACACTGGGACTTGGGTTCATGTCACTGGGACTTAGGTCCATGGCACTGGGATGGGTCAATGGCACAGGGATGCGGGTTCTTGGTAGTGGGACTCGTGCTCATGGCACTGGGTCTCAGGTTTATGTAGCTGTGACTCAGTTCATGGCACTAGGACTCAGTTCATGGCACTGGGATGTGTTCATGGCACTAGGACTCGATTGATGGCACTGGGACTCGGGTTAATGGCACTGGGACTCGTGTTGATGGCACTGGGATGGGTCAATGGCACTGGGATGTATGTTCTTGTCAATGGGACTCAGGTTCATGGCACTAAAACTCGGCTCATGGCACTGGGACTGAGGTTCATGGCACTTGGATGGGTTCATGCAACTGGGACCCAGTTGATGGCACTGGGACTCAGGTTCATGGCATTGGGACTCGGTTGATGGCAATGGGACACAGGTTCATGGCATTGGGATGGGTCCATGGCACTCGGATTCGGGTTCATGGCACTGGGAACCTGGCTCATCGCACTGGGATGGGTTCATGGTGCTGGGACTGGGTTCATGGCATTGGGACCCGTGTTCATGGCGCTGGGATGGGTTGATGGCACTAGGACTTGCTTGATGGCACTGGGACTCGGGTTGCTGGCACTGGGACTCAGGCTGATGGCACTGGGATGGGTCAATGGGACTGGGATGCGGGTTCTTGGCACTGGGACTCAGGTCCATGGCACTGGGATGGGTCAATGGCACTGGGATGCGGGTTCTTGGCAGTGGGACTCGTGGTCATGGCACTAGGGCTCAGCTCATGGCACTGGGACTCTGGTTCATGTAACTGTGACTCAGTTCATGGCACTGGGACTGGGGTTCATGGCACTAAGACTCGGCTCATGGCACTGGGATTCAGGTTCATGCCACTTGGATGGGTACATGGCACTGGGACCCAGTTGATGGCACTGGGATTCGGGTTCATGGCATTGGGACTCGGTTGATGGCGCTGGGATGGGCCCATGGCACTGGGTTCCTGGCTCATCGCACTGGGATGGGTTCATGGTGCTGGGACTGGGTTCTTGGCACTGGGATGGGTTCATAGCACTAGGATGGCTTCATGGCACTGGGACTGGGTCCATGGCACTGGGATGGCCTCATGGCACTGGGGCTCGGTAAATGGCACTGGGATGGGTTCATGGTACTGGGACTCGGTTCATGTCACTGGGATGGGTTGATGGCACTGGGACTCGGTTGATGGCACTGGGACTCGGGTTCATGGCACCAGGACTCGTGTTAATGGCACTGGGATGGGTCAATGGCACTGGAATGCGGGTTCTTGGCACTGGGACTCGGGTTCATGGCACCAGGACTCAGCTCATGGCAGTAGCACCTTTCTCATGGCACTGGGATGGGTCAATGGCACTGGAATGCGGGTTCTTGGCACTTGGACTCCAGTTCATGCCACTGGGACTCGGGTTCATGGCAGTGGGACTCGGGTTCATGGCACTGGGACTCGGGTTGATGACACTGGGATGGGTCAATGGCACTGGGATGTAGGTTCTTGGCACTGGGACTCAGGTTCATGGCACTTGGATGGGCTCATGGTTCTGGGACCCAGTTGATGGCACTGGGACTCAGGTTCATGGCACTGGGACTCGGTTGATGGCAATGGGACACAAGTTCATGGCACTGGGATGGGTCCATGGCACTGCGATTCGGGTTCATGGCAATGGGACCCAGGCTCATCGCACTGGGATGGGTTCATGGTGCTGGGACTCGGTTCATGGCACTGGGACTCGTGTGCATGGCACTGGGATGGGTCAGTGGCACTGGAATGTGAGTTCTTGGCACTGGGACGCAGGTTCATGTCACCAGTACTCAGCTCATGGCAGTAGGACTCGGCTCATGGCATTGGGATGTGTCAATGGCACTGGAATGCGGGTTCTTGGCACTTGGACTCCGGTTCATGGAACTGAGACTCAGGTTAATGCACTGGGACTTGGTTCATGGAACTGGGACATGTTTGATGGCACTGGGACTCGGTTGATGGCACTGGGACTCGGTTGATGACACTGGGACTTGGGTTCATGGCACTGGGATGGGATCATAGCACCATGATGGGTTCATGGCACTGGGACCTGGGTCCATGGCACTGGGGTGGCCTCATGGCACTGCGGCTTGGGTTCATGGCACTGGGATGAGTCCATGGTACTGGGACTCGGTTCATGGCTCTGGGATGGGTTGAGGGCACTGGGCCTCGGTTGATGGCACTGGGACCCGGGTTCATGGCAATGGGACTCATGTTCATGGCACTGAGATGGGTCAATGGCACTGGAATGCGGGTTCTTGGCACTTGGACTCTCGTTCATGGCACTGGGACTCAGGTTCATGGCACTGGGACTCAGGTTCATGGCACTGGGACTCAGTTCATGGCAGTGGGACTCGGGTTCATGGCACTGGGTTGGGTTCATGGCACTAGGACACGGTTGATGGCACTGGGACTCTGGTTCATGGCACTAGGATGGGTCCATGGCACTGGGGCATGGGTTCATGTTTCGTGGGCTCGGTTTATGGCACAGGGACTCAGTTCATGGCACTGGGACTCAGTTCATGGCAGTGGGACTTGGGTTCATGTCACTGGGATGGGTCAATGGCACTGGGATGGTCATTGGCACTGGGATGCGGGTTCATGGCACTAGGACTTAGGTTTATGGCACTGGGACTCGCTTGATGGCACTGGGATGCGGGTTCATGTCACTGGTATGGGTCAATGGCACTGGGATGCGGGTTCTTGGCAGTGCGACTCGGGTTCCTGGCACTAGGACTCAGCTCATGGCACTGGGACTCAGGTTCATGTAACTGCGACTCAGTTCATGGCACTGGGACTCGGGTTCATGGCACTGGGATGGGTTCATGGCACTGGGACTCAATGGATGGCAGTGGGACTTGGGTTGATGGCACTGGGACTCAGTTGATGGCACTGGGACTCGGGTACATGGCAGTGGGGCACGGTACATGGCACTGGGACTCAGGTTCATGGCACTGGGATGGGTTCCTGGCACTGGGATTCGGTTGATGGAACTGGGACTCGGGATCATGGCACCGGGACTCGGCTCATGGCAGTAGGACACGGCTCATGGCACTAGGATGGTTTTGTGGCACTGGGACTCGGGTTCATGGCAGTGGGCCTCGGTCCATGGCACTGGGATGGGTTCATGGCACTGTGACACGGTTGATGGCACTGGGACTAAGGTTGATGGCATTGTGATGTGTCCATGGAACTGGGGAAGGGGTTCATGGCAGTGGGGCTCACTTCATGGCACTGGGACTCAGGTTTATGGCACTGGGACTCAGGTTCATGGCACGGGGACTCTGGTTAATTGCACTGGGATGGGTTGATGGCACTGGGACTCGGTTGATGGCACTGGGACTCGGTTGATGACACTGGGACTTGGGTTCATGTCACTGGGACTTAGGTCCATGGCACTGGGATGGGTCAATGGCACTGGGATGCGGGTTCTTGGTAGTGGGACTCGTGTTCATGGCACTGGGTGTCAAGTTTAGGTGACTGTGACACAGTTCATGGCACTGGGATGGGTTCATGGCACTAGGACTCGATTGATGGCACTGGGACTCGGGTTCATGGCACTGGGACTCGGGTTGATGGCACTGGGATGGGTCAATGGCACTGGGATGTATGTTCTTGTCAATGGGACTCAGGTTCATGGCACTAAGATTCGGCTCATGGCACTGGGACTCAGGTTCATGGCACTTGGATGGGTTCATGGCACTGGGACCCAGTTGATGGCACTGGGAGTCAGGTTCATGGCATTGGGACTCGGTTGATGGCAATAGGACACAGGTTCATGGCACTGGGATGGGTCCATGGCACTGCGATTCGGGTTCATGGCACTGGGACCCTGGCTCATCGCACTGGGATGGGTTCATGGTGCTGGGACTCGGTTCCTGGCACTGGGACTCGTGTTCATGGCACTGGGATGGGTCCATGGCACTGGAATGTGGGTTCTTGGCCCTGAGACCCGGGTTCATGGCACCAGGACTCAGCTCATGGCAGTAGGACTCGGCCCATGGCATTGGGATGTGTCAATGGCACTGGAATGCGGATTGCTGGCACTTGGACTCCGGTTCATGGAGCTGGGACTCAGGTTAATGCACTGAGACTTGGTTCATGGAACTGGGACACGGTTGATGGCACTGGGACTCAGGTTCATGTCATTGGATGGGTCCATGGCACTGGGACGTGGGTTCATGGCACTTCGGCTCAGTTCATGGCACTGGGACTCAGGTTTATAGCACTGGGACCCAGGTTCACGGCACGGGGACTCTGGTTAATTGCACTGGGATGGGTTGATGGCACTGGGACTCGGTTGATGGCACTGGGACTCGGTTGATGACACTGGGACTTGGGTTCATGACACTGGGACTCAGGTCCATGGCACTGGGATGGGTCAATGGCACTGGGATGTGTGTTCTTGGCAGTGGGACCCGGCTGATGGCACTGGGACTCGGGTTGATGAAACTGGGACTCGTTTGATTACAATGAGACCCAGGATCATGGCACTGGGATGGATCCATGGCACTGGGACCCTGGCTTATCGCACTGAGATGGGTTCAGGGCACTGGGACTCGGTTCATGGCACTGGGACACGGGTTCATGGCACTGGGATGGGTTCATAGCACTGGGGCTTGGGTTCATGGCACTGATACTCAGGTCCATGGCACTGGGATGGCCTCATGGCAATGGGGCTTGGGTTCATGCCACTGGGACTCGGGTTCATGGCATCGGGACTCGTGTTCATGGCACTGGGATGGGTCAATAGCACTGGGGTGCGGGTTCTTGGCACTGCGACACGGGTTCATGGCACCGGGATTCGGCTCATGGCAGTAGGACCCGGCTCATGGCACTGGGACTAAGGCCCATGGCACTGGGATTCGGGTTCATGGCAGTGGGACTCGGTTCATGGCACTGGGATGGGTTCATGGCACTGCGACACAGTTAATGGCACTGGGACTCGGGTTCTTGGCACTGGGATGGGTCCATGGCACTGGGGCATGGGTTCATGGCACTGGGGCTCAATTCATGATACTGGGACTCAGGTTTATGGCACTGGGACTCAGGTTCATGGCACGGGGACTCTGGTTAATTGCACTGGGATGGATTGATGGCACTTGGACTCGGTTGATGGCACTGGGACTCGGTTGATGACACTGGGACTTGGGATCATGGCACTGGGACTTAGGTCCATGGCACTGGGATGGGTCAATGGCACTGGGATGCGGGTTCTTGGCAGCAGGACTCGTGTTCATGGTACTAGGGCTTGGCTCATGGCACTGGGACTCAGGTTCATGTAACTGTGACTCAGTTCATGGCACTGGGACTCGGGTTCATGGCACTGGGATGGGTTGATGGCACTAGGACTTGCTTGATGGCACTGGGACTCGGGTTGATGGCACTGGGACTCGGGTTGATGGCACTGGGATGGGTCAATGGCACCGGGATGCGGGTTCTTGGCACTGGGACCCAGGTCCATGGCACTGGGATGGTTCAATGGCACTGGGATGTAGGTTCTTGGCACTGGGACTCAGGTTCATGGCACTTGGATGGGTTCATGGCACTGGGACCCAGTTGATGGCACTGGGACTCAGGTTCATGGCACTGGGACTCGGCTGATGGCAATGGAACACAGGTTCATGGCACTGGGATGGGTCCATGGCACTGGGATTCGGATTCATGTCACTGGGACCCTGGCTCATCGCACTGGGATGGGTCCATGGTGCTGGGATGCGGTTCATGGCACTGGGACTCGTGTTCATGGCACTGGGATGGGTCAGTGGCACTGGAATGTGGGTTCTTGGCACTGGGACTCAGGTTCATGACACCAATACTCAGCTCATGGCTGTAGGACTCGGCCCATGGCATTGGGATGTGTCAATGGCACTGGAATGCGTGTTCTTAGCACTTGGACTCCGGTTCATGGAACTGGGACTCAGGTTAATGCACTGGGACTTGGTTCATGGAACTGGGACACGGTTGATGGCACTGGGACTCAGGTTCATGGCATTGGGATGGGTCCATGGCACTGGGACGTTGATTCATGGCACTGGGGCTCAGTTCATGGCACTGGGATTCATGTTTATGGCACTGGGACTCAGGTTCACGGCACAGAGAATCTGGTTAATTGCACTGGTATGGGTTGATGGCACTGGGACTCGGTTGATGGCACTGGGACTCGGTTGATGACACTGTGACTTGGGTTCATGGCACTGGGACTTAGGTCCATGGCACTGGGATGGGTCAATGGCACTGGGATGCAGGTTCTTGGCAGTGGGACTCGTGTTCATGGCACTAGGGCTCGGCTCATGGCACTGGGACTCAGGTTCATGTAACTGTGACTCAGTTCATGGCACTGGGACTCGGGTTCATGGCACTGGGATGGGTCAATGGCACCGGGATGCGGGTTCTTGGCACTGGGACTCAGGTCCATGGCACTGGGATGGTTCAATGGCAGTGGGATGTGGGTTCTTGGCAGTGGGACTCGTGGTCATGGCACTAGGGCTCAGCTCATGGCACTGGGACTCTGGTTCATGTAACTGTGACTCAGTTCATGGCACTGGGACTGGGGTTCATGGCACTAAGACTCGGCTCATGGCACTGGGATTCAGGTTCATGCCACTTGGATGGGTTCATGGCACTGGGACTCGGGTTCATGGCACTGGGACTGGGGTTCATGGCACTGAGATGGGTCCATGGCACTGGGACCCTGGCTCATCGCACTGGGATGGGTTCATGGTGCTGGGACTCGGTTCTTGGCACTGGGATGGGTTCATAGCACTAGGATGGCTTCATGGCACTGGGACTTGGGTCCATGGCACTGGGATGGCCTCATGGCACTGGGGCTTGGGTTCATGGCACTGGGATGGGTTCATGGTACTGGGACTCGGTTCATGGCACTGGGATGGGTTGATGGCACTGGGACTCGGTTGATGGCACTGGGACTCGGGTTCATGCCACCGGGACTCGTGTTCATGGCACTGGGATGGGTCAATGGCACTGGAATGCGGGTTCTTGGAACTTGGACTCCAGTTCATGCCACTGGGACTCGGGTTCATGGCAGTGGGACTCGGGTTCATGGCACTGGGACTCGGGTTGATGACACTGGGATGGGTCAATGGCACTGGGATGAAGGTTCTTGGCACTGGGACTCAGGTTCATGGCACTTGGATGGGTTCATGGCACTGGGACCCAGTTGATGGCACTGGGACTCAGGTTCATGGCACTGGGACTCGGCTGATGGCAATGGAACACAGGTTCATGGCACTGGGATGGGTCCATGGCACTGGGATTCGGATTCATGTCACTGGGACCCTGGCTCATCGCACTGGGATGGGTCCATGGTGCTGGGATGCGGTTCATGGCACTGGGACTCGTGTTCATGGCACTGGGATGGGTCAGTGGCACTGGAATGTGGGTTCTTGGCACTGGGACTCAGGTTCATGACACCAATACTCAGCTCATGGCTGTAGGACTCGGCTCATGGCATTGGGATGTGTCAATGGCACTGGAATGCGTGTTCTTAGCACTTGGACTCCGGTTCATGGAACTGGGACACGGTTGATGGCACTGGGACTCAGGTTCATGGCATTGGGATGGGTCCATGGCACTGGGACGTTGATTCATGGCACTGGGGCTCAGTTCATGGCACTGGGATTCAAGTTTATGGCACTGGGACTCAGGTTCACGGCACAGAGAATCTGGTTAATTGCACTGGTATGGGTTGATGGCACTGGGACTCGGTTGATGGCACTGGGACTCGGTTGATGACACTGTCACTTGGGTTCATGGCACTGGGACTTAGGTCCATGGCACTGGGATGGGTCAATGGCACTGGGATGCGGGTTCTTGGCAGTGGGACTCGTGTTCATGGCACTAGGGCTCGGCTCATGGCACTGGGACTAAGGTTCATGTAACTGTGACTCAGTTCATGGCACTGGGACTCGGGTTCATGGCACTGGGATGGGTTGATGGCACTAGGACTTGCTTGATGGCACTGGGACTCGGTTTGATGGCACTGGGACTCGGGATGATGGCACTGGGATGGGTCAATGGCACCGGGATGGGGGTTCTTGGCACTGGGACTCAGGTCCATGGCACTGGGATGGGTCAATGGCACTGGGATGCAGGTTCTTGGCAGTGGGACTCGTGGTCATGGCACTAGGGCTCAGCTCATGGCACTGGGACTCTGGTTCATGTAACTGTGACTCAGTTCATGGCACTGGGACTGGGGTTCATGGCACTAAGACTCGGCTCATGGCACTGGGATTCAGGTTCATGCCACTTGGATGGGTTCATGGCACTGGGACCCAGTTGATGGCACTGGGACTCGGGGTGGGTCATGGCACTGGGACTCGGTTGATGGCACTGGGGTGGGTCCATGGCACTGGGACCCTGGCTCATCGCACTGGGATGGGTTCATGGTGCTGGGACTCGGTTCTTGGCACTGGGATGGGTTCATAGCACTAGGATGGCTTCATGGCACTGGGTCTTGGGTCCATGGAACTGGGATGGCCTCATGGCACTGGGGCTCGGTAAATGGCACTGGGATGGGTTCATGGTACTGGGACTCGGTTCATGGCACTGGGATGGGTTGATGGCACTGGGACTCGGTTGATGGCACTGGGACTCGGGTTCATGGCACCGGGACTCGTGTTCATGGCACTGGGATGGGTCAATGGCACTGGAATGCGGGTTCTTGGCACTGGGACTCGGGTTCATGGCACCAGGACTCAGCTCAAGGCAGTAGGACTTTTCTCATGGCACTGGGATGGGTCAATGGCACTGGAATGCGGGTTCTTGGCACCTGGACTCCAGTTCATGCCACTGGGACTCGGGGTCATGGCAGTGGGACTCGGGTTCATGGCACTGGGACTCGGGTTGATGACACTGGGATGGGTCAATGGCACTGGGATGTAGGTTCTTGACACTGGGACTCAGGTTCATGGCACTTGGATGGGTTCATGGCACTGGGACCCAGTTGATGGCACTGGGACTCAGGTTCATGGCACTGGGACTCAGTTGATGGCAATGGAACACAGGTTCATGGCACTGGGATTCGCTTTCATGGCACTGGGACCCTGTTTCATCACACTGTGTTGGGTTCATGGTGCTGGAACTCGGTTCCTGGCACTGGGACTCGTGTTCATGACACTGGGATGGGTCCATGGCACTGGAATGTGGGTTCTTGGCCCTGGGACCCGGGTTCATGGCACCAGGACTCAGCTCATGGCAGTAGGACTCGGCTCATGGCATTGGGATGTGTCAATGGCACTGGAATGCGGGTTCTTGGCACTTGGACTCCAGTTCATGGAACTGGGACTCAGGTTAATGCACTGGGACTTGGTTCATGGAACTGGGACACGGTTGATGGCACTGGGACTCAGGTTCATGGCATTGGGATGGTTCCATGGCACTGGGACGTGGATTCATGTCACTGGGGCTCAGTTCATGGCACTGGGACTCAAGTTTATGGCACTGGGACTCAGGTTCATGGCACGGGGTCTCTGGTTAATTGCACTGGGATGGGTTGATGGCACTTGGACTCGGTTGATGGCACTGGGACTCGGTTGATGACACTGGGACTTGGGTTCATGGCACTGGCACTTAGGTCCATGGCACTGGGATGCGGGTTCTTGGCAGTGGGACTCGTGTTCATGGCACGAGGGCTCGGCTCATGGCACTGGGACTCAAGTTCATTTAACTGTGACTCAGTTCATGGCACTGGGACTCGGGTTCATGGCACTGGGACTCGGTTGATGACACTGGGACTTGGGTTCATGGCACTGGGATGGGTTCATAGCACTAGGATGGGTTCATGGCATTGGGACTTGGGTCCATGGCACTGGGATGGCCTCGTGGCACTGGGGCTTGGGTTCACGGCACTGGGATGGGTCCATGGTACCTGGACTCAGTTCATGGCTCTGGGTTGTGTTGATGGCACTGGGCCTCGGTTGATGGCACTGGGACCCGGGTTCATGGCACTGGGACTCATGTTCATGGCACTGAGATGGGTCAATGGCACTGGAATGCGCGTTCTTGGCACTTGGACTCCGGTTCATGGCACTGGGACTCAGGTTCATGGCACTGGGACTCAGTTCATGGCACCGGGACTCGGGTTCATGGCACTGGGACTTGGGTTCATGGCAGTGGGACTCAGTTCATGGCACTGGGATGGGTTCATGGCACTGGGACAAGGTTGATGGCACTGGGACTCAGGTTCATGGCACTAGGATGGGTCCATGGCACTGGGGCATGGGTTCATGGTTCGTGGGCTTGGTTTATGGCACTGGGACTCAGTTCATGGCACTGGGACTCGGGTTCATGGCAGTGGGACTCGGGTTCATGGCACTGGGACTCACGTTGATGACACTGGGATGGGTCAATGGCACTGGGATGTAGGTTCTTGGCACTGGGACTCAGGTTCATGGTACTTGGATGGGTTCGTGGTTCTGGGACCCAGTTGATGGCACTGGGACTCAGGTTCATGGCACTGGGACTCAGTGGATGGCAATGGGACACAGGTTCATGGCACTGGGATGGGTCCATGGCACTGCGATTCGGGTTCATGGCACTGGGACCCTGGCTCATCGCACTGGGATGGGTTCATGGTGCTGGGACTCGGTTCATGGCACTGGGACTCGTGTTCATGACACTGGGATGGGTCAGTGGCACTGGAATGTGTGTTCTTGGCACTGAGACGCAGGTCGATGGCACCAGTACTCAGCTCATGGCAGTAGGACTCGGCTCATGGCATTGGGATGTGTCAATGGCACTGGAATGCGGGTTCTTGGCACTTGGACTCCGGTTCATGGAACTGGGACTCAGGTTAATGCACTGGGACTTGGTTCATGGAACTGGGACACAGTTGATGGCACTGGGACTCAGGTTCATGGCATTGGGATGGTTTCATGGCACTGGGACGTGGATTCATGTCAGTGAGGCTCAGTTCATGGCACTGGGACTCACGTTTATGGCACTGGGACTCAGGTTCACGGCACGGGGAATCTGGTTAATTGCACTGGGATGGGTTGATGGCACTGGGACTCGGTTGATGGCACTGGGACTCGGTTGATGACACTGGGACTTGGGTTCATGGCACTGGGATGGGCTCATAGCACTAGGATGGGTTCATGGCACTGGGAATTGGGTCCATGGCACTGGGGTGGCCTCATGGCACTGCGGCTTGGGTTCATGGCACTGGGATGGGTCCATGGTACTGGGACTCGTTTCATGGCTCTGGGATGGGTTGATGGCACTGGGCCTCGGTTGATGGCACTGGGACCCGGGTTCATGGCACTGGGATGGGTTCATGGCACTGGGACTCAATTGATGGCAGTGGGACTTGGGTTGATGGCACTGGGACTCAGTTGATGGCACTGGGACTCGGGGACATGGCAGTGGGGCACGGTACATGGCACTGGGAGTCAGTTGATGGCACTGGAACTCGGTTGAAGGCACTGGGACTCGGGACATGGCAGTGGGGCTCGGTAAATGGCACTGGGACTCAGGTTCATGGCACTGGGATGGGTTCATGGTACTGGGACTCGGTTCATGGCACTGGGATGGGTTGATGGCACTGGGACTCGGTTGATGGCACTGGGACTCGGGTTCATGGCACCGGGACTCGTGTTCATGGCACTGGGATGGGTCAATGGCACTGGAATGCGGGTTCTTGGCACTGGGACTCGGGTTCATGGCACCAGGACTCAGCTCATGGCAGTAGCCCTTTTCTCATGGCATGGGGATGGGTCAATGGCACTGGAATGCGGGTTCTTGGCACTTGGACTCCAGTTCATGCCACTGGGACTCGGGTTCATGGCAGTGGGACTCGGGTTCATTGCACTGGGACTCGGGTTGATGACACTGGGATGGGTCAATGGCACTGGGATGTAGGTTCTTGGCACTGGGACTCAGGTTCATGGCACTTGGATGGGTTCATGGCACTGGGACCCAGTTGATGGCACTGGGACTCAGGTTCATGGCACTGGGACTCGGTTGATGGCAATGGAACACAGGTTCATGGCACTGGGATGGGTCCATGGCACTGGGATTCGGGTTCATGGCAATGGGACCCTGGATCATCGCACTGGGATGGGCTCATGGTGCTGGGACTCGGTTCATGGCACTGGGACTCGTGTTCATGGCACTGGGATTTGTCAGTGGCACTGGAATGTGGGTTCTTGGCACTGGGACTCAGGTTCATGGCACCAGTACTCAGCTCATGGCAGTAGGACTCGGCTCATGGCATTGGGATGTGTCAATGGCACTGGAATGCGGGTTCTTGGCACTTGGACTCCGGTTCATGGAACTGGGACTCAGGTTAATGCACTGGGACTTGGTTCATGGAACTGGGACACGGTTGATGGCACTGGGACTCCGGTTCATGGCATTGGGATGGGTCCATGGCACTGGGACATTGATTCATGGCACTGGGGCTCAGTTCATGGCACTGGGATTCAGGTTTATGGCACTGGGACTCAGGTTCACGGCATTGGGATGGGTCCATGGCACTGGGACGTTGATTCATGGCACTGGGGCTCAGTTCATGGCACTGGGATTCAAGTTTATGGCACTGGGACTCAGGTTCACGGCACAGGGACTCTGGTTAATTGCACTGGGATGGGTTGATGGCACTGGGACTCGGTTGATGGCACTGGGACTCGGTTGATGACACTGGGACTTGGGTTCATGGCACTGGGATGGGTTCATAGCACTAGGATGGGTTCATGGCACTGGGACTTGGGTCCATGGCACTGGGATGGCCTCATGGCACTGGGGCTTGGGTTCACGGCACTGGGATGGGTCCATGGTACCTGGACTCAGTTCATGGCTCTGGGATGGGTTGATGGCACTGGGCCTCGGTTGATGGCACTGGGACCCGGGTTCATGACACTGGGACTCATGTTCATGGCACTGAGATGGGTCAATGGCACTGGAATGCGCGTTCTTGGCACTTGGACTCCGGATCATGGCACTGGGACTCCGGTTCATGGCACTGGGACTCAGTTCATGGCACCGGGACTCGGGTTCATGGCACTGGGACACGGTTGATGGCACTGGGACTCAGGTTCATGGCACTAGGATGGGTCCATGGCACTGGGGCTTGGGTTCATGGTTCGTGGGCTTGGTTTATGGTACTGGGACTCAGTTCATGGCACTGGGACTCAGTTCATGGCACTGGGACTCGGGTTCATGGCAGTGGGACTCGGGTTCATGGCACTGGGACTCGGGTTGATGACACTGGGATGGGTCAATGGCACTGGGATGTAGGTTCTTGGCACTGGGACTCAGGTTCATGGCACTTGGATGGGTTCATGGTTCTGGGACCCAGTTGATGGCACTGGGACTCAGGTTCATGGCACTGGGACTCGGTTGATGGCAATGTGACACAGGTTCATGGCACTGGGATGGGTCCATGGCACTGCGATTCGGGTTCATGGCAATGGGACGCTGGCTCATCGCACTGGGATGGGTTCATGGTGCTGGGACTCGGTTCATGGCACTGGGACTCGTGTTCATGACACTGGGATGGGTCAGTGGCACTGGAATGTGAGTTCTTGGCACTGGGACGCAGGTTCATGGCACCAGTACTCAGCTCATGGCAGTAGGACTCGGCTCATTGCATTGGGATGTGCCAATGGCACTGGAATGCGGGTTCTTGGCACTTGGACTCCGGTTCATGGAACTGGGACTCAGGTTAATGCACTGGGACTTGGTTCATGGAACTGGGACACGGTTGATGGCACTGGGACTCAGGTTCATGGCATTGGGATGGTTTCATGGCACTGGGACGTGGATTCATGTCACTGGGGCTCAGTTCATGGCACTGGGACTCAAGTTTATGGCAATGGGACTCAGGTTCACCGCACGGGGATTCTGGTTAATTGCACTGGGATGGGTTGAGGGAACTGGGACTCGGTTGATGGCACTGGGATTCGGTTGATGACACTGGGACTTGGGTTCATGGCACTGGGATGGGATCATAGCACTAGGATTGGTTCATGGCACTGGGACTTGGGTCCATGGCACTGGGGTGGCCTCATGGCACTGCGGCTTGGGTTCAAGGGACTGGGATGGGCCCATGGTACTGGAACTCGGTTCATGGCACTGGGATGGGTTGATGGCACTGGGACTCGGTTGATGGCACTGGGACTCGGGTTCATGGCACCGGGACTCGTGTTCATGGCTCTGGGATGGGTCAATGGCACTGGAATGCGGGTTCTTGGCACTGGGACTCGGGTTCATGGCACCAGGACTCAGCTCAAGGCAGTAGGACTTTTCTCATGGCACGGGGATGGGTCAATGGCACTGGAATGCGGGTTCTTGGCACTTGGACTCCAGTTCATGCCACTGGGACTCGGGTTCATGGCAGTGGGACTCGGGTTCATTGCACTGGGACTCGGGTTGATGACACTGGGATGGGTCAATGGCACTGGGATGTAGGTTCTTGGCACTGGGACTCAGGTTCATGGCACTTGGATGGGTTCATGGCACTGGGACCCAGTTGATGGCACTGGGACTCAGGTTCATGGCATTGGGACTCGGTTGATGGCAATGGAACACAGGTTCATGGCACTGGGGTGGGTCCATGGCACTGGGCCTCGGTTGATGGCACTGGGACCCGGGTTCATGGCACTGGGACTCATGTTCATGGCACTGAGATGGGTCAATGACACTGGAATGCGGGTTCCTGGCACTTGGACTCTGGTTAATGGCACTGGGACTCAGGTTCATGGCACTGGGACTCAGGTTCATGGCACTGGGACTCCGGTCATGGCAGTTTTACTCGGGTTCATGGCACTGGGATGGGTTCATGGCACTGGGACACGGTTGATGGCACTGGGACTCAGGTTCATGGCACTAGGATGGGTCCATGGCACTGGGGCATGGGTTCATGGTTTGTGGGCTCGGTTTATGGCACTGGGACTCAGTTCATGGCACTGGGACTCAGGTTCACGGCACGGGGACTCTGGTTAATTGCACTGGGATGGGTTGATGGCACTGGGTCTCGGTTGATGGCACTGGGACTCGGTTGATGACACTGGGACATGGGTTCATGTCACTGGGATGGGTCAATGGCACTGGGATGGTCATTGGCACTGGGATGCGGGTTCATGGAACTAGGACTTAGGTTTATGGCACTGGGAATCGCTTGATGGCACTGGGACTCGGGTTCATGTCACTGGGATGGGTCAATGGCACTGGGATGGTCATTGGCACTGGGATGCGGGTTCATGGCACTAGGACTTAGGTTTATGGCACTGGGACTCGCTTGATGGCACTGGGACTCGGGTTCATGTCACTGGGATGGGTCAATGGCACTGGGATGCGGGTTCTTGGCAGTGGGACTCGGGTTCCTGGCACTAGGACTCAGCTCATGGCACTGGGACTCAGGTTCATGTAACTGCGACTCAGTTCATGGCACTGGGACTCGGGTTCATGGCACCGGGAAGGGTTCATGGCACTGGGACTCAATTGATGGCAGTGGGACTTGGGTTGATGGCACTGGGACTCAGTTGATGTCACTGGGACTCGGGTACATGGCAGTGGGGCACGGTACATGGCACTGGGACTCAGTTGATGGCACTGGAACTCGGTTGAAGGCACTGGGACTCGGTACATGGCAGTGGGGCTCGGTAAATGGCACTGGGACTCAGGTTCATGGCACTGGGATGGGTTCCTGGCACTGGGATTCGGTTGGTGGAACTGGTACTCGGGTTCATGGCACTGGGAGTCGGCTCATGGCAGTAGGACCCGGCTCATGGCCCTAAGATGGTTTTGTGGCACTTGAACTCCGGTTCATGGCACTGGGACTCGGTTGATGGCATTGGGACTCGGTTGATGACACTGGGACTTGGGTTCATGGCACTGGGACTCAGGTCCATAGCACTGGGATGGGTCAATGGCACTGGGATGTGGGTTCTTGGCAGTGGGACCCGGCTGATGGCATTGGGACTCGGGTTGATGGCACTGGGACTCGTTTGATGACAATGAGACCCAGGATCATGGCACTGTGATGGATCCATGGCACTGGGACCCTGCCTATCGCACTGAGATGGGTTCTTGGCACTGGGACTCGGTTCATGGCACTGGGACACGGGTTCATGGCACTGGGATGGGTTCATAGCACTGGGGCTTGGGTTGATGGCACTGGGACCCTGGCTCATCGCACTGGGATGCGTTCATGGCACTGGGATGGCCTCATGGCACTGGGGCATGGGTTCATGCCACTGGGACTCGGGTTCATGGCATCGGGACTCGTGTTCATGGCACTGGGATGGGTCAATAGCACTGGGGTGCGGGTTCTTGGCACTGGGACACGGGTTCATGGCACCGGGACTCGGCTCATGGCAGTAGGACCCGGCTCATGGCACTGGGACTAAGGCCCATGGCACTGGGACTCGGGTTCATGGCAGTGAGACTCGGTTCATGGCAGTGGGATGGGTTCATGGCACTGCGACACTGTTAATGGCACTGGGACTCAGGTTCATGGCACTGGGATGGGTCCATGGCACTGGGGCATGGGTTCATGGCACTGCAGCTCAATTCATGGCGCTGGGACTCAGGTTTATGGCACTGGGACTCAGGTTCATGGCACGGGGACTCTGGTTAATTGCACTGGGATGGGTTGATGGCACTTGGACTCGGTTGATGGCACTGGGACTCGGTTGATGACACTGGGACTTGGGTTCATGGCACTGGGACTTAGGTCCATGGCACTGGGATGGGTCAATGGCACTGGGATGCGGGTTCTTGGCAGTGGGACTCGTGTTCATGGCACTAGGGCTCGGCTCATGGCACTGGGACTCAGGTTCATGTAACTGTGACTCAGTTCATGGCACTGGGACTCGGGTTCATGGCACTGGGATGGGTTGATCGCACTAGGACTTGCTTGATGGCACTAGGACTCGGGTTGATGGCACTGGGACTCGGGTCGATGGCACTGGGATGGGTCAATGGCACCGGGATGCGGGTTCTTGGCACTGGGACACAGGTCCATGGCACTGGGATGGGTCAATGGCACTGGGATGCGGGTTCTTGGCAGTGGGACTCGTGGTCATGGCACTAGGGCTCAGCTCATGGCACTGGGACTCTGGTTCATGTAACTGTGACTCAGTTCATGGCACTGGGACTGGGGTTCATGGCACTAAGACTCGGCTCATGGCACTGGGATTCAGGTTCATGCCACTTGGATGGGTTCATGGCACTGGGACCCAGTTGATGGCACTGGGACTCGGGGTCATGGCACTGGGACTCGGTTGATGGCACTGGGATGGGTCCATGGCACTGGGACCCTGGCTCATCGCACTGGGATGGGTTCATGGTGCTGGGACTCGGTTCTTGGCACTGGGATGGGTTCATAGCACTAGGATGGCTTCATGGCACTGGGACTTGGGTCCATGGCACTGGGATAGCCTCATGGCACTGGGGCTTGGGTTCATGGCACTGGGATGGGTTCATGGTACTGGGACTCTGTTCATGGCACTGGGATGGGTTGATGGCACTGGGACTCGGTTGATGGCACTGGGACTCGGTTGATGGCACCGGGACTCGTGTTCATGGCACTGGGATGGGTCAATGGCACTGGAATGCGTTTTCTTGGCACTGGGACTCGGGTTCATGGCACCAGGACTCAGTTCATGGCAGTAGGACTTTTCTCATGGCACTGGGATGGGTCAATGGCACTGGAATGCGGGTTCTTGGCACTTGGACTCCAGTTCATGCCACTGGGACTCGGGTTCATGGCAGTGGGACTCGGGTTCATGGCACCGGGACCAGGGTTGATGACACTGGGATGGGTCAATGGCACTGGGATGTAGGTTCTTGGCACTGGGACTCAGGTTCATGGCACTTGGATGGGTTCATTGTTCTGGGACCCGGTTGATGGCACTGGGACTCAGGTTCATGACACTGGGACTCGGTTGATGGCAATGCGACACAGGTTCATGGTACTGGGATGGGTCCATGGCACTGCGATTCGGGTCCATTGCACTGGGACCCTGGCTCATCGCACTGGGATGGGTTCATGGTGCTGGGACTCGGTTCTTGGCACTGGGATGGGTTCATAGCACTAGGATGGCTTCATGGCACTGGGACTTGGGTCCATGGCACTGGGATGGCCTCATGGCACTGGGGCTTGGGTTCATGGCACTGGGATGGGTTCATGGTACTGGGACTCGGTTCATGGCACTGGGATGGGTTGATGGCACTGGGACTCGGTTGATGGCACTGGGACTCGGGTTCATGGCACCGGGACTCGTGTTCATGGCACTGGGATGGGTCAATGGCACTGGAATGCGGGTTCTTGGCACTGGGACTCGGGTTCATGGCACCAGGACTCAGCTCATGGCAGTACGACTTTTCTCATGGCACTGGGATGGGTCAATGGCACTGGAAAGCAGGTTCTTGGCACTTGGACTCCAGTTCATGCCACTGGGACTCGGGTTCATGGCAGTGGGACTCGGCTTCATGGCTTCGGGACCCTGGTTGATGACACTGGGATGGGTCAATGGCACTGGGATGTAGGTTCTTGGCACTGGGACTCAGGTTCATGGCTCTGGGATGGGTTCATGGTACTGGGACTCGGTTCATGGCACTGGAATGGGTTGATGGCACTGGGACTCGGTTGATGGCACTGGTACTCGGGTTCATGGCACCGGGACTCGTGTTCATGGCACTGGGATGCAGTTCATGGCAGTGGGACTCGGGTTCATGGCACTGGGATGGGTTCATGGCACTGGGACACGGTTAATGGCACTGGGACTCAGGTTCATGGCACTAGGATGGGTCCATGGTACTGGGGCATGGGTTCATGGTTCGTGGGCTTGGTTTATGGCACTGGGACTCAGTTCATGGCACTGGGACTCGGTTCATGGCAGTGGGACTTGGGTTCATGTCACTGGGATGGGTCAATGGCACTGGGATGGTCATTGGCATTGGGATGCGGGTTCATGGCACTAGGACTTAGGTTTATGGCACTGGGTCTCACTTGATGGCACTGGGACTCGGGTTCATGTCACTGGGATGGATCAATGGCACTGGGATGCGGGTTCTTGGCAGTGCGACTCGGGTTCCTGGCACTAGGACTTAGCTCATGGCACTGGGACTCAGGTTCATGTAACTGCGACTCAGTTCATGGCACTGGGACTCGGGTTCATGGCACTGGGATGGATTCATGGCACTGGGACTCAATTGATGGCTCTGGGACTTGGGTTGATGGCACTGGGACTCAGTTGATGGCACTGAGACTCGGGTACATGGCAGTGGGGCTCGGTACATGGCACTGGGACTCAGTTGATGGCACTGGGACTCAGTTGATGGCACTGGGACTCAGTACATGGCAGTGGGGCTCGGTAAATGGCACTGGGACTCAGGTTCATGGCACTGGGATGGGTTCCTGGCACTGGGACTCAGTTGATGGAACTGGGACTCGGGTTCATGGCACTGGGACTCGGCTCATGGCAGTAGGACCCGGCTCATGGCACTAGGATGGTTTTGTGGCACTTGGACTCCGGTTCATGGCACTGGGACTCAGCTGATGGCACAGGGACTCGGGTTCATGGCACTGGGACTCAGGTCCATGGCACGGGTCTCTGGTTAATTGCACTGGGATGGGTTGATGGCACTGGGACTCGGTTGATGGCACTGGGACTCGGTTGATGACACTGGGACTTGGGTTCATGGCACTGGGAATTAGGTCCATGGCACTGGGATGGGTCAATGGCACTGGGATGAGGGTTCTTGGTAGTGGGACTCGTGTTCATGGCACTGGGTGTCAGGTTTATGTAACTGTGACTCAGTTCATGGCACTAGGACTCAGTTCATGGCACTGGGATGTGTTCATGGCACTAGGACTCGATTGATGGCACTGGGACTCGGGTTAATGGCACTGGGACTCGGGTTGATGGCACTGGGATGGGTCAATGGCACTGGGATGTAGGTTCTTGTCAATGGGACTCAGGTTCATGGCACTAAGACTCGGCTCATGGCACTGGGACTCAGGTTCATGGCACTTGGATGGGTTCATGACACTGGGACCCAGTTGATGGCACTGGGAGTCAGGTTCATGGCATTGGGACTCAGTTGATGGCAATGGGACACAGGTTCATGGCACTGGAATGCGGGTTGTTGGCACTTGGACTCCGGTTCATGGAACTGGGACTCAGGTTAAGGCACTGGGACTTGGTTCATGGAACTGGGACACGGTTGATGGCATTGGGACTCAGGTTCATGTCATTGGATGGGTCCATGGCACTGGGACGTGGGTTCATGGCACTGGGGCTCAGTTCATGGCACTGGGACTCAGGTTTATAGCACTGGGACTCAGGTTCATGGCACGGGGACTCTGGTTAATTGCACTGGGATGGGTTGATGGCACTGGGACTCGGTTGATGGCATTGGGACTCGGTTGATGACACTGGGACTTGGGTTCATGGCACTGGGACTCAGGTCCATGGCACTGGGATGGGTCAATGGCACTGGGATGTGGGTTCTTGGCAGTGGGACCCGGCTGATGGCATTGGGACTCGGGTTGATGGCACTGGGACTCGTTTGATGACAATGAGACCCAGGATCATGGCACTGTGATGGATCCATGGCACTGGGACCCTGCCTATCGCACTGAGATGGGTTCTTGGCACTGGGACTCGGTTCATGGCACTGGGACACGGGTTCATGGCACTGGGATGGGTTCATAGCACTGGGGCTTGGGTTGATGGCACTGGGACCCTGGCTCATCGCACTGGGATGCGTTCATGGCACTGGGATGGCCTCATGGCACTGGGGCATGGGTTCATGCCACTGGGACTCGGGTTCATGGCATCGGGACTCGTGTTCATGGCACTAGGATGGGTCAATAGCACTGGGATGCGGGTTCTTGGCACTGGGACACGGGTTCATGGCACCGGGACTCGGCTCATGGCAGTAGGACCCGGCTCATGGCACTGGGACTAAGTCCCATGGCACTGGGACTCGGGTTCATGGCAGTGGGACTCGGTTCATGGCAGTGGGATGGGTTCATGGCACTGCGACACTGTTAATGGCACTGGGACTCAGGTTCATGGCACTGGGATGGGTCCATGGCACTGGGGCATGGGTTCATGGCACTGCAGCTCAATTCATGGCGCTGGGACTCAGGTTTATGGCACTGGGAATCAGGTTCATGGCACGAGGACTCTGGTTAATTGCACTGGGATGGGTTGATGGCCCTTGGACTCGGTTGATGGCACTGGGACTCGGTTGATGACACTGGGACTTGGGTTCATGGCACTGGGACTTATGTCCATGGCACTGGGATGGGTCAATGGCACTGGGATGCGGGTTCTTGGCAGTGGGACTCGTGTTCATGGCACTAGGGCTCGGCTCATGGCACTGGGACTCAGGTTCATGTAACTGTGACTCAGTTCATGGCACTGGGACTCGGGTTCATGGCACTGGCATGGGTCGATCGCACTAGGACTTGCTTGATGGCACTGGGACTCGGTTTGATGGCACTGGGACTCGGGTTGATGGCACTGGGATGGGTCAATGGCACCGGGATGCGGGTTCTTGGCACTGGGACACAGGTCCATGGCACTGGGATGGGTCAATGGCACTGGGATGCGGGTTCTTGGCAGTGGGACTCGTGGTCATGGCACTAGGGCTCAGCTCATGGCACTGGGACTCTGGTTCATGTAACTGTGACTCAGTTCATGGCACTGGGACACGGGTTCATGGCACTAAGACTCGGCTCATGGCACTGGGATTCAGGTTCATGCCACTTGGATGGGTTCATGGCACTGGGACCCAGTTGATGGCACTGGGACTCGGGTTCATGGCACTGGGACTCGGTTGATGGCACTGGGATGGGTCCATGGCACTGGGACCCTGGCTCATCGCACTGGGATGGGTTCATGGTGCTGGGACTCGGTTCTTGGCACTGGGATGGGTTCATAGCACTAGGATGGCTTCATGGCACTGGGACTTGGGTCCATGGTGCTGGGATGGCCTCATGGCACTGGGGCTTGGGTTCATGGCACTGGGATGGGTTCATGGTACTGGGACTCGGTTCATGGCACTGGGATGGGTTGATGGCACTGGGACTCGGTTGATGGCACTGGGACTTGGTTGATGGCACTGGGACTCGGGTTCATGGCACCGGGACTCGTGTTCATGGCACTGGGATGGGTCAATGGCACTGGAATGCGGGTTCTTGGCACTGGGACTCGGGTTCATGACACCAGGACTCAGCTCATGGCAGTAGGACTTTTCTCATGGCACTGGGATGGGTCAATGGCACTGGAATGCGGGTTCTTGGCACTTGGACTCCAGTTCATGCCACTGGGACTCGGGTTCATGGCAGTGGGACTCGGGTTCATGGCACTGGGACTCGCGTTGATGACACTGGGATGGGTCAATGGCACTGGGATGTAGGTTCTTGGCACTGGGACTCAGGTTCATGGCACTTGGATGGGTTCATGGTTCTGGGACCCAGTTGATGGCACTGGGACTCAGGTTCATGGCACTGGGACTCGGTTGATGGCAATGCGACACAGGTTCATGGCACTGGGATGGGTCCATGGCACTGCGATTCGGGTTCATGGCACTGGGACCCTGGCTCATCGCACTGGGATGGGTTCATGGTGCTGGGATGGCTTCATGGCACTGGGACTTGGGTCCATGGCACTGGGATGGCCTCATGGCACTGGGGCTTGGGTTCATGGCACTGGGATGGGTTCATGGTACTGGGACTCGGTTCATGGCACTGGGATAGGTTAATGGCACTGGGACTCGGTTGATGGCACTGGGACTCGGGTTCATGGCACCGGGACTCGTGTTCATGGCACTGGGATGGGTCAATGGCACTGGAATGCGGGTTCTTGGCACTGGGACTCGGGTTCATGGCACCAGGACTCAGCTCATGGCAGTAGGACTTTTCTCATGGCACTGGGATGGGTCAATGGCACTGGAATGCGGGTTCTTGGCACTTGGACTCCAGTTCATGCCACTAGGACTCGGGTTCATGGCAGTGGGACTCGGGTTCATGGCACCGGGACCCGGGTTGATGACACTGGGATGGGTCAATGACACTGGGATGTAGGTTCTTGGCACTGGGACTCAGGTTCATGGCACTTGGATGGGTTCATGGCACTGGGACCCAGTTGATGGCACTGGGACTCAGGTTCATGGCACTGGGATGCGTCCATGGCACTGGGATTCGGTTTCATGGCACTGGGACCCTGGATCATCGCGCTGGGCTGGGTTCATGGTGCTGGGACTCGGTTCATGGCACTGGGACTCGTGTTCATGGCACTGGGATCGGTCAGTGGCACTGGAATGTGGGTTCTTGGCATTGGGACTCAGGTTCATGGCACCAATACTCAGCTCATGGCAGTAGGACTCGGCAAATGGCATTGGGATGTGTCAATGGCACTGGAATGCGTGTTCTTGGCACTTGGACTCCGGTTCATGGAACTGGGACTCAGGTTAATGCACTGGGACTTGGTTCATGGAACTGGGACACGGTTGATGGCACTGGGACTCCGGTTCATGGCATTGGGATGGGTCCATGGCACTGGGACGTTGATTCATGGCACTGGGGCTCAGTTCATGGCACTGGGATTCAGGTTTATGGCACTGGGACTCAGGTTCATGGCACAGGGACTCTGGTTAATTGCACTGGGATGGGTTGATGGCACTGGGACTCGGTTGATGGCACTGGGACTCGGTTGATGACACTGGGACTTGGGTTCATGGCACTGGGATGGGTTCATAGCACTAGGATGGGTTCATGGCACTGGGAATTTGGTTCCATGGCACTGGGATGGCCTCATGGCACTGGGGCTTGGGTTCACGGCACTGGGATGGGTCCCTGGTACTGGGACTCGGTTCATGGCTCTGGGATGGGCTGATGGCACTGGGCCTCGGTTGATGGCACTGGGACCCGGGTTCATGGCACTGGGACTCATGTTCATGGCACTGGGATGGGTCAATGGCACTGGAATGCACGTTTTTGGTACTTGGACTCCGGTTCATGGCACTGGGACTCAGGTTCATGGCACTGGGACTCGGGTTCATGGCACTGGGACTTGGGTTCATGGCAGTGGGACTCGGTTCATGGCACTGGGATGGGTTCATGGCACTGGGACACGGTTGATGGCACTGGGACTCAGGTTCATGGCACTAGGATGGGTCCATGGCACTGGGGCATGGGTTCATGGTTCGTGGGATCGGTTTATGGCACTGGGACTCAGTTCATGGCACTGGGACTCAGTTCATGGCACTGGGACTTGGGTTCATGTCACTGGGATGGGTCAATGGCACTGGGATGTTCATTGGCACTGGGATGCGGGTTCATGGCACTAGGACTTAGCTTCATGGCACTGGGACACGCTTGATGGCACTGGGATGTGGGTTCATGTCACTGGGATGGGTCAATGGCACTGGGATGCGGGTTCTTGGCAGTGGGACTCGGGTTCCTGGCACTAGGGCTCGGCTCATGGCACTGGGACTCAGGTTCATGTAACTGCCACTCAGTTCATGGCACTGGGACTCGGGTTCATGGCACTGGGATGGGTTCATGGCACTGGGATTCAATTGATGGCAGTGGGACTTGGGTTGATGGCACTGGGACTCAGTTGATGGCACTGGGACTTAGGTACATGGCAGTGGGGCTCGGTACATGGCACTGGGACCATTTAATGGCACTGGGACTCGGTTGATGGCACTGGGACTCGGTACATGGCTGTGGGTCTCGGTACATGGCAATGGGACTCAGGTTCATGGCACTGGGATGGGTTCCTGGCACTGGGACACGGTTGATGGCACTGGGACTCGGGTTCATGGCACTGGGATGGGTCCATGGCACTGGGGCATGGGTTCATGGCACTGGGACTCAGGTTTATGGCACGGGGACTCTGGTTAATTGCACTGGGATGGGTTGATGGCACTGGGACTCGGTTGATGACACTGGGACTCGGTTGATGACACTGGGACTTGGGTTCATGGCGCTGGGATGGGTCAATGGCACTGGGATGCGGGTTCTTGGTAGTGGGACTCGTGTTCATGGCACTGGGACTCAGGTTCATGTAGCTGTGACTCAGTTCATGGCACTAGGACTCGGTTCATGGCACTGGGATGGGTTCATGGCACTAGGACTCGCTTGATGGCACTGGGACTCGGGTTAATGGCACTGGGACTCGGGTTGATGGCACTGGGATGGGTCAATGGCACTGGGATGTAGGTTCTTGGCACTGGGACTCAGGTTCATGGCACAAAGACATGGCTCATGGCACTGGGACTCAGGTTCATGGCACTTGGATGGGTTCATGGCACTGGGACTCAGGTCCATGGCACTGGGATGGGTCAATGGCACTGGGATGGGGGTTCTTGGCAGTGGGACCCGTCTGATGGCACTGGGACTCAGGTTCATGTAACTGCGACTCAGTTCATGGCACTGGGACTCGGGTTCATGGCACTGGGATGGGTTCATGGCACTGGGACTCAATTGATGGCAGTGGGACTTGGGTTGATGGCACTGGGACTCAGTTGATGGCACTGGGACTCGGGTACATGGCAGTGGGGCTCGGTACATGGCACTGGGACTCAGTTGATGGCACTGGGACTCAGTTGATGGCACTGGGACTCGGGACATGGCAGTGGGGCTCGGTAAATGGCACTGGGACTCAGGTTCATGGCACTGGGATGGGTTCCTGGCACTGGGACTCAGTTGATGGAACTGGGACTCGGGTTCATGGCACCGGGACTCGGCTCATGGCAGTAGGACCCGGCTCATGGCACTAGGATGGTTTTGTGGCACTTGGACTCCGGTTCATGGCACTGGGACTCAGTTGATGGCACTGGGACTCGGGTTCATGGCACTGGGACTCGGGTTCATGGCACTGGGACTCAGGTCCATGGCACTGGGACTCGGGTTCATGGCAGTGGGCCTCGGTTCATGGCACTGGGATGGGTTCATGGCACTGGGACACAGTTGATGGCACTGGGAGTCAGGTTCATGGCATTGGGACTCGGTTGATGGCATTGGGACACAGGTTCATGGCACTGGGATGGGTCCATGGCACTGGGATTCGGGTTCAAGGCACTGGGACCCTGGCTCATCCCACTGGGATGGGTTCATGGTGCTGGGACTCGGTTCATGGCACTGGGACTCGTGTTCATGGCACTGGGATGGGTCCATGGCACTGGAATGTGGGTTCTTGGCACTGGGACTCAGGTTCATGGCACGGGGACTCTGGTTAATTGCACTGGGATGGGTTGATGGCACTGGGACTCGGTTGATGGCATTGGGACTCGGTTGATGACACTGGGACTTGGGTTCATGGCACTGGGACTCAGGTCCATGGCACTGGGATGGGTCAATGGCACTGGGATGTGGGTTCTTGGCAGTGGGACCCGGCTGATGGCATTGGGACTCGGGTTGATGGCACTGGGACTCGTTTGATGACAATGAGACCCAGGATCATGGCACTGTGATGGATCCATGGCACTGGGACCCTGCCTATCGCACTGAGATGGGTTCTTGGCACTGGGACTCGGTTCATGGCACTGGGACACGGGTTCATGGCACTGGGATGGGTTCATAGCACTGGGGCTTGGGTTGATGGCACTGGGACCCTGGCTCATCGCACTGGGATGCGTTCATGGCACTGGGATGGCCTCATGGCACTGGGGCATGGGTTCATGCCACTGGGACTCGGGTTCATGGCATCGGGACTCGTGTTCATGGCACTAGGATGGGTCAATAGCACTGGGATGCGGGTTCTTGGCACTGGGACACGGGTTCATGGCACCGGGACTCGGCTCATGGCAGTAGGACCCGGCTCATGGCACTGGGACTAAGTCCCATGGCACTGGGACTCGGGTTCATGGCAGTGGGACTCGGTTCATGGCACTGGGATGGGTTCATGGCACTGCGACACTGTTAATGGCACTGGGACTCAGGTTCATGGCACTGGGATGGGTCCATGGCACTGGGGCATGGGTTCATGGCACTGCAGCTCAATTCATGGCGCTGGGACTCAGGTTTATGGCACTGGGAATCAGGTTCATGGCACGAGGACTCTGGTTAATTGCACTGGGATGGGTTGATGGCCCTTGGACTCGGTTGATGGCACTGGGACTCGGTTGATGACACTGGGACTTGGGTTCATGGCACTGGGACTTATGTCCATGGCACTGGGATGGGTCAATGGCACTGGGATGCGGGTTCTTGGCAGTGGGACTCGTGTTCATGGCACTAGGGCTCGGCTCATGGCACTGGGAGTCAGGTTCATGTAACTGTGACTCAGTTCATGGCACTGGGACTCGGGTTCATGGCACTGGCATGGGTCGATCGCACTAGGACTTGCTTGATGGCACTGGGACTCGGTTTGATGGCACTGGGACTCGGGTTGATGGCACTGGGATGGGTCAATGGCACCGGGATGCGGGTTCTTGGCACTGGGACACAGGTCCATGGCACTGGGATGGGTCAATGGCACTGGGATGCGGGTTCTTGGCAGTGGGACTCGTGGTCATGGCACTAGGGCTCAGCTCATGGCACTGGGACTCTGGTTCATGTAACTGTGACTCAGTTCATGGCACTGGGACACGGGTTCATGGCACTAAGACTCGGCTCATGGCACTGGGATTCAGGTTCATGCCACTTGGATGGGTTCATGGCACTGGGACCCAGTTGATGGCACTGGGACTCGGGTTCATGGCACTGGGACTCGGTTGATGGCACTGGGATGGGTCCATGGCACTGGGACCCTGGCTCATCGCACTGGGATGGGTTCATGGTGCTGGGACTCGGTTCTTGGCACTGGGATGGGTTCATAGCACTAGGATGGCTTCATGGCACTGGGACTTGGGTCCATGGTGCTGGGATGGCCTCATGGCACTGGGGCTTGGGTTCATGGCACTGGGATGGGTTCATGGTACTGGGACTCGGTTCATGGCACTGGGATGGGTTGATGGCACTGGGACTCGGTTGATGGCACTGGGACTTGGTTGATGGCACTGGGACTCGGGTTCATGGCACCGGGACTCGTGTTCATGGCACTGGGATGGGTCAATGGCACTGGAATGCGGGTTCTTGGCACTGGGACTCGGGTTCATGGCACCAGGACTCAGCTCATGGCAGTAGGACTTTTCTCATGGCACTGGGATGGGTCAATGGCACTGGAATGCGGGTTCTTGGCACTTGGACTCCAGTTCATGCCACTGGGACTCGGGTTCATGGCAGTGGGACTCGGGTTCATGGCACTGGGACTCGGGTTGATGACACTGGGATGGGTCAATGGCACTGGGATGTAGGTTCTTGGCACTGGGACTCAGGTTCATGGCACTTGGATGGGTTCATGGTTCTGGGACCCAGTTGATGGCACTGGGACTCAGGTTCATGGCACTGGGACTCGGTTGATGGCAATGCGACACAGGTTCATGGCACTGGGATGGGTCCATGGCACTGCGATTCGGGTTCATGGCACTGGGACCCTGGCTCATCGCACTGGGATGGGTTCATGGTGCTGGGATGGCTTCATGGCACTGGGACTTGGGTCCATGGCACTGGGATGGCCTCATGGCACTGGGGCTTGGGTTCATGGCACTGGGATGGGTTCATGGTACTGGGACTCGGTTCATGGCACTGGGATAGGTTAATGGCACTGGGACTCGGTTGATGGCACTGGGACTCGGGTTCATGGCACCGGGACTCGTGTTCATGGCACTGGGATGGGTCAATGGCACTGGAATGCGGGTTCTTGGCACTGGGACTCGGGTTCATGGCACCAGGACTCAGCTCATGGCAGTAGGACTTTTCTCATGGCACTGGGATGGGTCAATGGCACTGGAATGCGGGTTCTTGGCACTTGGACTCCAGTTCATGCCACTAGGACTCGGGTTCATGGCAGTGGGACTCGGGTTCATGGCACCGGGACCCGGGTTGATGACACTGGGATGGGTCAATGACACTGGGATGTAGGTTCTTGGCACTGGGACTCAGGTTCATGGCACTTGGATGGGTTCATGGCACTGGGACCCAGTTGATGGCACTGGGACTCAGGTTCATGGCACTGGGATGCGTCCATGGCACTGGGATTCGGTTTCATGGCACTGGGACCCTGGATCATCGCGCTGGGCTGGGTTCATGGTGCTGGGACTCGGTTCATGGCACTGGGACTCGTGTTCATGGCACTGGGATCGGTCAGTGGCACTGGAATGTGGGTTCTTGGCATTGGGACTCAGGTTCATGGCACCAATACTCAGCTCATGGCAGTAGGACTCGGCAAATGGCATTGGGATGTGTCAATGGCACTGGAATGCGTGTTCTTGGCACTTGGACTCCGGTTCATGGAACTGGGACTCAGGTTAATGCACTGGGACTTGGTTCATGGAACTGGGACACGGTTGATGGCACTGGGACTCCGGTTCATGGCATTGGGATGGGTCCATGGCACTGGGACGTTGATTCATGGCACTGGGGCTCAGTTCATGGCACTGGGATTCAGGTTTATGGCACTGGGACTCAGGTTCATGGCACAGGGACTCTGGTTAATTGCACTGGGATGGGTTGATGGCACTGGGACTCGGTTGATGGCACTGGGACTCGGTTGATGACACTGGGACTTGGGTTCATGGCACTGGGATGGGTTCATAGCACTAGGATGGGTTCATGGCACTGGGAATTTGGTTCCATGGCACTGGGATGGCCTCATGGCACTGGGGCTTGGGTTCACGGCACTGGGATGGGTCCCTGGTACTGGGACTCGGTTCATGGCTCTGGGATGGGCTGATGGCACTGGGCCTCGGTTGATGGCACTGGGACCCGGGTTCATGGCACTGGGACTCATGTTCATGGCACTGGGATGGGTCAATGGCACTGGAATGCACGTTTTTGGTACTTGGACTCCGGTTCATGGCACTGGGACTCAGGTTCATGGCACTGGGACTCAGTTCATGGCACTGGGACTCGGGTTCATGGCACTGGGACTTGGGTTCATGGCAGTGGGACTCGGTTCATGGCACTGGGATGGGTTCATGGCACTGGGACACGGTTGATGGCACTGGGACTCAGGTTCATGGCACTAGGATGGGTCCATGGCACTGGGGCATGGGTTCATGGTTCGTGGGATCGGTTTATGGCACTGGGACTCAGTTCATGGCACTGGGACTCAGTTCATGGCACTGGGACTTGGGTTCATGTCACTGGGATGGGTCAATGGCACTGGGATGTTCATTGGCACTGGGATGCGGGTTCATGGCACTAGGACTTAGCTTCATGGCACTGGGACACGCTTGATGGCACTGGGATGTGGGTTCATGTCACTGGGATGGGTCAATGGCACTGGGATGCGGGTTCTTGGCAGTGGGACTCGGGTTCCTGGCACTAGGGCTCGGCTCATGGCACTGGGACTCAGGTTCATGTAACTGCCACTCAGTTCATGGCACTGGGACTCGGGTTCATGGCACTGGGATGGGTTCATGGCACTGGGATTCAATTGATGGCAGTGGGACTTGGGTTGATGGCACTGGGACTCAGTTGATGGCACTGGGACTTAGGTACATGGCAGTGGGGCTCGGTACATGGCACTGGGACCATTTAATGGCACTGGGACTCGGTTGATGGCACTGGGACTCGGTACATGGCTGTGGGTCTCGGTACATGGCAATGGGACTCAGGTTCATGGCACTGGGATGGGTTCCTGGCACTGGGACACGGTTGATGGCACTGGGACTCGGGTTCATGGCACTGGGATGGGTCCATGGCACTGGGGCATGGGTTCATGGCACTGGGACTCAGGTTTATGGCACGGGGACTCTGGTTAATTGCACTGGGATGGGTTGATGGCACTGGGACTCGGTTGATGACACTGGGACTCGGTTGATGACACTGGGACTTGGGTTCATGGCGCTGGGATGGGTCAATGGCACTGGGATGCGGGTTCTTGGTAGTGGGACTCGTGTTCATGGCACTGGGACTCAGGTTCATGTAGCTGTGACTCAGTTCATGGCACTAGGACTCGGTTCATGGCACTGGGATGGGTTCATGGCACTAGGACTCGCTTGATGGCACTGGGACTCGGGTTAATGGCACTGGGACTCGGGTTGATGGCACTGGGATGGGTCAATGGCACTGGGATGTAGGTTCTTGGCACTGGGACTCAGGTTCATGGCACAAAGACATGGCTCATGGCACTGGGACTCAGGTTCATGGCACTTGGATGGGTTCATGGCACTGGGACTCAGGTCCATGGCACTGGGATGGGTCAATGGCACTGGGATGGGGGTTCTTGGCAGTGGGACCCGTCTGATGGCACTGGGACTCAGGTTCATGTAACTGCGACTCAGTTCATGGCACTGGGACTCGGGTTCATGGCACTGGGATGGGTTCATGGCACTGGGACTCAATTGATGGCAGTGGGACTTGGGTTGATGGCACTGGGACTCAGTTGATGGCACTGGGACTCGGGTACATGGCAGTGGGGCTCGGTACATGGCACTGGGACTCAGTTGATGGCACTGGGACTCAGTTGATGGCACTGGGACTCGGGACATGGCAGTGGGGCTCGGTAAATGGCACTGGGACTCAGGTTCATGGCACTGGGATGGGTTCCTGGCACTGGGACTCAGTTGATGGAACTGGGACTCGGGTTCATGGCACCGGGACTCGGCTCATGGCAGTAGGACCCGGCTCATGGCACTAGGATGGTTTTGTGGCACTTGGACTCCGGTTCATGGCACTGGGACTCAGTTGATGGCACTGGGACTCGGGTTCATGGCACTGGGACTCGGGTTCATGGCACTGGGACTCAGGTCCATGGCACTGGGACTCGGGTTCATGGCAGTGGGCCTCGGTTCATGGCACTGGGATGGGTTCATGGCACTGGGACACAGTTGATGGCACTGGGAGTCAGGTTCATGGCATTGGGACTCGGTTGATGGCATTGGGACACAGGTTCATGGCACTGGGATGGGTCCATGGCACTGGGATTCGGGTTCATGGCACTGGGACCCTGGCTCATCCCACTGGGATGGGTTCATGGTGCTGGGACTCGGTTCATGGCACTGGGACTCGTGTTCATGGCACTGGGATGGGTCCATGGCACTGGAATGTGGGTTCTTGGCACTGGGACTCAGGTTCATGTAACTGCGACTCAGTTCATGGCACTGGGACTCGGGTTCATGGCACTGGGATGGGTTCATGGCACTGGGATGCGGGTTCTTGGTAGTGGGACTCGTGTTCATGGCACTGGGACTCAGGTTCATGTAGCTGTGACTCAGTTCATGGCACTAGGACTCGGTTCATGGCACTGGGATGGGTTCATGGCACTAGGACTCGCTTGATGGCACTGGGACTCGGGTTAATGGCACTGGGACTCGGGTTGATGGCACTGGGATGGGTCAATGGCACTGGGATGTAGGTTCTTGGCACTGGGACTCAGGTTCATGGCACAAAGACATGGCTCATGGCACTGGGACTCAGGTTCATGGCACTTGGATGGGTTCATGGCACTGGGACTCAGGTCCATGGCACTGGGATGGGTCAATGGCACTGGGATGGGGGTTCTTGGCAGTGGGACCCGTCTGATGGCACTGGGACTCAGGTTCATGTAACTGCGACTCAGTTCATGGCACTGGGACTCGGGTTCATGGCACTGGGATGGGTTCATGGCACTGGGACTCAATTGATGGCAGTGGGACTTGGGTTGATGGCACTGGGACTCAGTTGATGGCACTGGGACTCGGGTACATGGCAGTGGGGCTCGGTACATGGCACTGGGACTCAGTTGATGGCACTGGGACTCAGTTGATGGCACTGGGACTCGGGACATGGCAGTGGGGCTCGGTAAATGGCACTGGGACTCAGGTTCATGGCACTGGGATGGGTTCCTGGCACTGGGACTCAGTTGATGGAACTGGGACTCGGGTTCATGGCACCGGGACTCGGCTCATGGCAGTAGGACCCGGCTCATGGCACTAGGATGGTTTTGTGGCACTTGGACTCCGGTTCATGGCACTGGGACTCAGTTGATGGCACTGGGACTCGGGTTCATGGCACTGGGACTCGGGTTCATGGCACTGGGACTCAGGTCCATGGCACTGGGACTCGGGTTCATGGCAGTGGGCCTCGGTTCATGGCACTGGGATGGGTTCATGGCACTGGGACACAGTTGATGGCACTGGGAGTCAGGTTCATGGCATTGGGACTCGGTTGATGGCATTGGGACACAGGTTCATGGCACTGGGATGGGTCCATGGCACTGGGATTCGGGTTCATGGCACTGGGACCCTGGCTCATCCCACTGGGATGGGTTCATGGTGCTGGGACTCGGTTCATGGCACTGGGACTCGTGTTCATGGCACTGGGATGGGTCCATGGCACTGGAATGTGGGTTCTTGGCACTGGGACTCAGGTTCATGTAACTGCGACTCAGTTCATGGCACTGGGACTCGGGTTCATGGCACTGGGATGGGTTCATGGCACTGGGACTCAATTGATGGCAGTGGGACTTGGGTTGATGGCACTGGGACTCAGTTGATGGCACTGGGACTCGGGTACATGTCAGTGGGGCTCGGTACATGGCACGGGACTCAGTTGATGGCTCTGGGACTCAGTTGATGGCACTGGGACTCGGGTACATGGCAGTGGGGCTCGGTTCATGGCACTGGGACTCAGGTTCATGGCACTGGGATGGGTTCCTGGGACTCGGTTGATGGCACTGGGACTCGGGTTCATGGCATTGGGATGGGTCCTTGGCACTGGAGCACAGTTTAATGACTCACAATCCTCTGAGAGAAAACAATTTTCATCTCTGTCTTAAATGGGCAATTTCTGATTTTTAAACTGTGACCCCTAGTTCTAGATTCTCTCACAAGAGGAAACATCCTCTCCACATCCACCCTGTCAAGACCCCTCAGGATCTTATATCTTTCAATCAAGTCACCTCTTACTCTTCTAAACTCCATTGGATACAAGCCTAGCCTGTCCAACCTTTCCTCATAAACCCAATCCAGGTATCCCCTGAACTGCTTTCAACGCATTTACATCCTTGCTTAAATAAGGAGACCAATACTGTGCACAATACTCCATTGCCCTGTATAACTAAAGCATAACCTCCTTACTTTTGTATTGAATTCCCCTCACAATAAATGATAACATTTTATTAGCATTCCTAATTACTTGCTGTACCTGCATGCTAGCCTTTTGTGATTCTTGCACTAGGGCACTTAAATCCCTCACATCTCAGAGCTCTGCAATTTCTCACCATTTAGATAATATGCTCCTTTTTTATTCTTCCTTCTTTCAAAATGGACAATTTCACATGTTCCCAAGTTGTACTCCATTTACCAGCTCTTTTCCCACTCACTTAACATATCTATTTCCATTTGTAGCGTCCTTGTGTCCTCTTCACATCTTACTATCCTACCTATCTTTATATCATCAGCAAACTTAGCAACCATACCTTCGGTCCCTTCATCCAAGTCATTTATATAAGTTGTAAAAATTTGAGGCCCCAGCTCTAATCCCTGTGGCACACCACTCGTGATATCTTGTCAACCAGAAAATGAGACATTTATGGCTGTCCTCTGCTTCCTGTTAGCTAGCCAACCTTCTATCCATGCCAATATGTTGTCCCTTACACTATGACCTTTTATTTTCCACAATAATCTTTGATGTGGCACCATATCAAATGCCTCCTGGAAATCTAAGTATAGTACATCCACCAGTTCCCCTTCATCCACAATGTATGTTACTTCTTCAAAGAACTCCAATAAATTGGTTAAACCTGTTTTCCCTTTCACAAAACCATGTTGACTGATTACCTTGAATTTTTCCAAGTACCCTACTATAATGTCCGTAATAATATTTTCTAAAATTTTCCCTATGGCAGATGTTAAGCTAAGCGGCCTGAAGTTTCTTGCTTTCTGTCTCTCTCCCTTTTCAAATAAAGGAGTTACATTTGCTATTTTCCCATCTAATGGAACCTTCCCCAAATGCTGTGAATTTTCGAAAATTAAAACCAAAGTATGTCACTAGCCACTTCTTTTAAGGCCTGAGGATAAAGTGCATCAGGACCTGGGGGTTTGTCGGCCCACAGCTCCGACAATTTTTTTCAGTATTACTTCCCTGGTGATTGTAATTTTCCCCGGGTTCCTCCCTTCCTTCCATTTCCTGATTCACAGCTATTTCTTCCATGTTACTTGTATCCTCTATCGTGAAGATCGATGCAAATTCTCTGTTCAATCAAGCTGCCATCTCCTTATTTTACATTATTAATTCCCAGATTCACTTTCTATAGGACCAATGCTTACTTTGTTAACTTTGCTTTTTTAAATATCTATAGAAGCTCTTAATATCTGTCTTGATATTTCTAGCTAGCGTTCTCTCGTACTCTAATTTTTTTTTCCCATATCAACATTTTTGGTCACTCTTCGCTGTTTTTTTATATTCTGTCCAATCTTCTGACCTGCCACCAATCTTTGTGCAATTATATACTTTTTGTTCAAGCTTGATACTATCTTTAATTTTTTTAGTTAAACACAAGTAGTGGAATTTTTCTTATTGTTGGAATCTATTTCTTCTGTGTATTCTGAAATTTCCCCTTAAATGTCCACCACTGCAGCTCTATTTATCTATCCTTTAACCTAATTCGTCAGTTCACTTTAGCTAGCTGTGCTTTGATACCCTCATAATTGCCTTTGCTTAAGTTTGGAGCAGGTATCTTATGAAGGTAACTCTGCAGTAACTCATTCTGACTGAAGGCCTGTTTTTCTCTTTTGTTCTTAGTTCCTACTCAGAGTGGCTCAGAACTGAGAAATTTCCGCAATGCTTCAGCAATCGCAGCACTGCAGGATGAAGCTCAGCTCACTCTCAACAGCTACATCCACACCAGGTAAAGGAGAGCAGGCTCTCACATGCTGGAGGGAATGTATAATGCATATGCAGCGGGATGCTGCAATGTGCTCATTTACAGGTTGATTCACTACAGATGATCTTCAGAATTGCTGATTTTCACAAGCGATCACACCTTAAAATACGCAGTCTGTGTCAAAGTAGCTGAAAATATGCATTTTTAAACTGTGCTGAGAAACCGTCCAACCCTTTCTCTGCTATGAATGCGTACACTCAAATATTTGTTTCTGATGAGTCCCTTTCCTCTTAAAGGGCTATCTATGAATGGCTGAACAAGTTGATGAAGCTATTAAAAACTTATACCAGATCTGTGGCTTAATAAAAGCATAAAGTACAAAAGCAAGAAAATAATGATAAACCTTTACGCCACTGGTTTGGCCTCAGCTAGATTATACAAACATGTAAATCAGGAATAGGAGTAGGCCATTGGCCCCTCGAGCTTGCTCTGCCATTCAATAAGATCATGGCTGATCCGAATGTAACCTCAACCCCACATTCCTGCCTACCTCTGTTAACCTTTCACCCCCTTTTTTACCAAGAATCTATCCAGCACTGCTTTAAAATATTCATTGACTCTGCCTTCACTACTCTCTGGGGAAGAGAGTTCCAACAATTCACCACTTTCAGAGAGAAAACTTTCTCTTCATTTTCATCTTAAATGGGAGACTCCTTATTTGTAAACTGTTCCCCTAGCTCTAGTCTCTCCCACAAGGGGAAACATCCTTACAGCATCCAACCTGTCAAGTCCCCTCAGGATCTTATATGTTTTAATAAGATCACCTCTCAATCTTCTAAACTCCAATGGCTACAGGCCGAGCCTATCCAACCTGTCCTTGTAAGATAACCTCACCCCCTGCCATCACCCCAGGTATCAGTTGAGTGAACCTTCTTCAAACTGCTCCTAATGCATTTATATCCTTTCTTAAATAAGAAGACTATAACTGTACAAGAACTCTCGATGTGATCTCAACGACTCTAGTAAAACATCCCTACTTCTATATTCCAATCCCCTTGCAATAAATGATAACATTCCATTTGCCTTCTTAATCACTTGCTGTACCTGCTAACTTTTTGCGATTAATATACCAGGACATTCAGATCTCTCTGTACCGCAGAGTTCTGCAATCTCTCTCCAATTACACAATATTTCTATTCTTCCTGCTAAAATGGACAAGTTTACATTTTCCCTCATTATACTCCATCCGCCAAATTTTTGCTCATGATATATTGAGTCCATTGATCCAAGTAATTGATATAAATTGTAAGTAGTTGAGGCCCCAGCACTAATCCCTGTGGCACTCCACTCGTTACATCTTGCCAAACCGAAAAAGATCCATTTATCCCTATTCTCTGCTTCCTGTTAGCTAACCAATTCTGTGTCGATGCTAATATGTTACCCATTACACTATGAGCTCTTGTTTTGTGTAGTAACCTTTGATGTGGCACCTTGTCAAAAACCTTCTGGAAATCTAAGTACACTGGTTCCCCTTTATCTGCATTGCTTATTACTTCCTTAAAAAAACTCCAATAAATTAGTCAAACATGATTTCCCTTTCACAAAACCATGTTGACCCTTCTTGATTGCTTGAGACTTTCTAAGTTCTCTGCTATAACCTCCTTAATAATAGATTCCAGCAATTTCCCTATGACAGATGTTAAGGTTACTGGCCTGTAGTTTCCTGCTTTCTCCTTACTTTCTTGAATAAAAGAATCATATTCACTATTTCCCAATCTAATGGGACCTTTCCAAAATCTAGGGAATTTTGGAAAATTAAAACCAACACATCTACAATCTCAACAGCCACGTCTTTTAAGACAAAAACAGAATTACCTGGAAAAACTCAGCAGGTCTGGCAGCATCGGCGGAGAAGAAAAGAGTTGACGTTTCGAGTCCTCATGACCCTTCGACAGAACTTGAGTTCGAGTCCAGGAAAGAGCTGAAATATAAGCTGGTTTAAGGTGTGTGTGTGGGGGGCGGAGAGATAGAGAGACAGAGAGGTGGAGGGGGTTGGTGTGGTTGTAGCGACAAACAAGCAGTGATAGAAGCAGATCATCAAAAGATGTCAACAACAATAGTACAATAGAACACATAGGTGTTAAAGTTAAAGTTTCTTCAAGAAATGCCTACCTCCTTGAAGAAGTTCTGTTACTGCCACTGCTCTTCAAGAAATGCCTACCTCCTTGAAGAAGTTCTGTTACTGCCACTGCTCTTCAAGAAATGCCTACCTCCTTGAAGAAGTTCTGTTACTGCCACTGCTCTTCAAGAAATGCCTACCTCCTTGAAGAAGTTCTGTTACTGCCACTGCTCTTCAAGAAATGCCTACCTCCTTGAAGAAGTTCTGTTACTGCCACTGCTCTTCAAGAAATGCCTACCTCCTTGAAGAAGTTCTGTTACTGCCACTGCTCTTCAAGAAATGCCTACCTCCTTGAAGAAGTTCTGTTACTGCCACTGCTCTTCAAGAAATGCCTACCTCCTTGAAGAAGTTCTGTTACTGCCACTGCTCTTCAAGAAATGCCTACCTCCTTGAAGAAGTTCTGTTACTGCCACTGCTCTTCAAGAAATGCCTACCTCCTTGAAGAAGTTCTGTTACTGCCACTGCTCTTCAAGAAATGCCTACCTCCTTGAAGAAGTTCTGTTACTGCCACTGCTCTTCAAGAAATGCCTACCTCCTTGAAGAAGTTCTGTTACTGCCACTGCTCTTCAAGAAATGCCTACCTCCTTGAAGAAGTTCTGTTACTGCCACTGCTCTTCAAGAAATGCCTACCTCCTTGAAGAAGTTCTGTTACTGCCACTGCTCTTCAAGAAATGCCTACCTCCTTGAAGAAGTTCTGTTACTGCCACTGCTCTTCAAGAAATGCCTACCTCCTTGAAGAAGTTCTGTTACTGCCACTGCTCTTCAAGAAATGCCTACCTCCTTGAAGAAGTTCTGTTACTGCCACTGCTCTTCAAGAAATGCCTACCTCCTTGAAGAAGTTCTGTTACTGCCACTGCTCTTCAAGAAATGCCTACCTCCTTGAAGAAGTTCTGTTACTGCCACTGCTCTTCAAGAAATGCCTACCTCCTTGAAGAAGTTCTGTTACTGCCACTGCTCTTCAAGAAATGCCTACCTCCTTGAAGAAGTTCTGTTACTGCCACTGCTCTTCAAGAAATGCCTACCTCCTTGAAGAAGTTCTGTTACTGCCACTGCTCTTCAAGAAATGCCTACCTCCTTGAAGAAGTTCTGTTACTGCCACTGCTCTTCAAGAAATGCCTACCTCCTTGAAGAAGTTCTGTTACTGCCACTGCTCTTCAAGAAATGCCTACCTCCTTGAAGAAGTTCTGTTACTGCCACTGCTCTTCAAGAAATGCCTACCTCCTTGAAGAAGTTCTGTTCCTCTCTGCGACAAGATTTCCGGATTTCTCTGTTGCCTTGTTCACCTTCATTGCTTTCCATTTCTCTCCTAGTGTTTGACAAGGTATTTACTAAAACCCGCTTTCACAGCCATATCTCCTTTCTCAGTGTCTGTCTCCGTCTCCGACTTACCCCACATGGATTTCAACTGAAATTCCACCCCTCATGTTTCGAACCCACCCAGGATTACAGGTATCTCCGGGACATAAAATGTTTCTCGGACTGCTGTTCCCGTCACATTCTGAAATCCACTCTCAGTGCCATGCGCCGCCATATGAACACACTCGACCTCTCCCTCCAGCAGCACCGCCGTACCCTTTTTCAAAGCTGCGCGTGCCCCCAGTTTCATTTTATCATTCGGCTCATCCGACGCCTCAACAAGAAACTTTTTCTCTTTCTCTCAAGTGCTAAGGAACGCAAGCTCCAACAACTCATCGACACCAACACCCATCTAGGACCCTCAACCCCTGCCTGTCCCTCCGTCCCCACCCCATCTTCCAATCCCAACCCCAGCCGTGTATTCACTATACCCCCTGACCTTCCCCTCTCCGATGCTGAACGTTCAGTGCTCAGCAAAGGACTTAGTTTCATACCCTTACGCCCTCACCTCAATGAATTTCGGGCTCGGCATGATACTGAACTCTTCTTCCGCCGTCTTCGTCTCCGGGCTCACTTCTTTGGGCAGGAGTCCTCTCCCAGTTCAACGGATCCTTTTACCCATCTTCAATATTCTCCCTCCACCTGGACCCCTCCCTCTGGATTCTTACCTTCTCTCGATCTTTTCATTGAGAACTGTCGGCGCGACATTAGTCGTCTCAATTTCTCTGCTCCTCTCACCCATTCTAACCTGTCTCTCTCTGAACTTACTGCACTCCATTCTCTCAGGTCCAACCCTGACATTGTCATCAAACCCGCTGACAAGGGTGGTGCTGTTGTTGTCTGGCGCACTGACCTCTACCACGCGGAGGCTGAGCGTCAACTCGCAGACACTTCCTCCTACCTCTCCCTGGACCATGACCCCACCACTGAACATCAAGCCATTGTTTCCAGGACTGTCACTGACCTCATCTCCTCTGGGGATCTCCCTCCCACAGCTTCCAACCTGATAGTTGCCCAACCTCGGACGGCCCGCTTCTATCTCCTACCCAAAATCCACAAACAGAACTGCCCCGGTAGACCGATCGTCTCAGCTTGCTCCTGCCCCACAGAACTCATTTCTCGTTATCTTGACTCCCTTCTCTCTCCCCTTGTCCAGTCCCTTCCCACCTACATCCGTGATTCCTCTGACACCTTACGTCACATCAACAATTTCCAGTTCCCTGGCCCCTACCGCTTCCTCTTCACCATGGACGTCCAATCCCTCTACACCTCCATCCCCCACCAGGATGGTCTGAGGGCCCTTAGCTTCTTCCTCGAACAGAGGCCCGAACAATCCCCATCCACCACTACTCTCCTCCGTCTGGCTGAACTTGTTCTCACGCTGAACAATTTCTCCTTCAACTCCTCTCACTTCCTCCAAATAAAAGGTGTGGCTATGGGTACCCGCATGGGCCCCAGCTATGCCTGTCTCTTTATGGGGTATGTGGAACATTCCTTGTTGCAGTCCTACTCCGGCCCCCTTCCACAACTCTTTCTCCGGTACATCGATGATTATTTCGGTGCTGCTTCATGCTCTCGTCAGGACTTGGAAAAATTTATTAATTTTGCTTCCAATCTCCACCCCTCCATCATTTTCACGTGGTCCATCTCTGACACTTCCCTTCCCTTCCTTGACCTCTCTGTCTCAATCTCTGGTGATAGACTGTCCACCAATATCCATTACAAACCCACCGACACCCACAGCTATCTCGACTACAGCTCCTCACACCCCACTTCCTGTAAGGACTCCATCCCATTCTCTCAGTTCCTTCGCCTCCGTCGCATCTGTTCCAATGATGCTACATTCAAAAACAGTTCCTCTGACATGTCCTCCTTCTTCCTTAACCGAGGTTTTCCACCCACGGTCGTTGACAGGGCCCTCAACCGTGTCCGGCCCATCTCCCGCGCATCCGCCCTCACTCCTTCTCCTCCCTCCCAGAAACATGATAGGGTCCCCCTTGTCCTCACTTATCACCCCACCAGCCTCCGCATTCAAAGGATCATCCTCCGCCATTTCCGCCAACTCCAGCATGATGCCACTACCAAACACATCTTCCCTTCACCCCCCTTATCGGCATTCCGTAGGGATCGCTCCCTCCGGGACACCCTGGTCCACTCCTCCATCACCCCCTACTCCTCAACCCCCTCCTATGGCACAACCCCTTGCCCACGCAAAAGATGCAACACCTGCCCCTTCACTTCCTCTCTCCTCACCGTCCAAGGACCCAAACACTCCTTTCAAGTGAAGCAGCATTTCACTTGCATTTCCCCCAACTTAGTCTACTGCATTCGTTGCTCCCAATGTGGTCTCCTCTACATTGGAGAGACCAAACGTAAACTGGGCGACCGCTTTGCAGTACACCTGCGGTCTGTCCGCAAGAATGACCCAAACCTCCCTGTCGCTTGCCATTTTAACACTCCACCCTGCTCTCTTGCCCACATGTCTGTCCTTGGCTTGCTGCATTGTTCCAGTGAAGCCCAACGCAAACTGGAGGAACAACACCTCATCTTCCGACTAGGGACTTTACAGCCTTCCGGACTGAATATTGAATTCAACAACTTTAGGTCGTGAGTCCCCTCCCCCATCCCCACCCCCTTTCTGTTTCCCCCTTCTTTTTTTTTTTTCCCAATAAATTATAAAGATTTTCCTTTTCCCACCTATTTCCATTATATAAAAAAAAACCCACTAGAGCTATACCTTGAGTGCCCTACCATCCATTCTTAATTAGCACATTCGTTTAGATAATATCACCAACTTTAACTTTAACACCTATGTGTTCTATTGTACTATTGTTGTTGACATCTTTTGATGATCTGCTTCTATCACTGCTTGTTTGTCGCTACAACCACACCAACCCCCTCCACCTCTCTGTCTCTCTATCTCTCCGCCCCCCACACACACACCTTAAACCAGCTTATATTTCAGCTCTTTCCTGGACTCGAACTCAAGTTCTGTCGAAGGGTCATGAGGACTCGAAACGTCAACTCTTTTCTTCTCCGCCGATGCTGCCAGACCTGCTGAGTTTTTCCAGGTAATTCTGTTTTTGTTTTGGATTTCCAGCATCCGCAGTTTTTTTGTTTTTACGTCTTTTAAGACCCTTGATCGAAGTCCATCAGGACCCGGGGACTTGTCAGCTTTTAGTTCTAATCATTTTCTCAGCACCCTTTTCTCGGTGATTGTAATCCAGGCTTGTCCAACATTTATGCACGAGGGGGCCAAGTTTCCATTTTTTTCTCACTTAAGGGACCAATGAGCAAATTTTGGAAAAATAATGTTTGGGGCAACATTACACATGAATTTTAAAATAAAAATTGAAGTATGAAGAAGAGAAACAACTTGCTGAGCAAAAAATAAAGCAAAGTCAAAGTATTAAACTGATCATTTAAAACAATGAGTAATTAATAAAGATGAATTAGGATGTGAGAGGGCGGGTGTATGTATGTCTGGCTCACTCCCAGTCTCAGAGTGCTCACTCACCCTCACCTATTGTGTGAGTGGGTGTATGGTTTGGTGTGTGGGAGTAAGGGTGAGTGAGAAGCCTGAAATTGTGAGTGAGCTAGACACACGCTCAAACGTACACACTCTCTCTCTCTTACTCACACACACTCTTTATTTCATTCACAAACACACACTCTCACTCATACACACAGATCTTCTCTCTCTCTCTCACTCACACACAGTGGGCAGAATTTTTAGTTTGATATGCAGGCACATGCCTGACCCACTCAAGTGTAAAATAGTGTGCGATGACATCGGGCAAGGGTCCTGGCTCTTGAGACTCGCGATATTTTGGTTGGCTGGCGGACATGTGCGAAAGTCAGAAGCACGCCTGCAAACAATTAAGAGGGCAATTAAGCCCTTTAAAGTTCCAATTAGCTCTGATTTTTCCTGGTCCGTCCGATCTTACAGTTGGCGGATGGGAGAATCTGCCAGGCGGACTTTGCATTTTGATGAAACCTCATTCAAGGTTGGGATGAGCCTTCCATTATTAAATAAAAAAGTAAAAATGTATGGACAGAATTTTCATTATGTGCATCTTCAGGTGACTGATTCTGATGCATTCTGGACATTTTTTTCAGGGTTTTAAAATCTTTGTTCATTGATTTTAAATTCTGCAGCTCCCTGAGGCAGCTCTCTGCCTTCAGGGAGCTTTCATTCCATACTGACCTGCTTATGTCAGTGCCCACCCTCCTCCCTCCCCTACTCCAGCAGCGCTGAGCATTTCAGCAAGCGCTTCACACTGCCTGGCTGTTAATTGGCCAGCCAGAGTGAAATCGCAGTTTTGGGCCAATTGTGGGCGGTGGTCTGTTTCCCGGCCATTCCTGGGCCCACTGATCGCGCCAGCACGCCAATCTAAAAATCCTGTCCAGTGTCTCTCACTCTCACACAGACACACACATTCACTCTCACACACTCATACTCTCTCACACAGACACACTCAACCTCTCACACACACACTCACTCACTCTCTCACACACACACTCACTCACTCTCTCACACACACACACATACACACACACAACTCACTCCCTCACATACTCACTCTCTCACACACACACTCTCTCTCCCTCTCACTCCCACACACACTGCTCTCTCTCTCTCACTCTCACACTCACTCACTCTCTCACACACACACTCACTCATTCTCTCTCACACACACTCACTCATTCTCTCACACACACACTCACTCACTCTCTCTCACACACACACACTCACTCCCTCACACACACATTCTTTCACACACACACACTCTCTTTCCCTCTCACTCTCACACACACATACTCTCTCTCTCACTCACACACATACACACTGCCTCTCTCACACACACAATCTATTTCTCTCACACACACACACACTCTCTCACTCTTTCACACACACTCTCTCTCTCGCTCTCACCCACACTCTCTCACTCTCACACACACTCTCTCTCAGACACACACACATTCTCTCACTTGCACATGGTCTCTTGCTCACACATACTCCCTCACTCTCACACAAACACACTTGCTTTCTCTCACACACACACACTCTCACACACTCTCTCTCACTCACACACACTCTCACTCGTGCACACTCTCTCACACACACACTCTCTCTCACATGCACTCTCTCTTACTCACATACATACTCTCTCCCTCTCACACACACATGCACACACACACATTCTCACTCAAACACATTCTCACTCACTCACATGCATACTCAGTCTCTTACTCGCACACACACTCTCACTCACTCACTCTCTCACTCATGCAAACACTCTCTCATACACACACTCTCTCTCATTCACACACACACTCACACCCACACACACACCCACACAAACTCTCTCTCACTTTCACTCTCTCCCTCGCTCTTGTACATACTCTCTCACTCACATATGCTATCATACATGCACACACAGACTCTCTCTCTCACACGCACACACATACATTCTCCCTCACACACACTTTCTTTCTCTCCCTCACAAACACTCTTTCTCCCTCACTCACGTACATACTCTCTCATTCACACACGCTCACATACACACACGCACAGACTCTCACACACACACACAAACACACACAGATTCTCTCTCTCACATACACACATACACACACACACGTACACACGCATACACATACATACACACATACACACACAGGCACCCTCACACACACACACATATACACACACACAGACACACACACACAGGCACACACACACACAGGCACACACACACACACACACACACACACACACACACACACACACACAGGCTCTCTCTCTCACACACACACACACATACACACACAGTCACACACACACATACACAGGCTCTCTCTCTCTCACACACACACACACACAGGCACACACACACACAGGCTCTCTCTCTCTCACACACATACACACACACAGGCTCTCTCTCACACACACACACACACACACACACACACACACAGGCTCTCACACACACACACACACACACACACACAGGTTCTCTCACACACACACACACACACACACACACACACATACACACACTCTGTCTCACACACCCTTCGCAGCACCTCTCCACCCTCTGCCTGGCAGCATCTCTCACCGTCCCATGCAGCAGCGTCTCTTCTCCCCCCACCCTCCCAGTCCGGCAGCTTTTCTCTCCCCCCCCACACTGCCCCCTAGCCTGGCAACAATTTTCTCCTCTCCTTGGCCGCCAGGCAGTGTTTCTCTCCCCACCCCCTGCCCCAGCCTGGCAGTTTTCCCCCACCCACCCCCAGACCTGCACCATTCCTTCCCCTCCCTCAGCCCAGCAGCATTCCTTTCCTGCCCCCAGCCTGGCATCATTTCTAACACCCCTGGACTGGCAGACTCTCTCTTTCCCCGCCCCCCCCACCTCAAACCACCACCAGTCCTGGGAGCATTTCCCATCCCTGCCCAGCCTGGGAGCTTTTCTCCACCGACCTCCCTGTATTCCTCTCCCACCCCCAGCCCAGCATCATTTTTAATGCAACCACTTCGACCTCACTTGCCCATCTTCCTGGCATTTTAAGCAGTGGCTTCACAGGCCAGGGTAGAGAGACATGGCAGGCCGCACCAGGCCGGTGGACTGGGAGTTTGACCAGCCTGTTGTAATTGTCTTACGTTCCTCTCTCCCTTTCACCCCGATTCAAAATTATTTCAGGGATATTATTTGCATCCTCTACAGTGAAGACGGACACAAAATATCTGTTCAGTTCATCCACCATTTCCTTATTTTCCATGATTAACTCCCCATCCTCACTCTCCAGCAGACCAGCGCTTACTTTACTTGCTCTTTTCCTTTTTAAATACCTGTAGAAGCTTTTACTATCCGTTTTTATATTTCTAGCTAGCTTTCTCTCGTACCCTAATTTCTCCCGCCCTATTAACCTTTTAGCCATTCTTTGCTGTTCTTCATTTCCTGTCCAATCTTCTGATCTGCCACTCCTCTTTGTGGAATTATACGCTTTTTCTTTCAGTTTGATACTATCTTTAACTTCTTTAATTAGCCGCAGAGGTTGGGCTGAAATTTACATCTTGCAGGCGGGCGTGCCCAACCCAAGTGGACATAAAATTGCACGAGAAGACACGGGCAAGTGTCCTGATGTCATCGCGCACTCGTGCGATACTTCACTCAGCTGCCCAAAAAAGTCAGGAGCGCACCCGCCGACAATTAAGCGAGCAATGAAGCCCATTACCAGCACAATTGTCTCCGATTTTTCGTGGTCTTTCCAACCTTACAGTTGACGGACGTGCGAATCGGCCAGGCAGCCTTTGCATTTTTCATCAAACCTCGTCCAAGGGTGGGATGAAATTTCCGTTATGAAATAAGATAAAAATAAATACCTGTGGACATCATTTTTATCAGCTATATTGATTGATTATGATGCATGGACATTTTTTTTTGCGGCTTTTTAAACCTTTATTTTATCATTTGACAGTCTGCAGCTCCCTGTGGCAGATGCCTGCCTTCAGGGAGCTCTCTCGCAGAGCTCAGCCACGCCCACAGTAACATCATCACCCACCCCCTTCCCACCCCCACCCCGGCAGTGCTGAGCTTTTCAGTGGCGCCTCACGCTGACTGGCCGTTAATTGGCCAGCCTTTGAGAAATTGCAGTCGGGGGCCGGTCCTGGTTGGGGGCCCCTTTCCCGACCACTCCCAGGTCTGCCGATCGCACGCACCCAGCAAAGGTAAAATTCAGGCCACTGTGTCCTTCTCTTAGAGTCTTTCTTTCTCACTGGATTGTACCTTTTCTGAGTATTCTAAAATATCTCCTTAAAAGTCTGCCACTGCATCTCTATGACCTATCCCTTAACCTAATTTCCCAATTCACTTCAGCCAGCTCTGTTTTCATGCTCTCTTAATTGCCCTTATTCAAGTTTAAAAATCTAGCCTTAGATCCACTCCTCTGTCCTCAAACTGAATGTGAAATTCAATCATGTTATGATCACTGCTACCTAGAGGCACTTTCACTATGAGGTCTTTAATTAATCCTGTCTTATTACACATGAGTATAGCCTGTGCTCTGGTTGGTGGTAAAACATGCTGCTGTAAGAAACTGTCCCGAAAACACTCCATGAATTCATCATCCAGGCTACCTTTGCCAATCTGATTTGTCCAATCTATATTTAGATTAAAGTCAGCCAAGATGATCACTGTACCTTTCTTACAAGCCCCCATTATTTCTTCTTGTGTACCCTGTCTGACAATGTGGTTACTGTTAGGGGGCCTACAAACTGCTCCAACAAATGGCTACTTACCTTAACTATTTCTCATTTCTACCCAAACTTGATCTCCAAAACTAAGGTCATCCATATATTGTACCAATGTCATCCTTAATTAACAAAGCTACCCCTCCACCTTTTCCTGGCTTCCTGTCTTTCCTAAATGTCATGTGCCCTTGAATATTCAGATACAGCCTTTGTCATCTTGCAGCCATGCCACTGTAATGGCAATCAGATCGTACATATTTATTTCTATTTGTGCTGTCAATTCATCTGTTTCTTACAAATGTTACATGCATTCAGATATAGAGCCTTTAGTTCTGTCTTTTTACCTTTTTTTCTCTCTCCAGCCTTATCTGCTGGTGCACGCTTAGGTTTCTACACTCTGGCCCTTCCTGCCACATTCTGCTAATTATTTCCCTTATTCCTACCTTGCTCTTTTGCCTTGTCTTCTCCATTTAACATCTTGATCCCTTGTCCCCACTATTTTGTTTGAAGCCCCCTCTCCACTGCCCTGGTTATATGATTCGCCAGGACTCTGATGCCAGCACGGTTCAGGTGAAGATCATCCCAACTGTCCAGCTCCCACCTTCCCCTGTACTAATGCCAGTACCCCATGAATTGAAACCCATTTCTCCCACACCAATCTTTCAGCCTCACATTTTAACTTTCAAATCTGATTTACCCTACGCAGATTGGCTCATGGTTCAGGTAGCAATACAGAGATTATTACCTTTGAGTTTCTGCTTAATATAGCCCCAGCTGCTCATACTCCTTGACATTCAATGGCATTACCATTACTGAATCCTCCACTATCAATATCCTGGGGGTTTGCATTGACCAGAAACTGAACAGGACTAGCCATATAAATACTGTGGCTACAAGAGCAGGTAAGAGGTTGGGAATTCTGTGGAGAGCAACTGACCACCTGACTCCTCAAAGTCTGTCCACAATCTACAAGGCACAAGTCAGGAGTGTGATGGGATGCTCTCCACTTGCCTGGAGAAATGCAGCTCCAACAACACTCAATAAGCTGGACACCATCCAGGACAAAGCAACCCAGTTGACTGGCATCCCATCCACCACATTAAACAGTCACTCCCTCCAGCACCAAAGTAAAGTGGCAGCAGTATGTACCATCTACAAGATGCACTGCAGCAACTCACCAAGGCTCCTTTGACAACACCTTCCAAACCCATCACCACTGCCACCTAGAAGGACAAGGGCAGCAGATGCATGGAAACAACATGACCTGCATGTTCCCCTCCAAGCCACACACTATCCTGAATTGGCACTGTATCACCACTCCTTCTCTGTCACTGGATCCCCTCTCCCTAACAGCACTGTGAATGTACTTACACCACATGGACTGCAGCAATTCAAGAAGGCAGCTCACCACCACCTTCTCAAGGGCTATTAGGGATTGACAATAAAGTCCCACTCTTGGCTGCAGAGAACTATGCCTATTCCCCTGACTGTACTGGCTCCAACTACTGCTACATTCCTATGAACTCCCTCTGCTCAAATGGTATTGTGTACCATGGTGCCATGGTCAGTTTGCTCATCCATCCTGCAGCCCCCACTTTCATACAAGCTGCAAGAACCTCAAACCTGTTGGACAATTGAAAAGGCTGAGGCTCCTCCACCTCTACCACCTGGCTCCCCAAGCTGCCACAGTCACATCCTCCTGTCCTTGACCAAATCAGAAGACCCTATCCTAAGGGGTGTGACTGTCTCCTGAAACAAAGTGTCCAGATAACTTTCCTCTTCCCTGATGTATGATAGTGTCTGAATCCCTGTCTCCAACTCAATGACTCTGAGCCAAAATTCCTCAAGCCACAATTACCGCAGAAGTGCTTGCCCTGACTCACCCAGGTGTCCAAGAATTCTCACCTTCTGTAGCCACAACACATCACCTGCCCTGCCATCTTTATTATGTGCTAATTTAGTCTTATCCAATTTATAATTAATAAACACTGGTATTCCCAAAAACCTTTACTACTAATAATGAACCTTACTACAACTAATAAACCTTACAATTACTAATAAATTACATGGGGTTGAAGATAAACAAAATATTTACCAACCGACCACTTATCTGTTTTTCGGTGATTTCACACTTTGATTTAGACTTTGATTATTGTGTCCAATCCTGGGAAAACACTTCAAAAAGATGGCCAAGCTTTTCAGAGGATGCAGAGATTTACCAGAATGGTACCAGGGATTAGATAATTTAGTTATGTGGAGAGTGTAGAGAAACTGGATTGTTCTACTTAGAGCAGAGGAGGTTAAGGGGAAGTTTAAAGAGGTGTTCAAAATTATGGGGCAGGTGGGGCTTTGATAGGGTAAATAGGTAGAAACTTCTTCCACTTTCAGGAGAATCAGCAACCAGAGGACACTAATTTAAGATGATTGATAAAAAAAAAGCTAGGGAGAATTTGAGATATTTTTATTAATTTAATGAGTTGTCATGCTCTGGAGTATACTGAAGGAGTGGTGGAAACAGATTCAAGAATAACTTTCAAAAGGGAAGTTAGCAAATACTACAACAATAACAATGGCTTGCATTTATATAGCAGCTTTAGCATAGTAAAACATCCCAAGGTACTTCTCAGGAACATTATTAAACAAAATTTAACACTGGGCCACATATGGAAGCAATGTGCTTGACTCTTATCTGCCCTCTGAAATGAACTAGCAATCCATTCAGTTGTACCAAACCATTACAGAAAAATGCACAGGTGATGTGCTTACACCACAAGTGTTGTAGTGGTTCAAGAAGATGGCTCATCACCACCTTTGTTTAAATTCATTTACAGGATGTGGGCATCACTGGCTAGGCTGGCATTTATTGCCCATCCCTAATTGCCCTTGAGAAGTTGGTGGTGAGCTGCCTTTTTGAACCACTGCGGTACATGTGGTGCAGGAAAACCCACAGTGCTGTTAGGGGGAGAGTTCCACGGTTTTGATCCAACAACAGTGAAGGAATGGCGGTACAGTTCCAGGTCAGGGTGGTGTGTGGTATGGAGGGGAGCTTGGAGGTGGTGTCATTCCTATGCATCTGCTGTCCTTGCCCTTCTAGATGGTAGAGGTCACGGGTTTGGAAAGTGCTGTTGAACAAGCCTTGGTGAGTTGCTGTCATGCATCCTATAGATGGTACACACTGTTGGCACTTTACTTTGGTGGTGGAGGGAATGGCTGTTCACCTGATGGATGGAGTGTCACTCAAACGGGCTGCTTTGTCCTGGAAGGTGTCAAGCTTCTTGAGCATTGTTGGAGCTGCATTGATCCAGGCAACTGGAGATTATTCCTTCATACTCCTGACTTGTGGCTTGTAGAAGTTGGACAGGGTTTGGTGAGTCTGGAGATGAATTACTCTCCACAGAATTCCTAACCTCTGACCTGCTCCTGTAACCACAGTATTTATATGGCTGCCCATTCAGATTCTGGTCAATGGTAACACCCAGGATGTTGATCGTGGGGGGGTTCAGCAATGGTAATGCTATTAAATATGAAGGAGAAATGGTTAGATTCTCCGTTGTTGGAAATGGTCATTACCTGGCACTTGTGTGGCACAAATGATACTTGTCACTTATCAGCCCAAGCCTGAATATTGTCCAGGTCTTGCTACATTTGGACATGGACTGCTTCAGTATCTGAGGAGTCACAAATAGCACTGAACATTGTGCAATCATCAATGGACCTCCCCACTTCTGACCTTATGATGGAGGGAAAATCATTGATGAAGCAGTTGAAGATGTTTGGGCCTAGGACACTACCCTGAGGAACTTCTGCAGTGATGTCCCAGGACTGAGATGATTGACCTCTACCAACCACAACCATCTTCCTTTTCGCTAGGCATGACTCCAGCCAATGGAGAGCTTTCCCCCGGATTCCCATTGACTCCAGTTTTGCTTGGGCTCCTTGATGCCACATTCGGTCAAGTGTTGCCTTGATATCAAGGGCAGTGACTCTCACCTCACCTCTGGAGTTCAGGTCCTTTATTCATGTTTGAACCAAGGCTGTAATGAAGTCAAGAGCTGAGTGGCCCTGGCAGAAACCAAACTGAGTGTCAGTGGGCAAAGGCAATTTAGAATGGGCAATAAATGTTAGTCACACCCAAGAACAAATTTTCAAAAAAGGCTGGATAACTTTTTTTAAAATGCTACAATCTAGGATCCCATGACCTTTTAAAAGTTTTATTGCCCAACATTTTTAAGTATCAGAAAGTCTTAAGTGTCCCCAGTCCCCTGATTTTACAGTTTTAGTATTTAACATTTATGTCCCCTCCTTATCCTTCCTCCCAAAATATGTCACCTTAAATTTCATCCAATGTTTTCTGTCCAATGTACTAACCTGTTGGTATCCTCCTGAAAAAACATACGGTGTTCTTTATCATGCTACCTATTTTTGTATCAACAGTAAGTTTCAATATTGCGGCTCCTATACTCAAGTTCAGATCATTTATATATTGAGAAGAACAATCGATCCAACATTGGCCCTGAGCGATATCAATACTTAAATCCCTCCAGTCCCAAAACAAATGTTAAGCCTACTCTCCCTTTGCTGTTTTCTAGACAACTTCATATCCATGCTGCTACATTCCTTTAAAACTAGTGCTGTCATTTTATTAGCAGCTCTCTTATGGCACATTTTACCAAATGCCATTTGAGAATCTGTACACACAACATCCATTGCATTTACTTTATCAATAAATTTGTTATTTCATCAAAGGATTCCTAAATTTGTCAGGCATGATTTGCTTCTTACAAATCCATGATAATTATCATTAATTAATTTATGCCTTTCTGTGGGAGTATTAGTTTTATATTTTTTGTCTCTAGTGATTAAACCATTATTTGGACAGCAACTTATGGCTCTGCTATTCCTATTTACATCTTCTCTAGACCCATCCTTTGTTTCTTTACTTGTTACTATCCTCTTCTGCCTTGCACCATCAACCTGAATTAAGTTAATCTCCCCTGCCTTCCACACTATCGTAGCCCTTCCCTTTTGTTTTGTCATCCCCTCCCCCATTTCTTTGACTCTGTCCTTACTTTAAACCTAATGCATGTCTAACTTTTTCCAGTCCCGAGCTGTGCAAAAAATATGTAAAGGGACCATGCATTTAAAGAAATGGCCCAAAAAAAATTAAAGAGAATGTTATTCCCAACTCTATATTCCCCACCGTGATTAAGATTTGAATATTGCAAGGTTCCTCTCCTCTATTTTTAAAAATCTTTTCAGTTGCTCCATAACAAGGTTCCAGAGGGTACAAAGACAGTTAAATGTTATGGGGAACAGATAGGAAAGTGGAGTTAATGCCACAGTCAGATCAGCCATGATCTTATTGAATAGAGGAGGAGGCTCAAGGGGCCAATTGGCCTGCTCCTGCTCCTTTTGCCTATTATAAAAGAAACCTGAAACACAAACAAAAATTGCTGGAAAAACTAAGCAGGTCTGACAGCATCTGTGGAGAGGAAGACAGAGTTAACGTTTTGAGTCCATATGACTTGATGGTTCTGATGGAGTCATACAGACTCGACACGTTAACTCTGTCTTCCTCTACGCAGATGCTGTCAGACCTGCTGAGTTTTTCCAGCAATTTTTGTTTTTGTTCCTATTTCCTATGACTTGGGTTGGCTTCCTCCAACCATCTCTGGCAAAGCACCTTGAGTTGGTCCCAATTCTGGTTCATTGAAATGAGGTTTGCCAGTGCCCAGGTGGGAAATTGTGGGCACAAACCTTGACCCAACCATCTTCAGCTGCTTCATCAATGACCTTCCTTCCATCATAAGGTCAGAAGTGGGGATGTTTGCTGATGATTGCACAATGTTCAGCACCATTTGTGACTCCTCAGTTACTGAAAGAGTCTATGTCCAAATGCAGCAAGATCTGGACAATATCAAGGCTTGGCCCAACAAGTGGCAAGCAACATCTGTGCCACACAAGTATCAGGCAATGACCATTCTCCAGCAAGAGAGAATCCAACCATTGCCCCTTGCTGTTCAATAGCATCACCATCACAGAATCCCCCACTATCAACATCCTGGGGGTTACCATTGACCAGAAACTGAACTAGACTAGCCATATAAATACTGTGGCTACAAGAGCAGGTCAGAGGCTAGGAATGCAGCAACAAGTAACTCACCTTCTGATTCCCCAAAGTCTGTCCACTATCTACAAATTACAAATCAGGAGTGAGATGGAATACTCCCCACTTGCCTTGATGAGTGCAGCTCCCACAACACTCAAGAAGCTTGACACTCTCCAGGACAAAGCAGTCAGCTTGACTGGCACCAGATCCACAAATGTTCACTCCCTCTATGCATAGTAGCAGCAGTGTATACCATCTACAAGATACACTGCAGGAATTCACCAAGGCTCCTTCGACCACACCTTCGAAACCCATAACCACTACCACCTAGAAGGACAAGGGCAACAGATAGATGGGAACACCACCACCTGCAAGTTCCCCTCCAAGTCACTCACCATCCTGACTTGGAAATATATCACTGTTCCTTCACTGTCGCTGGGTCAAAAGCCTGGAACTCCCTTCCTAACAGCACTGTGGGTGTACCTACACCACGTAGACTGCAGCAATTCATGAAGGCAGCTCACCACCACCTTCTGAAGAGCAATAAATGCTGGCCCAGCCAGCAACGCCGACATCCTGTGAATGAATAAAAAAAACTTGTGCCTTTTAATTCAGTGGCAAGGCCAGTCAGGACACCACCCACTCTGGCCCACTGTCCATCCCGTTACACAATAAGTCTGGTGCTTCTTTCTATAAAAACCACCCGGACAGGGTTCCTTGTGTTCAAAGTGCTAACACGTCTCTCTTCCGTACATTCCAGGTACCCAGCACAACCGTGCCGTTTTGGAAAGTTACTGTTACTTCTGCCGGCTTTACGCTCGGTGAATCCCTCCACTATTGAAGAGGTGTTCTTCAAGAAAACCATTGGAAACGTCCCCATCACAAGACTGTTGTCAGACATGTACAAATCCAGCGATATTTAACTCGAAAACTTTTCACAAAGATAACCAATTTTACCGGTACCATAAGTGAAACCTTCTTACGCTTGTGCATTGTACTTGAGCTGGACTAACAGAATTCGTGGCTATTACTGTCGAAAAAAAAAAGACGTTTCATAAACCTACATAAAACGTGGCCAGGGGTTGTTAATATTTGTGTAGCACTCCATTCGCACCTGAAAATTGCCTGTCAGTTAAAATGATTTCTGTCTGAAGTTCGCCCTGATTAATGAGTTTAGTCTTGAATGATTTATTTTCTTTGAATCGAAGCAAATCACTATATGTTTGGCGCGCCTGACATTTCTGTGTGAGCGCATTAGAGAGTGAGGATTTTCTATCGCTAGCGTGCACGGCATGTTAATATGGGTATCAGTTCCTCAGGTGATGGGTGACTTGTCGCACAGCCCATTGGAGCTGCGCTTTGCTCTGAACGGAATCCCAAAGTCTGCCGTGGGTGTGCTCTCAATGTGGCAAAACATAATGCGTCTCACACGACGCGTTTCCAATGCAGTACAAGCCAAATCACAAGGTGGCCTTCAAAACAGATACTGTAACCAACCTGTTAGTTCTATAATGGTGAGCTCCGTACTGTAAGAAAGCAACTGCCTAGTCAAAACGTGAAAAAGGTCCCTGCATGGTTGTATGGTAGTGGTATTCCCCAGTATACTTACTCTTGCAGTTATTAGTAGATCATTTTAATTTTCCTTTTTTTAACATCTCAAAGATGCTTTACAGAAATGGGTGTATCAACACGTGTAAATTAGACAAACCAAATGTGAAGTGTGAAGGATCGAGCCAGCTGGTTGCTGTTCAGTGGCTTAGTGCTGAAACCAAAGGGGATGACAGCTCGACTATCGATGGGCAAACCGCGAGTACAAATCCTGCAGCCAGATCCGGAAACCTTCTTGAGGTCAATTCTGCAGCTCTCAGACAAGATGGAAGACTTCCATTCTGGGCAGAGGCCCCACTGGAGAACGTTCGGCTAATCACAGACTCGTTTAGAAGTGCCTTTCTTTATTTTCTTGAGGTATTTGGCTAAACCACCAGGAACAGTTCGAACTTGGTAGGGAAGGAGATCCCACTTTTAGCGAGGGACAGCGAGGCGCCGGTTATCAGGAAAGTTCATTTCATCTTTCAACCAGGAGCGTGGGGTAAATGAATAACTTTGCAAACAGCACTGAGGAAATCAGCACTTGGACTTTTTTTTCTAACAGAACGTATGTTGAGTCGTTCTGCTGTATAAAGATCAAATGTAACTGAGTTGTCAAAGCCAGGACTCTTGTAATTCATTTGGAATAGAGTTTAATTATACAATTAAATATCAGTGTTCAGATGTCGTAACGGATGTTCTGTTAAATTACTGAAAGTGCTAATAACCGAGAGTCAGAAGACAGCTTTCTACTTCACTTTTCTGCTGTTATATTTTTAACACCAATACATGTTTTTCTCCCTGGGCTCCAAAGGAACGTTTTGACTAAAGAATTAGGTGTAAACCCTAAAATTACAACAATGAAAACCACACACTGAGTGTACAATTTGCCGACATGAATCAGTGATTACATAGGTCCTGGAGTCCTGCACGACGAAAGATTCGGCACAAATACTGCTCAAAATGACTGCTTCTGTGTCACAGTCTGAACCAACACTTCCGACGTAGGCTGAACACACACCACATGAACACATTTTCTATATTTTTGTTTGATTCGTGGTTTGTTTTGTATCTTCACACATATTTTCCCCTTTTGGGGAATAATGGGTAAGTTTTGGAAGGATTGTTAACCTGTTGAATCACGTCATGAATCATTCTAGTTACATTCTTTCTTATACCTTCTCCAGTGCCTCTAAGTCCTTAAAATAAAGGGATCAAGGGGAATTCGGTAAGGTTAATAGACACGGTAAGGGCTCATGGAGCTGGAGGGAGAGCGGAGTGATATATTGACATGGATAGAGAAGTGGTTAACTGACTGGAAGCTGAGAGTACAGATAAATTGGGCATTTTTAAGTTGGCTGTGAGTAGTGGAGTGCCACAAAGGTCAGTGCTGGGTCCTCAGATAGTTACAACCTGTATTAATGATTTAGATATAGAGACAGAGAATAAGGTATCTAAGTATGCTGATGTTACAAAACTAAGTGGGAATGCAAGCTTTGAGGAGGATATGAAGAGGCTGCATAAAGATACAGATAGGTTAAGTGAGTGGTGGCTGATGGAGTATAATATGGAGAAGTGTGAGGTTATTCACTTTGGCCATGAGAATAGAAAAGCAGAATATTTTTTAAAAGGCGTGAAACTTGTAAATGTTGATATCCAGAGACACTTGGGTGTGCTTATACAAGGAATGCAAAAAGTTAGCATACAGATATAGCAAGCAATTAAGAAAGCAAATTTCATGTTGGCCTTTATCGTAAGGGAATGGAGTACAAGAATAAATAAGTCTTGCATGGGGCTTTGGTGAGGCCACATCTGGAATACTATGTGCAATTCTGGTCTCCATATTGAAGGAAGGACGTACTTGCATTGGAGTCAGTGCCATGAAGCTTCATTAATTGGTCCCTGGGATGAGAAGGTGTCCTATGATAAGCAGTTGAGTAAATTGGGTCTGTATTCTCTGGAGTTTAGAAGAATGAGAGGTGATCTGATTGAAACATTCAAGATTATGAAGGGGCTTGACAGGCTAGACACTCAGAGGCTGTTTCCCACAGCTGGAGAATCTAGAACAAAGGGGCACAGTTTCAGGGTAAAGGGTTTTTCATTTAGGATTGAGATGAGGAGAAATGTCTTCACTCAGAGGATTGTGAATCTTTGGAAATCTCCAACATATAGAGATGTTGATGATCCATCATTGAGTATATCCCAGGCTGAGATGGAAAAATGTTTGGTCTCCCAGGGAACCAAGGGATATAGGGAGCAGGCAGGAAAGTGGAGTTGAAGCCCAAGATTAGCCATGACCATATTGAATGGCATTCAGGTTCAATGTGCTATATGGTCCTCTCCTGCTCCTGTTACTTATGGTCTTATATTACACAAATACTAGAGTGTTCCAAGTGTGTGATCTAAGGTTTTACATAAATTTAATACAATTTCTTTGTTTTTCAATTATATCACACTCAAAATGAAGCCCAGAACTTTATTTGCTTTTTTAATGGCCCAAATCACAACTTTTAATGATTTTCCTTTTTTGGATCCCTAGATCCCTCTGCTCCTCTACCCCTTATTTTCCAAGAAGAATGTGGCCTCTTTATTCTTCCTACTAGAATTTACCAGCTCACTTAATCTAGATTAATGTTTATTAGCCAATTACATGCCCATTCTACAAATTTAGTAATGATTTCTGTACTTTATCAGAGTCCTCTCTGAATTGGCTATAACCCCCATTTTGGTGTTGCCTGCAAATTTTCAAATTCTACTTCTGATTCCAGCGTCCAAATCATTTATGTAAATAGTAAATAACAGTGATCTCGGCACTGATCCTTGTGGAACACCAACCTGAGCACCTACCTTTATCCCAACACTCTGCTTTCCATTTTGCAGACAACTTTCTAACCAATCTGCTACTTGTCTCCTGATTCCACATGTTCTGATCTTAATCACGTGTCTACTATGCAGTACTTTATCGACGGCCTTTTATTGGGAGGGCACTGCGCTGCAGGAGGTGCTGCCTTTAAAATGAGATGTTCAATGAGGCGGAGTCTATGGCGCTATTTCAAAGTGTAGGGAGTATTCCTTGTTATCCTCAGCCATATTTATCCCACATCGATCATCACTAAAAACTGATTTTTCTTTTAACTAAAAACTGATTATGTGGTTATCATGACATCGCTGTCTATTCATTCCTGATGTGCATAAATTGGCTGGGGTGTTCCCGACATTACAATAGTGACAACACTCCAAAAGGGCTTCATTGGCTGTAAAGCACTTCAGGAATTCTTGAGGTCATGAAATGCGCTATGTGAAAGAAAGTCCTTTTAGTCTTTCAAAAAGTTTCTTTTTGACTGTACCTGGGGCCAACTCTGTTTAATCCGCCACCAATCTTAGTCGATCTCTTTTCTGTGTGAAGTGCCTTAAGACGTTTTATTATGTTAAAGAAGCCATGCAAATGCAAATTGTTGTTAAACATCCTGGATAAGGCGGCTGCAACATATTGTGAATGTTTAGCTTTTTCTAATAATAATGGCTTTTTACTCAAGAAACACGTCCGCAACCCAAAGGTTGAATTGTAGTGTGACTTACATTTAAAAATTAATATATAGGCTAAGTAATGAAGTATATTTGGATCAATATTTTAAATTGTACATTCAATTATACGTTTCACCAATCAACTGCATGGTCTATCAACTAGAAACTGAGTCATCTTCAAAGTCAAACAGGGGTTGAACCAATTACTCCCTTGCCATCTTAAAATGATTCGTCATCACTTGTCATCTCTGAAAACAAGATAGTTTAGTTGTGACAGGGAATCACATCACTGATATAGAATACAACTTCCTCTCCCTCCAGTTAGACTTACAACATCTTGAAAAGTTGACAAGAGTTGAAAAGCTACCGCTGTCCCCAAATCACAATACGCAGCAAAGGGTAGATTCAAGACTCGCAGTTATGTTAAATTCTTGTGAGCATTGCACACCGTACCCAATGTATTTAGAAAATCAGTGGGGGGTGGGGGTACACTATGCTGCAAAGGTTGCAAATGGTTCAATGTTTATGATAAATATGCAAACTCATCAAAGTTGTTTTCCAACTTGGAACACCAGAATCCCGGGTGGGTGGCGCTAAATTCAACAGCTCCCCAAATGGGTGCCGGGATTGCGAGGCGGGATAATTTGCACCCGTTGAATGGGACGCAGGCATCAGACCAACTTCGTGCTGCCTTTTGTTTTATAGGGCTGCAGCAGCCAGCCAGTGCTAACTGTGTTGTTGGTTGGTTGGATGATTGAGCAGGAGGCCAATATTGTGAGTGACTAATGCGAGCTAAAGCGAGCCTGCGTCTCTTCAATGGAAGGCGCATTGTGGCTGGAGCAGGTGCTAGGATTCCTTTCTGAGCTGAACCTGGCCTGGGAAAGATGAAAAATGCAATATAGGAGAGAGGAAGAGCCAGGTTTTCCAACGCTACACTTGGTGGGGGAGGGAAATGTTAGTCCCTTCAGATCACATGCTGAGAAGGCAATGGGAGCAGGTCGCCATGGAGATCAATGTCAGGAATCGAGCGAAGATCTGAATGCAGTGCTGCAAGTTACTTGACCTCACACAAGTTGTCAAGATCAGAGAATGCCTCTTCAGATGTCATATCTTACCAACTGCATCACCAGCTTCATGGGATGCTGCTGAATTTGTCATACTCCAATCGCTCACCTACCAACAATGTCTATCAGTCGGGCCTCATATCTGACATTCATATGCCACATGGATCCTCAAACAATCAGTATTGCTGCTAGTCTCACATCCATATCTCCCAGTTTACACATACTACCAACAACAAAGATAAAAACAGAAAATGCTGGAAAGATCCACAGCGATGTGTTTGACTCTTAAATCGCCTCTAAAATGGCATGGCAAGCCACTCAAGTTGTATGAAAGTGCTAAAAAGTCAATAATTACAGAAACACAACTGTTATGGTGTAAAAGGAGGCCATTCAGCCCATCATGTCTGCACCAGTGCTCTGAGCATTTTAATGTAATGCCAATCTCGCCTTTTCCCCAAAACCCTGCACATAGTTTCTATTTAAATAGTCATCCAATGCCCTTTTGAATGCCTCAATTGAACCTGCCTCCATCACACTTCCAGGTAATGCATTCCAAACCCTAACTACTCGCTGTATGAAAAAGTTTTTTCTCAACTCACATTTGCTTCTTTTGCAAAATACTTTAAAACTGTGCCCTCTGGTTCTCGATCCATTTGCAAGCAGGAACAGTTTCTCCCTATCTACTCTGTCCAGACCCCTCATGATTTTGAAAACTTGTATCAAGTGTCCTCTTAGACTTCACCTCTCCAAGGAAAACAGTCCCAACTTCTCCAATCTTTCCTCATAACTGAAGTGTCTCAACCCTGTAACGATTCTCGAAAACCTCTTCTGCACTCTCTCCAATGCATTCACATCCTTCCTATAGTGTGATGCCCAGAACTGTACACAATACTCCAGCTGAGGCCTAACCAGCATCCTATATACATTCATCATGACCTCCCTAGTCTTGTGCACTATTAATGAAGCCGAGAATACTGTATACTTTAGAAACAGCTCTCTCTACCTGTCCTGCCACCTTTAATGACTTATGTACATATACATACAGACTTCTGTGCTCCTGCACACCCTTTAGAATAGTATCCTTTATTTTATACTGTCTCTCCATGTTCTTTGTACTAAAGTGTATCACCTCACACTTCTCCGCATTGAGCTTCATCTGCCACCTTCCTGCCCACTCCACCAATGTGTCAATCTCCTTTTGAAGTTCCACACTGTTCTCCTCACAGTTTAAAATTCTTCCAAGTTTTGTGTCACCTGCAAACTTGGAAATTGTCTCCTGCACACCAAGATCTAGATCATTTATATATATCAAGAAAAGCAAGGATCCCAATACCAATCCCTAGGGAACTCCACTGCAAACCTTCTTCCAGCCCAAAAAATATCCATTAACTATTACTCTCTGTTTCCTATCCCTCAGCCAATTTTGTATCCGTGTTGCTATTGTCCTTTTATTCCATGGCCTATAACTTTCCTTACAAGTCTGTTGTGTGGCACTGTATCGAACACCTTTTGGAAGTCCATATACACCACATCAATGGCCTTGCCCTCATCAACCATCACCGGTAACCCTTCAAAAAACTCCAGCAAGTTAGTTAGACATGAATTTCCTTTAACAAATCCATGCTGAGTCTTCCAAATCAATCCACATTTTTCCATGTGACTATTAATTCTATCTTGAATAATTGTCTCTAGAAGCTTCCCCACCACTGATGTTAAACTGACTGGTCTGTAATTGCAGAGCAGATTTTTACAACTGTTTTTGAGCAATGCCTAATGTTTGCAATTCTCCAGTCCTCCAGCACCTCCCCTGAATCCAGAGAACATTGAAAGATTATTGCCAGTGCCTCTGCAATTTCCACTCTCACTTCCTTCAACATTCTTGGATGCATCTCATTCAGTCCCGGTGCCTTATCAAGTACCGACAGCTTATCCAATATCTCCTCCTTATCAATTTTAAACACGTCCAGTGACTGAGTTTTCTCCTCTGTCACCATGGCCTGGGTAGCAACTGCCTCGTAGGTAAAGACAGATGCAAAATATTCATTTAGCACCTCAACCATGCCTCTAGCCTCTATGTGTAAATCCCCTTTTTGGTCCCTATTTGGCCCTACTCCATCTTTTACCAATTTTTTACTACTGTGGGAGATTGTGCCAAAGTTAGGAGAGCTGTCTCACAGATGAGTCGAGCAACAGCCTAGCATTGTCATACCCACAGAATCATAACTTACAGATAAGGCTGAAGCATTTGCAACAATCTTCAGCCAGAAGTGCCAAGTGCATGATCCATCTCAGCCTCCTTCTGAGGTTTCCAGCATCACAGAAGCCAGTCTTCAGCCAATTTGATTCACTCCACATGATATCAAGAAATGGCTGAAGGATACTGCAAAGGCTATGGGCCCTGACAATATTCCGGCAATAGTACTGGAGACTTGTGCTCCAGAATTTGTTGTACCCCTAGCTAAGCTGTACCAGTACAGCTACAACATTGACATCTACCTGGCTATGTGGAAAATTGCCCAGGTATTACCTGTAGGGCAAAAACAGGATAAACTCAACCCAGCCAATTATCGCCCCTTTAATCTACTCTCGATCATCAGTAAGGTAATGGAAGGGTTCATCAACAGTACTATCATGTGGCATTTGCTTAGTAATAACCTGCTCACTGACACCCAGTTTGGGTTCCACCTGGGCCACTCAGCTCCTGACCTCAGTACAGCTTTGGTTCAAACATGGACAAAACAGCTGAACTCCCGAGGTGAGGCAAGAGTGACTGCCTTTCACATCAAGGCAGCATTTGATCGACTGTAGCATCAAGAAGCCCGAGCAAACTGGAGTCAATGGGTTCAGGGCAAAACTCTCCACTGGTTGGAATCATACCTAGCACAAAGGAAGATGATTGTGGTTGTTGGAGGTCAACGATCTCAGTTCTAGGGCATAACTGGAGGAGTGTCTCAGGGTAGTGTCCTCGGCCCAAACATCTTCAGCTGCTTCATCAATGACCTTCCTTCCATCATAAGGTCAGAAGTGGGGACGTTCACTGATGATTGCACAGTGTTCAGCATCATTCATGATTCCTCAGATACTGAAGCAGTCAATATCCAAATGCAGCAAGACCTGGACAATATTCAGGCTTGGGCTGACAAGTAACAGTTGTGCTACACAAGTACCAGGCAATGACCATCTCCAACAAGAGAGAATCTAACCATTGCTCCTTGACACTGAATAGAATTACCATCACTGAATCTCCCACTAGCAACTCTCTGAGGGTTACCATTGACCAAAAAGTAAACTGGACTAGCCACATAAATAATGGCAGGTTTTTCTTTAGTCATTCAAGGGATGTGGGCTTCATTGGCTGGGCCAGCATTTATTGCCCATCCTTAATTGCCCTTGAGAAGGTGGTGGTGAGCTGCCTTCTTGAACTGCTGCGGTCAATGTGACATAGGTACACACATAGGACAGAATTTTCTGCCTTCCGGGCAGGCGGGCCCAATCCAATCTCCAGCGGGTGGGGAGCCGATCCCCGCTGGAGAAACAGGCCCCGCCACCATTTTAAGTGGGCGGGCCACCCATGACACCCAGCAGGAAGTGGAGCGCATAGCTTCCTGTGCAGGCAGTGGGGGATTCCCCAAATGTGATTCCCCAAGTGCGCTCTTTCACGCATGTGCATGAAAGAGCATACATCTCCCTGAGGCAAAGTGCTGCCTCAGGGAGATCTCTGACAGTTGTGACAACATTAAAAATAGAAAAAAACCCTTAACATGTCCCATCTCATGTGACAATGTCACATGAGATGGGACATGTTCATAAATTTCACTAAAACTTTATTAAACTTTTTAAATCCCTACATGAAACCTCATCCTGCCAGTGGATGAGGTTTCATGTTTTTTCTATTCCCTGCCAGAGCTCCTGGCCTCCCCGCCAACATTAAGGTTGGACAGGCAGGTCCTTTAATTGTTTTAATGATCCTGCCAATGGCCCCGCCCCCTGCTCACCGACGACAAAATTCAGCCCATAGTGTTGCTTGGGAGGGAGTTCCAGGATTTTGACCCAGTGACAGTGATGGAATCTAGGAATCCTGTGGCGAATAACTCACCTCCTGACTCCCCATATCCTCTCCACTTTTTACAAGGCACAAGACAGGACTGTGATGAAATACTGTCCGCTTGCCTGGATGATTGCAGCTCCAACAACAATGAAGAAACATGACATCATCCGGGACAAAGCAGTCCATTTGATTGTCATGCCATTCATCAGCTTTCATTCCCTCCCCCACCGATGCACAGTGTATACATCTACAAGATGCACTGCAGGAACTCATCAGGGGTCCTTAGACAGCACCTTCCAAATCCACAACTACTAGCAGCTAGTAGGACAAGGTCATCAGACACATGGAAATACCACAAACTGCAAGTTCTCCTCCAAGTCACACACCATCCTGACTTGGAAATATATCACCATTCCTTCAATGTCGCTGTGTCAAAATCCTGGAACTCCCTCCCTAACAGCACTGTTGGTATACCTGCACCGCATGGACTGCAGCTGTTCAAGAAAGCAGCTCACCACCACCTTCTCAAGGGCAATTAAGGATGGGTAATAAATGCTGGCCTAGCCAACAATGCCACATCCCATGAATTAATGTAAAAGAAAACTCATCAACATACTTGCAGGACAAGGTGACTCACAACCAGAGGCAGTAGGAGGGGTACAGGCATACCCTGAATCTCCTGACCTCCATGAAGGAGATGGTGTTAGCCATTTTTGGAATAGCCATTGCTGAGACTGTGAGCAGTAGTGGGGCTAAAACCATCAAAAATGACAGTATCCTCGTACCTAATTTTCCTTTTTATATCCCATGTTTACCTCATTCCACTTTCTCTTCCGGTTTACAAAGTGTGGAAGGTATAAGCATTCACCTTTTACTTTACTCACCTCAGTCTTACACAATCTGTCTCTTGCACCTTTCTTTCAGAAGTGCAACCTGGCCAGCCAGCGGAGGAACAGCTAGAAGACTGTGATAATGAGAAAACAAGATTGTCACTTGATTTCATACTCACAGTCCTGAGCTCAAACACTAACAGTGTGTGTTATTTAGAGGATAGTATAGAGGTAGGATCTGCATCTGATGAGACATGGGGCATGACTGGCCTGCAGCCAGGGCAAGGACAAGGATAGAGCAGATGCCAGGTCACTGGAGGATAAGGTTGCCTACAGGTTCTGTTGCAGGGGACTCAGATGAGCACTTTGATGGGCCTACAGAAGAACACTGATAGATATGCACAACAAAATACTTTCTGCATTGGGAAATATGCCAGCATTTAATGCCATGGAGAAGTCAGCACCAATTTGGGAAAGGGTTTTGCACAAAGCTTGGAGTCCATCCTTTCCAACATTGAAGCGGTTGCCAACTTCAACAGCACCGTTGTGGATCCAACCATGATGGAGCATTTAATGGCCAAGCTCCCAAGTTCCATGGCACTTCAAGCAGCTTCCACCGGATGTCTGAGTACTGCAATGAAAGTTCAGACTGAAGTCATCCAAAGCCAGCTTGCTGCCATGCAAACTTAGGCTGCTGCCATCATTGCAGTGAATTACAGTGCAAAGGGGTTAAAACGGATTACTAGGAATGTTGACATGCCACACCTGGGGAATGGTTCCCAGTTGTTCCATCTGACTGGCAAAGGTAGCCTGGAAGATGAGTTCATAAAGTTTTTCAGGATAATTCCTTTTTTTATTATTCATTCATGGGATGTGGGCATCACTGGCTAGGCCAGCATTTATTGTCCATCCCTAATTGCCCTTGTTTAGAAGGCACATAAGAAGCAACCACATTGATGTGGGTCTAGAGTCACATGTAGACCAGGTAAGGACAGCAGATGTCCTTTCCTAAAGAAACATTCGTGAACCAGATGTGTTTTTACAACAATTGGCAATGGTTTTGTGGTCATCATCCAACTTTTAATTCCAGATTTTTGTTGAATTTGAATTTCACCATCTGCCATGGTGGGATTCAAACCCAGGCCCTCAGAGTATCTCCAGAATACCAGTCCAGTGACATTATGCCATCATCTCCCCCTGCTAGAGCCAAACAGAGAACAGGCTATTTTAGATCTAGTAATGTGCAATGAGACGGGATTAATTAATGACCTCATAGTAAAAGCGCCCCCAGGTAGCAGTGATCATAACATGATTGAATTTCACACTTAATTCGAGGAAGAGAAGAGTGGATTTAACACTAGTCAGTAATAGGTCAGTAGGGATGCAGTGGCAAACATTTAAGGAGGTATCTTGTAAGACTCAGCACAGATACATTCCAGTGAGAAAGAAAGACTCTAAGGGAAGGATGTAACATCCTTGGCTAAGTAAAGAAATTAAAGATGTATCAAATTAAAAGAAAAAGCATATAATTTCACGAAGATTAAGTGGCAGGTTATTAGAAGATCAGGCAGGATATGAAAAACAATGAAAAATGGCTTTAAAAAAGGGAGAAATTAGAGGACGAGAGCAGGCTAACTATAAATATAAAAACAGATAGTAAGAATTTCTACAGGTATATAAAAAAGAAGAGTAAGTAAAGTGAAAGTTGGTCCTTTACTGAATCTGGGGAATTAATAATGTAAAATAAGGAACTGGTGGATGAATTGAATAAATAGTTTGCATCTGTTTTCACTGTAAAGGATACAAATAAAATCCCAGAAACAAATGTGCATCAAGAGCTGAAAGGGAGGGAGGAACTTAAACTCATTACAATCACCAGGGAAAGGGTACTAAGAAAAACAATTAGAACTAAAAGCTGACAAGTCCCCAGATACAGATGGACTTCATGCTAAGGCCTTAAAAGAAATAGTTGCATTCAGAGAGTAGATGCGTTGGTTTTAACTTTCCAACATTCCCTAGATTCTGGAAAAGTCCCATCAGATTGGAAAACAGTGAATGTAGCTCCTCTATTCAAGGTAGGAGGGAAACAAAAATCAGGGAACTAAGACCAGTTAGCTTAGCATCTGTCATAGGAAAAATGCTGGAATCTATTATTAAAGAGTTTATAGCAGGGTACTGAGTAAATCTCAATAAATCAGGCAGAGTCAACATGGTTTTGGTAGGGAAATTTTGTTTGACTAATTAATTAGAGTTCTTTGAGGAAGTAACAAGCAATATGGATAAAGGAGAACCTGTGGATGTGGTGTACTTAGATTTCCAGAAGGCATTTGGCAAGGTGCCACATCAAAGGTTACTACACAAAATAAGAGCTCATGGTGTAGGGGATAACATATTCACATGGATAGTGGATTGGTTAGCTAACAGGAAGCAGATACTTGATATAAATGGGTCATTTTCAGGTTAGCAATATGTGATGAGTGGAGTGCCACAGGGATCAGTGCTGGGGCCTCAACTATTTAAAATCTATGAAAATGACTTTGATGACGGGATCGATAGTATGTTTGATAAATTTGCTGATGACACAAAGATAGGTAGGAAAGTAAGTTGTGAAGAGGACATATGGAGACTGCAAAGGGACATGGATGAGTTAAGAGAGTGGGCAGAATTTGGCAGATGGAGAATAACTTGGGAAAGTGTGACCTTGTCCAAGTTGGCAGGAAGAATAAAAAAGCAGCATATTATTTAAATGGAGAGAGATTGCAGAACTCTGAAATACTGAGGGATCTGTGTGTCCCATGAACACGCAAACATACGAAAGAGGTGCAGAAGTAGGCATTTGGTCCCTGCTCTGCAGACAATAAGATCATGACTAATCTGTTTTTGTTTCAAATTCCACATTCCCATCTACCTCCAATAGCCTTTGATTCCCTTGCCTAATAAGAATCTATCCATCTCTGCCTTAAAAATATTCAATGTCCCCACCCCCACTGCCTTTGGAGGCAGAGTGTTCCAAAGTCACACAAACTTCTGAGAGAAAAGATTTCTTTTCATCTCGATCCAGATCCAGTAAAGGACAGTATAGTGAGGGGTATTGACACTGTTCTCTGCAGCAAAGAGTGAGAGCCCAGGCAGGTACAAGAAAAAGAGGGAAGGCATTTCTGTCACATCTTTCAGGAAATTGTGCAAGGGTAATTCATTGATTATTGTATGCAAAATGTATTGATTTTGTTTATAAATCTGTTTTGTAATGTTTATTTTGTGGTGTTTTTTGTAATTTTTACATTGTGACCAGGCAGATGCAGTAAAGGCCAGTGCCAGATTGTAAGGTTATAAAAGCATAAGATCATAAGAACATAAGAAATAGGAACAAGACTAGGTCATTCAGCCCCGACGAGCCTGCTGTACCATTCAATAAATTCATGGATGATCTGATTGTGGCCTTACCTCCACTTTCCTGCCTTTCATTCATAACCCTTGACTCCCTTGTCGATCAAAAATCTGTCTACCTCAGTCTTGAAGATATTCTATGACTCAGCTTCCACTGCTCTCTGTGGAAGAGAAATACAAAGACTAAATCATCTGAGAGAAAATAATTCTTCCTCATCCAGCTACTTATACTCTCTCAGCAGAACCCCTTTCTTAGTCATACCTATGATGTTGGCAGGCATATGGACCAAGACACCGGATCCTTCCCCTCCCACTCCAAGTTCCTCTTCAGCACCGAGGAGATGTTCAGGCACCTGGCAGGCAATACAGACTTAATGAATCACGCTCTCAGTTGCAGAGAAGAGGATCTATCCTCCTAACTATACTGTCTCCTACTACATTCCTTTTTGCTCTATTTGAATGGCCTCCTGCACCACGGTGTTGTGGTCACTTTGCTTATCTTCCCTGTGGTCCCTGCTCTTGTCCACACAAGCTTCAAGAACATTGAACCTGTTGGACAATTGCAAAGGCTGAGGCTCCTCCAATGCTACCTTCAGGATTCCCAAGCCTGCCTTACTTACAGTCATACCCTCCTGTCCCTGGACCAAATCTGAAGTAACTGGCCTAAAGGGTGTGGCTGTCTCCTGCAGAAAAGTAACTTCCCCCTCCCTGGCGCACCGCAGTGTTTGAAGCTCACTCTACAGTTTATCGACTCTGAGCTGAAGTTCCTTGAGCTGCAGACACGTACTGCAGATGTGGCTGCTGTGGATCACACTGGTGTCCATCAGCCCCACATGCTACAGCTGCAACACATCTTTATTGGCTTCTTATTTAATTGATTAGGTCTCAAGTTTAAAATATCACTCAACGATTATCTGTAGTTATATTATGGAGTTTAGCTATTAAGTGATAAGTTTAATATCAAACCTATATCTCCCCAGTGCTAGTTTATTGGCCAGGTTAGAGGGGCAAAACATTGAAAACTAACTAATCACTTACCTGCACACATAATTAATACCTCTTGGCTTCAGTTCCTGGGTCTCACTGTATGCAGCTCTCTCCCTTGGACCATTCCTTTTTGCAAAAGGCCACACAGCACCTCCTCCAGCACTGCACTTGGTCTTGCTACACTCAGTCTCCAGTTGCCACCTTTGTGCGACTTACAGAGCAAAGATAAGGCGTGGGATTGTTGGTGAATGGGGAATTTTTGTTGTTGTTACTCATATCACACTCAGGTGATTTCTTCATTGAGAGCCCAGTCAGAAAGGGGCTATTTAGATTGCCTTCTCTCTTCCTCTTCTGCCTCCTCCTCCTCCTCTTCAGGCTCCTGAGCTGCTCACCACATATCTGGTGGCAAAGGCTATCCTTTCAGGCTAGTGAGGTTGTGCAGCGTGCAACATGCCACCACAAATCCTGTTACTCGCTCTGCCGAGTATTGCAGGTCTCCTCCAGCACAGCCTGGATAGCAGAGCCATTGTTTCCACATGCTCTCGTTCACCTTTCATGTGACATTATGGCTGTCTTTGTATGTATGCTGCACACATATACTGCAGGTATAGTATGAAGTCATGAGCCATGCCGCCATGGACGTCCTTGCTGCTAATAGTCACCATTTGGTTTGTCAAATGAAGCTGTCACAGTGGACTGCGCCAGAATGAAGGCATCATGATCTCTAGCAGAACACCGCAATTCCCTGCACATGGATTTTTTTTCCCAACTGGATGGTTTATTTTTCTTTATCCTTTCATTGTACATGGTATTGCTGACAAGGCCAGCATTTGTTGCCCATCCCTAATTGCCTTTGAAATGACTTGCTAGGTCATTTCAGAGAGCAATTAACAATCAACAGCATTGCAATGAGACTGGAGTCACATGTAGGCCAGACTGGGTAAAGATAGAAGATTTCCTTCCCTAAAAGACATTAGATGGCTTTTTAAAACAACAAAAGGTGTCTTTCATGTCACCATTACTGAGACTCGTTTTCAATTCCAGATTTATTAATTGAATTTACATTCCACCAGCTGCTACAGGGGGGATTTGAACCTATGCCTGGGATTATCCCAGACTGCCACATTATTAGCCTAGACTCATTGCAATTATACCACTGTCTCCCCTTTCTGACTAATCTGGAGGGAATGGAATCCCTTGTGGTTCTAGCGTAAGACAGGGAAACGTGCGTCCAGTCAATGGCAACCTGCACAACAGGGAAGCCTGCAATCCCAGCAAAGCTATGTGTTTGCTCCACTTGCTTGTCTCTGGCAAGAGAGAATGAAATTTACTTAGCTCTCAATGAATAGAGAACATCAGTGACTTGCCCGCATACAACAGTGGATAGCAAACGGCGAGCTATTGCAAGTATAGGGGAAAGCTGACATGGTGGAGGTGTTACTGTCCCCAGACTTGGGCTAAACTTCTGGAAACATGAGTTCAAATCCCATCATGATAGCTTTTTTTAATTCATTCACAGGATGTGGGCCTTACTGGCCAGCCAGAATTTACTGCCCATCCCTAGTTGCCCTTGAGAAGGTGGTGGTGAGCTGCCTGCTTGAACCGCTGGCAGTCTATGTGGTGTAGGTACACCCACAATGCTGTTAGGGAGGGAGTTCCAGGACTTTGGCCCAGCGACGGCGAAGGAACGGCGATATATTTCCAAGTCAGGATGGTGAGTGACTGGGAGGGGAACTTCCAGGCAGTAGTGTTCCCATCTATCTGTTGCCCTTGTCCTTCTAGATGGTAATGGTCATGGGTTTGGAAGGTGCTGTCTAAGGAGCCTTGGTGAATTCCTGCAGTGCATCTTGTAGATGGTAAACACAGTGCTGCTATTGTGCTTTGGTCGTGGATGAAGTGAATGTTTGTGCATGTGGTGCCAATCAAGCGACTGCTTTGTCCTGGATGGTGTCAAGTTTCTTGAGTGTTGTGGGAGCTGCACTCATCCAGGCAAGTGGGGAGTATTCCATCACACTCCGGATTTGTGCCTTGTTGATGGTGGACAGGCTTTGGGGAGTAAGGAGGTGAGTTACTCGTCGCACGATTCCTAGCTTCTGACCTGCTATTGTAGCCACAGTATATATATGGCTAGTCCAGTTCAGTTTCTGGTCAATGGTAACCCCCAGGATGTTGATAGTGGGGGATTCAGTGATGGTAATGCCATTGAACATCAAGGGGTGATGGTTAGACTCTCTCTTGTTGGAGATGGTCATTGCCTGGCACCTGTGAGGTGCGAATGTTACTTGCCACTTATCAGCCTGAGCCTGGATTTGTACATGGACTGCTTCAGTATCTGAGGAATTGCAAATGGTGAACATTGTGCAATCATCAGCAAACATCCCCACTTCTGACCTTATGATAGAGGGAAGGTCATTGATGAAGTAGCTGAAGACGGTTGGGCCGCAGACACAAGCCTCAGGAACTCCTGCGGTGATGTCCTGAAGCTGTGCTGATGGACCTCCAACAACCACAACCATCTTCCTTTGTGCTGGGTATGATGCCAATTCCTGCCTGCTGTAGGAATTTAAATTCATTTAGTTAAAATAAATCTGGAACTTTAAAATAAAAAGCTAGTCTCTGTAATGGTGAAACTACAGGATTGTAATTGAAAATTTATCTGGTTCATTCATGTCCTTTAGGGAAGGGAATCTGCAGCCCTTACCTGACCTTGCCCACCCAGGACTCCAGCAATACCCTTGATTCTTAACTGCCCTTTGAAATGGCCTAGCAAGTCACTCAGTTGTATCAAGCTATTATGAATAAGAATGAAACTGGGCGGCATCCACCTTGGTGCTGGACGTAACAAAGGTACATCCTTCCCTCTCAACCCTGCAAAGTCTTCTGCACTAACATGTGGTGACTTGTGCCAAGGCTGGAGTGCAGCCCCATAAGACAAGTCAAATAACAGCCTGATGAAGTCATACTCACTGAATCAAACCTTACAGCCAATGTCCCAGTCTCATAGCATCAGGTCAAACATGAACAAGGAAGCTTCCTGTTAATTACCATCTACAGCCTCCCTGAACTGATGCATCAGTACACCCCCATGTTAAATACCACTTGGAAGAAGCACTGAGATTAGCCAGAGCACAGAACATATTCTGATATGGGAATTTCAATGTCCATCACCAAGAGTGGTTTGGTAGCACCACTACTGACTGAGCTGGCCAAGTCCTGAAGAACATATCTGCCAGATGGGACCTGCAACAGGCAGTGAAGGAATCAACACAAAGGGAAAACCTACTTGATCTCGTACTCACCAATATACCTGTTGCAGAACCATCTGTCCATGACAGAATTGATAGAAGTGACCACTACACAGTCCTCATGGGATCAACATCCCGTCTTTACAGTGAGGATACCATCCATGGTATTTTGTGGCATTACCACCATACTAAATGAGATAGATTCAGGACAAGTCTAGCAGCTCAAAACTGAGCACCATGAATCAGGAAATCTTGCTTCAATTTATATGGCTTTGGTGAGACTACACCTGGAGGACTGTGTGTGCTTTTGGTCTCTATATTTAAGGAAGGGTACATTAGCTTTGGAGCTAGTTAAGTGAAGGTTCACTACATGAGAGGGTTGTCCTAAGATGAGAGGTTGAGTTAAGTGGGTCTATACTCTCTAGAGTTTAGAAGAATGAGAAATAATATCAGAGACATACATGATTCTGAAGGGGCTTGACAAGCTAGACACTCAGAGGTTGTTAATCCCGGCTGGCAAATCTAGAACATGGGAGCGTAGATTCAAGATACAGGATCGATCAACTAGGAATAAAGTAAGGAAAACTTTTTTTTTACCCAGCGGGTTGTGAATCTTGGAATCGTTTACCCCAGAGGGTTGTAGATGCTCCATGGTCAAGTATATTTACGACTGAGATAGATTTTTGTTCTCTCAGGAAATCAGGGGATATCACGAGAAATCAGGTGAGGAAGTAGAGTTGAGGCAGAGATCAGTCATGAGTTTATTAACTAGTGGAGCAGTCTCGAAGGGCCATATGGTTTTCTTTTGGTCCTATTTCTTATATTCTTATGTTCATTGTTCCTGCCTACTGACACCGGGGTCAATATGTCATCATTTGTATGAAAAATAAATATCAGAAGAACCATTGGGTTCCAGATGTATCTATCCCATTTGCTGAGACCCAAACTAAGGTCCCACATTGGTGATATATGAAGAAAAAGGTTTATGTTCTGAGCACTTTTTATAAAACATAATGTCAGAGGGTGCAAACGTCAAGGGAAAGTGAGGGTAAGGTACACCATGTTGGCATTTATTGATATGAAGGAATTGCTCTCATATCAAACTGTAGAGGGCGAACTAGGTTCTCCAAACACCAGTGCATAGATCTCTTCCATTGGATGCTGTAAATTTTGTGCATGGAGATTTCCCAGAAGCCAGCAGGAATATCATGATTGATTCTGGAAGCTTAACCATTCCAAGGTAGCTCTCTCTGAGTGACTGGCTCTCAATTGGAAGCCCTGTGAGTCACTGTTTCTGACTTGATCATTCACCTGGTTCTTATGGTCCTTCCATATTGGGGTGGGGTTCTGGTAAAACTGTTAACTCTTTGGTCTTCCAGCAAAAGTAGAGGCACCATTGTCTGAAAAGTTATTAATATGTTAAATAAGTCAAAGAGAGCGCATGCAGAAATAATCCCAAACAAGGAATTTCACAGATCACCCATGGCTAGCACAACAGGGCCCCTGAGGTCGACAAAGAACTCCTGGTAAATGTCGTTCAGAAAGACGACCAGGAAATATATGTCAGAGTAATAGGTGAATATGATTATGACACCAAATAAACACAAAGGCAAATGTTAAAAAGTACCTTGTGATGCAGATTAATATGTATAAATATGGAGTTATGTGATATGATTGGATTAATTTCAAGTCAAATAGAGTAGTTAGGCTGTCTGGATTAGTACCCAAGGATGATGACGTTGATGATGGTAATAACATCAAGGAGGATGTCAGACTGTGTGAAACAGTTTTTCAAACAAAAGTGGATCCAATAATGTGCCTCAACCCTAACATCACAGCAGAGCTCCTCCTACTTTACTAGTTCCCCCACTTCCTACAATAATCATTCTGTGGCTACTTTAGTATCAAAATATGGGGTAGCTCCAAGTTGAAGCTGGAGACTTGTTAAGTTTATTTGCAACAACAAACATTTCTACTACATCTTTAACAGCACAAAATGGCCCAACAAACTTCACAGACTCCAGTGCCAGAGCTAAGATGGGGAAAGTTTAGACTCATCCCCAACTAATAGTTGACATTGAATAAGTAAGGAGACGGTATCGTGATGAATGTAGCATTAGATAAGTCGACTAGGTGTCATCAGCATGCAAGCTGTAGGTGATCCAGTGCCTCACAATGCCATTAGACATAAGTGGTTGTAGAATAGGAAGTGAAGATGGGACCTTGGGAAACTCCAGAAGTGGCTGTGCTGGGGCAGGAGAGCAAGCAGTTGCAGGACATTTGGTTAGGTACACTGCATCTACTGGTGCTTGAGAGACATGCTGTTTGGACAAATTGAACTTTTGCATGAAAATAGTGCTCTTTGGTTAAATTTAAACAATGTTGTAATTACATTTTAAATCTAAAAATGGAAATATAAGAGATATTTGGAATTATCTGCATTCAGCTGAAACTAAACCTTCAGATTCTTGCTCAGCAATCGTTTGCCCCTCCTCCTTTGGAGGCACTTTTTCCCTGAAATATTTCTTCCATTCCTCCAGCTTGCAGAGGCATTTTCCCCTTGATCATCCCTCGACCTGTCCAGCCGCTGCTCTTAACATTGTTACAGGATCAGGTGCTGTGTTAGAGCCAGGAATTCTGATTTATCAGCTAGGTCACTGCCAGTATGATACGACAGTATCGGGTAAAAGCTGCAGCCCAATTAATTGCGAGAATCAGTGAGAAAAGTAGCAGTGTGTCCACTTGAAACCACAACTCTTGTAGCTGCCACTTGCCACCACAGGACATAAAAAGTCCACAGATTTACCCCACAGTACTGAACTAAATCTTGTCTTCCCCGACTACAGTAAAAGTAATTAGCGCTTTTTTCTTAAATGTGGGAGATACCTTATGTTGACTTACAGCAATAGTGAAATGTGATAAAAACAACGGATTTGTGTCCATGTTGGGCTTTTAACATGTGTGTATGTCCCTTTTCTCAAAACAGAATGTGAGTTTAATGAAATAGGACTAAAAGAACCAGAAGAGTGCATTGTAACACAGAGGCAAAAGCTGCAAGACTGAGTGGTTTAAAGTCATATGTCACCCTGATAGAAATCTCAGTCTAGCCTGACTTTGTTTAAGTATAAACAGTTAGCGGTCATAATTGAAGAAAAAAATTAGCTATGTCTTTTATTTTGCCTAAACAGATGTAAATATGTCTTGCTGTGCACTGTCTATTTCTTGGGTAAATAAACCCAAACCACAAACAAAGTCTGTGTTACAACTCATTTGAAAGTTTACCTGGGTCACTGATTCTACAGAGAGGAAAATTCATATGGGGACATAACGGATTTACACCACAATCACTGGAATCATACTATCGTCCATCTAGACATTGGATAGAAAACGATGTACTTAAAATTGTATGGGACACAAGGGCTGCTTTCAAGAGTGATGTTGAACTTGAGAAAAAAGCTGGCTATAAAAACTCAAATGCTATGCCAGCAGCAATAGCATTCAGGGAGGGATAAAGCGGTTGCATTCCACTGAAATTCAGAGGAACAGAAATGGAGTTAACCACGTGGATGTTACTAATGGGTTGAACGTTCTGGCAGGCGTCAGAAGCCTGACACCTTATTCCATATCAAAATGAAACATTCAGACAAATAATTATGATAATTCATTTAGTTCAAATTGCGATAACTTACATTTTTCAGAAGATACAAGATAAAGACTCCTGCAACACAGGCTGGCCATATTACTTAAACAGAAAATCCCTCCCTGCAGTCTCCTTGCCTTTTCAACTTTCCTGCAGCACCTGGCTGCTTTCTTCCAAAATTTAGGCCCATTACATTGGTGTTTGATTTTAAAGACCTGGCTCAAGAGTAAGATGTTAGTCAAAATTGAATAACCCATCCTGCCCTTTTTTTTCTCCTTTCTTGGGGTGTGTGTGCCAGAAGTCATACGGACTCGAAACGTTAACTGTGTTCCTCTCCGCAGATGCTGTCAGACCTGCTGAGTTTTTCCAGCTATTTTTGTTATTGTTAAAGTTTATTTAAGTTGCATTTACATTCGCTCATATCGGCACCGAGCGCTTGATTCACAGTGATCCTCACCGTGGTGTACTCAGTAAAAAAAAACACGAAGGGTTACAGCGGACATCCCGAATCTCGCCGTTACGTAAGTAAATAATAATCGGGGCCAATGAAATTTGCAAAGGTAGAAAAAGACAATAAATTATTCAGAACTACACCAACTAACGAATCCAAATTAACTCCCAATGGATGAGTAATTAGACTTTAAATACTTGGCCACCCTCCTGGTCACCATTTAAACAATAACGTTTTATTTCGAAACGCTGTTTTTAAATGTACAACTTTGTGGTAGGCAGTACCTTGTCACCCAGCCAATAAAATACCAGCTTTGAAACTCATCATATCTTGCGAAGACCAAGCACGGAATATCAATTACTAACCCAGCACCTTGCTAGTTACAAAAACTTTAATGCCAAACAGAGGATCCATGAATTTCATTTCCACATGTAGCAGGAAGTCTGTAAATATATCTCGACTATGCAAGGCCGTGTATTGACCTCGGCTGTACATTAAACTATACCTTACTTCTGCATAAAATTGCCCCAAACCAACATCGACAGCTTAACATTTAGCCACAACAGAAGCAAAAAATGCTGGAAAAACGCAGCAGGTCTGACAGCAACTGAATATTTTGTTTTATTCCCAGCATCTGCAGTATTTTGCCTTTATCTTAATATTTAGCCAGTAGCGCTGGACTATTTCTAGTACTATTGCAACAGGGAGTTGACTGCATACACAGACTTCCAGTACCATAAGTGTATGATATTGAAAGCATTAGTCAAAAGTAGTTGTGTATTCGCTTCAGTTATCACTGAAAAATTAATAGATGCAATTAATCACCAGTAGTTCAATATAGTTCAGTTTTAACAATGTGTATAATTTCCTAACCTAATATTAAGGGTTTATTGTTTAATGAGAGCTTGGATTGCGATCGATTATTCTTCGCTGGCTCATTCGAATCCAGCCATCCAGGATGTGTGTTACAGAGGGGAATTAACAGGAAACAGCAGAGATTTTGAACAAATATTTGGATCAAGCCACATGGTACAAGTCACTAAAAGCAGCCCAATAATAGCGGAATATCAAGGGGGAAAATGAAGAGAGGGACTTAAAACTATTACCAGGAAAGCTAATGAAACTAAAAGCAGACAAGTCCTCATGAGTTAAATCTTATGAGCTACATCCTTGGATTGAGTAACTAACAGGAAAGAGGCAGGGTACATGGGTGATTTCCAAGTTGGCAAACTAACTAGTGGGAGTGCCACAGGGACCAGTGTCAATCTATACTTTTAAAACTTAGATGAAAGGACAGTATTGTGGACAAATTTTGAACAAAGATAGGAAAGTAAGTTGGGAGGACAGAGAATTAGTAGAGGAATATAGATAGGTTAAGTGAGTGGGCTAAAATTTGGTAGATGGAGTATGAGATGAAATCATCCACATTAGCAGCAATAGAAATGCAAAATATTACTTAAACAGAAAAATTAACATTGCAGTAGAGGGCTCTGGGTATCCTCATACATGAATCACAAAAATCAGCATGCAGGGACAGCAAGTAATTAGGAAGGCAAATGAAACATTGGCCTTTATTGCAAAGGGCATGGAGTATAAAAGTAGGGAAGTCTTGCTACAACTGTGCAGGATGTTGGTCAGTTTTGGTCTCTAAGATTGAATTGCCTCCAATGCAAGTATGAGAGGACTCACTATGTCAATTCTTGGGACAAAGGAGGTAAGGAAATGTTGAACAGGTTGTGTCAAGACTCATTGGAGTTAAGAGTGAAAGGTAAAGAGGCGACCTTAAATTAAAAATAAGTTTGGAGAGGGCTTGACAGTAGAAATCAGTGCTTCAGACTTTTTCCTGTTTTAATGGCCAAGACTGAACCTAGAGTAATAATTTGGGAGATGAGTTTGTGTGGTGGGAGCAGGGAGGCTCTAATTGGAGTTTTTTTTTTGGGGGGGGGGGGGGGAAGAAAAAAAAGAGGGAAAAACAATACACCTACTTGTTCACAGGCTAAAAAAAACAGCAGCTATCAGGCCACACCCACCAGTACAAAGAAATGCACAGATTTAAAAACAGGGCCTCAGCTGTCAGAAGTCGGAGCTCCACAGTAGCCATTCTTAACCTCGAGCTTGCAACCCCTGGTTTGGGAAGCCCAGGGGTGGATGCTGAGAATACTGGTGAGGATGACGATTCTTCTGGGGAATGTAGCCAGATCCAAGTTCATGACACCATGCATGGGTGGCTCAGCTTTGCAAGATAGGGCAGGGCAAGAGGAAGTTTGGGAAAGCTATAGGTGGGGAACAGAGGCATTGCTGTGGCTGCAGACACTGCCCCAGGAAGGTACATTGCTGTCCTAGTACCAAGATCAGCAATGTCAGAATAGCCGCACAGCATTGGAGGTGGGTGAACAGCCAGAAGTTATGGTACCAGTGGTCTTGCAGGTGGATTTTAGGGAGCTGAGAATGGAAACTAACAAATCCTCAAGGGAAGTGGGTCAAGTGTCAGCAGGGGAACAATTAGAGAATAGTGATCATAGCAAAAATTTAGGGTAGCTATCAAAAAGGGACATGGAGCAATCCAGAGAAGGTTGAGGGGCAATTTCAGTGGCATGAGAACAGATTTGTCCCAGGTAAACTGGAAACATAGATAAAACTTTAATGGAACAATGGGTTGCCTTTAAGAGATGGTTCAGGTACAGGCAGGACCAAAGCCAAAAATCCAAATGATGAGAGCATGCAAGATGTAGCAGAAAAAGGTGCCAAATGTCAGGTTGATAAGGCATATTCAGCCTGGTTAAAACTTGCAAGTAGAGAAGTGAAAAAAGGAACTGAGGCATGGTGACAGTCATAATTGAACAGAAGACTGGCAATCAACCCATTGGATCGCTCCAGAAAGCAAGCATGGACACAGTCCCATTCCCCTACCCTATCCCAATAGGCCAGCAAGTTTAACAAGTACCCAATTTTTTGAAATCAACTGTCTGATTCCGCCACCCTCATTAGCAGCAAGTTCCACATAACCCTCGCATCTTGCCAGAAACTTAATCTGTGCCCCCTAGTACCATCAGCTAAAAGGGAACAGCTTTTTATTTTTTCTCCTTATTAAAGCCTGTAATAATCTTGTACACCTCTCCATTTTTCATTTCAAGGAGACCATCCTGGCTTCTTGAACCTATCTATATAGATAAAATTCCCAGTTCCAGGAACCATTCTGGTAAATCTCTACACCCTCAAAAAGGCTGTAATATGATACCTTCTACAGTACTAAACACTCCTTATTTGTGCACCTCTTTACTTCTATGCTGGTACTCATCCCTGGTACTCATGCCCCTACCAAAAGGGTATCAGCTAATAAAGAAAATCAAAAAGTTTATAAGGCACAAGTAGTGAAAAGGGTTGAGCCAACTGGGGACAGAAAGGGATCTGCACATTGAGGGTGGAGGGCATGGCTGAGGGACTGAGTGCTCTGTATCCATCTTTACCATGGAAAATGCTGCTGAGGTCATAGAAAGAGGTAGTTGAGACACTGGATGGACTAAAAATTGATCAAAGGTGGTATTAGAAAGGATGGCTTTACACAAGCTAAATAAACAGTACCAGATAGGATACATCCAGGAGGCACTGGCCAGAATTTTCCAATTTTCTATAGATTTGGGATGGTGCCAGAGGAAGAAAATTATTATAAATAGGAAAGATAAAATCAGCAACTAGTTTGTAATCAGTGGTGGGAAAGATTTGAGAAACAATCCACATTTATTTGAATATTTGCTAATTTTGCCAAAGATTAAGACAGTTTAACTTGATTGTTACCCCCAAAAAACTTGAGGATTGAAGAAAATAGTGTGGTTGATGTGGTATACATGGATTTCCAAAAGGAGTTTGATTATTCCGCATAAGTTGCCAGCAAAAGAGAAGCTCATGCAATAAAAAGAGTGGTAGCATGGATATGGACTGCTTTTCTTGGATGCGTATTGGGAAAAAACATACTAAGTGGACAAAGTATGCATCAGGACTTTAAAAGTTTAGCTTTTTGCATCCAAAAACTAACTCTTGAAGCCAATCACCATAATTGCTGGTATGACCAAACAAAGCATCTTTACTATGTTTCAGCTGGATCAAAAGGAATTAAGAGGGTTTTCCCTCCATATTATCTCAATTGTTCCTTAAAATTATACATTACTACTTGTTCCAAAATAGGATATTCCTTTCCAAGCTCATTGTTTAAGCCACATGGGCATAAGACGTGTATAAAATAGTGTGGTCAGGGATGATACAGATTTGGATACTCGATTTTAAATTGATACACTGTCAAATACCAGATAGGAAATGAAAATTATTTCAAAGGTTTAATTGTTATGGGCACAAGTTTAAGAATAAAGATATTACCATAACGCAAGACAAATTGGCAGGTCAACTTTATATGCAAATTATTCAATCTTTGAACTAAAGTGCTGTACTGCAAATTGCAGTGCTGCATTACAAGAAACTAGTATGCCAATGATTCCAATCACTAATTTTACGGCCCAAGCTACAAAATGTTCCTTCTGGGCTCAGACGACATCAAACCATAGCTTCTTCTATACTGTTTGCTGATAAACTTGATGGAATACAGCACTGAATTCTAATAGCTATTATCTATTGGGAATATAGTGGTTTATGTACCAGGTTTTAAAAAGTCCAAAATCATCTGCTATTTTAATGCTACTGCGCTCCAGGAGCGGGTGCATAGTTAACTAGTTCATTTCCAAACATGACATGTAAGTAACATTCAAACAGAAGCCAGTTATAAATACAAAAGATTGCATCAACCTCAAAGTGTTGATACTACACAGAAACAAAAACAGCAACTTAATTGACAAAGCAAAACCACACTAAAAACTGATTTAGCTCGTTCATTCACAGTTGTGTGCCATTGCTCAAGACTAAGGCACATGGAAAGCTCCCTTGCTGTTCTTTCAATAATGGTGATCTTATGTCATCTGAAGTGGAGAAGTCCAATGCTGAAATTTCTACAGAAGATATTTCAGACAAATGCAGTCAACTCAGTACTGCACTGAAGTGCAAGTTTAAATTATTTTTTGAAAGTGAAATTAGTTCATTTTCATTTTGCTTGGCCCCTCATGTAATTGCCAATTCTTTCTCCTTGCAATCAAAAAAGGTTCCTTGTTGAATTGGCATCCAGTATGTGTTATAAAGGAACAGACTGAAAGCTAATGCTATGATCAAAATAAACTAAACCCGGATTTCTTTAAACTGAAAATATTACAAAGCATTAGTAACAGTTTGCATAAAACAATTGGTGATTTGTCAACATTTTCTCATATGGACTTTATTTGAAAACATTTCAACTTCACACAGGAGGATCAGTCTTAGTGTTTGACAAACTGAAGTGTATTGAGACTCAGCTATCATGACTTCAGTACAAAATTGGGAACAAACTTAGTAATTACTACAACAGCCATAGGTACAGATACAGTATATAAATGGGAACGTGGGCTTTACTAGTTTGGAAGGAGAAAAGGGAGACTATATAGCATGTCTCAGATGAACTTGACATCAGTCTGAAGGACTATTCCAGGAACTCAAAGGAAAATGTCAAATTGGCCTCAAATGAGGTATTGAGTCTTACCATCTATATACCATGCACTTCTCCAAAAACAGACATCTTGCCAAATATGTATTTTCTTAATTTACAAAGCACATGCATTATAAAAATACTCTCAACTGATGAAGCATCAGATAAAATTGTTAGAAATGCTATACTCATGCCACAGGTTCATCTGACAGTAATTTCTGCCAAGTTTAACATCTGGGCACAAAGAACAAAGATTACATCAGCATATTTCTTTACTGAAAATGTAAGGCTTCAGAATGAATGTTAAGCAAAAAAGTGTTATATAAAGCCAAATTACAGTGGCCAGCTCTAATCCTGAATGCAGATCTTTCTTGCTTGTGATCTGCACCTGAGATGAAGTTCTGCTTTCAGAAATATCAATAAGTAGAAAGATGTATTGAGGATTAGCCAAACCAGCAATTTCAATTGGTATGGAAGGATTGTTTGGACAGATCAGTGTTTTAGTCCATTCACACTGTTTGTGCATGTTTCACTTTTGCTGGTGTGTAGTTTTTGTCTATGATTTCCTCTTGCAGGAACATATGAAGACACCGTTCATTTTGTGCCAAAGGATGTCCAGCAACTCTGAAATGTAAAAAAGATCAATTAATGACTTGAGCTAACACTGGCTTCCAGTGAACAATTCAAACTTTTATTGCTGGAAATATTTGGTCTTAAAAAGGCTCTGAGAATATCAACCATAAACAAATATAGCTGGCAATTAGGTTACTCATGTTCATGGTTCAGTTTGAAGCAGCACACATGGAAGCTCCAAACTGAACCCTAAAACTTGGGTTCCAAAAAACTATGGGAAGATAAGCCGTGCTAGTCTTTTATTAGTTCCTTCCAACAGCTGTCACATACCAATTGTGGGATTAAATCACAATTAGATAACAATTAGCTTTAATAGAAACAATGAGAACTATAGCAGGACAGATACAGCAACCTTTTCGCCCTCCCACACAACCCCCCAAAAAAGTCAGAGGGAAGTTATACCCAATTTCACACCAATATACCTCAACCATAAAGGACAGCATAAGAGTTAACACCTTTTTAGGTCCTTGAGGTTGCAAAAAAAAAATGCTGAATTCTGCTACATTCAATGTCAAGGAATTAACCCCTTCACCACACCTCCACACGACAGACCACTAGGGTTTTCCACCCAGCTTATGCCCAAGGTGGGTGATAGTTTCAGGCCAAACTTGGACATCAATGGATTGAACACCTCATCCTCAATGCGGACGCTTGCAAGCTACTGAATGAATTAATTATCCCATGCCAAATCAAAAAGTCAGACATCAAATCATGTGCTAAATGTACTTCAAAGCCAATATTTAAACATCATGTACAAATCATCTAGCAATTTGAAGTTATAGTTCAGCAACTGGGATTGTTGATTTTCAAATTACAATCAAGATATACCACCAACTGGAAAGATTAAATTAGACTGGAAAGCTACTTATCATCCTGAGAGAGTGGTTAGCAATGTCCAGGATTTATCACTTATCCTTATAGTCAAGCAGTTGAGTTGATTATTTGCTTTTTTCCTTACGTGGCAGTCTGATTTCAGGACATTGATGATCCTCTTGATAAAAAAGTTATCCAATCCTCTGCTCCTTCAAAGCCTAATGCCCTGATGTTATTGAATTAGTCTTAAAATCTCACCTTGACTGAAAACTTGTATTTAAGTCACATCACTGGTACAACTATACAATCAGTTCCAGGCAATGACTTGTATAACTTTTGTAAATATGCTTTGGCACTTGTTAAATGGACCTAGTCACATATTAGATAAAGATTACAACAGAAGTCAGAATGCCTATTGAGACCTGCCCAGAGGTTTTCTAAACACCCTCAAAGCTGAAGGAAATGGGGCATCTCAAGTCAGCCACCCATTTAAGTGCTCATTATGTTCATGAAGCATGGATATTTCAGCATGCAGAAGTGTACTTCACATCTCCCAACTTCAACCCTACAAAAAAAAGTCAGGTCCAGGTAAGACATGGCATTGAAATCACACCAGTTACATCAGAGCATGCACCCTTACAGAATGCTCCATCAATTAGGATGATTTTGGGTAAATGTATAGTTTTCAATCTTTGATTTCCAACTCCTGATTTATTGGTGACCTTTTTTCAAAAAGGACATCTGTAGACAATTTAACAAAGTACAAGACATTTCCCTATAGGTCTGCCTAACCCCTGGAATGTGGAAGGGCTTTTTTTTTTCCCAGTCTGTTGCTTCAAAAGCCCCCAGTGTTGACCTTCATTTCTCCCTCTTGCTCAGGATACATTTGCATACTGTCCTCCAAAATTGCTTAGATCACCCTCAAAATTAAAGTTATTAATTTTTTCCACATTAGAATGGGACAAGGATTGTTTTTTTGAAGAAAATACAAGTTAAGAGCAAGTATCGAAGACAAAAAAAAAAATCAATTACAGCTTGAAACCCAAGAACACTTCACATGTACAAGTAATGGTAGACAACCAATCTCTTCAGCCTGTACTGTTCAGGCACCAGTACACAGGCAATAAAAAACTCTCTCAATTAGCAACAATGCACATCATAGATTTTCATTACATGAAGGCTTTTGCCCAAGACATGAACTGAGGTAACCAAATTAATGCTGAAATAATCAGGAGTAGATAAGCTTCCAGGAAGCCTTCAATTAGAAACAAAATGCCAATGTTTTGACATTTCACCCAATGAGACTTAATCTGCATGTTGAAAGAGTGAGACCATGTAACAAATATACCCATTTTCAACTACCTTTTCCATTTCCCCAATCCTTGATCATTTGGTAAAGGTTTTAAATACATCTGTTATATGCTCTAAATGGGAATTAACACATTTCTTGTCAAGCTTCACTATTCAGAACTATAGCCATGCCACATTTACACATGAAACAGATGGCAACTACAATCACAAATAATTGTAGGTATAAACTTTTTATTGTTCACTTTAAATGAAGACCACCTTAGACCAAAGATAAGTACGTGAGTGGGAAAAAAAGCACAAGACTTTAAAAAAGCAACAGAATGTTAATGGCAATTTACATAAATTATGCATGGAAAACAACAAAACTAAAAACTCATCTAGACCCCTCATGCGCTCAGCCTCATACTGGAATCATTCTGAAAGTAAAAAAAATTATCCTGCATCAGTGTTATCTTTCATTCTTGTAGAACATGTTTTTGAACAAAAATGTTTTTTCAAGTTCTGTCGAAGGGTCATGAGGACTCGAAACGTCAACTCTTTTCTTCTCCGCCGATGCTGCCAGACCTGCTGAGTTTTTCCAGGTAATTCTGTTTATGTTTTTGAACTGCTGATTTTCATCATTTTAGTAGCAATTAAGACAAAATCCAGAGTCCTCAATTTGAAACAGCAAATGAACTGCAACATTTCCCTTGGATATATTTACCACTATCCACAAAATGCAGAAACCATAGAAAGAGGGAAGCATTGCTCACTTGTTAATGAACTGTTCAAGTCCTTGTCTTCTTTCTTCTATAAAACTATCGTCAAAGATTCCATCATCACCTCTAAAAGGAAGCTGACGAAACAGTGCTTTGCCAGGTAATGGTGGCACCACAACCTAAGGTGAAAAAAAGCTTTGAAATCATAGAAGCATAACAAGTGTATTGCACAAACCATTTCCAGTTAGGGAAATTAATGGATCAAGCATCCAAAGCTGTGTCATGGAACAGTGAGGCATTGCCTGCCTAAAAAAATTGATTTCTGCTTCAGCAATGCGAGATGGCTTACAGCACACCATTGTGTTCACTTGTCTCAACATTCAGAAGTTCAGTCAGATCAACTATGTGGCATGGATATTCAAAGTATAACAATTGTACTGCACAAGTCCAAATCAAGTGCAGATCAAGCTAAAGCAGTTCCCCTTTATGTCAACCAGCATGAAACCAAGCACTAAGTGATAGTTACATTAACTGCTAGAAAATATTTGAACTGGCTTTTGATTAGTGTTGTTGATATTTCATGATGTTATTCTCCAAAATTTTGGCAGAAATGGGAACTACTTTTTATGCATGCTAACTTGTACTTTCCCAAATGTTTCCCATTGCAGCAGCTGTTCAACCATTGCTCAAGTTAATCAAGGAATTAAATGAAGCCAAAATCATGTTCCACAATACCAGGAACAAATGGATTTAGTCAGATAAGCAGAGGCCGAGTTTACAATAAAAGTTAATCCTATGAAACCATTTTGGTTCTTTACTGAAAATCTTATTCAGTTCAAAAGGCAGCGAAGGGAAATGAAACAAGTTGAAAAAACATTTAATTTCACTTGGTTCATACAAACCATAAATGTTGAAATTTGAATTTATTGGGAGAAGTTGAATAGAAATTCTAACCAAAATGAGGATGTTTATAAAAAAAGAGATCACACCACACAACTTACAGGTCACCTTGCTAAATAAAACACATTTCATCCTTCCACATTACTGCTTGCTCAATTATATTACTGCGTCCTCAACCTAAAGAGGGTATTCATAATACATGTAGACAAGTGCTTAAACAATTACTTGTCCAGTTGTAAGGATTCAACTTAGTTTGATTCTTGGCTGAATTTGGAAGGGACTGGTTAAGAATGCCCAGGAGGAAGTAGTCTCACCACTTGGTTAAGGCATGGATTTTAAATAAAAGTGCTAAGGCTCCGTTTGATCTCCTGGAACTTCACACATATGGACAAAAGAATTGAACTAGAGGTGAGGAGTGAGACAGCCCTTGGCATCAAGGCAGCATTTGACCAAGTATGGCATCAAGGTGCCCTAGCAAAACTGGAGTCAATGAGGATTGGTGGTGGTGGTGGTGGGGGGGGGGGGGCGGGGGGGGGAGGGGAGGAGGGGGGTGGGGGAGGAGAGGGAAAGAAAGAGAGACTCTCCACTGGCTGGAGTCATAGCACAACGGAAGGTGGTTGGAGCTCAATCATGTCAGTTCCAGGACATCATTGCAGAGTTCCTCAGGGGAGTGCCCTGAGCCTAAACATCAGCTGCATCACCACTGACCTTCCATCCATGATGAGGTCATATGTGGGGGATGTTCAATGATTGGTGCTGAACATTGCACTTTTGTAACTCCTCAGTTACTGAAGCAGTCCACACTCATATGTAGTGAGGCCTGGCCAACATTCAGGCTTGGGCTAATTAAGCAAGTATCATTCATGCCACATAAGTGCTGGGCATTGAACAATGAGAGAAGAGGGAGACAAAGCAGGAAACTACAGGCCAGTTAGCTTAAAGTCTGTCATAGGGAAAATGTATGCTATTATTAAAGCAGCTAAAGCACGGCTCTTGGATAAGTTCAAGGTAATCAGGCAAAGTCAACAAAAGGTTTTGTTAAGGGAAATCAGGTTTAACCAACTTACTGGAGTTCTTTGAAGTAGTAATGTCTATGGATAAAGGGGGACTGGTGGATGTACTGTATCAAATGCCTTCTGGAAAAGCAAAGTGCCTCAAAAGGTTATTGTGGAAAATAAAAGCACATGTATAGGGGGTAACATACTGGCATGTATGGAAGATTGGCTGGCTAACAGGAAACAGAGATTAGGCATAAATGGGTCTCAGGTTGGCAAGATGTAATGAGTTGTGTGCCACAGGTATCAGTGCTGGGACCTCAACTGTTTACAATTTATTTAAGTGACTTGGATCAAGTGATTGGGCATCTATTTGCTGATGACAAAGATAGGTAGGAAAGTAAACTCAAGAGGACAAAGGAGGCTACAAAAAGATAGATAGGTTAAGTGAGTGGGCAAAGATCTGGCAAATGGATTATGTGGAAAATGTGAAATTGTCCATTTTGGCAGGAAGAATAAAAGCATATTATTGAAAAGGAGAGATTGCAGAGCTCAGATGCAGGGGGATCTGAGTGTCTTAATGCACGAACCGCAAAAGGCTAGTATGCAAGTAATCAGGAAAGCTAGTAGAATATCATTTATTGCAAAAGGAATGAATACAAAAGTAGGGAGGTTATGCTTCAGTTATACAGAGCACTAGAGACACCACATCTGGAGTACTGTATAGTATTGGTCACCATACCAGGCTAAATGCCTGGAATGGGCAGGTTGTCCTGAGCAACAGATGGACAGGTTAGGCTTGTATCCACTGGAGTTTAGAAAAGTAAGAGGCAAGTTGATTGAAACATAAGATACTGAGGGGACTTGACTGGGTGGATGTGGAGAGGATGTTTCCTCTTGGAGAATCTGGAACTAGGGGTCACTTTTTAAAATGGGCAACCCCTTACTTTAACAGACTAGGTGAAATTTTTTGAGGGTCATGAGCTCTTCCTGAAAAGGAAGCAGGATCTTTGAATTTTAAGGCAGAGGTGGATAGATTCTTGATAAGCAAGGGGGTGATAGGTTCTGGGATAGCAGGATGCAGATGAAGCTCAGCCATGATCTTATTAAATGGAGGAGCAGGCTTGAGGGGCTGAATGGCCTAATCCGGTTCCTTGTTCATATGTTCATCTCCCCTTGACTTGCAATGACATTATCACTGAAGCTCTCACTAACATCCTAGAGGTAACCACTGACCAGAAACCAAACCAGCCATATAAATACTGTGGCTACAAGAGCAAGTCAGAGGCTGAGAATTCTGCAGGCAGAAATTCACCTGATTCAAAGCCCATGCATTGCCTACAAGGTATAAGTCAGGAGTGTGGTGCAATACTCTGCATGAGTGCAGCTCCAACACCATAACGGCTGACATCTAGAACAAAACAGCCCGCTTGATTGGCACCCCATCCACACTCTCCACCACTGAGTGGCAGAAGTGTACAGCATCTGCAAGATACACTGCAGGAACACCAAGCCTCTTTAGACAGCACCTTCCAAACATATGACCAACACCATCTAGAAGGACAAGGGCAGCAGACATGAGAACACCACCTGGAAGTTCACCTCCAAGCCACTTGCCATCCCAAGTTGGAAACACATCACTGTTCCTTCACTGTTGCTGGGTCAAAATCCTGGAACTCCCTAACAGCACTGTAGATGTACCTACACCATGTACTGCAGCAGTTCAAGGCAGCTCACCACCACCAAGGTCAGTTAGGGAGTGTCAATAAATGCTGGCCTAGTCAGTGACACCACATCCCATGAACAAATTTTTAAAAAAAGACACTCCTACCCACTTTAATTCTTTCATGGGATGACAGCACTGGCAAAAATGATTACCTATCCCTAATGACCTCAAGGTGGTGAGCTGCCTTGATGTAGGTACACCCAAAGCGCTGCGACCAAAGGAAGTTGACTAGTGATACTTCCAAGTCAGGATGGTTTGTGACTTGGTGTTGCCACAGTACTATATTAACGTGGCTGGACCAGGTCAGTTTCTGGTCAATGGTCATCCCCAGGATGTTTATGGGGAGGGATTCAGCAATGGTAATGATATTGAATGTCAAGGGAAGATTATTACACTTAGATTCTCTTTGAGATGATCTTTGCCTGGCACTTTAAAAAATGGTCAGATCTAGCAAATTGCAGGAGTTACCTAAGACAGTTTTCTCTGGGGCAGAAATGACAAGCCTCCAAAAACCTGTTTGTGCTAGGTATGACTCCAATCAATTAGCACTGACTTCAACTGTACAAGGGCTCCTCAATGCCACACTGTCAAATGCTGTCTTGATGTCAAGGACAGTCACTCTCAGCTCAAGTTCAGCTCTTTTGCCCATGTTTGGACCAAGGCTGTAATGAGGTCAGGAGCCAAGTTCCCTGGAGGAACCCAAGTGAGCATCTGTAAGCAGGTTGTTGCAAAGTACCACCAGACTGCACTTGGTGACACCTTCCATCATTTTGCTGATGAGTAGACTGATGGGGCAACAGTTGGCCAGATTGGAGTTACCCTTTTTTGTAGACTGGATATACTTGGACACTTTTCCACATTATGGGTAAATGTCAGTGTTGTAGTTGTACTGAACATCTGTACTGAACAGCTTGACTGGGCCTCTGGCTAGCTCTGGAGCACAAGTACTAATGCTGAAGTGTTGTAAGGGCCCATCAGCATTGCTATATCCAGTGCCTTCTACCATTTCCTGGTATCACGGAGTGAATCAAATTAGCTGACAACCAGCATGTGATGTTGGCACTCATGAGGCAGAGACAGATCATCTATTCTGTACTGCCATCTGAGGATGGCTGTAAATGCTTTAGCTTTTTCTTTTGCACTGATGTGGAACACCCTCACCCCAGGGACATTTGTGGAGTTGCCACCTCTGATTAGTTGTTTAGCTGTCCAATCATGACTGAATATGGCAAGACTGTAGAGCTTTGATCTGAGTCATTGGTCATGGATCATTTAGCTCATCTATGGCAGGCAGCTTCCACTGTCCAAGTATGCACATAGCTGAAATGAAGTGCCAATCTGGAAGCTACATCACAGGGCTATGTCTGATGCCTCTTTTGTGCTCCCTGAACTCATGGAACCAGGGCTGATCCTGGCTTGTTGGTATCAGTAGAGGAAGGATATGCCAAGTTACAGGTCGAATACAATTGTGCTGGGCATCAGGTCATCAGCAGTTGAGCTGCTCCATCCAGAGAGCTGTGCATGCATACATTCCTGCTGAACCTAGAGAATCCCAACTGTAGCCAGGCAGTATCAAAATACATCAATATCTGCAGTATAAATACACCTTCAGTTAATACTCATGAACTGAAAAAAAAACACTAAAGAACACTTCAAGTTCTCTCACTACCCAAGAGTCTGGTTTAATTTGTGCACTTCTTCAAAATAGCATTTGTATAGGCACAGTAAACCTCAACTCAGATGCTTTAAATTTCACAAGTTAATGGATTACGAGGCTAATAGCAATTCAAATCACTGTTCCATGCAAAGGAAGACTTTAAGCCTAAATATGAGCATTAAAATGAATTACATCACCAGACAACCCCTATGACACTGTTCAAGACTCCCAAATTTCTGTTTGATCTGGTTAGGGACTAGTAACTGTTACAAGTAGACAAATTTGAAATCCAGTTACTTACTTAAGAATAAAGCCACAGATTCCAAGGTTTTAAATAAAAAAGAATTTTACTATTCAGTCAGAGCAAACTGTCCATACTATCTTATACTCTAACATCCAGAAATAAACAGACAACATGAATTAACAACTGGTTGAATACATCACAAACTACACTAAATGACAACCACAAATTCTCAGCAACACACCCACATGTCTAATCACTGTGGATCACAAAAACTCTAAAACCTTCTTCCTCAAGGGATTTTAAGCTCCTACCTTGAGTATAGAGCCTCTGATTTCCCTCAACAGCAACTCCAACTCAGGACACCCCATTGACTGCTTGCCTCCTAATCTTAGATGCTGGAATGCAGCCATCTGATCACCAGCTCTACAGTAGAGAACTGCTGCTTAAAAGACTCTTTGCCTCAAATGTCTGCATCACAGAGCTATCAATGAATCACTGACATGACCCTAGCACTCTAGCTGCTCTGAAAAGACCACTGTCCTGGGCCTCAGAGTCCCAACTCTCCCCAGCACAGAGCTGCTAACATCTCCCAGGGTTTCTGAGCTCCAGCCCCATCAAAGCACAACAGCAACACTTCAGCTACATGGAGCCTACCTTCCTCTTAATCTGCTCCTGATTAACTGACCATCGAAAATGTCTTGTTAATATTTCGTAACAATGACCTGTCCCCTGCTGAGGCAGGATTGAATGCATCAATATTTGGAACATTGTTACAATCTCCAATCGACTAAGGATCATGACCCACAGGTACAAGATTATCATGCTCCACACCCAAAAACAGAAAAATCCAAAAATAGATTACAAAATGATAATTCAGCTGACTGGCAATTCAGTTCTCTGTTCAGAAGTTTCAAATGACATTTTGATAGTACTACAGGTTTAAAAACTGAGTTAGATAGGTGGGGGGCTGCAAAAAATCAAGTGATGTATCCTATATGGCAGTTTGACAAAATGGGACATCCAAATAAATCAAATACTGGGGCCTCGAGTTCAGTCATTTGGGCATAATGTATATTCCTCCTTTGAGGTGGAGACAGTGGTGGCAAGACAAAGAAGTCTGCTAGAGAACCAAGTTCAGTCAAAAGCTGCTAATTTGAATATTCATCTAAACATCAAAATAGTAGAGAAAAACCAGTTTTACCTTACTTTCCCTTTCAAGCTCATTTCTCAGCCACTCAAAGTCACTGTACCTTCTTCTGACAGAAGATTCCTTCAGCTTGAATATTGGGAGATTAGTCTGAAAAATAAAGATCCAAAATGTTCAATCAGGAACTTAAAATGGTGCAGTCAGTGAAAAGAAACTGAATGATATTTCCAAGGACAGTTAATGTACAATGAAAATAGTTGGCGGTTGATATTTTGGAAGATGCGCAGCCTTTAAAAAACACTGGTATTATTTTAAAAAGTCAGGAGTGTGTCACTCTTGTATCAAGACATTTAAGATTTCCCCTTCTCCCCATTCAAGATGTAGGTGGAAGAGAAATGGCATTAAAATATTAAGGGATAATCATGTGGGATTAGATAGACAAGAGGTTAAAATGAGTCAGAGCCAAGTCTTGATATCTCTTACACATTTTTCCGCACCTTTCAACTCAAATGCACTTCAACTTTTTGAAAGTGCAAGCAGATAACAGCAATGAGGGCAAGAGAAAAAGGAGTCATTGGAGGAGAGTGAAAGAAAGTCAAATAAAATGGTGAAACAAATTCTAAATTGTAAGCCCTGCAATGGAAATAAATTTCTTGCCCTAGGATTAATCCAAATCAATGTTCAATTCAAATGGATACAAATAGGAATTTCCCCTCAAACAATATGCCCGACACTTATGTCAGCTCCATCAAATGAGTTCCTGCAAGTACAGTAGATTCTTTAGGATAAGAAGCCATGCAGTGTTGCACCTTTTCCACAGCCCTTATCCTACAGAACTGCAACCTAACCAAGGTCTTGTTCAAACTTCACCACTTCCCAGAATCTTTAGGAGGCACGTATTGGAGATTCCTGACCACTGATATTTATCCAATACCCAAGATATCTTAAAACAAGATTCAATGTTTTACATTCAGTGAATTGCTTTTGGTGTGCATATTGTAGGCACACAGTATCCAATGGCACAGAGTAAGATAAAGTAAAAAGCAGACCAGCTGATCTATTTTTAATAGGATATAGGGAAACTTGTCCCAGACAACAGGAAAATCATTTTGTAAACAGGAGAATGGGATCTTAGGCCCACACACAAGCAGATGGGTGTTGGTTTTATTATCCAATAATGGGTATCCTTCCTTGTATTTCTAATCTACATGCTGCCTTTTGCAATTTAAAGATGTACATGGATTCCCCTACCTCTTCACCTCAACTCCTCTACTGTTGCAAAATTAAGATTGCTGATCTGATACAGTACTGAGCGAGAAGTTGCCTTCAAATATTGGGAAAAGTGAAGCCATCGTCCTGTCCTCTCTAAACCCAATTCCCTAGTTATTGGCCCTATCCCTTTGGCTGACAGATTAAACCAACTTGCTCATAACCTTGGTGCCGTTTTGACTAAAGTGCTTCCAACCACACAAAGACTATCTATTTCCACCACCATAACATTGCCCAATTTTATTCATGTCTCAGCTCATGGCTGCTGAAACCCTCATTTATGCCTTTGTTACCTCGACTTGATTATTCCAACTCACTCCTGGTTGGATTCATTCTACCCTCAAAACTTCTTCATCCAAAACTCCACACCCATGTTTTTAAACTTATATCAAGTCCCATTCCCCTACCACATGTGCTCACTGACCTTCATGTCTATTTTTAATCCTAGTTTTCAAATCCTGCTCTGGCTTCACCCCTCCCACACCCAATTTCATCCAGCCCACAGCTCAAGATGCATCCACCTAATCCTGGCTGCAAACATCCTTGATTTTAATTGCTCCACCAGTGCTTTCAGTTGCCTAGGCCCTAAACCAGGGTCTGCAACCGACATCTCATTTGCAGATCCCAACCTTTTCCAGTTGGCTCACATTAACATGAAAACTGGCCAAAATTTAAACATGGCTTTCTTCTTGTGGGGAGAAAAGCCTAATTATGGCTTCAAATGATTACTTAAAATAAATTTGAGATGGTATAGCTATACCTCAGTTATGTTTAGAGCCTGATTTGGAGGAACAGATTTCAAGAATCCATAATCGAAGAAATTCTTAATTCTACATATCTTAAATTGATGGCTTTACTCAAATTAGTAAAAATTTGAAAAACATTAGGTCTACCTTGATTTTCTTATTGAATCTTTTACACTATATATGGTAAGAGTTTTATGGGTCAAAGTTTTAGGCAAAAAGTAGGGGGTTGACCTGTTCAATATTGAGGGTGGAATAAACTTATTCCTTATTAAGTTGGTGTCAAAAGACAAAAGGGGAAACAAAAAGAGAAAGGAAGGGATTAAAATGTAAAGCGGTGGAGTTTTTTAAAAAGGAGTTAGTGGAAGGCAGAGTGCCTATCACCCTTTAAGAAAAGGAGGGGGGGAGCCAGGGAGGTGGTAAGACTGCCTACTCAGACAGGCTAGAGGGGAGGGGGGGCGGGTGGACAAATAGAGGCAACTGAGCTGGGGAGGCAGATGGAGTTCGAGGCTACCTATGACATGGCAGTGGAACATGGAGGGTCAGCACCCTGCCCACTCTGCTGGCAGATTCACCTTCCCTCCAGGGTCATTAAAGAGACTCCACCATAAAAAAAAAAATGGGGGCTACTCAGGATCTCACTGGAAGGCAGGGTGGACAGAACTCAAGAACTGTGGCAGCAAGTGTTGCAGATTTCCATTAACATTTAACTGAAAATACTCTAATTTCTTCTGCATTCAAGGATTTTGTATTTACTTCATTTGAATTCCCAAATCAGTTAGTCATATTGCTATGTAATAATTAACTTCAATTCCAGTTTGTTTCCATTGAGCCCCAGTTATAATTTGTGGTCTCAACTCTCACCCTGATCACCAATTCTACAAGTTTCTATTTATCTGCTATCCCTCAAAAGCTGGGGTTGACTTCTGCACAAGATGAAAAAAAAGGATTTTTTTGCCAAAAGTCACAGCTGACATTTACACAGGATAGATTACTGAAGTATATACAGTGCATAAATGATACATTTTACTTGTAAATTATGCATTCCAGAGGCACTTGCCAAGTATTTACTTTAAGTGCCAAATTTCCATCTTGCAGCTCCCAATAGTTTAGTTTTCATTTTAGTCTTTTTAAAAAGCTCTTCAGGTTAAAGGAGGTTGCCAGCCAACCATTCCCTCCTAAACCCTCTCCACCTCACTTTCTTGAAGTCTACTTTGATGTCATCTGACCCAATCTCTTTTGTAGCGGTCATATTTTGGCTTATTACTCCTGTGAAGCTCCTTGGGATGCTTTATTTATATAATGCAAGTTGATGATTCCCAGCATTTTCTGAACTTGAAGCCAGTGCATTAACTTTGAATGCTAAATTTGGGAAGTCAGCACAGTATCTAGGTAAACAAAAACCATACTTCAAGACAAAAATCATTAAAGAGTGCCTTAAGACTTGAAGTCAAGATCTGATTGAAGAAAATTCAAGCCATAAGACAGCCAGACAGGTTTACATTTGAGACTATAGGAAACAAGCTATAATTTAAATACAACAAATAATTGATTACTGAACTTTGTTTTAATAGTTTGTATAATCATCAATTTGAGAGTTTAATCTAATTGCTTTGACAAGACTCCAAGCTTGATTCCTCTCTTGAACACTCATTAGTCCACCCTGTCCTGGCTCCAAATGCTGAGTCAGCAAATTAAACAAAATTTAACACATTTAACCAAATTATTCAATTGCCTGAACAACAGTTCTGACTAGAAGGGTCCTGCTACATTCATGGATTTGTGTAGAAAACTGTCTACATAGTCATACATGCTCTCTTTTAAAGCCAGCAAGCAGTTCATTTGCACCAATTGGACACTGGATTAAAGTTATCTAATTTCACCCATTAGTTTTTTTTTTATTAAAACCTAAACTTGCCCTTCCTCACCTTGACAAACCATTGGGTCTTTGAACAAAACCTTTACAATACTGATGTAAAAATGGGACCGTGCATTTTAAATACCTTCTCTCAAATTACAAAGAGATTAGCTTCTATTTTACTTGGTGTAAAGATCAACCTAGCTAAAAAGCCTCCCCTGAGAGTTTTTACCTGTGGGCACGGAAGTCTATAATAAAAGTTAATCCCTGGAACAGATTATGGTTACAGGTACAATGTTTGACTGGAGAGGATAATCCATATTAATTTGCCTTGAAAATTTCCTTTTTGAACTTCTGACACCTTTCACTCATTCTTTATTCACCCATCGACAGGGAAAAAAAGGCAGAAGACATCTAGTCTATTGTCGAAGTGCAATAACTTCACTTGTGCTCTAGCTTTATGGCACTAATCTTTAGCTGACCTTGCTTTAAAAAAATGCCATTTAGAAATCCAACATTCAGGGCCTGATGTTGGATGGTTATTTAACTAAGCAACAAAGCAGACAAGAACGTCTCTGGTTCCATCCTCATGTGTTGAGCTGAACTATAAATGATCACAGCCAGCAATTATTGTTGTTACAAGTGGCCTCAATGCCCCTTTGGTTAGCAAGCGGACAAATCCATTCTCACTTTGCTTAGAAAATTGTGCTAGGAAAGTATATAGGAGTCTCAGTGCAGGACTGAAGCTGATGTAGTCTAGCTGGATGGTAACTTTAATAACAATGAGGGAGGTGGACACCCATGGAAATACCAAGCATGGAGTGCTAAGAATTGCAAAAAATACAATCCAAATATAATGGCTGTCATCCCCATCTCATACAATTTTGAATACTATCTATTTTATCTGTGTACTTTTGATGAAAATTGTACAGGGTTTGATTTTCCTTCCTTTGCCATTTGTTGAATTTCACATTCAGCACTTCCCAAAACTTCATAACCATTTTTGACAACGTGGAAAGGTGGAATGTCACTAACATTTCCAGGAAACACATTAATACATTTTTTAAAAAGTTATCAATTTTAGTTCCTAGACAGGTTATTAGAAAAGAGTTAAAAGTCTGATGTGTCATCAAGAGTAGAAAAGCTCTGATGCAAGTTCCAGCTCTCAATTAGCAGTTTACCACAATATTCAAGACTGGATGTGAACAGCTCTTCACCTCCTGCTCATAGAGAAGTGGAAATTTTATACCAAGTTGATTGGCTCACCCAAAAGTTTCCATAAATCACTCAAATGAACAACTTTCCAAAGTGCTTTTTGCTCAAGATGAAATCTTTCATGAACTGGTGCAACGGGGCAGAGTTTCAGCAACTTTAAAAGAGGAAATTAATGAAAATTTGATCTGGGGCTAGTTTGAGGGTTGGCTTCCAGTGCAATTATTTTTAAATTAGCACAAAAAAAATTCCTTAATCGTGTTGATTTGGCAGAGCATTGGAAATACCTGGTGATTCAAAGTAACAAAGCAATTTAGACAAAAGCAAAAACAAGCTAGCAGTACAAGAATATAGTAGCACAACATTCAAATTTCTACATAAATTAAGTGCTTAACATAGATTTTTGAAGTCCGGGGTGTGTTACACAAGTTGGTATTGCAGGGTCTTTGCTCATCTCAAATGGAGGCAGTCAATTCAGGGAAGTAGAGTTAAAAATGAGGAACTTCAAGTCCAAAGAGACCACTAAGCCTAAAGAGCTCATCTCAACCAGGACAATAAACTTCTACCATTCAGATTAACAGAAATTACTTCAGATACATTGGTTGTTTTGATCAAATGATAGGTGCCTACAAATTTGCATCATTTCAAAAACAGGGACTGGTCAAATAAAATTTGACTCGAATAGTTCCAGGCCATACTGTAAGCACAATAGCTGGCTGCCTCAGCACAAAAACAACTAACCATCTCTACACAGCAGTGTCTTATGTCCTGCCTGAGGAAGGATTAACTATCTCAACTAGCATTAACATTGGAAAGTTTGATGTTTGTTTCAAGTCATTAAACAAATTTAGCCAATAGATGACTAGCTTAGTTTATGTTCATTATGCTTAGAGCTACAGATGACAGGAAACAAGGTAATAAGTCACAGTAAGTCTATGACTTTTCTTAAAGTATACTTTAAAGTAAATGCCATCAATATTGGGTACAAAAATAACTTTGTTAGCTCTTGACAAACAAAGAGTACACCTTATTGCTTCTAAAACTGAATGCTTTTTACATTGAAGAGAAAACACAAGACCCAAACCCATGTTGAGAAGCAATCCAAAATCAAAAGCAATAAACTTGTCTAGTTAGAAGTAAGAAACTTCCAATAGAATAAATGCATGGCAGTGCAACAGAAGGGAAAGAAGTCTGTATTTCAGGTTGGCCCCTTTAGCAATATCTTTCAAGAGCAAAGTTTGACGTCATGAAGTTCAAATAAATATAAAATCTCTCCAAGAAAAATGGTAGAAGGAATCATTTAAGATGCAAATGTCCAGCAGAAGATGTATTCTGGGCAAGATATCTTGTGCATAAACATCCATGCATGCCAACAGATCAGAGGTTTGTTTCATAAGAATTTACTTTCTAGTATTTAACAATTCTATTGTGTTTGAATGTATTTGTGGGGTTTGTGTATTAGATGCTATCCCTGCCTACTAGTGGTCAACAGCTCTGGAACAGAAAAATGAGTACTTGCAGACAGTCCTCAAAGAGGAACAGAAATACCTGGAAAAACTCAGGTCTGGCAGCATCAGCAGAGAGGAACAAAGTTGATGTTTCGAGTCCTCATGACCCTTCAGAACTAAGTAAAAAGGGATGAGTTTAAGCAGAGGTCTTTTCTAATAAGTTTATAGGGAAATATTAGGCTGCCTCTTTCTCTTCCTTTTCCCCCCCTGCCCCCCACCCCGCCAGGCCACAACTAAGTTCTAAACTATAAAAATGGTTTAGAATTAAAATCTCAATTCCCAAGTAGTAGAATCTAAACGAGAAGGGGTTATATCAACAGGCGATTCACTGTCTGCAGAAGAGTCAGCTGTGTTTGGTAGTGGGGAAGTGGAAAGCCAAACAAAAAAGACAATGCAATAAAAGCATTGAAACAAGCATCCTACAGTACAATTTCTGGCAAGTATTGTGCATTGTATCCTAGTGGCCAAAAAAAAAATCATGACAGCATTGCCTTAAATCACTGAACATAGCTTTCAAATGAGTCAGGTTCCAAAGGTGCAGAGTGAAAGAGTTCTTGCTCAGTTTTCTTTGCTTCAATGTTTAGTGGAAGGTGAAGAGCTTAGTAAAGCTTCTCATGCAGTTCAAAAGGTGCAATTTACTAAAGCTTCAGAACACCTTTCAAGGACAACACTGAACAGCTACAGCTTATTTGTATTAGTGAAATGCATTTGGAGAGAGTGCATTGTGAGATCTAGCCTCTACACAAGTATTTCTACTGAAGACACCCCAATAGTAAACTGTTGCAACTCAATCTCACGCCTTGCAGCAAAGGGGCTGTTCCAACAGGAAAAACTTGGAAAAAGCAAAAAACTGCAGATGCTGGAAATTCAAAACAAATAAAAATACCTGGAAAAACTCAGGAATGGCAGCATCTGCTGAGAGGAATACAGTTAACGTTTCGAGTCCTTATGATTCTTCAACAGAAGAGATGCTGCCAGACCTGCTGAGTTTTTCCAGTTATTTTTATTTTTGTTTAGGAAAAACTTGATGTCCTCTTTAATGCCTAAACTAAGACAAATGTTTAATCACTTTAAATATTCAAGTTCAAAGATTTAAGAAATAGAGAAAGGCACCTGGCCAACATTCCATGCCACTTGCCCCTCAAATATTAAAAGCAGTTTAAGCTTTAAATAAGCAAGCATCCAAAATGGTACTCAAGTGAAAGTATTCACAAAACTTGGAACAAAATTTATGCATTGTCCAGTCAATAGAATACTACTGTGTACTTCATAAGACAATTGGTTGACATCAACCTCTGCTATGGTGACATACTAGGTGAACAAATGCACAAATACTTCTTGCCTTATTTCCCAACTGAGCAAAAGTTTTATTTTTCCATCTTGTACAACAGCAAGGCTTGACCTGCTTTAATATTACATTTTGGCAATGCACTTTTTTTTTTCCAAAGCTTCAGCTTTTTCAATAGGCACTCAAGCGCTATTTTCAATCTAGTGTTGTCTTAGACTAAGTGGTAACCTTACAAAACATGAATCGAGTGGAATGCTTGCAGCAATATTGAAAATTCAATGCACAGGTGAACAGCTTGATTATACTGATATTGTTCATTACTTAGGTACAGAAAATCTCTAGAAAAGTTTTTCCATTTGACAGCCAAAAGAGCCTTTTGTTATAAAAAGCTACTGGAGAGGCTTGTGTCCATGATCAGTATCTGCATATTCTACTGAATTGCCAAAAATCAAAATTCATAATAAACCTGGCCTTTGTAACTCAGTTTTAGAAATGAAAATTAAAATGAAAAACACACTGTTGAGTAGAATCAAATTAGTAACTAGGTGCTCTCTGCTGGGGGTGCATTTCTGTAGAAGATGCCAGTTTAACAATTAAATGTTAATATCAGGCTAAGTGATTAAAACTCACCTTACACAAGGAAAAGCTTTACAACCCAGAGTTTTTGAACCCAAATGTTTAAAACTGCAACCAATTTGGGCATGCCACATTGCTCATGGGACTTTGCTTAATAGGTAATGTTTGAGATATTGGTTGAATTACCATTAGCAAGGAGAACTTCTCAGCTCCTTAAAATAGGAGCATGGAATCTTATTTCCATTTGAGGTGACATACAGAACCTCCATTTAACCTCTTATCAGAAGCACAGTGCAGCTGTGCACAACATTTGTGCTGCCTAATAGGTAATGTTTAGTTTATGTTGCTTTTGGTTTTTACAGTAGAAGTCTTAAAACTTGAAGTCTAGTCCTTTAGGCTGGTCACCGGGAATTCAAATATCTTAAGTTATTGGTCTCTATGGGGGTCATAATGTTAGCTAGGATTTGACAGCTCAACATAGCAGGATTAATAGTTCAATACAAGAACATACACAAGGGGAAATGGCCAGTCATTGTAAAATATTTCAAAAGATTAAAGGCTTTAAAGACTTGCAATTGTATATTGGCTTTTCATGATCAAATATATCAAGTGCTTTATGGCCTTCAAAATATGGGGACAAAGCAATGGTAACCTTATTGGACTGGGGGCCCAGGCTAATGTTCTGGGGATAAGGGTAAGAAATTTAAATTCAATCAATAAATCTGGAATTAAAAGTTAGTAACAATAATGGCGACAGTCATAAAAATTCACCTGGTTCACTTCCTTTGGGGAAGGAAAAATCCTGTGGGTCAGGAGGCCAGGTATTGACTCTGAACTGCCCTTGGAAATGGCCTAGCAAAGTGACAAAGTCTGAGGAATGAAACAATGGTCCAGTGGCATCCACCTAAGCACTAGAAATGACAAAAGGTACACTGTATCCAGTCAACCCTGCAAAGTCCTCCTTACTAACAGCTGGGGACTTGTCAAAATTGGGAGGGCTTGTCCTTCAGACTGGTCAAGCAACAGCCTGACAGTCGCTCTCATTGGCTGTAGGGCAACATTCAATGTCCCAGATGCTTCAATTACCAATCCTGGTTATGTCCTGTCCCAACAGCCAGACAGACCTAGACAGAGTGGTATACAGTTGGAGGGAGTTGCCAAGTGCTCAATACTGATGCTAGACCCCATAAAGTCTCATACCATCTTAAACCTCCTGATTACCACCCATCATTGTTCCTCAACTGATGAATCTGTACTTCATACTGAACACCACTGAGAAGCACTGGGTAGCTAGAAAATTCTGGGTGGGACTAAAATGCCCAAAGTGGCTTGGTAATACCATTGCCTGAGCTGGCAGAGCCCTGGAGGACACAAACTAGGCCTGTGACAGGTGGCAAGAGAACCAAGAAGGAAACCTACTTTACCTTTTCCTCAATCTGTTGCAGATGCATCAGTCCATGACAGTATAGGAGCGACTGCCACACAGCCCATGGAGAAGTCCTATCTTCATAGGGATACCCTCCAGTGAGAAGTGACATTACCACTGTGCTAAATGGGATGGGTGCAGAACAGATCCAGCAGCTCAAAACTGGGCATCCATGAAGCACTGGGGGCCCATCAGCCAAATGGTATTCAACCACAATCTCACCTCAGCCTGTCATATTCCCCACCTCTGCTATTATCAACCCTGGTTTAGAGAAAAGAGTCCAGGGGGTCATTGTCAGGAGCAGCACCAGGCATACCAAAACAAAAAGTGTCAAACTGGTGAACTGGTGAAGCTACAACAGGACTATATGCATGCTAAACAGCAGACACAGCAAACAATAGATAGAGCCAAAGTAACCCCACAATCAGATTAGATCAAAGCTCTGCACTCCTGTCACATCCAGCTATGAATGGTGATTAAACAGGAAGTGGTTCTACAAATATCCTCATCCTCAAATGGGGAGTGGTGTCTGCACAGAGTGCATAACCATTGTCAACCTCCTGAGGAAGTCCCCATCAGTTGCCTGGTTTCAGATAATTTGATCAAGCCACAAGAAACAGCTGAAGGCAATGGACTGTGGCAACAATACTGAAGACCTGTGCTCCAGAAAAGTCTGTGGCCCTAGCAACAAAACTAGCATCTGACTGCACAATTTCCCAGATTATGTCCTGTCCACCTAAAAGCAGGACAAATCAGCCTCCTGTGTTGAAGTGGCACTTCACAGCAATAACCCGGTCACCAATGCTCAGTTGATTGCACTGGGACCACTCAGATCTTGCCCTCATTACAGCCGTGGTCCAAACATGGACCAAAAAAAGCTGAGTGCAAGAGGTGAGGGGAGGGTGATTACCCTTGACATCAAGGCAGCATGGCATCAAGGAACCCTAGCAAAAAACTGGAGTCAATGGGAATAAGGGGCAAAGGTGGAGGGGACCTCCCCACTTGGATTCATACCTAGCATAGAAGGAATGGTTGTGATTAGAGACACCAACCTCAGCCCCAATACATTTGCTGCAAGATTTCCTCAGGGTAGTGTCCCAAGCCCAACCATCTCCAGATACTTTAATGATCTTCCCTGCATCAGGTCAGAAGTGGGGATGTTCACTGATGACCGTACAATGTCCAGCACCATTTGACTTGTACTAAAGTAGTCTGCATCTACATGCAGCAAGATGTGCAGCATTCGGGCTTGGGCTTAGCAGCAAGCAACATTTGCACCACACAAGTGCCAGGCAATGAACCTCCAACAAGAAGTCCTCCCCATCCCCCTTAACATGACATTACCAACAAATTGCCCCACTTTCAGCATCCATTGCCCAGCAACAGAATTGGACCAGCCATACAAACACTGACTATAAGAGCAGGTCAAAGGCTAGGAACCCTGTGACAAGTAACTCACCTAACGCCCCAAAGCCTGTCCACCATCTACAAGGCACAAATCATGTGATGGAATGCTCCCCACTTACCTGGATGAGTGCAGCTTCAGCACCATCTAGGTCAAAGTGGCCCACTTGACTGGCATCCCATCCACCTTAATCATCCACTGCCTCCACTACGGATGCAGTGGCAGTGCATACGTACAGCAACTCACCAAGCTCCAACAATACCACCTTCCAAACCTGTGATCTCTACCGCCTAAGAGGATAAGGGAAGAATATGCATGGGAATACTACCTGCACTTCTCCTCCAAGCCACACACCATCTTGACTTGGAACCGTTCGTGGGTCAAAATCCTGGAATGCCCTACAAGTACTCTAGGACTTCCCAAACAAGATGGATGGCAGTGGTTAGGGGTAGCTTATCACCACAAGTTGCAACCACGAATGAACAAGATAAAAGCAAAATACTGCAGATGCTGGAAATCTGAAACAAAAATAAAAATAGCTGGAAAAACTCAGTCGATCTGACAGCAACTGCTGAGAGGAACACAGTTAATGTTTCGAGTCAGTGCTGGCCTAACTAGCAATGCTCACATCCCATGGAAGAATTAAGTATTCACTGCTGTAGTAAAGGATTTGCAGCAGCCAGGTTTACATAGAAACTCCCAATAAAGGGCAGTGTGATAGCTAGATATCTACATCAAAATCAGATTATAAGTATCAGCCAGACAATGGGGATAACTCCCCTGTTAGTCAAAATAAGTGTTTTTACATCTAGGAGTAGATATATGAAACTTCTATTTAACATCTTATCCAAAAGTCAGCCCCTTCAACAATGCTGCATTCCCCTCAGTCCTTGACTGGAGTGTCAGCTTTGCATTTTGTGCTCAAAGTTCTAAGTTTGCCACAGTCAAGGTTCTGGGTCAAGTGCTGCCAACTGAGCCACAGCTGATGACTGGACAACAACCAAAAAACCCAAGTAGGTTACCTCTGGACATTCAGTCATTGTGCAATTTGTTAAGTACATATACTGCCAGCGATATGTTATCTAGAAGCTGGAAAAGATCAATTGCTTAGAGCAAAAATAAAAGCCATGTTGGCAAAATATTTTTAAACTTTGTTTTTCAGTGAAGGCCAAAGCACAAAGTGACTATTTTAAATAGATGTCATTTCAACAAGTCCTTCACATGCATAGATTTACCACCAATGCAAATCCAAGTTTGTAATTCAGCTTAAAATTTATCCAACAGCACAATATAGCTTCTGCCCAGCAATTAATATTGAACTTTTACTTCAAAATGATTTCTGAAAAGGATTAGTTGGGGCACTGAAGTTGACCTGAGCATGGAAGAAATTGACTGTTCATATTGGACATTGTCAGTCAAGACGTTTTGCCAGAGTTCCTGCTGACTTTGCATTGTTAGATTCAATTACTAGTTCATGTTTGGCCAGAGAGCAGTTCCATTAGTTCCTGCAAGTTCCTAATGTCCAAGCAGAATGGATCCTCCATGAACTGCAAATTCAAATTACCACTATTCAATCTCCAAATATTTTCAGCAAATTATGGCTAACTACCATAATAGGGAGGGAAATCATGCTCCAAGCGACTGGTCAGCATTTCTGAGCAATTGAACCAGCATTGCATTCTTTCAGCAGATCAGCTGCTATCTGAATGCAAGGGTCCAATTAGAAGCCAGCAACTACACATCAGATCTTTCAACATTGATTAATCATTACAGATGCACCAGTTCTGCCTAAGATCAACTCAGAACTTGGATGGCCAGTTTTGCAGTCAATGTCAGAACATGTTCCTTCAAATGCCAAATAGTAGATTTCAAACCATTTCCAGAATGTTAACTGGAGTAGTGCCAGGAACGTTACAGGATTCATCTAATGCATTCTTGCAGCATCTGTCCAACAACTCAACTGCAGCTCATTTTCTGCAGATCTTTCAGTTCTCTAGCAAAATGTTTCACTGTCACCACAAACTTCCACTGCCTCACCACAAAATGGTTCCTTGTTGCAGTTTTGTTAGTGACTGATGTTAAAGTTCCAAAAATTAGGGAAATTGTTTCAAGACTTTCCTGCTGATTAAGAGACAACTGCAGTTGAGACTTGGTGCACGCTCATGCTAACTGATTAGAAATAGTCAAATTCAAAAAGCACAAGAATTCTTTGGGCAGAATTTGGTCTAATTTCCCACAGGGGCAAAATATTTCATAAACATGGAGTATTTTACACGCACACAATGTTTTCAAATATAAATTCCTTCCCTGTGAAATGTTCAGGTATCATGATGTTAGCTTTGTTTTCAGTTTTACAAATGAAAAGAACCACCAATTGACTTTGTAGGGTGGCTTCAATTTAGTTAATTTTGCATATTAATACATTGAAGCAGTTAAGTATTTCAAAACATTTCATAATGGCATTTGAGACTGACTTCTAATGGAGTTTGTCAGCTCAAAAAGGGTGCACAAATGTCAGTGTTTCCTGCTTTGACGTACATTTCCAAATTTCACATTTTTCCAGATGTGCCAGGTCCAGACACTCAGATGGTGCTTGCCCTAGCTATTACGTTTCCTGTTAAAACGACTGTTTGCTGTAGTTGCTTTCTACTGACTCAAGCAGTTAATCTAACTTGGGTAAGCTAACCAACAGACGCTAAATACAATGTTGGTGTTGTTTCCACTGTCAACTAGTGTTGCGAACTTCTAGCAAATAACTAGTAACCAAGTAAGCCATTTCATTACCAAAAAGCATTCTTAACCTTGCTTGTCAACGACCAGAGTGTAGTAAGTTAAATGAATGAGAACACTGTAGTGCCTATTCACCAAGGAACTGAATTTTTCACACCTGGATTTACAATGCTAGTAGCTAATATACTGGACTAAATTACCAGCAGCTGCAGGTATTTACCAAAAGAGAAGAGTTCACAAGTGTCCAGACCAATACTGTTCCAACTGATACTTCAATATGGCTAACCGGGGATCTAAATTGCACACTACTGAATTTAAGTGAAAAAATAGGTGATTCCTCAGCTGCATGCTCGCTGGCAATAAATCTGATGACCACAAGTCTGTCTCAAATGTCATTACTAAATGATTTGAAATATTTTCAACAGCTTCAATGTATTCTGTCACTACCATCTAGGACAAGGGCAGCAGTCAGATGGGGCACCACCACCACCTGGGAGTTCCCCTCCAAGTCACTCACCATCCTAAATTGGAAATATATCACATTCCTTCACTGTCACTGGGTCAAAATCTTGGAGCTTCCTAGCAGCACCTACACCACATGGACTGTAGAGGTTCAAGGCAGCAACTCACCAAGGGCAATTGGGGGATGGGCAATAAATGCTAGCCTAACCAGCAAAGCCCACATCCCATGATTGAAAAGAAATGCTTCAAATACAGGTTTCAGCTGAAGACCTCAAACATGAGGTTTGACTTGACATTGTCTTTACAGCTGTGACTGAGTAGTGTCTAGGTAATGCATGATCATAAGCAGTCAACTGTACTGATCCAATATTTCCTTAATTTTCTGCATAAAGGCCTTAATTTTGAACAATTGTTAAGTCAGCATGTGACAAAACTTCCTGTTACATCTATTGTTGATAAAGTAAACTTGTGCCAAGGCCCCATAAATGTCCTGTCTTATAAAGTTAAGAGATGCAGCAATACAGAAGGCAACATCATGACCCCACCTTGGGTAAAAGGTGAGGAAGCAGGCAATAAATAGCACAATGTCCTTAGGTGACATCAAAAAGCACTTCAGAGCTCACACATACACTGATGACATCAACACAACCTCACCACCTCCCAAGTCCTCCACCGCAGTACTGGATAAGCACAAGTTTCCACCAATTGTTTTCCCACACCAAATTCCATTCTCTAACTACTGTCTCAATTCCTCTCCCTGGCAATGGTTTGACATTAAGTCAGTCTGTTCATAACCTTGGTGCATCACATTTAATCCCATGATGAACTAATCTCATTTGTGCCACTGGAGCATCTACTGCCACCTCCATATCATCTCCTGACTTTGCCTGTCTCAGCTCATCTGCTCCAAAACCCTCATGTTTGTTATCTCTAGACTTGACTACCCCAAAGCACTCATGGCTAGTCTCACATTCAACCCTCTTAGTAATCCAGAACTATGCTGCCCATGTCTTAACTTCCACCCCCCATCACCCATGATCACAGACCTGCAGTGGCTCCAGGTCAAGCAACATTAAAATCTCATCCTGGTTTTTCAGATCACTCATGGCATTGCCACACCCCGTCCCCACAACTACACTAGTTCTAGTGTCTTGTGGCTCAATTAATTGCCTAAGACCCAAGCTTTGGAATCTCCTCCCTACAACTTGCTTTCCCCCAAATTCACTCCTGAAACCTGTTTGTCCACTGTCATTTGGCCCAATCACCATGGCTTGGTGTCAGTTTGTTTAGAGGGGTGTTTCCTTACATTAGATATGCTGTATGAACTTATGAACAAATTGATAAAGGGAGCCTAATGGGTAGCAGGAATGCAAAGGGCCATTTATCTGAATGTGCCAACATTGGCTGAAAGGTCACCATGAGAAAAGGTATTGTAGCTCATGATTAGCCAGCACCAATACATGTGCACATTTGACTAATGATGCAAATCTAGAAAAAGTGCAGAATTAAGGACACAGTTACAAAATGAAGTATTTTGAGCTAGCAACAAGTTTACTTTACATAAATCAGATCTATATAAGCACTACACCAGTCTCCTCAACCAAAAATCAAGACCAGTTACTAGAATGTCCAGCTTTCTATCTTCTAAGTTGATGGTGTTAGCAAATCCCAGATTTACTATTGAATGTACTTTGGGATATAGGCAGTTCAGGAATCAATGGAAAAACAGTTGTTGACAAGGATAGAGAAGCTAGTTTTCAGAAGGTACATTTAATATAATTCTACATACAAGCTTTGTAAAATTGGCAAGCTGAAAAGTAGCTTAAAATAGAAAGCAGGTGGTGATAATCAAAATGACAGCAGCTGCAATTGGAGTGAAGTTTGGCACTATATTGCAAATCAGCAGCATAGTTCCAAAAATGTAGTGTTTGATGCAGATGTGGTCAAGCTAAGAGATCAGGTGCTACAGAGAAACTGAATTTTAAAGAGGTAGACAATTGATGTATTTGAAATATCCATTAATGAATCTGACAAGTGCATTATGCATAGGTACAAACTTCAATTATAAGACTAGAAAACAAATCACAAATTTGGTGTTAGACATGTGCAATGTTGATGTAATGTTATACATACTTTCAAAAAAAAGACAGCCATAGGATAATTGTCTGATATTGTAGAGAAAAAGCAAGAGATTTCAAAATTCCAGCATCCGTAGTTGCAGAAAATGCTGGAAATACTCAGATCAGACAGCACCTGACTCTCTCCGCAGATGCTGCCTGATCGAGTATTTCCAATTTAATATATCCTAGGATCTGGAATGCAGAGTTTAAGGCAAAGCAGCAAAGGGAACAAGACGACAATGGAGATCTTCAAAATGCTTACACCATGCACCCAATTCATATAAAAGCAAAATACTGCAGATGCTGGAAATCTGAAACAAAAACTGCTGGAATATCTCAGGTCTGACAGTATCTGTGGAGGGGGAGACAAAGTTAATGTTCCCCCCCCCATCTTTTTTCCAAATAATTTATATAGATTTTTCTTTTCCCACCTACTTCCATTATTTTTAAATGTATTTCCAGCCATTGTTTTATCTCTACCTTTTAACCTTTTTTGATTCCTTCATCCCACCCCCACTAGGGCTATCCGCACCTTGCTCGTCCTGTTTTCTACCCTTAATTAGCACAGTCCTTCGATAATATCACCACCTTCAACACCTGTCCTTTTGTCTGTGACATATTTTGATTATCTTCACCTATCACTGGCCCTCTATCCAGCTCTTCTTGTCCCACCCCTCCCCCCCAAACCAGATTATATTTCACCTCTTCTATTTTTACTTAGTTCTGTCGAAGGGTCATTGGGACTCGAAACATAACTGTGCTCCTCTCCGCAGATGCTGCCAGACCTGCTATTTTTCCAGGTATTTTTGTTTTTGTTTTGCTGTCAGACCTGCTGAGTTTTTCCAGCAATGTGTGTTTTTGCACCCAATTCATAGTTCATTAAATGCCCATGCTGACCAAATGTTTTACAACATTCCCCAGAATAAAATGTTAGCTGAAAACAGTGCAAGATATTGGAGTGATTTGATCAGTTAAAAATAGTGAATTTTATTGCTTTCTGCTGGCTAATTCTTCATTGGGATTTTGCTACTTCCAATTTATGCATATAGAAGTCAACTTAAGGCTTTTTTTTTGTTCTTTTGTATGTGTTGGCTGTAAACAAGAGGCTATAGCATGTTAATTTCATGGATTTCACTATTGCTCAGGATTTGTTACAAGATCAACATCTGGATTTCTTAAAAATTTAAGACATCAACCCACATTTCAAAAGGACTTCAGCTACTTGCTCATTCTTGCCAGTTCAGCAGCAATTAGTTTGCAAGTGGTTAAATGATTTTACTCAAGACTAATTGTGTCTTACCTGTGTACCATATTAGTAAAGTTGCAACTCTTTAATGTAAGAAATGGAGTAAGCTATTTGGCCTCAAGCCTGCTTTGCCATTCAATGTCATTGTTGATGAGATTTGGGCCTCAACTCCACTTCACTGCCTGCCCCACTCATCCAAAACCCCATAAGCTTGGTAGATCAAAATCTGTAACTCAGTCTTGAATATATTCAATAACCTAGCCTCCCCTGCATTCTGGGGGAAAGAATTACAAAGAAATTCCTCATCTGCTTTAAATTAGAGACCCCTTGTTCAGAAACTGTCCCTAGTTCTAGACTCCCTGTAAGGCTAAACATGCTTATTGATCCTTTATTCTTTCTTGGGATGTGGGTGTTGCCAGGAAGGCCACCATTTGTTGCCCACCCTTAATTGCCTTTTAAGTGCAGTCCATCTAGTTCAGGCACTTCCACAGTGCCATAAGTTCCAGGATTTTGACTCCATGACAGTGGAAGGACAGCAATATAGTATGGGATGGTGTACGGATTGGAGGGAAACTTGCAGGCAGTGGCATACAAGGGCATCTGCTGCCCTATCCTCCTAGGTGGCAGAGGTTACTAGTTTGGAAGGTGCTGTCGAAGGGGCCTTGATGAGTTACATTGCATCTTGTAGATAGCATACCGTTGGTGGTAGGAGTGAATGCTAAAGGGGTGGATGGGATGCCAATCAAGTGGACTTTTTCCCTGGATAATGTCAAGCTTCTTGAACATTCTGAAGAGTCATACATACTCAAATCTGTTTCTCTCTCCACAGATGCTGTTAGACCTGAATTTTTCCAGCATTTCGCGTTTTTGTTAGATTTCCAGCATCCGCAGTATTCTGCTTTTATCTTCTTGAAGATGGTTGGCTGCACTCATCCAGGCAAAGGAAAGTGTTTCAACAGTCCTGTCTCGTAGATGGACAACAGGGTGTCAGGTGGTGAGTTACTCTGCAGAATTCCCAGCCTCTGACTACTCTTGTAGAGACATTATTTATATGGCTGGTCTAATTCAGTTTCTGGTCAGTGGTTATTTCCCAGGATGTTGATAGTGGGGGTTTCAACAATGGGAATGCCGATGGATGTTAAGGAGATGGGTAGATGGCTAGAATGGATTCTCTGGCAGCTTCATACCAGACAATGACCATTACATGCCATTTTCAGCCCAAGCCTGAATGTTGTCCAGGTCTTACTGGTTCAGTATCCAAGTCACTGTGCAGCAAAAAAGTGGGCATCCCCACTTCTAAAATGAAAAAAAATGTTGGAAAAACCCAGGTCTGGCAGCATCTGTAGAGAAACAATTAATGTTTTGAGTCCAATTCCAAACTTATGATGGAAGGACATTGATGAAGCAGTGTGGATTTGTTGGGGCTAGGACACAACCCTAAGGAACTTGTACTCATGTCCTGGGACTGAGACAATTGACCAACAACCACATCTTTCCTTTGTGCTAAGCAAGATTCCGACCAACCATTCCAACCATGTTTGGATCAAGGCTATAAATGACGTCAGGAGCAGAGTAGCCCTGGCAGAATCCAAATAGTGTCAGTGAGCAAGTTATTGCTAAACACAGCTGGGTAGCACAGTCAATAAAACCTTCTTTTGATGGTGGAGAGTAGGCAGATTGAGGTGGTAACTAGCTGGACTGGATTTGCCCTTTGAGGGCAGGACATACCTGGGCAATTTTTGCCCATTGCTGGGTAGTTACCAGTGTTGTAGCTGTACTGGAATAGCTTAGCTAGGGGTGCAACTAGTAATGAAGACTTGTGCTTCATAACTATTGCTGAATTGTCACAGCCCTTGCAGTATCCAGTACCTTCAGCCTTTTGACATCATGAAATGAATGAATTGGCTGACAACTGACGTTGGGGACCTCCAGAGGCAGAGATGGATCATCCACTCAGCTCTTCAGGCTGAAGTTAGTTACAAGTGCTTCAGCTTTGTCTTTTGCACTGATGTGCCAGGCTTCCCCCATCATTGAGGCCCTCTAGCCCCCTCAGAAGCTTGTCAAATCTCATTCTCCTAAACACCATTGGGTACAGGCCCAAGCTGCTCAACAAGACAACCCCATTTATTCCCAGAATCAGCATAGCAAACCCTCTGAACCGATTCTAATTCAAGTATATCCCTCCTTAAGGAGACCAAAACTGTACACATGTAGGTGTGTGTGCTGCAAAGCTGTAGCAAAAGTCCACTTTTTTTTTAAATAGTCCATTCCCCTTTGCAATATAAAGGCCAATATTCCATTTGCCTTCCTAGTTACTTGCCATACCTGCATACTAAGATGTACAAGGACACCTAGATCCCCATGTACTGCACCATTCTGCAGTCAATCCTTTTAATACTAGTTGTTTGCATTCTTCCTGCCAAAGTAGACTACCACAATATACTCCTTCTGCCAAATTTTTGCCTACTCAGCCCATCTATATCCCTTCATGGACTATCCTGCTCAACTTGCATTACTACCTCTATCCGCAGCAAATTTGGCTGCAAGACCATAGTCAGTCCCTTCAGCCACGTCATTAATATAGGTCAAATAGTCAAGGCCCCAGCGCTAATCCCTGTTGCATTCCACGCTAGTTTTTCAACTTGAATATAGCAATATACAATAGGGAGAAATGAGCTAAGACAATGTTTCCTGTGCAATACTTCAAGTTGTTCATACTTGTAGAACCAGTGACAGCTGTTGATATTGGAGTTCAAAGTTGCCTCTCGATTCAAGTCAATCTAGTGTAGCAAGTATTTGGTTTAAAAACAGTTCAGTCCATAGTACAAGTTTCATGCAATCAAAACACATTTTTGCAATGTCAAAAGTGTTAGAGAACTTCAGTAACAGAGGTTTACTTTTTCCTCTAACAGAAGAGAAACAGTTCACTTATGATTAATCCTAACTGCTTCTGCAATCTATCAACCTTTGTGGCTTCATATCCTATGAATCAAATGCTGCAGATTTAACTCTTGCCCTCAAAAGGCAAAAATTAAGCAGCTGAAAGTTCAGAAACACTGATGGAAGCAGACTAAAGATAATAAATGCAGCTTAAAGTGCAGAGCTTGCTTTGAACTGGGGAAATTCAGGAACAGATAAAAAGGTAGAGTTAAATATTTTACCATGGTTCAGATTAATAGGTCAGCTATTAAAATAATTTAGGCCTGTGCAAATTTAGCACAAATGATTTTAAAATGGAAATACCTGTAGTTTGAATTTTAACTAAAATCAAAATTGATGTAATACCAACTGAAAGAAACTTTTATTCATTCACAGGATGTGGGCTTCACTGGCCAGGCCAGCATTTACTGCCCATCCCCAATTGCCCTAGAGAAGGTGGTAGCGAGCTGGCTTCTTGAACTGCTGCAGTCCACATGGTGTAGGGATACCCGCAGTGCTGTTAGGAAGAGTTCTAGGAGTTTGACCCAGTGACAGTGAAGGACTTGTGATATATTTCCAATTCAGGATAGCAAGTGACTTGGAGGGGATCTTCCAGGTGGTGGTGCTCCCATCTATCTCCTGCCCTTGTCCTTCTAGATGTTGGTGGTCATGGGTTCAGAAGGTGCTAAGCAGCCCAATAGTAACAAATTCAGAAGTAGATTATAAATAGCCGTGGCTACAAGAGTGAATACTGAAAGAGTTTACTTGCCACACATCAATAGCACAAGTTAAACAGCAGAATGTTCAAGCTTACGACCAGAGATGCCAGTCTTCAACAACTAAGCTCACCTGACAAAGACAAGGTCCCAACAGTACCCCATTTGTAGTGGTGAAAAGGTGCTCCATAACACCTACGATCACTAGCCAAGCTTCTCTAGTATATTTACAGCATTGGCAAACATTTAGATTGACCTGGTACATGTACTACTTTGTGTGCAGCAAATATCTGGGCAATTTTCCATGCAGCCAGGTAGATGCCAGTGTTGTACCTGTACTGAACAGCTTGGCTAGGGGCATGGCAAGTTTTGGGGCACCTCTGCAGTACTATTGCCAGAATATTGTCAGGGCCCATAGCCTCCACAATATCTAGTGTCTTCAGCTATTACTTTATATCATGTGGAGTGAATGGAATCTGGCTGAAGACTGGCATCTAGGATATCAGGAACCTTGAGGTGGCTAAGATGGATTACCACTTGGCACTTCTGGCTGAAGATTTTTGCAAATGTTTAGCCTTATTCTTTTGCACCGACATGCTGGGCTCCCCCATCATTGAGGATGGGGATGTTTGTGGAGCCTCCTCCTCCAGTGAGTTGTTTAATTGTCCACCACCATTCATGCTATATGTGGCAAGACTGCAGAGCTTAGACCTGGCCTGTTGGTTTTGGGATTGCTGAGCTTTGTCTGTTACTTGCACTGTTGGCACACAAAGTAGCCATATGTTGTAGCTTCACTAGGTTGATAGCTCTAGATATGCCTGGTGCTTCTCCTGGCATGCCCTCCAGCACTCCTCATTGAACCAAGGTTGATCCACTGGCTTGGTGGTAATAGTAGAGTTGGGAGAATGTGCCAAGCCACAATATTGTGTTCAAGTACAATTCTGCTGCTGATAGCTCACAGCGCTTTGGATGCCCAGTCTCAAGTTGCTAGATCTGCTCAAAATCTATCACATATGGTGGTAGTGCCACACCACAATGGAGGGTATCCTCAATGTGAAGGGACCTCATCTCCACAAGGACTGTGGTCACCCCTACCAATGCTGTCATGGACAGATGCATCTGCAGCAGGGAGGTTGGCGAGGATGAAGTCAAGTATGTTTTTCCCTCATTTCAGTTCCCTCATCACCCTGCCACTGACCCAGTCTAGCCGCTATGTCCTTTAGGACTACTAGTTTGGTCTGTGGTGCTTCCAAGCCAATCTTGGAAATGGACATCAAAGTCCCCCGGAATACATTCTGCCACCCTCGGTGTTTCCTCCAAGTGGTGTGCAACATGGAGTACTGATTCGTCAGCTGGGAGGGGGAGGCAATACATGGCAATCAGCAGGAGGTTTCCTTGCTCATGTCTGACCTGATGCCATGAGACTTCATGGGGTCCAGAATCAATGTTGACGACTCCTATGGCAACCCCCTAACTGTATACCACCTGTGCCATGACCTCTGCCGGATGGTGGTGGTGCCTGGGACATGATCTGTAAGGTATGATTCCATGAGTATGACCATGCCAGGCTGTTGCTTGACTAGTCAAAGACAGATCTTCCAATTTTGGCATTAGCCCTCAGATGTTATTAAGGGAGACTTTAGTCGATAGGGCTGACTTAGGCACCAGAAATGACAATGGCAAAGTCAATGTCAAGTGATCCGTCTGGTTTCATTCCTTATAGACTTCATAGAGGTTTGACACAACCGAGTGTCTTGCTAGGCCATAAGTCTCAACCACATTGCGATGGCCTGGAGTCACATGTAGGCCAGACCAAGGAAGGGCAGTAGACTTCCTTCCCGAAAGGACATTAGTGAGCCAGGTGGGTTAACAAAAATTATGGTCATTAGGCTCAATTTTTTATTGAATTCAAATTCCATCATCTGCCATGGTAGGATTCAAACTGTGTCTCTTTATTACTAGTCCAGTGACAATACCATTATGCCACCACATCCCCCTAAGTACTTATTACTTTGTCCCTCATGATTAGCAAGGTTCCCCTTAAATAGTTTTATATTCTTTGCCTCGTCTATTCCTTGTGATAGTGTTCGCCACACTCCTTGGATAAAGTTACTCTTGAAAATTTCAATTGGATTTATGAGCAGCCTATTAATGGCCCCTAGTTTTGAACTACCCAACAAGTTAAAACATTCTCTACCCCTACCCTTTCATTATCTTAAATGCACCCATCAGGTCACTTCTCCATCTTTTCCAGGGAAAGAGCCCCAACTGTTGAGCCTTTTCTGGTTATATTCTCATTTCTGGTACTGAATATTTTTCACACCTGCTCCAATTTCTTATATTATGGACATAAAACCACATACAGTACTCTAGCATAGCCTACCAAGATTAAATACAAAGATAAAAGCAAAAAACTGTGGATGCTGGAAATCCAAAACAAATAAAAATACCTGGAAAAACTCAGCAGGTCTGGCAGCATTTGCTGATAGGAGCAGAGTTAACTTTTCGAGTCCGAATGACCCTTCAACAGAACTAAGTAAAAATAGAAGAGAGGTGAAATATAATCTGTTTGGGGGGGGGGGGTGATGGGACAAGAAGAGCTGGATAGAGGGCCAGTAATAGGTGGAGATAACCAAAAGATGTTACAGACAAAAAGGACAAAAGGTGTTGAAGGTGGTGATATTATCTAAAGGAATGTGCTAATTAAGGGTAGAAAGCAGGACGAGCAAGGTACAGATAGCTCTAGTGGGGTGGGGTGTGGGGAAGGGATCAAAATAGGTTAAAAGTTAGAGATAAAACAATGGTTGGAAATATACTTAAAAATAATGGAAGTAGGTGGGAAAAGAAAAATCTACCTAAATTATTGGAAAAAACAAAAAGGAGGGGGAAAATCAGAGAGGGGGTTGGGATGGAGGAGAGAGTTCATGACCTAAAATTGTTGAGCTCAATATTCAGTCCGGAAGGCTGTAAAGTGCCTAGTCGGAAGATGAGGTGCTGTTCCTCCAGTTTACGTTGAGCTTCACTGGAACACGTGGGCATGAGAGCAGGGTGGAGTGTTGAAATGGCAAGCGACAGGGTGGTCTGGGTCATGCTTGCGGACAGACTGAAGGTGTTTTGCAAAGTGGTCACCCAGTCTGCATTTGGGCTCTCCAGAGGAAACCGCATTGGGAGCAACAAATGCAGTAGACTAAGTTGAGGGAAGTGCAAGTGAAATGCTGCTTCACTTGAAAGGAGTGTTTGGGCCCTTGGACAGTGAGGAGAGGGGAAGTAAAGGGGCAGGAGTTGCACCTTCTGTGGTTGCACGGGAAGGTGCCGTGGGAGGGGGTTGAGGTGTAGGGGGTGATGGAGCAGTGGACCAGGATGTCCCAGAGGGAATGATCCCTGTGGAATGCCACCAGGGGGGTGAAGGGAAGATGTGTTTGGTGGTGGCATCATGCTGGAGTTGGCAGAAATGGCAGAGGATGATCCTTTGAATGCAGAGGCTGGTGGGGTGATAAGTGAGGACAAGGGGGACCCTATCATGTTTCTGGGAGGGAGAAGAAGGTGTGAGGGCGGATGCGCAGGAGATGGGCCGGACACAGTTGAGGGCCCTGTCAACCACTGTGGGTGAAAAACCTCGGTTAAGGAAGAAGGAGGACCTGACATGTTTTTGAAAGTGGCAGCATCAGAACAGATGCGACGGAGGCGAAGAAATTGAGAGAATGGGATGGAGTCCTTACAGGAAGCGGGATGTGAGGAGCTGTTGTCGAGGTAGCTGTGGGAGTCGGTAGGCTTGTAATGGATATTTGTGGACAGTCTATCACCAGAAATTGAGACAGAGAGATCAAGGAAGGGAAGGGAAGTGTCAGAGATGGATCATGTGAAAATGATGGAAGGGTGGAAATTGGAAACAAAATTAATAAACTTTCCCAGGTCCAGATGAGAGCATGAAGCAGCACCGAAGTAATCATCGATGTACTGGAGAAAGTTGTGGGAGGGGGGAGTAGAACTGGAACAAGGAATGTTCCACATACCCCACAAAGAGACAGGCATAGCTGGGGCCCATGTGGGTACCCATAGCCACACCTTTTATTTGGAGGAAGTGAGAGGAGTTTAAGGGGAAATTGTTCAGTGTGAGAACAAGTTCAGCCAGACAGAGGAGAGTAGTGGTGGATGGGGATTGTTCGGGCCTCTGTTCGAGGAAGAAGTGGAGAGCCATCAGACCATCCCAGTGGGGGAATGGAGGTGTAGAGGGATTGGACGTGCCTCTCCTCACCATCCAAGGGCCCAAACATTCCTTTCAAGTGAAGCAGCATTTCACTTGCACTTCCCTCAACTTAGTCTACTGCATTTGTTGCTCCCAATGCGGTTTCCTCTACATTGGAGACACCAAACGCAGACTGGGTGATTGCTTTGCAAAACACCTTCGGTCTGTCTGCAAGCATGACCCAGACCTCCCTGTCGCTTGCCATTTCAACACTCCATCCTGCTCTCATGCCCACATGTTTGTCCTAGGCTTGCTGCATTGTTCCAGTGAAGCTCAACGCAAACTGGAGGAACAGCACCTCATCTTCCAGCTCGGCACTTTACAGCCTTCCGGACTGAATATTGAGTTCAACAATTTTAGATCATGAACTCTCCCCTCCATCCCAACCCCCTTTCCGATTTTTCCCCCTCCTTTTTGTCTTTTCCAATAATTTACATAGATTTTTTTTTTCCCACCCACTTCCATTATTTTTAAGTGTATTTCCATCCATTGTGTTATCTCTACCTTTTAGCCTATTTCAATCCCTTCCCCCCACCCCCACTAGAGCTATCTGTACCTTGCTCGTCCTGCTTTCGTCCCTTAATTAGCACATTCCTTTAGATAATATCACCACCTTCTACACCTCTTTGCCCTTTTGTCTGACATCTTTTGGTAATCTCCACCTATCACTGGCCCTCTATCCAGTTCTTCTTGTCCCCCCCCACCCCCCAACCAACCTTAAACCAGATTATATTTCACCTCTATTTTTACTTAGTTCTGTTGAAGGGTCATTCGGACTCGAAATGTTAACTGTGCTCCTATCCGCAAACGCTGCCAGACCTGAGTTTTTCCAGGTATTTTTGTTTTTGTTAAGGTTAAATACAAGTTTGACAAACTTCTGCCTTTCATTTCTATCCTTCTAGAAATAACCCCGGTACACATTTTGCTTGGCGGCCTAAATTACATTAGTTACTTTCAGTAATCTTTGCCAAATCTTTACTCCCTCACCCCATTTCATTATGTGACCCCATTCTTTCTACCTAAAGAAATCACCTCAGTTACCTATATTGAAATTAACTTGCCAATTATTGCTTGTTCCAAAAGTTTTAGCACCTCCCTGCATTATAGTTATATCTTTTAAGTATTAACTCATTTACAACAGTAACCAAACACTACCCATAACAGTTAGCAGGAGCTAGGATAAGAATTGAGGATAGAAACCTATTAAATATCTCAAAGACTACTGCAAAGTACAGAAATGCTGAGGGATGTTCTTCCAAACGGTAACCTGTCTTCCAACATTAAGTACGAGAAAACACACATACCTGAAACATTAGGTCTGTCTGTTCTACATAGAACCAATACCTAACCTGAGTTTCAGCATCAGACTTGATCTGCAGTACTTGCTTTTTGAACAGTTCAACTATGATCAATCATACCCAACTGCTAATACTTATTTTCAGATGATCTATCTTCAGCAAATGCCAGAGTTATCATTTTCTCATTAACTTAACCATACATGTAACCAGAAACCATACAGCTCCTCATTTGAAACCAGAATAGCTGATATCTATGCAAACAGCAAGATTCCATGACAGCAAAGCAAATGACCCACCAATGTCCTCAAGTAAAGGATTCCATTCTTTAAAAGTGAAATGGGGCCCTTGAGCTGTAAGAACAGGGCAAATATTAGGTTAAAAACATCAACAAAAAAGGCAGCACTTATGTAGTACACAACCCATCTGCATTCAAATTCTGGAGAGTATGCCAACCATGATCACATCTTGTTGCATACAATGATGCAGATTCACCAGCATGGTTCACTAATCTCATTTCACACTTCCAACAATCTTGGTCCTACCTTTTAGACATTATCACACTTACAATTTGTTTGATATGTCAGGACATTCCATAATTGAGGTTTCATAGAACCAGCCCAATGCAAAAGAATGGATTCAAATGAAACCAAATTTAGTTCGAATCCTGGATATCAGGAATTCCTGTTTAAAGGCAGTAAGTCAATTACAACTTCCTATACTTCGAGAATTTACACGTGACATTTTATGCATCATCCTACTGTGTCCTGCTTTCAGCAAAAGTATCTTGGCGTGCCCTAGTCAGAGAGAAAAGGAGCAAAACCACTTTTTGACCAAATGCCAAGATAACCCAGAGAGATGAACCCAATGTTGGGGTTCTGATTAGTCAGATCTATTAATTGCTCAGTGCAGAAATAAATATAAGTTCGATCAGAATTATTTGCAACTCTGAACGTTTTACTTAAAAAAAACAACGTGCACCCCATTCCGAAATTTATCATTTCAGCAGGTTACTTCCTCTTTCTGGGAGGAAGCTTGTGCACAGACAGCATTGGGCAACAAGTCTAATCACTCACCGCACACATTCCGACACTTGCACAGATTTAGCTAAACCTGAGTAATGGTTGTAGCGAGTTAGCCCCTGCAGACTGTGTAGCTTCAATCGGACACGCTGCGCTCAGAGATCGGGAGTCGCCTCCCTCTAAAGCTCAAGACAGCTTCGCCCCCCAACCCACCCCCACCACAGCCGCCGCTCCTCCAGTCCCTCAGCGAGGGAGAAGCGAGGCCCCTAAGTGCCAACGACACCCGCGATCTGGCACCTACAGGCTGTGGAAGGGAGGAAAAACGTTGACATTTCTCTTCCCCCCCACCCCCCCCCCCAGTCTGGGGACCCCACCGCCAACGCCTCACCCTCCCTTCAGCCGGCCTGTCCGTCTGTCGAGCGCTTCCCTCCCGCATCCTCACCTTGATCCGGACCTCGTAAGTGGTGTAGCGCTGCCTACCCACCCCCATCGTCTGCGGGGTGCCCACGTCGATCTCCAGGAAGTTGCTAGGCGGCCCGTAAGCGTCGTTAAGATTCTGGGGCTTGGCCAGGAGCCGGCGAGTGTCGGGCACAGCCTCCGCCATCTTACTTCCCTCTGCCTCCTGTCGACGCCGCTGACGTTTCTTGTTATCGCCGACCAGCTGACTGCGAGGCGGCTCCGCCCCACCCCGCGGGGCATCTTGGGAGTTGTCGTTCCGGCCGGCGGGAGATCTCGAACCGCGTGGCGGGGGGGCGGGTGGGGGGGAAATGAGTGGACTACGATTCCCAGGATGCTGCGCAGTCAGCCCGACGTCTGCACTTCCCGAGCCAGGTGATAGACATTAAAGCACCAATTCAAGTGAATGTGGGAGGCAACGAGGACAGTTACTAAGTGTTTTATGTTTGTGTATGGAGTTTGTGTTTAAGGTTTAGCTGTTCTAAAATTTGTTTTAGCATAATCAATTCAAATTAAATTCTGCACCTTCAATCAGTAGCTTTGAAGAACATAATAAACGTGATAAATACCATTTATTGTGAAATTGCTTTGAAATTTGTATAAGCCTGGCTGATCGTAAATTGCATTCCTGACCGTTTCCCATGTTGACAACTCTTTAATAAATATGATAATCGCAAAACATAACATAAAAGCAAAACACTGCAGATGCTGGAAATCTGAAATAAAAACAGAAAATGCTGGAAATACTCAGCAGATCGGGCAACATCTCTGGACAGAAACAGTCAGTACCAGTAGAAGACTATTAGACGCCCGAGGCGCACCTTCAGCCTTGCGCACCTCCCCCGCCCCGACCCGCTCAATTAAATTTCGATAATGAATATTGTGCATTAGTATGAATAAAAATTCTGCATTTATAAATACAGATTCATTTTACATGTAAAAGGAGAGTAGTATGATACTGACTGTACATTATCATTGTTCCACACTTTTCACAGGATATGTACTAGAAGGAATGCACATTAAAATGTGTAATATGGCCCAAATGATGTAATAATGTGTTACTGCAACAGATGTTAGATGATATTATGAACAATTTACACAATCAGTAATCATTATGGTAGAGTGGGCTAGATTAAATAATGTTCATTGATATTATTTACTGGTTTGCTGTTTTGGAATAGTCATAGCCGTACAAATTTGTAAACTGTTGCATAACCAGAATAAGGAATATAATGAGAAATGTTGCGAAAGACTGCGATGTAGATACATGGAAATCCATATGAATGTCTGTATATATGGATGTACGTAGATCTAGACCTTTCGTTCTCACTGCTGAAGCCTGTTTGTTTACTTGTGTTCTTTCATGAACAGCTCATTCAGTTTTTTGCCACCGTCCAAATTTTGCCACTCTGTGTGACCCCTTAGTTTGTCTAGTGATTGCACCAGTCCTGGACAAAGTTTAACATTTCCTTCATCAGAATTTATATCTCATTTGACACCAAACACATATACATTTGACATCCTGACCTAGAAACTTGTGCCTACAGGAGAAGGAAATCTATAACAGAAAAACCTTGCTTTATATTGCTAACTGTTTGGGTCCAAATAATAAAACAGCCATACTTCATAGTTGTTAAAGTTATAGGCATTGCAGAACCAGAAGAAGGCCAGCTGGCCCATTGGTAACTCTTCTATTATGACTATACAGAGAAGATAAAGGCAATCAAATCAATCAAGGCAAAACCACTGTAATAGTACAGAGCTTGTTAACAAACTTACAGCCATAAGTATCAAGAGTATCTGGGATGAGGAAAAAGTTCCACAGAACCCCAAGGATGCCAACATTGTCTGCGTCTGAAAGTGGATAGGATCCAAAATGTATGCATCAATGACCAAGAAATAAGTCTTCTCTCAATTGCAGGAAAGATCCTTACAAAGATCCTATTCAACCATTTACTAGACTGCCTCATAGATGATGTCCTCCTGGAATCAAAATGTGGTCTTAGGGCTAACTATATCACAGCTAATATAATGTTTGCAACAAGACAATTACAAGAAAAAAGCAGAGACCAATATCAGGATCTATATATGCTGTTCATAAATCTAACTAAAGTTTTTGACAGTGTGAATCGCCCTGGCCTACAACATTTTCTCTCCAAGTTAGGATGTCCTAATAAGTTTGCCAAATTCCTGTGCTAACTGCATGAGGGCATGGCTGAATATATTTGCATCTGTGGTGAGATGTCTGATGCCTTTGTGGCAGCATGAAGCAAGGGTGTATCATAGCTCACCAACTCCCCAAGAGACTGGTCTGCAGGCTACAATATTAGGTTCCATTCAGGAAAGCTCTTCAATCTGTCCAGACTGTCTGCCTCCACCAAAGTCACAAAGGCAGTAATCAGAGAGCTTCTGCATGCAGATGACATTGCTCTAGCTGCCCATGACATCTGGAAGATATCCAGACTATGGCAAACAAATTCTCAAGTGTTGCCAAAAACTTTGGTCTCTGAATCAGTGTCTCCAACACAAAGTTATGTTTCAGCTGGCACCAGGCATACTACATGAAACACCAGACGTAACCATTGATGACACCAGTTTCAAGGTTTTAGAAGAATTTTCATATCTTGGTAGTCCTCCAGAGAGGTGCCACTGCTGATGAAGATATCAGCGCATGCATCCAGAAAGCAGGTTCTGCCTATGGTTGACTCCATGATCATGTCTGGAACTAGCATGACATTAGGCTGAAGACTAAAATCAAACTCTATCAGTCCACTGGCCTTATCACACTACTGTATGGTTCTGAATCCTGGGTCTGCTATAAATGCCACATCAAAGCTCTGGAATGCTTCCATCAAAGAGACCTGAGGTTCATCATGAGAATTCAATCACAGGACAAAATCACAACCAATGAAGTCCTCCATAGTGCTGGGCTCAACAGCACGAAGACCACCTGGCGAAAAAGCAACTTAGATCGGCAGACCATGTCTCCTTAATGGGTGACTACAAAATCCCCAAGCAGATCTTCTATGGGGAACTGTCTTAGGGTAAACGACATCAAAATGGTTAGGACAACTGATATAAGAACACCCTAAAAAAGAGCCTTACAAACTTCTGCATTGCAGAGTACCTCTCTTGGGAAAACAGTGCAGCTCCATGTGGAGGCAAGCGCAGAAATTCATATTCGCATTAGCTTTGAGGACCATCTACGCCAAACATGCAACATCCAATGCCCCCAGAGGAAGGCCAAAGGTGGTGCAGCTGCAGAAGTTCCTCCAAGAACCAACAACGACAGCATGTACTGCCAAATCCATGCATGTCTATTCTGATCTCCCTTCAGTCATGAGAGGATCCATAGAATATGAGGAAATCATTTACAGCTTGGACATACTCAAATAATGGGGAGTGTACCACCAAGGTGACTAGGCACTTGAATCCCATTTTCTTGGTTCTTGTTTGATAAGTTTGATATTCTTTCTTCTCAAATACATATAAAATTCATCAATAGACACTCTATAAAATTATTTTTTTGTTGTTCTTCGGATCTGACGACAATGCCAAGATCTCTTTCATTGACCATGCCTGAGTTGGTCTGAGAATTTGTGACGGACCTTCTTTCAGTTGAGTAATTTTACACATGAATGGCTTCATAGGCCACTTCAGAGACATAAGGATAGAGCATACAGTGTGGGATGGGAGACACACAAACAATACTGAATAGAAGTAGTCGTCTTCCCATAGGTTTATTTTTCTTCGACAATCTAACAGCTTTCATAGTCATTTTTAACAGCTTTTTAAAAAATCAGTTATGCAGCTTGCTATGTTTTGAACTCACAACCTAATTCAAAATCATAACCTGTACACTACCATACCCAATAGGGCAAAACATTCTGTATTTTAATCACCCAATGTGTGGGAAAAAACTTCTCCCTTCTAGTGATTAATCATCAGTCCTATGCCTCCTCAACCAAGGAAAATCATTTTTCATCACTTATCCCCTGAAAATATTTCAACATTTTGAGAACTTTTCTATTTGATTATCCCTATTAATTTTTCTGCTCCAATGAAAGAAAGACTGATTTTTAAAAAAAGATTTTTTTCATCCCTTCCCTGATGTCATTCCATTGAATTTTTGCAGTACCCTTTTCATGGCTCTTCAATCCATTTCATAATGATGCCCAAATTACATGTAATATTTCAACTATGCCTGAACTAATATTTTGTATGAATTTAGCATACCATTTTGCTTTTGTATTCATGCACCAGCGAGTAAAATCTAGAATTTTGCCTCCCTCTTTCTTTTTTAACCTTTTCTACCCAAATTAGCATCTTTACAAATCCATATACCTGCACCCCAAGACCTCAATAGTAACTGTCACTAGACTTCACTGGGAGCACTGGTCACAAAATTGTGGACATGCAGTAACTGATTTTCTATACATTTAAATTGGATGGGGTATCAGGTACAGTGTAATCATGATTTCCTGAGCAGCATTCTCTCGTAATCAATCTCCCTATTCCATCATTTCAAGGGTTTTACTATTTAGGATACAATACTTATCAGTATTCTTTTCCCTAACTTTACTGTTTCACATTTCTGTACACTAAACTGCATCTACCATTTATCTGCACACTCTGCCAGCCTGTTTGCATCTTGCAGTGAACACCTGCATTCTTCTTCATTATTTACCTGGCTTCTCATATGATATTATCATCAAAGATTTATATTATTACTCTTGTCCCTATGCCAAAATTATTTGTATAAATGGAAAATTGAGAAGTTCCCAAGAGAAATCTCTGGAGTACATCACTACTCACATCCTGCCACTAATAAAGCATCAACTTACCCTGGAACTTAGCATTATGTCTTTTTCCATTCATGCAGTTATATCTCGTTTGATATTAAGTGCTTTAATTTTTGTAGTTCTGCCCATTATCTACAAGAAGAAATCAGCCCAGCAGTCCCATATTTGACTCAGAAGCTGATTTATTGAGTTCTCTTTTCCTCAAATCTACCAAATTGTTTTTAAACCCTTATTTTTAAATAAGGCTGTTGAACATAAAAACATAAAAAATAGGATCATGAGAAGACCATTCAGCCCCTCAAACCTGCTGCACCAGTCAATAAGTTCATGGTTGATCTGATGTGGTTTCAATTTCGCCTTCCTGCCTGACCTCCATAACCCTTGACTCCCTTTTTTATATTCTTTCAAGGGATGTGGGCTTTGCTGGTTAGGCCAGAATTTATTGCCCATCCCTAATTGCCCTTGAGAAGGTGGTGGTGAGCTGTCTTCTTGACAGATTGCGTCAAGCATCTTGAGTATTATTGGAGCTGCATTCATCCTGGCAAGTGGAGAGTATTCCATCACACTCCTGACTTGTGACTTGTGGATGGTGGACAGACTTTGGAGAGTCAGGAAATGAGTTATGAGCCACAAGATTCCTAACCTCTGACTTGCTCTTATAGCCACAGTATTTATATGGCTAGTCCAGTTCAGTTTCTGGTCAATGTAACACCCAGGATGTTGATAATAGGGAATTCAGTGATGATAATACCATTGAGGTCAAGGGACGATGGTTAGATTTTCTCTTGTTGGAGGTGGTCGTTGCCTGGCACTTGTGTGGCGCAAATGTTACTTGCCACTTGTCAACCCAAACCTGGATATTGTTCAGGTCTTGCTGTATTTGGACATGGATTGCTTCAGTATCTGAGGGGTAGTGAAAGGTGCTGAACATTGTGCAGTCATCCCCAAACATTCCCACTTCTGACCTTATGATGGAGGAAAGGTCATTGATGAAGCAGCTGAAGATGTTTGGGCCTAGGACACTACCCTGAGGAATTCCTGCAGTGACGCCCTGGAACTGAGATGATTGACCTCCAACAACCCCAACCATCTTCCTTTGTGATAGGTATGACTCCAACCAGTGGAGAGTTTTCCCTCTGATTCCCATTGATTCCAGTTTTGCTAGGGCTCCTTGATGCCACACTTGGTCAAACGCTGTCTTGTTGTCAAGGACAGTCACTCTCATCTCATCTCTGGAGTTTAGCTCTTTTGTCCATGTTTGAACCAAGGATGTAATGAGGTCAGCAGCTGAGTGGCCCTGGCGGAACCCAAATTGAGCGTCAGTGAGCAGGTTATTGCTAAGCAAGTGCTGCTTGATAGCACTGTTCATGACTCCTTCCATCACTTTACTGATGGTCAAGAGAAGACTGCAGGGGCAGTAATTGGCTGGGTTGAATTTGATATACTTTTTGTGGATTTGAAATACCTGGGCAATTTTCCACATTGCCTGGTAGATGCCAGTGTTGTAGCAGTTCTGTAACAGCTTGGCTAGGGGCGTGGCATGTCTTGAAGCAGAAGTCTTCATTACTATTGCTGGAATATTGTAAGGGCCCTTGGCCTTTGCAGTATCTTGTGCCTTCAGCCATTTCTTGATATCACATGGAGTGAATTGGATTGGCTGAAGACTGGCATCTGTGATGCTGGGGATCTCGGAGGAGGCCGAGGTGGATCAGGGACCCAGCACTTCTGACTGAAGATTGTTGCAAATGCTTCATCCTTAACTTTTGCACTGATGTGCTGGGCTTCCCATCATTGAGGATGGGGATGTTTGTGGAGTCTCCTCCTCCAGTGAGTTGTTTAATTGTCCACCACCATTCATGACTGGTCTGTGGCAAGACTGCATAGCTTGGATCTGATCCGTTGGTTGTAGAATTGCTTATCTCTGCCTATCGTTTGCTGCTTATGTAATTTGGCATGCAAGTAGTACTTTGTCGTAGCTTCACCAGGCTGACACCTCATTTTTAGGTATGCCTGTTGCTGCTCTTGGCATGCTCTTCATTGAACTAGGGTTTATCCCCTGGCTTGGTGGTAATGGTAGAGTGGGGGATATGCCTGGCCATGAGGTTACAGATTGTGGTTGAGTACAGTTCTGCAGCCCACAGCAACTCGTGGTTGCCCAGCCTTGAGCTGCTAGGTCTGTTTGAAATCTATCCCATTTAGCATGGTGGTGGTGCCACACACAACACAACATGCTGAAGATAGGACTTCATCTCCATAAGGAGTAAGCGGTGGTCACTCCTACCTGTCATGGACAGATGCATCTGCAGCAGACAGGTTGGACAGGATGTATGTTTTTCCCTCTTATTGGTTCCTTCACCACCTGCCACAGACACAGTTTAGTAGCTATGTCCTCTAGGACTTGGCCAGCTCAATCTGTACTGGTGCTACTCTAGCTGATGGACATGGAAGTCCCTCACCCAGAGAACATTCTGCACCCTTGCCATCTCAGTGCTTCTTCCAAGTAGTTTTCAACATGGAGAAGTATTGATCCATCAGCTGAGAGGGGGGCAGTGTGTGGTAATCAGCAGGAGGTTTCCTTGCCCATGTTTGATCTTCATGGGTCCCAAGTCAATGTTGAGGACTCCCAAGGCAACTCCCTCCTCACTGTATGCCACTGTGCTGCCACTGCTGCTGGGTATGCCCTGCCTTGGGACAGGACACAGCCGGTGATGGTGATGGTCGTGTCTGGAACATTGTCTGTAAAGTATGATTTTGTGAGAATGACTATATCAGGCTGTTGTTTGACTGGTCTGTGCGACAGCTTTCTCAATTTTGGCCCAGTTGTTAGTAAGGAGGACTTTGGAGGCTCAACATGGCTGAGTTTGCAATTGCTGTTTCTGGTGCCTAGGTTGATGCCCGGTGGTCCAACCGGTTTCATTCCTTTTCATTGACTTTTTAGCGGTTTGATACAACTGAGTGGCTTGCTAAGCCATTTCATTGGACATTTAAGAGTCAACCATATTGCTGTGGGTCTGGAGTCACATGTAGGCCAGACCAGCTCAGACCAGGTAAAGACTGCAGATTTCCTTCCCTAAAGGGCATTAGTGAATCAGATGGTTTTTGTGACAATCGACAATGGTTTCATAGTCATCATTAAACTTTTTAATTCCAGATTTTTTATTGAATTCAAATTTCACCCTCTACCATGGTGGGATTCAAATCCGGGTATCTAGATGGCAACTTTCTGGGAGTACAGAGCATTACCCTGGGTCACTAGTCCAGTGAAGATGCCACTACACCACTGCCTTCACTTGGGTCATTCCCCCATCTGTGAAGTACATACAGTCATTTTGCGACTTTAAAGACATGGTATAAGTGCAAATTTTTGTTATTGTTATCATCCTTAGTAGAATATTTGACCAGCATTTACTGTCAAGATTCACACCAAATGATGGGCATTTGGGCTACATACCAACTTACACGCATAGAAGCATGTCCCAGCGAGAGGTCCAACATCTTCAAGAGAATGTGGTAAATTGACAGGAAGGTGATGATGATGGTGGGTGGGGTGGCAGGGAGGTGGAGAGGATCAGGAGAGAAAATTGTAAAAAAAATATTGAAAAAAACACCAGAGGTAAAGGATATTATTCAATGTAAAAATTGTGATATAAAATGGCTGGGAAGTGTAGTACTTTGGACTCTTTCTCCTAGACTGATCAAGAAAGTCTCATTTACCAATTGTCTATAAGAATCCTACATGAATGGAGCCTCATAAACAACAATAACATATAAAATCATCCTAAATCTTTCATGGAGATATGAGAAAATATGAATCTTGAGCTCAAGAATAATTGAGGAACAATGACCAAAAGCTTGGGCAGAGGTGGGTTTAAAGGAAGATCTTAAAATAAATGAGGGAGGTGGAATAGCTTATGAATGAATTCCAGACAGTGGAGCCTGGATAACTGAAAACATGGCACCTAACAGTGGGATAAAGCTAAGAGGTTCAGAAAGATCCTGAAGTCAAATATACAGCAAGTTTTGGGAACTTTCTAGGACTACAGGCGGTTGCTGAAATAGGGAAGACTAAGGTCATTTGAAAAAAGGTGAGAATTTTAAAATTGGGGATCAGGTACAAATGCAGGTGAATGAAGAAGGGAGTGATGATGAGTCTAGAAGTTATGATAAAAGGTGTGAGGGTTTCAGCAGCAGAGGTGGAAGCAAACTGAGATTTCCTGAGCAGTTCGAATGAGTCACTGGTGGGAGCAGTTTGTGGCGGGAATTGAAGACACTGCCAAAAGTCTTTGCACTGTTTAGCATGAGGAACTTACAGGTCATCCAAAACTGGATGTTGGTCCAGCAATTTGACAGCACAGAATGCTGGTAAGATGTGTGGTGGAGAGCGAAAGCTTTGCATGGTTTTATTTTCCAACTCCCCTACTGTCCTAAATGGATACAAGGCTACATTTCTGCAGGGGTCAACAACTCCCTGATACAAGTGGCCATTTTTCATGTGTAAACTTTGATGGTGAATACCAGTAGCTAATTACCATTGAGGAGGCATTATAGGTGCCCCATTCTGTTCCAATATCATGTAATTTCCAGCATTGGTCACTGTGCAGTGGTCATGAGAAGCAGGAACCTGACCTAAGTTTTCATATCCTTTGACCAAGATTCTGTGGTCAGTTGTCGAATCCCCTCCTCAGCCCAACCTGAGATAATTTCAATAGATGGAAGGACTGAACAAAGGGTCTTCCTAGTCTGTGTGGCTCAGTACTTTAATTTGGTGATGCATTTACAAATTGAGTTACTGGTGGACGCTTTGCATGTTACATTTTACATGCAGAGTATGGAACACATGAACCACCACTTAGCTAATCATTTAATAAACTAACAATTAATAATTAAATTAATTAATAATAATTTAATTCTAACTGAGCAAGTGAGACAGCAAGTGCCATGGTCAATGATGTTTGCAGATGATATTGAGCTATGTGATGGGGATGATGAGAACATGACTGAATATCTGGAGAACTGGAGGAAAGCTCTGGAAGACAGGGGTATGAAGAGCAGTAGGCTAAAGATCCAGGAGATGAATTGTCAGTTTGAGCCTAGGAAAAGAGTCAGTGTGAAGGTGCAAAGATTGTGATTGAAGACCTGGAGAAAGTAAATAGCTTCAAGTACCTGGGGGCAGTGATAATTGGGAGAAGCTGAAAGAAGAAGAATAAGAAAAAGAAGAATACAAATAAGAAGCATGTAGGGCATAGAAATAGGCCAATTGGCCCAAATAGTTCATATCGGTGCTTATGCTCTAGCCTCCTCAAGGCTTCTCCCCATCTTCTTTACCTAACTTTCAACATAATCCTCTGTTGGTTTTTCCACATATACACTTATCCAGCCTCCCCTTAAATTCTATATCATTATATATGCTATACTGCACTATCCACCTCAACCATTCCCTGAGGTAGTGAGTTCCACATTCTCACTGGCCAACCTATGCTGAATCTTCTAATTATAGGTAACACTGCAAATAAGTGAACCAAGCAAGTGCACAACTCCTTTATCTAATTGTCCAATTTCCATTTGGAAGAACTTCCCAAAATCTCATCCAAGAGTCAGCATTTCCAGGAGGGCAGTGTTTCCTCAGTACTGCACTCACTATTATCAGTCCAGATTAAGTGTTGAAGTGGGGCTTCAACCCATAACCTTCTAATTGAGGGGTGAGAGAATGATGAACTGAGTGAAAATGACACCCAACACCAGTCAAAGGATGCAATTTGAGTCTTACATTCAATTAGTCTACCATAACGATGATTGATATTTTCCAGGAAGGAAGCTAACTCTGATCCTGTTGAATAAACTGGAACAGTGTAATATATAAGAAATACTGTGACTAATTGCTTTAATGTTTAAATAGAGAAAAGCTGTTTTCCCATAGATATGACTATATGTATCACAACTGCACAGTCAGGTTTTATTGGCCTGGTACAAAAACAACTGCGTGAATATCACTGGGCACTTACATCACTGCAATGTATGGTTTATACATTGACCATCAGAAACTAAATGTTGCTTCAGATAAGTACCAGCACAATCCTAGCAGCTTCATTCTGCTTCTCCTTTCAGCTTGTTTCATGGATCTATCTTTGACTGTTGTGATCTTTGGTCTTATGTCCATGCAGCACTCTTTAAACTGAACATGAGTATCAAGTCTGCACAGGAGGGAACTTACGTGCAGGGAACTTAAAAAATAACAAAGCATTGACCCAGTCAGGAATACTGGCAAATCTATGGATAAAACAAGTAAAATGAGTATTGAAGATTCAGGTATTTAACCAATAATGTAGTATGGACCTTTGGTATACAATATTTTTCCGGCTGCCAGAGGGTATTGATCATGCTGGGATGTGGTTCCATGGCCACGGAAGCCCTCCAGTTCCCAAGTGGCCGTGTGCTAGTATTCATACTGAGCAACAACAGTGTATATGACCGAGGGGCTATTAAAACTCAGCTGGATCCTGTCCTGACCAGCAACAATACATACGTACTTAATAGCAAAGGTCACCAGATAGTAAGATTGGGAACCCTGTTTAATTTTTCCCCAGTCCTGCCTGGGTTATGCTGAGGCCAGCGATAATCCTCAATGCTGCTGCAGTTGAGATTCCATCTCTGTAAGATCTCAGCAATTTTGGCTTGGAGTGGATAGACTTGGAGACTTTGAAGCAGGGGGTAAAGGAAAGCTCTGTAATCCAACACATAATAAAAACATTACATTTGTGGAAACAAGCCAGGCAGTGTGTGGTGCCTATTGAAATCAAGAGGCTCATGGATTACTCAGGCTATAGAAGACAGCTTTTGAAAGTACAGAATTAATAATGAATACTCTATAGAAGCGAATGTCAGGAGCCCATAAACTGTTGCTAATGCTTGTTTTAACATTGAACTTTGAAAATTAAAACCAATCTTACTACCTAACTGAATGAAGAAAGCAATATATTTTGGAGCAATTGACATTCTTCAAACTTGCTTGAAACTGATGCAGGATGCCAGTAGTAATCTTGCATTCCACGCTGAAAATATGAAAAAAAACTGCTGCTGAACATGAACAAGAAAGATGCATTATGTTTAACGAGAGGCAGCACTCCTCAGTGAGTAATCCTCCTTTATTCTGAGCAATGACCACATACTGACCCTTTCTGTGTGAAATAACCTTCAGCTATACTTTGAATAATCTGGCTGCATTGATTCTGAAAATTGTAAACTTAGCAAAGGATTTTGTTTTTTTTTTTGGTTTCACTGTATATGGACATAGAAAATGTAAATCTGTCCTTCATTCCAACGTAATGAAGAAAATTTCTTAATCAGATCCCAGTTTTCCTTTCCTTTGCATAAGCATGAAAAGCGCTGCAAAATTGAAAAAGGGCAAAAAGCAATCTGTCTATCCAGGGAAAAAAAATTACATTAAAGAAGAATACAGAAATGAAATGTAGAAGCATTTAGTGGTTTGTAGAATTGTTGAATTTACACAATAGAAAGCAACCGTTCAGTCTATCATGTCAGTGTCAGTGCTAGTTCTTAGCTAGAGCTATCTACTCTGCTCTCATTTCCTTGCACTTTCCTCATTGCCTTTTATATTATTCCTTTTCAAATCCCCTTTCTAACTATGTTAGAACTTCTTCCTTAACAACCATTTATGGTAAATAACTTAATGATCTAATAACCAAACTCCCTCTATATTTTTCCAGTGAATCTATGCTCCCCTGTTACATATTTGGCAACCATTTGAAACGATATTTCACTATTTATGCTGTGAAAAATGTTATTCTTTTGAAAATCTTTATTAGATCTCTCTTAACCTTTTTCGTTCTAAGTAAAAAGGCCACAATTTTCTAGCCTATTTTTATAACTATAACTTCTCATTCCTGGTATCAGTCTGGTGAATAATTTCCACGATTGTAATAGATTGCCTATAATGAAGTGCCAGCAATGCATGCAATGCTCTAACCAATGTCTTACACAAGTTTAGAATATGGTAGCAAAGGTCACTTTGTCTGAGTAGCTGATTTCATGAATTCAGTTTGTCAGGCATGAATCTGAACTCTCAATTTCATGGCTGGTAGTTGAATACTATAACCATTAGGCCAGTATCCCTTTATAATGACTCATCAGATTTATGTTAGTTTCCCAATTTAAAAAAACATTCTTATCTTGAATTTGAAAATTGTATGCCCTCCTTAGAAGAACCCTTGCCCTCCTTGTCCTTGCAAACTATCATGCCATATATAACCTGATTTGCTTATCAAAGTCCTTCCAGATCTGAGCTCATCTTTCCTGCTGCAATCTGCAATCTAGCCTATGTACTCAGATTTCATCTGCTTGTGGATTTTCACCATTTCTTATGAAGAAAGGTCTTTAAGGCGGGGACTAATATGACATGTTACACTTGGAATTTGCCATTGTTATCTTTTGTTATTTGTTTATTTGGCTGGTTGCATTGTTTTATTCACACATATCTGAGAGAACACAACACCAAGAGCAGGAAAAGTATTAAGTTAAAAGTGGGAGCTCCCAGGAGAATTGCAATTCTGAATTAAATGTTCTGAGTTTTGATACAATATAGAAGCTAAATTTCTTAAGTAACAAGAAAAATCTGATTTAACTCGGAGGCCTAGGATCAAATGAGAGGAGATTTGAAAGAGGTGTTCAAAATCCTGAGGGATCTGGACAGAGTAGACATGGAGAAACTGTTTTCATTGGTGGAAGGATCAAGAACCACAGCGCACTGCTTCAAGGTGATTGGCAAAAGAAGTAACAGCGACATGAGGAAAAACTTTTTTATACAGGCAGTTTTTAGGATTTGGAATGCACTGCTTGAGTGCATGGTGGAGGTAGATTCAATCATGACTTTGAAGAGAGAATTGGATAATTGTCTAAGAGAAAAAAATTGCAGGGCCACAGGAAACAGATAGGGAATGGGACTAGCTGAGTAGCTCTTGCAGAAAGCCAGGACAGACATGAAGGGCCCAATGGCCTCCCTCTGTACTGTAACCGTTCTCTGATTCTATGCAATGTGGGCAGTCCACTCATTTGACAATAGAGGAAAACCATTGGAGGAAGGTGGTGTGATCAACTGTGTCAAAGGTTGCAGATGTGTCTAGAAGTATGACAAGGGATAATCACGGTTACAGTCACAGAGGATATAATTTTGGAACTTGATTAGGACTGGTTCAGTGCTGTGGCAGGGATAGAAACCTGATTGGAGAGTTTCAAACATGGAGTTGCGGGAAAGATGGGCAGGAATTTGGGAGCAAAGTGGGTTTGGCAATGCTAAGGTAGTTTGCAAGGCCAAAGGTGTCAAGGTTTTTTTGAAGAGAGACTGATGATGATAGAATTGAAAGGGAGGGGGACAGTACCTGAAGAGAAGAACCATTTATAATATCAGCTAGCATGGAGATCTGGAACATAAGCTGCAGGGTCAGTTGTTTTAAGGGTTATAGGGTGGAAGAAGCAGGAGGTGACATGGGAACATGGAGAGAATGTGGAGAAACGTCAGAATTCCGGGATAGGGCAGAGGGAACTCTTGGGAATGTTTGGCTTGAGTGGCAATGTGAAGGGACAGAGTTCAGAGACAACTGAAGAGACTATTTCAATCTTAATGACAAAGAAGTCCATGAGCTCCTCACATTTACTGTTGGAGGTGAGATAGGAAGGAACAGGGGAGAGGGGTTTAAGGAGACAAATGCTAGAGCAAAAGGGAGGCTATCTGTGGAATATCTGATTCCAAATCCTAAAAACTTTCTGTATAAAAAAGTTTTTCCTCATGTCGCTGTTGTTTCTTTTGCCAATCACCTTATAGCAGTGTCCTCTGGTGCTTGATCCTTCCACTAATGAAAACAAGGACTACCCGCAGAGGCTGTGGCTGATGACATCCATGCAGCAGCCTCAGACTGCAGCAGAGCAACGGTATAATGAGGCTTATGCTGCAACTCGCAACTTGGTGGAGCAGACCATCGGGATGCTGAAGATGAGGTTCTGGTTCCTGGACCGGTCTGGTGGAGCCCTGCAATACAGTCCACAGAGGGTGTCACACATCGACATTGCCTGCTGCGCCCTTTACGGCCTAGTGCTACAATGGGGCAACAAGCTGGCTGGGAAGGAGATGGAGGAGCTGGATGTCTCCTCCGATGAGAAGGGCATCAACGGGGCTGAGGGTGAGGAGGTCCTCAAAGGCGACGATGACAGGGATGAGGCCCTGGCACTGGTTAGGTGAGGCTGGCACACTTGGGAAGACATCATAGCTACTAGATTTGTGGAGGATGATGACAACATGCAGTGACCCCATAGATCCTCACATTTCCTCCAGATTCCTCTTCAAAGGTTTCTTCGGGGCTTGATTGGAGGCTCTGGGTCATGGACTCCGTCAGCTGTTTCCCAGATGTGCCTGCGGAAGCAAGGAGAGATAATTAATGCATGGCAGTGGCCTGTGAAACAGGACACATCACTCACAGCATGGTTGTCTGATGGATGTTGCATTGCTGGACCTTCACTTGGTAGAGCACTGCCGACCTCACCGTCAACACAGGACCGGGCCAGATTGTCACCAGCAAGCTGGATGGTTCTGTTTTCAAAGTCCACGAGGTCCTTGATTTCAGGTGTTCCTCCACTGGTCTACGGCCTCTCCCTGTTATTGTCTGCCAGCTTTTCCCGCATGAATAGAGATGGAGAAAGTGTAAGCAGGACACCTGCCAGGCCAGAAGATAAGTATAGCTGGCATGTGAGCTTGGTGAGTGGTCCCCAGATGAGGACAATAATGGTGAGTGTTAGAGAGTGAATGGTGATGTCCCTTGAACTGGCAGTGAGTGACGGCCCTGTGGATGTGTGATGGGTTTGTGAGTGTGTTAGTTGAGAGCGATGAGAAGTGTGACTTACCCTGGTGGAACAGAGGAGCTCATTTATCCTCTTGAGGCATTGGATGGTTGTCATCTTTTGACGTGTGTTGGTGCTGATCACTGCTGCCACCACCTCCCAAGCTTGGCTGGTCATGCTGCTGCCCTTCCTGAGGCTAGAGCGGGGATTGAGTACATCCTGGTGGGCCTCTACGGCATCCAAAAGACGTTCAAGTGACACGTCGCTGAACCTGGGAGCTGCAGTCTTTTTGCCTTTCGTGGACATCTTCCCTGCAGCAGTCATGGGCTGGAAGCACTGAGATATGTGCAAGCGGCTGGACTTTAAATATGGTGCCCACCATGGAAACGGAGTGTTTCCCAGGAATGCATAAATAACGTGGCGGGTTTGGGATGGCGCGGCGTGAAAACCCACCATTGTGGCCAGTGGGTAAAACATCATTGCTCCCTCACTTAGTGCAATGATTCTGCCCACAGTTTGGTGTTCTCAGTCAGGTTGCTGTTGTTCCACACTCCCTTACTCAGCTTGGACCTAACAGCTGCAGCTCTTGCAATGTGTGTGATGATTTCAACATTAAACAACAAATTGCTGGTGATTGTAGAGCCTAGGTATGTTAAGTTCTCAACAGCATAAGAATATAAGATCATAAGAAATAGGAGAAAGAGGAGACCATGCGGCCCATCGAGCCTGCTCCCTCATTCCTTTGTCTCTCAGCATTCCATTCTCTTTATGACTGGACATGTCTTTCTATAAAACCATGTTCACTTGTGTAATTTGGTGATGCAGTGATGATGTTGAACTTGTGCTGTCAGCAAATTCCTTAAATTCTCTGGAGATGAATTGGGTTCCATATCACGTATTACTCTTTCAGGAATCCCTTGCTCAGCAAACTGTTAAGATAGTTGTTGTAGATCTCAAATCTTTCACTTTTCTGTTAAAAGGGAACTTTGAGTTATAGTCTGCTGGTACGAGATGCCACTTTTGATTGTGTGAGAATAACTCGGCCTTCACAGTAAGCCATAGACTGTGTAGTATTCCTGTCATTATCAGCTCCTCTTTCTGCTGTGTATTTATATAATTCTGGCATTTACTGCATAGGTCACAACCTCCTGGGAATCCATACCTCCGCTACAAGGACACCTCCAGGTGAGATAAGAAGGTGATGCTACACTCTTTCGATGTCTTTGTAGATACCTTTCCAACTGATCTGGCTCTGAGCTTATACTTCTCAATCCCCATGTGGCCTTCACGTATCTTCCATAGAAGTTCTCTCTGAAACATGATGATTCTGGGTCTGACAATCAGAACAGCATCATCCAGTGAGGTGTTACCCCTGATAGATCAACACTGCCATATTGCTGTATCTTATCAGGCTATCTCTGGATTACTTGCTGATGGAACATCCGTAACTCTTTGTCTTTAGTGATCTCATCTCTAATTTGACTCAGTTTTTGTGGTATGTTCACTAGGTGATGGTTCTTTACATTCAAATCTTTTATCTTGCGTTTTTGAGATTGAGCATCGGCTAGCATCATTTCCCCTCATGGTTTGTATTTCAGAGTGAAATTGTAACTCTGAAGCATCAAGAGTGACCACTGTAGTCTTGCTGGTGCTCTTCACAGAATTTTCTAGCTGACTTCCTCTAGTGGATGGTAATCAATCTCCATTATGAACTTTCTGCCGTTGAAATAAGTATGGAATTTCTTGCATGCGTACCACACTGCCAAAAATTCTCTTACTATATTGGTATATCTAGTCTCAGCTGATGTTTGAGCTTTGGATGCAAATACTATCAGCTTTCCATCTTGTACCAGGGCTGTGCCCAGTCCTTTTGTGGAAGCATCTACTTGCAGGTGACAGGTTTTTCTCTGTTGTAGTGTGACAGACTCGTATCCTTGAATACTTCTTCTTTCATGGCAGATGGTGGAATTTGAATTCAATAAAAAAAATTCTGGAATTAAAAGTCTAATGCTGACCATGAAACTATTGCTAATTGTCATAAAAACCCATCTGGTTTACCAACGTCCTTTAGGGAAGGAAATCTGGCTTACATGTAACTCCAGACCCACAGCAATGTAGTTGACACTTAAATGCCCTCTAAACAAGGGCAATTAGTGATGGGCAATAAATGCTGGCTTAGCCAGTGACACCCACATCCCAAGAACGATTTTAAAAAAAAAACTCCTCTCATATGACTCTAACCACTGGTACTCAACATCTTCTCTCATCAGCTCTTGTAGGTTTGCTGTGTTCTGACATTTGAGATATGAAAGAACTCATGTATTGAATCAAGCTAAGGAAAGATCTTAGCTCTTTCTTGTCTCTTGAAGCTTCCATCTCAGAGATAGCTTTTCCAGGACTCAGCTTAACACTGTCAGACTTGTACACCATTCCAAAGAACTGGCATTCTATCACCTTCATGATATATTTGTCTGCATTTAACTTGATCCCAGATTTCCTGTTTCTCTCCATGGCTTCATGTAGATGGTCATGACCATAGATCTGGATATCAAGAGCTGTGCCAACTGCTCCTTTGCATCGCTTGTCTGTCTTTTCAACGTTTTGCTGGAACACATCCTAGCTTACTTTAAGGCCAAAAGGCAAAGGAAGGAATTTGTACGATCCAAAGGATGTTTTGGATACCTCATAAAATCTCATGTTTCAGTAGCCATTTTTGGCATCAAGCTTGATGAAAACTTTTTCCCCTGTCAGCACTGGTACGGTCTCTTCCCTTGTTGAAATAGGGTAGTGATTCCTCTTTATTGCTTGATTAAGATATTTGGGATCCAGGCTGTTCTTAGTGATCCATTTGGCTTCTCTCTCACAATGATGGAACTTACCCAATCTGTAGGCTCTGTGACTCTGGCAATCATTTTCTTTTCTTCCATCTCTTGAAACTTTCTTTCATGCTTTCCATTTAGTTCCATTAGTAGTTTAGATGGGGGATGAACCATTGTTTTTTTTCTCTGGATCAATAGTGATGTGATACTCAAAATCTTCAAAGCATCCAAATATCTCATCCAAAAACTGTGGATACATTTGGACCAGATCTTCCTTGCTTCTGATTGGGAGGTACTTTTCAATGGGTGTACTACCTTGAGCCCTCAGTGGTGCCTCCCTCACCTCATGGTTTTATGATCCCAGACAAGACCAATATTTCTTTTAAAGCAAAACAGAATCCCAGATATTTACTGAAAGAATGAACCCACAAGATCCCATGATTTAAAATAGAAGAAATTTTACTCTTTTAGAATCAAACAAAGCAAACACTAAATATTATCTTAGGTAATCTCACATAATTTAAAACCCAGAATGAACATAAGGTAATGATGAATTAACAGGCAATTATGGTCAAATATAAACTATAAATAATACAATAAATGGGAGGTACAATTAAGGCAGATCTTATGAATCGGCTCAGCACATAGGTCATCAAATCAGTCACAAAATCCTTCAAAATTCTTGTCTTACTTACGAAGAATTCCAGCACCTCTTCTTCTAGGCTTTAGCCTGATCCCCAGGTGACAGCAGCGCACAACCAATCTGAGTTCCATGGGTATGGTCTTCACCAAAAATGGCACACGTCTACAGATTCCTCAAGTTGGTCTGAATGGTATAGATCCACCAATGTTATCTTCAAGTAATAGAAACAGCTGCAGCAACTGAGTAGTTGTTTGTCCCCAGCTTCTGGTTCTTCAGCCTGCCTGTACTACATCACTGGAATCATCATTCTCTACTACTGACCTCTGATGGCTCTGTCTCCTTTTGTATAATTTCAGCCAGATGTTTTGGTTTCCAATCTCAGCTTCAGTCTCAGTTTCCTTAGCAATTTGGAGAGTAAGTTTCTATTTTTAGTTTTCCTTTATAGTTTCTCTTTCCCCTCCAACTCGTCATCTTCCAGGGAAAATGTTTTTGGTTTCTTTTCCATCTTAAGTGCCCTGTTTCTCTGACTTTGGTAACTTCCATACCATCTTTATTTTTGTTCTGATATGTTTTCCCAGTAACTGAGCCTTCCACAAGCTCTGCAGTTTGATCTGTATGCAGAACATTTCCGTCTGTCTGTGAACTCATGGTTGTCTGCTCTTGCACATCTTTTTCTCTGTCTGTTATGTATTCTTTTGTTGCTGTTCCACTGCATCAACCCTGCTACCTTTCTCTTGTCACAACTGAATGCTAGTCATTTGGATAGTTAATGTCTACTTGTTGCTCATGTGCTGTGGCAGTGTCAATGGCCTTCAATATTGCGAGCTTGTCTTTTCAATTGGATCTTTTTTCTCCAGGGGGTGTGCAGGGCCCCAAATGAGCGGATGTACCAGCCTTTCATCTGTTTCTTTGAATTTACACTTGCTGGCTACATTTCTCAGTCTCATTAAGAAATTGTCAACAGGCTGAGCTGGTTCCTGCCTCAAGCTCTAAAATTCACATTGGTGGATCAATGATTTGACTTTGGCTGGAGATAAGTGCTGAATTTCTCAAAAAAGCTTCTCTGGGTTTTTCTAGCCACTAAACAGATTTAATCCTTTCCCCCCTGCCCACAAAGGATGTAGCTCACCCTATCCTCTTTGCTAGTGCCTCTTAGAAAGCTACTAAATGTTAATCTGCACTTTTGCCTAGATGTCTCAAATACCTCCATGACATCATCGGTTTCCCAATTCTCCGTGGTCTCAAGCTGCTTTTTCACTGCTGCAGCAGCAGCCATCTTATTTTTGCATGATTGATTCTGTTTTTTTTTCTCTATGTCTGGCATAATTTGGGTTGATTTTTCTCAATTGAATACAGCATTAAATCTATTCAAAATGTTTTGGTTACACACACAAACATTTTTTTTTTTACTCATTCATGGGATGTGGGCTTCACTGGCTGGGCCAGCATTTATTGCCCATCCCTAGTTGCCCTTGAGAAGGTGATGGTGAGCTACCTTCTTGAACCGCTACAGTCCATGTGGTGCAGGTACAGCCGCAGTGCTGTTCAGAAGGGAGTTCCAGGAATTTGACCCAGCGACCGTGAAGGAGTGATGATATATTTCCAAGTCAGGATGGTGAGTAGCTTGGAGGTGAACTCCCAGGTGGTGGTGTCCCATCCATCTGCTGCCCTTGTTCAAGATGGTAATGGTCATGGGTTAGGAATTGCAGTCTAAGGAGCCTTGATGGATTCCTGCAGTGCATCTTGGAGTTGGTACACACTGCTGCTACTGTGTGTCAGTGGCGGAGGGAGTGAGTGTTTGTGAATGTGGTGCCAATCAAGTGGGCTGCTTTGTCCTGGATGGTGTCAAGTTTCCTGAGTGTTGTGCGAGCTGCACTCATCCAGGCAAGTGGGGAGTATTCCATCACTCTCCTCACCTGTGCTTGTAGATGGTGGACAGGCTTTGGGGAGGCAGGAGGTGGGTTACTCGTCGTACGATTCCTAGCCTCTGACCTGCTCATGTAGCCACAGTATCAATATGGCTGATCCAGCTCAGTTTCCAGTCAATGGTAACCCCCAGGACGTTGATAGTGGGGGATTCAGTGATGGTAATGCCCTTGAACATCAAGGGGCGATAGTTAGATTCTCTCTTGTTGGAGATGGGTCATTGCCTGGTACTTGTGTGATGTGAATGTTACTTGCCATTTGTCAGCCCAAGCCTGGATATTGTCCAAGTCTTGCTGCATTTGGACAAGGACTGCTTCAGTATCTGAGGAGTCGGGAATGGTGCTGAACATTATGCAATCATCAGAGAACATCCCCACTTCTGACCTTATGATGGAAGGAAGGTCATTGATGAAGCAACTGAAGACGGTTGGGCTGAGGACACTACCCTGAAGAACTCCTGCAGTGATGTCCTGGAGTTGAGATGATTGACCTCCAACAACCACTACCATCTTCCTTTGTGCTAGATATGACTCCAACCAATGGAGAGTTTCCCCTGATTCCCATTGACTCCAGTTTTGCTAGGGCTTCTTGATGCCACACTTTGTCAAATGCTACCTTGATGTCAAGGGCAGTCACTCTCACCTCAGTTCGGGAGTTTGGCTCCTTTGTCCATGTTTGAACCAAGGCTGTAATGAGGCCAGGAGCCGAGTGGCCCTGGCGGAACCCAGGCTGGGCAGTAATCAGGTTATTGCTGAGCAAGTGCCGCTTGATAGCACCGTTGGTGACCTTTTCCATTACTTTACTGATGATTGAGAATAGACTGATGGTGTGGTAATTGGCCGGGTTGGATTTGTCCTCTTTTTTGTGTACAGCATATACCTGGGCAATTTTCAATGTAGCCTGCAACTATGTTGTGCCTTATGGTTCCCAGAAGTTTGAAATAATTGCACTATTTAACACAGATACTAGAGCTGACATTGAATGTATTTTTCCGATCTCAGTATGTGCTGCAAACTGACAGACAGTGATGAGGAGGAGTTTCTTCTCTCAGAGGGTAGTGAATCTGTGCAATCCTTTACTGCAGAGCTCTGTAGAGGCTGGGCTGTTAATTATATTCAAGGTTGAATTAGACAGGTTTTTAATCAGTAAGGGTTATGGGTAAAGGTAGGAAAGTGGAGTTGAGGATTATTGGATCAGCCATGATCTCATTGAATGGTGCTCCTACATCTTTTACTGATACATTGTCAGTTAGGTAGGTTAGTGCAGTAGTGAGTGGTGTAGCATTCTGGATATAAGTATACATGTGCATAACACAGTTCCTAACTTTTTTGAATCATCTTGCAATATAACGGTCTTCTTCCAATTTTACTGTATTTTAAGAACCTGCTAGAACCTCTTTTAAAGGTTTTTTTTCTTTATTCTTTTATGGAATGTGGGTGTTATTGGAAAAGCCTCCCAGCCACTCACCACCCTGACTTGGAAATATATCGCTGTTCCTTCACTGTCGCTGGGTCAAAATCCTGGAAGTCCCTCCCAAACAGCACTGTGGGTATAACTACACCACAGGGACTGCTGCAGTTCAAGAAGGCAGCTCACCATCACCTTCTGAAGGGCAATTAGGGATAGGCAATAAATTCTGGCCTAGCCAGCAACACCCACACCCCATAAAAAAGAATCTAAAAAAAATTGTTGCCCATCCTTTCTCTTGAACTGAGTGGCTTGCTAGGTCATTGCAGAAGGTCGTTAGAGTAAACCACGTTGCTGTGGATCTGGAGTCGCATGTAGGCCAGACCAGTTAAGGGTGGCAGATTTTCTTCCCTAAAGGACATTAGTAAATCAGATTGGTTTTCACAACAATAGATGATAATTTCATAACAAAAACAAAAAATACCTGGAAAAACTCAGCAGGTCTGACAGCATCTGCGGAGACGAATACAGTTAACATTTCGAGTCCTAATGACTCTTCATCAGAACTAAGGAAAAATAGAAAAGAGGTGAAAATTTTATTTATTTATTTTTCTATTTTTCCTTAGATCTGATGAAGAGTCATTCGGACTCGAAACATTAACTGTATTCCTCTCCGCAGATGCTGTCAGGCCTGCTGAGTTTTTCCAGGTATTTTTGTTTTGGATTTCCAGCACCTGCAGTTTTTTGCTTTTAGCTTTGATGATAATTCACGGTCACCATTTTGATGTATGGGACCCACAACAGCTTTATGGGATAAATCAGTGATCTCAATTCTTGCTCACTTGTAAGGGGATATGCACCATATACATCAATCATAGATGGTTGGAAATCTGAAACAAAATCAGAAAATTGTGGTAACATGCAGACAGCACCTGCAGCGAGGAGAGACAAATTTGTTTTGGCTGCAGGCCCTTCTTGGACCATGCTTATAGATTGCAGTCAAAGTCAATGGGAAAGCAAGTCGGACTAATTGTTTAAAAAATTAAAATTGTAAATTCGCCCCCATTTTTCTTTAAACCCTCAGCTGCAAGACTTTGTGACCGAGAGTCTGGCGCTGAGATTTTTCCAATGAAGGTGCCTCGGGAAGGCGATACACAAGCTGCTTACAGCAGCAGCAACTTCGCGTTCTCACCACGCCCACCCCACACACACACACACACACACACAAACAGCTAATAAAGTTGATGCTTGTTGAAAAGCTGGAAGATGGCGGCTTCCAGGACGCCCTTGGCTTCGTTAGGCCGTTTACCGAGCTTTTTAAATGCTGAGACCCGTTGGTTAAAGCACAAGCTGTGGCTGACAAGCCGGGGCTCCTTCAAAGGTGAGGAAGGTGGTTAAAGTTTATTAGGCGGGGTCTGATCAGGCTGGGCTGGGCGACCCTGCTCCCTCCTCCCCCTCTCCTGTCAGTTGGTGCCGGTGCCGGTGCCGGTGCCGGGTGGACAAAGCGGACGGGAAAGGCCGTGAGGCGGCGGCTTTAACCCGGGGGCGGGGGACAGACAGAGGCTGCAGTGCTCATGTTGTAAACTCTTGTTTAATGTCACCAGGCTGTGAGGTGGGGGAGGAGGTGTAACTTTGTTCGCACTGATTCATTCACCTTGCTTTAAGGATAATTTTTAATGGATTACGCCGTCCTTGATTTAGTAACTTTGTGTTTAAATGGGTTTGCAATAAGTGTCACAGTTAGGACACCTGATTTTTGGGGTAGCTGCTGTCCTGTGACTTTGGTATCCGAATATTGGAGTTCCAGGTTTTTTAAAACTGTATCAACTGAGCTGGGAAACTTAATTACTGTTAAAAAGGAAGCTGTTTGGAAAGGAGATTGATGACTCAAGTTTAATCCTTGTATTTAAATCCCTCCATTCTCTGTAACTTCCTCCAGCCCTACAACACTACCATAACTGCACTCCTCCAATTCCAGCCTTTTGTACAGACCCAATTTCCCTTCACTCCACCGTTGGTTTTCTAAGCACCCCACCACCTTTCTCCTCCCTTAAGATGCTCCTTAAAACTTACCTCTGATTATTACAACAATAGCTACATTTTAAAATTACTTCATTGGCTGTGGATCTCTGGAGGTTGTGAGAGGTACTATAATAAATGCAAGATCTTTTCTTGTGTTAAATATAGTTTCTACAGATAGTTATCGATGGCTGTCCCTCAATTCTAGTATGACGCCTACTCAGGGTGGCCAGGTTCTGCCAAGGGTCTTCATGTGACTGAACAGGCCAGTTCTCAACCAGCAGATCTTTGAGCACGTGGGGCAGGACGTGCCACAGGGTAGTGGGATTTGAAATACCAGATCTATTTCCTTCTTTGCTGCCACTCTGCCTCATCATTAAGGCAATTGGACCAAGGCATGATGCAGCTTGATAGACAAGTTGTTACCGTTTTGAACGATTGGGAGCAAGCAGCTTCCGGTTGTTAATGCTAATGCTGCTGCACTTCAAGGAGAGCTTCAGAGCGTAAAAGCAAAAAACTGCGGATGCTGGAAATCCAAAACAAAAATACCTGGAAAAACTCAGCAGGTCTGACAGCATCTGAGGAGAGGAATACAGTTAACGTTTCGAGTCTGAATGACTCTTCATCAGAACTAAGGAAAAATAGAAAAATAAATAAAATTTAATGAGAGTCATATGGACTCGAAATGTTAACTGTGTTCCTCTCCACAGATGCTGTCAGACCTGCTGAGTTTTTCCAGGTATTTTTGTTTTTGTTTTAGAGCTTCAGAGTGTCTTTGAAGCATTTTCTTTGTCTGTCCCTGGAATACTGGCTATTTGAACATTGACAACACAGGAACTGGTGAGAGATGTTCTTTGGCCATCTGGACATAATGTCCAGCCCAGCATAGTTGATTTTGCAGGAGTTTTGCTTGAATGCTTGTGGGAGCTGACTTCAAGATGAACATGACTAACGTTTGTTTGGCGGTCCATCCATCCTCGCTAATTAAGTACATGAGCAAAAAATGAATGGGAGAGCATGCTGATAGGGCTAGGTGTAGAATGATGGGAGGAGGCTCATGAGGAATATAAACATTGGCATAAATTAGTATGACAAATGGCTTGTTTTTGTGCTGTAAATGAAGTATTTCTAAATACTTAAAAAAAAAAGAATTTTGGTTTGGTGGCAGCCCTCTGTCTTGTCAGACGATGGTTTGTGCTGCGGTGTTCAACTCTGTTAAGCATCGCCTGGTGTGGCTCAGTAGTCTCACTCTGGCATGGCCATCTCTTTGTTCGAGAAAAAGACAGTGGGCTGAGAAAGTGCATGATTTATTGGCATCTGTTTTCTCTGGGTCCTCTTCTTAGCCAGCGGAGCTTTTTGTTTTCCCTCGTCTCTTCCAATGCTCCTTCAGACAGCCAGCCTTCAGAGGTGACAGCCATCAGTGACTGTCTCCCAGTTGTCAGTGTCAATGTCTGCCATTTTCATATCGCGCTTGAGCAAGTGTCCTTGCAGCGAAGGTATGGACTCCCAGAGGATCGTGATCTATTGGACAGTTCATCATTCCAAAGGCCTTTGGGTATACAGCCATCACCCATCCAATGAATGTGGCTGAGCTAGCGCAGATGTTAGCTTAGCAATGAGTGCCAGCTGATAAAATTAGCATGCTCCAGGACCTCTAGGTTGATGGCCTTGACCTGCCAAGAGATGCCAAGGATACGTCTGAGACAGCAAATGTGGAAAGTGTTCATCTTTTTCTCTGGGCAAGCATATGTTGTCCAGGTCTCACAACTGTGGAGGAGTGTGCTGGGGACGTAGGTTTGGGAAACTGGCAGCTTCATGTTCTCAGTCTTTGTTCCATATTCTTACTCAGCTTGGACATATAGCAGTTGCAGCTTTTGTGATGAGTTCAGCATTAAGTGACAGATTGCTGGTTATTGTGGCTCCTAGATATGTGAAACTATCAAGACCCTCCAGCATCACGTTATCAATGCTGAGAGATGGAGGTATGGCAATATCCTGAACCATGACATTTGACTCCCTGATGCTGATGGTAAAACAAAACTCTTTACAGTTGTGAGAGAGTCTGTCCATTTGCTGATGACAGTGTTCCTCAGTATGGAATACTAGTGCGACATCGTCAGCGCAGAGCAAATCTTCAATGAGGTCTTGGCACACCTTTGTCTTGGATCTCGGACGAACAAGGCTGAACAACTTTCCCTCAGTTCTGAATATTAAGTAGACACCCTCTGTAGATGCCCTGAAGGCATATGATAGCAGCAAAGAGAAGAATATAGCAAAGAGAAGAATATGCCAAAGAGTATCGGTGTCAGAGTACAGCCCTGTTTAACCCCACTGCAGACCTCAAAGGGTTCCCATGTTGTACTGTCATAGATGACCTAATCCATCATGTTTTTATGGAAAGTGGAGATCACATTGAGCAACTTGGTTGGCAGCCAATTTTTCTCAAGCAGCTCAAATGGACTGCCTCTGTGACGTGATTGAATGCCATGATAAGATTGATGAAGGGAATATACAGTGTTCCTCTTTGTTCACAGCACTTCCTTTGCAGCTGCAGGACTGAAAATATCATCAGTTGTAGACCTTCTGGTTCTGAAACCACACTGGGATCTGGGGTAAATGCGTTCAGCCAGGATCTGCAGTCTGACGGGGACGACATGGGCAAATATATCTCTGATGCTGCTTAGTAGGGTAGTCGTTGTAGTCGCTGTGGTGCCCTTGTCCTTGTACAAGGTTGCAATCTTTGAATCACGCATCTCCTGGGGCATTGATTTCCCCGCTTGAGCAGAGACAGAGAAGTTTGTGCAGATGCTGCAGGAGTGCCTGCTTTCTGAGATTGATGAGTTCAGGTGGTATAGCATCAGCACCTGGAGCTTTGTGTAGGGGTCAATAGCTCTGTTAAGCTCTCCATTGTGGGTTTGATATCCAGCTCTGCTATGACAGGCTTTTTGTGCTGTCTAGAGCTTACTTGGTAACAATGTTCTTCCTAGTGTACAACTTACGGTAGTGTTCTGCCCTTCTCTTCAACTGTTTATTGCAGTTGTTGGGGACCTCCCCTACCATTGTTTTAAGTGAAGCCGTTTTCTTTGCTGATGGATCTTTCTGATTCCTTCATGCATGAAGGACATTTCCATGCCTAAGGACATCTGCCATATTCTGGCAGAGTTGTAACCAGTAGTCATTGGTGCACATTGAGCAGTCTGTTCGACTTTGGACTTTGCATTAAGAGTCACTCAAAACATTCAGTTATCTCACTCCACTCTCTCTTGCAATTAATGAGAGTGGACCGCTTGGCTTCAATGACCGCTTCTATCACATTGCCTTGAACCAGTCAGCTTCTTTCCAAAAGCAAAATACTGCAGTTGCTGAAAATCTGAAATAAGAACAAAAAATTCTGGAAAACTCAACAGGTCAGGCAGCATCTGTGGAGAGAAACAGAGTTAATGTTTCAGGTTGATGAACTTTTATCAGAACCATTTACACTCTTGCCTGCCTGAGAGTGCGATATTGTAGGTGGTGTCTAGATGTATATTCCATTTCGTGTCTGCACTCTGTGTGGGAATGCCAGAGAGCGCATGGCAAAATAGAGTTGTGGAACTGTTGGTTTTTATCTGGGTAGGCAGTATTGATAATGTTGATACGAGGATGACATTTCTGCTTTATGAAAAAGCTCCAAGGGTTGCGGCCTCATCTAATGCACACCAAGGAGTGATCTGTATCACAGTCAGCGCTGTGGTAGCTGTGTGTGTTAAGAATGCTGCTCAGAGAGCCACACCTGGTGATGATTAGTTCCAACTGATAGCATTGCCCTGAGCTTGGATGTCTTCAGGGCCTCTTTGTGGCATGGTTAGTTACACAAAATTTGTGGCAGCATCAAAGCTCAAATAGTTTCTGTTCCCATTTATCTTTCCCAGATCATGATGTCTGAGGTAGGAGGGCCATGCCTCAAGGTCTGTACTCACTCTTGTATTGATTTCTCCAGTAGGTAAAGATGTACTGACTTAAGGATTCTGCTGATAGCAGTGTCAAGCTCCTCATAGAACAGGCCTTTTGCCTCTGTATTGAAGCACAGCATTTGCAATTATATAGCTCCTTTTAGGACCCCAGGATGTCCCAAAGCACTTTATAGCCAATTAAGTGCAATTTAAGTGGAGTCACTTATTTAAGGTAGGAAATGCAGCAGCCAATTTATGCACAGCAGGCACCCATGAACAGCAACGTGGTAATGATCAGATAATCTGTTTTTGTAATGTTTTGATTGCAGGATAAGTATTGGGCGGGATACCAGCAATAACTCGGTATCTTGGGATCTTTTACATCCACCTGAGAGAGCAGGCAGGGCCTCGGTTTATTGTTTCATCCAAAAGGCAGTACCTCTGGCAATCCAGCATTCCCTCAGTACTCCACTGGAGTGTCAGCCTTGATTTTTGTACTCAGTTCCTGAAGAGGAACTTGAACCCACAACTTGCTGACTCGAGCTGAAGGAGTTACTAGGCAGTGTGTACCACTGGTGTCTGCTCATGTGCAGATCTTTTGCGATTAGTGAATACAAGATTACTATGTTCAATTTAACTATGTCGTCTAGCCAATTTTGAGTTTGTCACCAAAGTCAACGTGACCAGTTGTTTCCACAGACTTCATTGCATAATAGCGTCAAAAGGTTTTTCCTTGGAGACTGTGCATGAGTCTTTCTAAAGCTTTGAACAACATTCAAACCTGCTAAATGATGAAAATCATGTGACTGGTGCTTTGCTTTGTCCTGAAGCCACATTGTCCTGCTGGGAAGAGTGAGTCACTTTTTAATGAAGACTTTCCCAGTATTGGCAACAGCCATTGGAACTTATAGATCTTGTGAAATGCTGCTATTTCTACAGGTGATTTTAGAGTCTTCGTAGCTGGTCAGTTAGAGCCTTGTAACTACACTTGTGAATCACTTCAATGAATCCCATCTAGTTTGGAGCTTAACCATTCTGGATGGCTGGAGTGTAACATGATTACCCACTTTGATGTAATGATAGATGCCCAAGTCAGTAGTTCATCAAAATGTTTGTGCTATCTCTGTGATTTCAGCCTTGTCACTGACTATTTCAGTTCTCTGAAGGCACAGTTAGTGCTGTATGCTTTACCCAGTACATCGTAGAGATTTTAAAACAAAAACAGAATTACCTGGAAAAACTCAGCAGGTCTGGCAGCATCGGCGGAGAAGAAAAGAGTTGACGTTTCGAGTCCTCATGACCCTTCGACAGAACTTGAGTTCGAGTCCAGGAAAGAGCTGAAATATAAGCTGGTTTAAGGTGTGTGTGTGGGGGGCGGAGAGATAGAGAGACAGAGAGGTGGAGGGGGTTGGTGTGGTTGTAGCGACAAACAAGCAGTGATAGAAGCAGATCATCAAAAGATGTCAACAACAATAGTACAATAGAACACATAGGTGTTAAAGTTAAAGTTGGTGATATTATAATCTTTTGATGTCTTTTGATGATCTGCTTCTATCACTGCTTGTTTGTCGCTACAACCACACCAACCCCCTCCACCTCTCTGTCTCTCTATCTCTCCGCCCCCCACACACACACCTTAAACCAGCTTATATTTCAGCTCTTTCCTGGACTCGAACTCAAGTTCTGTCGAAGGGTCATGAGGACTCGAAACGTCAACTCTTTTCTTCTCCGCCGATGCTGCCAGACCTGCTGAGTTTTTCCAGGTAATTCTGTTTTTGTTTTGGATTTCCAGCATCCGCAGTTTTTTTGTTTTTATCATCGTAGAGATTTTATGTCTGGTCTGGATATGAGTTGAATTTCCTTAACTTTCCTTGCCACACTAATGATCTTTCATTTGCTAGAACTTGGCTTGAAAAAAGATTCTAATATTTGTGTGGCATGCTTCCTTTGTATCAAGGTTAGGATATGATGCTGTTTTCTGCCCTCTATTTCTTTCCAAGCAATGTTATGATTCATTGGGTATGAATTATCACTTGGTGCTGGGGCTTGACAGTGCTGACATGTGCCAGCAGCAGCTTTATACCCAATCACAGCCTATCTTTCACGTGTTTTTGTTAAGATCCTTGTAGACACTGCACTTTTCAAAAGATATTGAATCTCCAGTGACCAACTGAAAAGATCACACCACAAGATTTTAAGATTTAAAATTTTTACTGTAACAAACCCTATTCCCCCCCCACATTCTATCTGGTAGCCGACAGAAAGGACAAACTCCTCTCTGCTGACCACACACTAACTAAAGTCTTTTGACTCTCTGTGAGAGCGACACCCCCAGTCCCCCCAACCACTCACTTCTCCCTCTTCTTTCTCTTTCTGACCGAAATCTTGGAGCTACAAAACCTACCCAGCTGCTGTTGCCTTTGCTCCAGATGTGAAAACTTTGCACCTTGCTCAGCAAGTCCCAACCTGCCCCCAATGGTAACCAAGCTACCTGGTCTGTTGTTGGGCAAAGTTATGCAACCTCTTTCCAACCAACTTTCCAGGGTATTCTGTTTTACCTTAAATTACAAAGTTTGAAACATAACAATCTTACAAATTTTGCATTTGTCACACTCTCTGCATCATTATAGAGGATATACTGGAGTCAAGGTCTACAGCACAACTCCAAGTTGATGTTTTTGTTCATCACTGCCTTTTTAAGGTTGTTAGTGTTGTCAGAGAGGCTGTCTTTCAGTTGAAATAGTAAACCAAACCACACTCTTGTCTGCTGAGGTAGATGTAAAGGATCTGGTGACACTGTGTGAGGGAAAGTTATTTCTCTGTGTACCAATTTTCCTCCCTCAATCAAGGCTAACCAAAACAGAAAGATTTGATTTATTCATTTACAATTTTGCTGTGTGCAAATTGGCTGCATTTCAAAAGTAATTCACAGCTTGTAAAGCACTGTGAAACATCCTGAGAATGCAGTAAGGCCCTATATAAATCCAAGTTCTTTCTTTTTGTACTTGCTCATTGTATTTTGTCGTAACTTATGTCTCCAGGCATAGTCAATTAAAAATCTTCCCACAGCAATTGGTACAGACCTTTCAAATGTATCCTTTCAATACAATTGAAGCTTTGCAGCAACAGATCTCTTTCTAAAGAGCTCTATCATCTTGAGAGAACCTGCAATCTATTTGAGGAGTGCTTTAGGATTGTGATAGTTCAGTCATTGACCTGGTTGGAATTTTGCAAAGAGTGTCATTTTCCTTTACTTAAAAACTGCATGTTTGTGCAAATGTGCTTTTACAATCAAGTACTGGAGTGTACTGTGCCTAACACAAGTAGTGTGATGTGCTGTGGTAAAAGCTACTTTTTTTGGAATGCTCTGTTTGCTTATTAACCATTTAGAGCTATTCCTTCAGAGCAGTTGAAAATGTATTTGAAGTTGTATTCCCCACAGCCAAGGACGTTTTGTCATATTTATAATGTGGTTTCTAAATCCTCCTCTCTTTTTGGGGTATACTCAATCATGCACCCTACCTTGAACTCCATGACCCTCTTCCCAGGTTCTGGAGGTGCTTCTCTTTGGCTGATCATTAGGCAGTGTAAGAGAGCAGTCTGAGGTGACTCCATTTCTGATTTTTAAAAATTTTATTTTCCCTTCCATCCCTTTGAGGAAGAACATCTTTGTTTTGTTTTACTCCTCTATTTTAACTTGTGCAAATAGGCATTATTTTGTTTGATCAACCTCTGTGGCGCTTTTTAAAATTGCTAAGTTGTAATTGGACACAATTAAAGTGTGACGTTCAATTTGTTTGTTTGGTATTTTTAGTTAACCATAATTTTATTGACTGAATGGTTCAGAAGATTATCTTTTAGACAATCATTGTCTCGAACTTGGCTCTTTTTATGCAGAATTTGAAATGCAGAGTTTGACCATTGTTTTTGAATTAGATATGGTGACATACTTTTTTTCGTACCCCACTGTTGTGATTGCCCATTGGCATTGAGTACAATTATTATAAGATTTTCACTGTTCCTGGCAAGAAGTAGGGCATCTAGTGATCAAGTCTTGAATTTTCGAAAATTCGGAAAGCAGCCATTGAAAGCAGTGCAAATAAAGCATCTATATGAACTTTGTGGCCTTCTGCCACAGCCAGCATACTTGCAAGAAAAAACGTTTTGGTGGCTGGTGTACAGAAAAGGGATACTTGGGTCACTAGTTTGACTAGGAATGGTGCAGAAAAGGGTGCATTTCAGATTAAAGGGGTCATGCATTTCCCTTGTGGGTGTGACCTTGACCTGAAAGGATATCTAGTGCCAAAACCCAAAAATTGTGACAGGCCCAGAAAAGACATTGATAAATTGTGCAAATCGATTCGGTGTGTTTCCAGTCGTGAGATGCTCAGACCTACTTCTACATAACGCAAATTAATATCGCAGAATCACAGAATTGTTACAGCACAGAAGGAGGCCATTTGGCCCATCGTGTCCACACCAGCTCTCCAAATGAGCAACTCACCTAGTACCATTCCCCGCTTTCTCTCCTTTGCACATTCTTCCTTTTCAGATAACAGTCTAATTCCCTCTTGAAAGTTCAATTGAACCTGCCTCCACCACACTATCAGGAAGTGCATTCCAAACCCTAACCACGTGCTGTGTAAAAAAAAAAAGTTTCTCCTCCTATCACATTTTTTCTTCTTTTACTAATTACTTTAAATCTGTGCTCTCTCGTTCCTGATCCTTTCATGAGTGGGAACAGTCCCCTATCTACTCTGACCAGATACCTCTATCAAATCTCCTCTCAGCCTTCTCCAAATTCTCCAATCTATGTTCATAACTGAAGTTACTCATCCCTGGAACAATTCTCCTGAATCTTTTCAACACTCTTTCAGTGCCTTCACATCTTTTCTAAGTAGCACCCAGAACTGGACGCAATACTGTAGGTCAGAGGCTAGGAATCCTGTGGTGAGTAACTCGCCTCCTGACTCCGCAAAGCCTGTCCACCAAGTACAAGACACAGGTCAGGAGTGAGATGGAATACTCTCCATTTTCCTGGATGAATATAGCTCCAACAACACTCGAAGCTTGACATCATCCAGGAACAAGCAGCCCGCTTGTTTGGCACCCCATCCACAAACATTCACTCCCTCCACCACCGACGCACGGTGCCAGCAGTGTGTACCATCTACAAGATGCACTGCAGGAATTCACCAAGGCTCCTTAGCACACGGCTGCTATCATCTAGAAGGACAAGGGCAGCAGACACATGGAAATTCCCTTCCAAGTCACTCACTATCTGACTTGGAAATATGTCGCCTTTCATTCACTGTTGCTGGGTCAAAATCCTGAAACTCCTTTCCAAACAATACAGGGTTCAAGAAGGCAGCTCACCACCACCTTCTCAAGGGCAGTTAGGGATGGGCAATAAATACTGGCCTAGCCAGCGAAGCCCATATCCCATGAATGAATAAAATAAAAGCTGAGGCCGAACTAGTGATTTATACAAATTCAACATAACTTCCTTGTTCTATGCCCTGATTAATAAAGCCTAGGATGCTGTTTGCTTTATTAACTGCGCTCAACCTGAGCTGCCACCTTTTAATGATTTACACACACATACATCTAGATACCTCTGCTCCTGCACCCCCTTTAGAGTTATACCATTTAGTTTATTTTGTCTCTCCATGTTCTTGCCACCAAAATGAATTACTTCACACTTCTCTGCATTGAATTTCATCAGCTAGCTATCTGCCCATTCCACCAACTTGTCTGTGTCCCTTAATTTTGTCCCGATTTACTGTTTCTAGAAGTTTTCCCACCTCTGAGGTTAGACTGACTAGCCTGTAGTTGCTGGGCTTATTGTTTCATTCTTTTTTGAACAAGCGTGTAACATTTGCAATTTCCCTGTCCTCTGGGACCACCCCTGAGCCTAAGAAGACTGAAAAATTGTGACCAGCACCTTTGCGATTTCCAGTCTTACTTCGCTCAGAATCCTTGGATACCTTTCCTCTGGTCCTGCTGCCTTATCAACTTTAAGTAATCTATACAATATCTTCTCCTTTTCGGTTTTAAATCCATCTACTGTCTGAATTACCTCATATTTTACTATGGCCTGGGCAGCATGATTTTCCTTTGTAAAGACAGATTCAAAGTATTCATTCAGTACCTCAGCTATGCCCACTGCCTCCATGTGTAAATTCCCTTTTTGGCCCCTAAATGGCCCAACTCTTCTTTTTACTATTAATGTGCCTTTAGAAGATTTTGGGATTCCCTTTTATGCTGGCTGCCAGTCTCTTTTCATACTCCACCTTTGCTTCTCTTATTTGTTTCTTCAGCTTTCCTCTGAACCTTCTGTATTCAGCTTGGTTTTCATTTGTGTTTTCTACCTGATACCTAGAATAAGCACACTTTTCTTCTTTATCTTAATTTCTATTTCCTTTGTCATCCAGGGAGCTCTGGATTATTTTTGCCCTAACTTTCCCTTTCAAGAGAATCTACCTTGTGCCTATATCACCTTTTTGAAGGAAGCCCATTGATCAGCTATCACTTTTCCTTTCAACCTCTGAGGGATTTATTTGGCCCAGATCGTTCTTACTCCATTGAAGTTGACTTTCCCCTGGTTAATTTTTCTTACTCGGGGCTGTTCCTTTTCCATAGTCAGCCTAAAACGTATGATACAATGATTGCTGTCCCCTAAATGTTCCCCTACTGACACTTGATGATCTTGGTTCACCTCATTTCCAAGAACCAGGCCTAATAGTGCCTCCTTTCTCGCTGGACTGGAAACCTGCTGCTTGAGAAAATTTTCCTGAACACACTGTAGGATCTCATTCCCCTCTTTGCTCTCTACACTATTAGAATCCCAGTCTATATTTGGATAAAGTCCCCCATTATAAGGTCACTGTTATAGGCCCAACATCATATTCCCATATGGCAATCTCCGCCTGTAACTCACCAGCCTTATTTACCACACTCTGTGCATTCACATATTTATTAATCTTGATTTAGAGTCTTACTGTCTTCTTTATTCTGACCCCAGCTATTAACTTATTATTCCCTACTCCAGTGCTATCTATTTCTCCAAATACTCTGTGCCCCTCGGTTTTCCTCTCTAATATTGTCTCCTGGTTCCCACACCACTGCTGAATTAATTTAAACTCTCCCCAACAGCATTAGCAAAATGCCGCACAAAGAACTCTGTCCCACCCTCTTCTTGTCTGGCTTGTGCAGGTCCTGTCGCCCCCAGAGCCGATGTTCCAAGAATCTAAAGCCCTCCCTCCTGCACCATCTTTCCAACCATACGTTCATCTGTCTTACCCTCTTATTTCTGTACTTGGTGTGTGGCATTGGGGTAATCTGGAGATTATTACTTTTGAGGTCCTGCTTGTTTATTTTCTACCAAGTTCCTTAATTCAAACTTTTTAGGACCATGCCCTTCTCTCTACCTTTTTCATTGATACCAATGTGGACCATGACTTCAGGCTGTTCACCCTTCTCCCTCAGGGTGCTCTGCAGCGATCAGTGACATCCTTGACCCTGGCACTAGGGAGGCAACACACCATCCTGGATTCACATCCGTGGCCACAGAAATCTCCATCTATTCCCCGAACTATCAAATCACCTATCACTATTACTCTTCCAGACTTCCTTGTGCCCCCCCTATACAGCTGAGCCACCAGTGGTGCCATGGACTTGGCTTTGGCTGCACTCCCCAGATGAACCATCATCCTCATCAGTATTCAGAACTGAATACTGATTAGAAAGTGGGATGCACTCAGGACTCCTGCTTTCCCTGCCTATTCCTTTTTTGACCTTTTTTGACAGTCTAGTGGTCACCCTTCCTTCTCTCCCTGACCACATCTATAAATGTGCTAACCACGTAACCATCAACCTCATAGATGCTCCGTAGTGATGCCGGCTGCTACTCAAGCTCCACAACCCAGAGCTCAAGCTGCTGTAACTGATGGCACTTCTTTCAAAAATGGTTATCCAGGACATGGGAAGTATCCTGGAGTCTCCATATAGCACAGGATAGGCACTCTCGAGCGTGGAGCACCCTGCCATTTCTTCATTTATTAATAGATAACCTTGTGACTGTGATTAAACCTTACTACTGGTAATGAACCTTATCAGTATTAATAAAGCTTTACTAATACTAATTAAACGTATTAATAAACCTTGGCAATATTGGTAAACCCTACCAATATGTAGTACACTTTAAGAATAAAATATATGATTTATCAGCTACTCACTTGTCATTAATAGTTAATATTATTAACATTTTTAAAATTCCCAGTGATTTAGAATCAGTCCCTAAGCAACAATACCCACCTTACCATTTTTTTCTATGATGTCACTGTGATGTTCACTTTTTTTTTTCCAAACTCAGGGCGCAAACTAAGTGGTGTAGGCTTTGCTCGTCAGGTTATCCTCTCCAAGCTGTGTACTGATAACTTTGTGACTGTAATTAAACCTTACTAATGGTAATAAACCTTAGCAGTATTAATAAAGCTTCACCAAGAGGTGGGAGGCAGTGACGTAGTGGTATTGTCACTCGACTGGTAATCTAGAGACCCAGGGTAATGCTCTGGTGATGCGCCAGTTCAGAAACTGCAGAGGTGGCAGCACAGTGATATACAGTTGGGAGCGAGTTGCCCTGGGAGCCCTTAACAATGATTTCAGCCCCTTGAAGTCTCATGGCATCAGGCCAAACATGGACAGGGGGAGGCAACGGTGTAGTGGTATTGTCGCTGGACTAGTAATCCAAAGACCCAGGAGAATGCTCTGGGGGCCCGGGTTCAAATTCAATAAAAATTTGGAATTATAAGTCTAATCATGACCACGAAACCATTGTCGATTGTTGTAAAAACCATCTGGTTCACTAGTGTCCTTCAGGGAAGGAAATCCTTACCTGGTCTGGCCTACATGTGACTCCACAGCAATGTGGTTGACTCTGAAATGGCCTAGGAAGCCACTCGGTTTTAACAAACTGCTATAAAGTCACAAGAAAGGAATGAAACCAGATGTACTGCCCAGTATCGACCTAGGCACCAGAAACGCCAACGGCTATTGCAGCCCTGTTGATCCTGCAAAGTCCTCCTTACTAACATCTGGGGGCTAGTGCCAACATTGGGAGAGCTGTCTCACAGACCAGTTAAGCAACAGCCTGACATAGCCATCCTCACGGAATCATACCTTACAGATAATGTCCCAGACTCCACCATCACCATCCCTGGGTATGTCCTGTCCCACCTGCAGGACAGACCCAGCAGAGGCGGTGGCACAGTGGTATACAGTCAGGAAGGAGTTGCCCTGGGAGTCCTCAACATCGACTCTGGACCCCACGAAGTCTCATGGCATCAGATCAAATGTGGGCAAGGAAAGCTCCTGCTGATTATCACGTGCCTCCCTCTCTCAGCTGATGAATCAGTGCTCCTCCATGTTGAACACCATTTGGAGGAAGCACTGAGGGTGGCAAGGGCACAGAATGTACTCTGGGTGGGATCTTCAATGCCCATCATCAAGAGTGGCTCGGTAGCACTTCTGCCCAAGTCCTAAATGACGTAGCTGCTAGACTGGGTCTGTGGCAGGTGGTGAGGGGACCAATAAGAGGGAAAAACATACTTGACCTCATCCTCACCAACCTGCCTGCCGCAGATGCATCTGTCCATGACAGTATCAGTAGGAGTGACCACCGCACAGTCATTGTAGAGATGAAGTCCCGACTTCACATTGAGGATACCCTCCATCATCTTGTATGGCACTACCACTGTGCTAAATGGGATAGATTTCAAACAGATTTAGCAACTCAAGACTGGGCATCCATGAGGCACAGTGGGCTATCAGCAGCAGCAAAATTGTTCTCTAACACAATCTGTAGCCTCATGCCCTGGCATATCCCCCACTCTACCATTACCATCATGCCAGGGGATCAACCCTGGTTCAATGAAGAATGCAGGAGGAGCACCAGGGATACCTAAAAATGAGGTGTCAACTTGGTGAAGCTTATAACACAGGACTACTTGTGTGCCAAACAGCATAAGCAACAAGTGATGGACAGAGCTAAGCGATCCCACAACCAACGGATCAGATCTAAGCTCTACAGTCCTGCCACATCCATTTGTGAATGGTGGTGGACAATTAAACAACTCACTGGAAGAGGAGGCTCCACAAATATCCCCATTCTCAATGATGGAGGAGTCCTGCACAGCAGTGCAAAAGATAAGGCTGAAGCATTCACAACAATCTTCAGCCAGAAGTGCCGAGTGAATGATCCATCTCACCCTCCTCCAGAGATCCCCAGCATCACAGATGCCAGTTTTCAGCCAATTCTGATATCAAGAAACGGCTGAAGGCACTGGATTGTGTAAAGACTATGGGCCCTGACAATAGTACTGAAGACTTATGCTCCAGAACTTGCATCCCATCCAAGCTGTTCCAGTACAGCTTACAACGCTGGCATCTACCCAGCTATGTGGGAAATTGCCCAGGTATGTCCTGCACACAAAAAGCAGGACAAATTCAACCCGGTCAATTACCCCATCAGTCTATTCTCCATCATTGAAGTAATGGGAGGGGTCATCAACAGTGCTATCAAGTGGCACTTGCTCAGCAATAAACTGCTCACTGATGCCCAGTTGGGGTTCCGCCAGGGCTATTCAGCTCCTGACCTCATTACAGCCTTGGTTCAAACATGGATAAAAGAGCTGAACTCCCGAGGTGAAGTGAGAGTGACTACCCTTGACATCAAGGCAGCATTTGACCAAGTGTGGCATCAAGGAGCCCTAGCAAAACTGAAGTCAATGGGAATCAGGGAAAACACCGCTGGTTGGAGTCATACCTAGCACAAAGGACCATGGTTGTTGGAGGTCAGTCATCTCCTCAGCTTCAGAACGTCACTACAGGAGTTCCTCAGGATAATGTCCTAAGCCCAACCATCTTCAGCTGCTTCATCAATGACCTTCCTTCCATCATAAGGTAAGAAGTGGGGCTGTTTGTTGATGATTGCACAATGTTCAGCTTCATTTGCAACTCCTCAGTTACTTAAGCAGAGCATGCCCAAAAGCAGCAAGACCTGGAAAATACCCAGGCTTGGGTTGACAAGTGGCAAGTAACATTCGTGCCACACAAGTATCAGGCAATTACCATCGCCATGAAGGGAGAATTTAACCATCACCCCTCGACATTCAATGGTATTACCATTGCTGAATAGCCCCCTGTTAGCATCCAGGGTATTACTATTGACCAGAAACTGAACAGGGCTAGCCATATGAATACCATGACTACAAGAGCAGGTCAGAGTCTAGGAACCCTGTGGCAAGTAATTCGCTTCCTGACTCCCCAAAGCCTCGTCCACCATCTACAAGGCACAAGTCAGGAGAGAGATGGAATACTCTCTGCTTGCCTGGATGAGTGCAGCTCCCACAACACTCAAGAAGCTTGACACCATCCAGGACAAAGCCTGTTTGTCACCTCTTCCACAAACATTTACTCCCTGCACCACTGACTAACAGTAGCAGCAATGTGTACCATCTAAAAGATGCACTGCAGAAGCTCACCAAGACTCCTTATGCAGCACCTTCCAAACCCACGACTACTACCATCTAGAAGGACAAGGGCAACAGGTAGATGGGAACACCACCACCAGGAAGCTCCGCTCCAAGCCACTCACCATCCTGACTTGGAAATATATCTCTGTTCCTTCACTGTCACTGGGTCAAAAGCCTGGAACTCCCTCCCTAACAGCACTGTGGGTGAACCTACACCACATGGACTGCAGCGGTTCAAGAAGGCAGCTCACCACCACCGCCCTGTAAAAGGGCAATTAGGGATGGGCAATAAATGCTGGCCTAGCCAGTGATGCCCACATCCCATAAATGAATAATAAAAAAAATCCTCTGCAGGTCAGCTCCCCTCTCTGCCTCTCTCTGAAGCTAAGTGGTGTAGGCTTTGCTCCTTGGGCTGTATTGATCTACTCCTGGCTGTGCATCCCCCCACACATCTGCTCCTCTATCTGCACCTCTTGCCTTTGGAGAGAGACATGGACAAGTGGTACAAGTGGTATTCGTACAAGGAGAATGCATTCCTTTGGATATTTCTCTTAGCGCTACAGTACTTAAAGGCTCTTGGCCTTTCACCATGAAGGTTTGAAGCTTGTTAGAGAGACTGAAGGGACATATATGGGTAATCCAATATCAAATAATGGTGCGGTGCGTGGATGATTTTCATGGTGGCTTCTCTCTTTATCTCCTGAAGGCAATATACAATTCCAGAGGTATTTTATCAAGCAGCCGTTCTCTATAAGCTTGATCTTGTCCTTGTTTGTTACGCATACCTGCTTGATAATAACCAGTGATTACAGGGTTGACATTTGGAGCCAAAATCCCTCTCTCTGCCACCTCTCCCCTGCCCCACCCAATTCAGTGTTACCTAAAACAATCACAGCAGCCCCACAATCATGCAGGCTGAAATCCACATACCCTGGAATCAAATTGGAGGCCTCGTATTCTGCAATTGTTACACCACACATTTATCTGCCATGGGGAAACTTTAAAGTGGCATTCCAACAACATTTAGTACTGGGTGCTTTATTTCACCCAATGACAAAATATAATCCCTTTAAAGTTTACAGTCCCTTTTAACTGCAAAGGAATGTAGTTGATGCTTTTCTTCATCACTTTCGTTCTTGAGCAGGATCAAATAGATTAAGGTAATAGTGGCTCTTAAACATAATTACCTCTTGAAGAGAGAACTCTTGAAATGCCAGCAGTGTATTTTTACAGAACCAAATGGATGTTAATTTTTTTCCATTTATAAATGTCTATAGTTGCAAGCTCTTACCTCCTCCAAAGAGATACCGCTTAATGAATCCTGAATTTGCTAGTTTTACCACTATGCCTTTTGAAATGAATGGGCAACCTAACGGTTCTGTCGCTACTTCTTTCCATCCAGGGTTTCAGGTCTTTGATTAGTTGTTTTAAAAAGCCAAGTGATGAATGAGCATGTTCAGTAAAGTTTCTGTTCTTATATTATCTAAAGATAATCTAAATCAATCCATATATATCTGCACCTCCTGCAGGTAGTTCATACATGAAAACTTGTGGCTAGTTCAACAAGCTACAGTGGGGGAAAAAAAAAATAATTACAAGTCCTTTAGAGCCTCTTCTCAATTTAATTTTGATCCAAAGTTACAATTTGATTCAAAGAAGCAGGAGAAAAGCTCTTAATGTGCTCCGGGTGGTGGTGGGGGAAGGGTGCTGGGCAGTGTGTTTCTTTACCGAGTATTGGGAGTCCAGCTAGTTCTGACATTTTGTTTTGTAGGCCCATCCAGATAAGGCAGTCCTTCACACCACTCCTTGTTACTTCCAAAGGGGCCCTCTTGGGAAAAAAAGGTTATTTGATTGTTTCCTTGAAGGAATTGGCAGTGGAGGGCATATTAAATTAGGGGAAATCTAAAAATGAATGAGTAGAAACAAGTTTAAAAAAATGCAGAAAGTTAATATGAAGCTCAGCAGATGTACTATAAGGGAACAAAATAAAGAAAGAAATGTTTCAAAATAGGTGAGAAGGGATTAAAGGATTAACTCAAAAGGTCAAGGCTATTCAGATGCTAATCTATTCATGGGGCAATGGGCTCCAAATAATTTTTTTGACTTGATTAATGGAACTGCTGCAGCTACTTGAAAATTGATTAGTAGTTGATGGATTTTGATTAACAATTTTTTTCAAGACTCGTAGTTTCAGACAATTTGAGGAGTATATATTCTAAGTGGCTCAGACTACAAATTGCATCAGAGCTCAACAATTGGTACAACAAATTGCAATGCTAACAGATCGAAAAATGACATTCAGCCCGTTGTAGCTTATCCTACCAGTACTCCAACTTGTCCAACCTAGTGTCTAACTACATTTTCAATTTATCCCTCTCAACCACCCACCAAAGTATCTAATGCCAGCAGTTTACCTACTGGATTATTTCAAGTGCTTATACTCCTAAGAGCACAGTCATTTTTGATGCTTAAAAAAATCAGATTATCCAATGATCTGAATTTAGCAAAATGTGCAAAGTTTGTCTGAAAAATTCAAATGATCTGATAATTTAAATTGAAAGTGTCTTTGAATACAGGTTAGGTTTTTTTTACATTTACTTTTGGTGAAATTTAATTCTATATCTCCTGGCCACACTGGCACGACTGGGCTTGAAGTAGCATTCTAGGTTAGATGATGTCTGGACTCAAATTTGTAATCCAGCCCAGTGAGAGCTTTGTGTGAAATTAGTTTGGATGCTTTGAATCCAGATTCTTATGGGTATAGCACCAAACTTTCTCCAATTTACTATAAATTCACAATCTTACTGGAAAAGTAATGTGTTGATCCATTACAAGGTAATTTTGGGGTGTTTTCCAGGGGATGGTGTTGAGATGCATTTTTGAGTGAGTAGGTTGTGGATTCAAGATTGATCCCAGACAGCTGAACACAAAATCTAGACTGATATGCCAGTGCAGTACTGAAGAAGTGTTGTGCTGTTGGAGGTGCTGTGATTTGGATGATATATAAACCAAGGTACCTTTGCTCTTGTGGGTGACATGAGTGAGTCCATGGATCTTGGGCATGTTCTCACAGTGTCCTGGCCACTATTTATCATTGAATCAACTGAAATCATTCATAGATTATCTGGCCGTAGCCATTATTGTACTCTTGCTGTGGGCGTTTGCAAATAGACTGCAGTGTTTCCTGTAGTGCAATTGTGATAACAATTCAAAAGTACTTCATTGGTTGTAAAGCACTTTAGGATTTCCTGAGGTTGTGAAAGGTGCTTTATAAATGCAAGTTTTTCTTCCTTTCTCTGTATCTAGTGGTGCTGTACCTTTGTTGGTTGAGGGACTCCCTTTTTAAATGGATTAGGAATCAGGGGCCCCTATCTATCATTGTGATATTATACTCACAGTATATGGGGAAGCTTGTATTTGGTATCCTATCTTTGAGGTTAAATTGTAGCATGTAATACTTAGATATTACACAAACTCCCCTCTCTTGAACAAGGCTAAATTCACCTGGCACCACCAACAGCCTTGGTAACTGAGGGTCTATCTCGTCATTTTCATGTTACTCTCAGTGCTTCTCGTGTGCCCCCGGGACCATTCTCGTAAACCTCTTCTGCACTCTCTCCAATGCGTTCACATCCTTCCTATAGTGTGGCACCCAGAACTGTACACACTATTCCAGCTGAGGTCTAACCAGTGTCTTATATAAATTCATCATAACCTCCCTGCTCTTGAACACTATACCCCTATTAATGAAGCCCAGAATACTGTATGCTTTAGAAATAGTTCTCTCTACCTGTCCTGCCACCTTTAATGCCTATGTACATATACATCCAGGTCTCTATGCTCCTGCACACACTTTAGAATAGTATCCTTTATTTTATACTTTGTCTCCATGTTCATTGTACTAAAGTGTATCACCTCACACTTCTCCGCATTGAACTTCATCTGCCACCTATCTGCCCACTTGTGAAAATTTCCTTTTGAAGTTCTACACTGTCCTCCTCACAGTTTACAATTCTCCCAAGTTTTGTGTCGTCTGCAAGCTTTGAAATTTTCCCCTGCACACCAAGATCTGGATCATTTATATATGTCAGGACATGCAAGGATCCCAATACCGACCCCTGGGGAACTCCACTACAAGCTTCCTTCCAGTTTGAAAAATACCCATTAACCATTACTCTCTGTTTCCTATCTCTCAGCCAATTTTGTATCCATGCTGCTGCTGCCCCTTTTATTCCATGACCTATAACTTGCCTCACAAATCTGTTGTGTGGCATTGTATCGAACTCCTTTTGGAAGTCCATATACACCACATCAGTGGCCTTGCCCACATCAACCATCTCTGTTCTCTCTCAAGAAAACTCCAGGTTAGTTAGAATCAATTTTTCTTTAACAAATCCATGCTGACTCTTCCAAATCAATCCACATTTTTCCACGTAACTATTAATTCTATCCTGAATAATTGTTTTGAGAAGCTTCCCCACCACTGAAGTTAAACTGACTGGCCTGTAATTGCAGGGCAGATCTGTACAACCTTTTTTGAACAAAGTCTTAATGTTTGCAATTCTCCAGTCCTCCAGCACCTTCCCTGGAAACATTGAAAGATTATTGCCAGCCTCTCTGCAATTTCCACTCTCACTTCCTTCAATATTCTTGGATGCATCTCATTCAGTCCCGGTAGCTTATCAACTTTAAGTACCGATAGCCCCTCCTTATCAATTTTATATCCTTCTACTGACTGAGTTTCCACCTCTATCACCATGGCCTGGGCAGCATCTGCCTTGTAGATAAAGATATGCAAAGTATTAATTTAACACCTCAGCCATGCCTCTTGCCTCCTGTGTGTAAATCCCCTTTTTGGTCTCTGATTGGCCCTACTCCTCCTTTTACCATCCTTTTACAATTGATGTGCTTATAGATTTCCTTTGGGATTTCCTTTTATGTTAGTTGCCAGTGTTTTATCACAATCCATCTTTGCTTCTTGTAGTTTTTTTCACATCCCTCCTGAACCTTCTGTATTCAGCTTGCTTCTCAATTATATTTGCACCTGACACCTGACACCATAAGCACACTTTTTCTTCTTTAACTTAATTTCTATCTCCTTTGTCATCCAGGGAGCTCTGGATTTGTTTAACCTACCCTTCCTTTTTGAGGCAACATACCTTGACTGTGCCCAAACTATCCCCTCTTTGAAGGTAGCCCATTGTTCAGCTACTGTTTTTCCCACCAACCTTTGGTTCTAGTCTATCTGGCCCAGCTCCGCTATTGCCCCATTGAAGTCTGCTCTCTGCCAGTTGATTATTCTTACTCTGGATTGCCCAATGTCATTTTCCGCGGTCATCCTAAACCTTATGATACAATGATCACTTGTACTACCACTATCCTAGTCTATATGCGGGTAATTAAAGTCCCCGATTATAACTGCTCTATGATGTTTACACCTCTCTGTAATTTTCTTGCTGATTTATTCCTCTATATCTTTCCCACTAGCTGGTGGTCTATACATTACACCAAGCAATGTAATTGCACCCTTCTTATTCCTTAGCTGTAGCCAGTCAATTCTGTTGTTGAGTCCTCTGACATATCCTCTTTCCTCCAGTACTGCAATACGCTCCTTAACGAAAAACACTACCCCTCCTTTTTTCCCTTTTTTATCTTTTCTGAATACCTTGTAACCAGGAATATTTAACACCCAGATCTGCCCTTTCTTAAGTCAGGTCTCCATTATCGCCACAACATTGTAATCCCACAAGGCAATCTGTGTCTGTAACTCCCCTATTTTATTAACTATACTCTGTGCATTCACGTACATGCAGCGTAACCCTGATTTAGACTTCATTACTTGCTCCCTTACTCTGACTCCATCTATTAACTTACTATTCTCTATTTTAGTGCTATCTGCCTACCTCAGCATTCTGTGCACCCTGGTATTACTTTCTAATATTCTCTCCTGGTTCCGACACCCCTTCTCAGTTAGCTTAAATCCTCCCCTCCTGCACTAGCAAAACTGCCCAGAAAGAACTCAGTTATGGGTTTGTTCAGATGCAACCTGTCTGGCTTCTATAGGCGCCATCTCCCCCAGAGCCATTCCTAGTGTCCCAGCAATCTGAAGCCCTCCCTCCTGCACCATCTTTCCAGCCGCGCGTTCATCTGTCTTATTTTCCTATTTCTGTACTCACTTGCACATGGCACTGGGAGTAATCCGGGGATTACTACTTTAGGGGTCCTGCTTTCTAATTTTCTACCCAGCTCACTAAATTCCGATTGCAGGACCACATCCCCCTTCCTACCCATGTCGTCAGTACCAATGTGGATCACGACCTCTGGCGGTTCGCCCTCTCCCACAAGAATGTCCTGCAGCCGTTCTGTGACATCCTTGACCCTAGCACCAGAGAGTCAACAAACCATCCTGGAGTTATGTTTACAACTGTTGAAACGCCTGTCTGCTCCCCTAACTAAAGAATTCCTTATCAGTATTGCCCTTCCGTTCTTCTTCCTCCCTTCCTGTACAGCTGGGCCACCCATGGTGCCACAGGCTTAGCTCTTGCTGCACTCCTCCATCCCCCTCACCGATATCCAGAATGGAAAACCAGTTAGTGAGCAGGACCTCTGGGGACTCCTGCACTATCTGCCTGTTTCTCTTGGACTGCCTGGTGGTCACCCATTCCCTATCTGCCTGCTTGCCCCAAACTTGTGGTGGAACCACCTCTCTGAACGTGTGATCAACATTGTTCTCAGCCTTACGGATGCATCTCAGTGACAGCAGCTGCTACTCAAGCTCTGAAACGTGGAGCTCAAGCTTGTGCAGCTAGTGACACTTACTTCCTGCACGTGGGCTCGTCTCGGTCACGAGAAGCGTCCGTGACTCCCCACGTGCCACAGGACGGTCATTCTGCGTGGCTGAGCTGTCCTGCCATGCCTTAAACTTAAACTTTTAAATCACTTTTTTACTTTTACTTACTTTAACCTTACTCTTATACTGTTAACTATAAATTGGAGATTAGTAGAAAATAGAAATTCTTCGCTCGTCCTCACAAATCAGATTGCTGTCCTGTGTCTATAAATTCTTTCTTTCCTTGTGCATGTTTCGAAGTTTATGTTTCTGTACATGTTCTGTTTTCAATCTCCTGGCTGTCTATCCACTCTCGCTGTTTTGTCTGCCGAGTTCTTGCTGTTTTGTCCCATGAAGTGGAAGTATGGAAGTGGAATGTAGAAGTATGTCAAGGTAATGATTTCGAAAATGCTGGTGAGTTCTCTCACACTGTTGAGGGCCAGAATTGCCCTTTCAATATATTATCACCTCCCAAATTTGTTCCTACCTTGCCTGGAACTCCATGTTTATATCCTTCCAATTAGGTTTCCACCCCTCTCTCACTTCTGCGACTCGTGACAATGTCAAACAATATTCTGTGACTGTGACAAAGGTAAACTATCACTCCTTGTCTTCTCTACCTTTCTGCAGCCTTTGACACTGTTAACCACACCATCCTACTCCAATGTCTCTCCACCATTGTCCAGCTGGGTGGAACTGGACTTGCCTGGTTTCATTCTTATTGATTTAATTGGTGTCAGAGAATCACCCACAACAGCTCCTCTTCCCTCTCCCATGCCATCACTTTTGGTGACCCCCCCAAGGATCTAGCCTTGGGACCCTCGTATTTCTCATCTACATCTGTCCTAAGGCAATACTATCCAAAAGCGTAATGTTAGTTTCCACATGTATGCTAATGCTGCCCTGTTTTATCTCACCATCAAGGAGCCCAGTGCTGGCATCAAGGAACCCTAGCAAAACTGAAGTCAAAGGGAATCAGGGGGCAATCTCCTGGTTGGAGTCATACCTAATACAAAGGATGATGATTGTGGTTATTGGAGGTCAGCCATTTCAGCCCCAGTACATTGCTACAGGAGTTCCTTATGGTAGTGTCCTAGGCCCAACCATCTTAAGCTGCTTTATCAATGACCTTTCCTCCATCATAAGGTCAGAAATGGGGACGTTCACAGATGATTGCACAAAGATCAGTATAATTCGCGATGACTCAGACACTAACAAGCAGTCCGTGTCCATATGCTGCAAGTACTGGACAATATATGGGTTTGGGCTGATAATGGCAAGTAATATTCATGCCACGCAAGTACCAGGCAATGACCATCTCCAACAAGAAATAATCCAACCATCTCCCCATGACATTCAATGGCATTACCATTGCTGAATCCCCCACTATTAGCATCCAGGGCGATACCATTGATCAGAAACTGACTGGACCAGCCATATTAATACTGTGGCAACAAGAGCAGGTCAGAGGCTGGGAATTCTTGGAGAATAACTCACCTCCTGACTCCCCAAAGCCTGTCCACCATTTAAAAGGCACAAGTCAGGATTGTGTTGGAATAATGTCCACTTGCCTGGATGAGTGCAGCACCAACAACACACAACGAACTCAACATCATTCAGGACAAAGCAGCCCGCTCAATTGGCAGCCCATCCATCACCTTCAACATTCACTCCCTTCACCACAGCCACACAGTAGCAACACAAGATGCACTGCAGCACCTCATCAAGGCTCCTTCAACAGCACCTTCCAAACCCTGATCGCTACCACCTGGACGGACAAGGGCAGCAGACACATGGGAATACCACCAATTCAACTTCCCCTCCAAGCTACACATGATCATGACTTGGAACTATATCATCGTTCCTTCACTGTCACTGGGTCAAAATCCTGGAACTCCTTTCCTAACAACACTGTGGGTGTACCTACATCACATGGACTGCAGCAGTTCATGAAGGCAGCTCACCACCACCTTCTCAAGGGCAATTAGGGATGGGCAATAAATGCTGGCCCAGCCAGCACACTCAACATCCCAGTAATGAATAATTTTTTTTAAAAACCGTCAACTCTCTCAACCCCTCCACTGCCTCTGAATTGTCAGTCTGCTTGTCTGGATTCTAGTTCTGGATGAACAGAAATTTCCAGTTAGACCAAGGCCATTGGTCCCCACCATAAACTCCACTCCCGAGCCACTAATTCCATATCTCTCTCTGGTAACTGTCTGAGACTGAACTTGACTATTCACAATCTTGGTGTCATGTTTGACCCAGAGGTGAGGTTTCAATCAAGTATCCACGTCATCACTAAGACTGCTTATTTCCACCTCATTACGTCGCTTAACTCTGCCTCTGCCTGTTCATTTGTTGCTGAACCTCTCAGCCATGCCTTTGTTGCCCCCAGACTTGACTTTTGCAACACTCTCCACACTCCCGGTAGCATCTCATGCTCCATAAATGTAAGGTCATCCAGAATTCCATTGCTCATGTCTTAACTTGCACTAAATCCTGTTCACTTGTCGCCCCTATGCTTGGCTCCTGGTTCAGTAATACCTTGATTTTTAAAATACTGATCCTAGTTTTCAAATCTCTCCATGGCCTCACTCCTCTCCAGTTCTATAACCCCCTCCAGCCTCGCAACTTATGTATCTGAGCTCCTCTAATTCTGGCCTCTTGTGTATCCCTGATTTTAATCACAGTGGCCATGCCTTCAGCTGCCTGGCCCTAAACTCTGGCATCCTTGCCCTAAACAAACCTCTTTGCCTCGCTTTCTTGCTTTCATCCTTTAAGACTTTCCTTAAAACCTACATCTTTGGCCAAACATTAGGTAATCTGACCTAATATCTCCTTCTGTGGCTTGGTGTCATTTTGTTTTATAATGCCCTTGTGAAGTGCCTTGGTATGTCTTATTATGTGAAATGCTAAATGCTTGGTAACAAAGGCATGGATGAGAGGAAATGCAATGAAAATACATGCTGCTTGAAAGCTTTAAAAGAAGACAAAACCTGGGATGGTTAAACAGCAGCAGAAGTTGTTAAGATAATATTATTAGTCATCTGCTTTTAAAGTACTGAATATTCACTATAGCAAGCTGGTTTGAATAACTTGATTTGTGGTCTTCTTGAGACTACCTGGCCTTTCCTCTGTTTCAGAAATACAGAATCAATTTATTGTTTCTGAAGATGCCATACAGTTGAAGATTCAAGTAATCAATTTGATTTGTGCATTCTTTTAGGTTACATTCTTCCAGCAACAAACAGTGCTTCACCTGATACAAGGTTTCAGCAGAAAGGCTCTGCCTTTGCACCAAGTGTTGAAGGACCTTTGGAGCACTATGAATGGTTGGTCAGACAAGGTGACCTAAAAAGTGATGACCACCAGAGAAGGGTTGTGCAGTGTTTACAGAAGCTTCATGAAGCACTTAAAGGATACAACCCTGATCAGCAAAATTTCTTTTCAAAGGTGAGATCAGAAGTTGAGATATCAGAAGTCCAGGGGTCAGCAGGTGAGCATATTAGAGAGCTTTAAGGAGCTGCAAAGAAGCAATGCAGTATGACATCAAATTGTGATATATAATATGCTTAGTTGCCTATTTGACCTTTTGGTTTCTCTTTGTTTATTTTTTAAATCTTAGCGAGATCTGTAAAAACTCACAAATTTCTTCTATCCCATCTTGTGTAATCTACATTTGGTGCTGATAACTACATAAATAATAAAATTGCTGGAGCCTCATAGTGACCTTTGCAGTGCTAGCCATGTGGACTCTACCCTCTTGACATCCCTCCCAAAACCTCTTTGCCTTGTTGCCCTCCCCACCTTTAAAAGCTCGAAATGTAAAAATAGTAAGAGTCTCTACTAGTATTTAAAGAGGAAACGAGCAACTAAAGCTAGTGTTGGTCCTCTAGAGGATGAGTCTGGGTAATTAATAATGGAAAACAAGGAAAAGGCAAGTGTTGAACAGGTATTTTGTGTCTGTTTTCACTGTAGAAGACTTAGAAAACTTTCCAAAGATACTTGAAAATCAAGAGTTAAGAAGTGAAAGGGAGGGAGGAACTTTAAAACAATCACCATCCTGTGGGAAATGGTACTGGGAAAACTATTAGATCTAAAGGCTGAGAAATTGTCAGGATCTGATGGCCTATGTCTTAGGGTCTTAAAAGAGGTGAATGCAGAGATAGTAGAGGCATTGGTTACAACCTTCCAAAATTCCTTAGATTCTGGAAGGGTCCCAGTGGATTTGAAAATAACAAACGTAACACCTTTATTCAAGAAAGGAGGGAAATAGAACGAAGGAAACTATAGGTCAATCAGCCTAAAATCTGTCTTGGGAAGTTATTACAGAATACTTAGAAAATCAGACTGGGATCCAGCAGAGTCAGTATGGTTTTGTGAAAGGGAAATCATGTTTAACTAGTTTATTGGAGTTCTTGAAGAAGTAACAAACAATGAGGACAAAGGGGAATCTGTAGATGTGGTGTACTTGGATTTCCAAAAAGTCACATCAAAGGTTGCTACACAAAATAAGAGCTCATGGTGGAGGGGTTAACATATTAGAATAGGGGATTGGTTAGCAAACAGGAGGCAGAGAATAGGGATAAATGGATCATTTTTGGTTTGGCAAGCTGTAACTAGTGGAGTGCCATATGGATCAGTGTTGGGGCCTCATTATTTACAATCTATATCAATGACTTTGATGAAGAGACCAAATATATGGTTGCTAAGTTTTGAGATGTCAGCAAGATAGGTGGAGAGTAAGTTTTCAAGATGACGCAAACAGTCTGTAAAAAGAGACAGGTTAAGTGAGTGGGCAAAATTTGGCAGATGCAGTATAATGTGGTAAAATTTGAACTTGTCCACTTTGGCAGGAAGAATAGAAAAGCAGTACAGTATTTAAAATGGAGGGAGATTGCAGAACTCTGGTACAGAGGGTTCTGGGTGTTCTGGTACATGAATCAGGAAAAGTTAACATGCAGGTACAGCAAGTGATCAGGAAGGCAAATGGAAGTTGGAATTTATGGTGAGGGGAATGGAATATAAAAATAGAGAAGTTTTACTGTACCTGTGCAGGGCCTTGGTGAGACCACATCTGGAGTACTGTAAAGTTTGAGTCTCCTTATTTGAAAAAGATGTAATTGTGTTAGGAGCAGTTCAGAGAAGGTTCATTCAAGTCATTCCTGGGCTGAAGGGTTTATCTTATGAAGAAAGGTTGAACAGGTTGGGCCTATTCCCATTCGAGGAATGAGTGGTGATCATATTGAAACATACAAGATCCTGAGGGAACTTGACAGGGCGGATACCGGGAGGATGTTTCCACATGTTGGGGAGACTAGAACTTGAGGACACAGTTTAAGAATAAGAGGTCTACCTTTTAAGATGGGGATGAGGATCTTTTTCTCCGAGGATCGCTAGTCTGTGGAATTCTCTTCCCCAGAAAGCAGTGGAAACTGGGCCATTGAATTTATTCAAGACCAAGTTAGATTTTTGATAGGCAAGGGAGTTGAGGGTTATGGGGGGCAGACAGGAAGGTGAAGTTGATACCTCAATCAGATCAGCCATGATCTTATCGAATGGTGGAGAGGCTTGAAGGGCTGAATGGTCTCCTTCTGCTTCTAAGTCTTATGTTCAACAGTTAGTAGCCAGGGAAGTAAAGCACTCACAACTATCAGTGAAGACTCACATTTGCGTTTTGTTTTGCCGTTTTCTTGCCAAAATTACTTATAAAAGTTAAGGTCACATGAACCATTTGCGGAAGAGAGTTCCAAACTTTTACCACTGTGTCTGTAGAAGCATTTCTTCATTTCGCTCATGAAAGGTCTAACTCAAATTTTTAGACTGTGTCCTTTAGCCCTAAATGCCTCAACTCCCCCTTAGTATCTTGAAAGCTTCGATCAAATCACCTTAACCTTCTAAGTTCCAGAGAATGCAACCCAAGTTTTTGTAATCTATCCTCATATTGTAATCTTTGGAGTTCAGATATAATTTTGGTGAGCCTACGCTGCACTCTCTCCACGGTCAATATAAGCTGTGGGTGCCGAGAACTGCTCCAGATATGCCAGGTGTGGTCTTTGGAGGGCTTTGTATAGCTGAAGCTTTACTTATAGCTGCTTGTATTCTTGTCATCTGGATATAAAGGCCTGCATTACATTAGCCGCCTTGATCATATTCTGTACTTGGGGAACATTCATGTTCATGACATTTTAATGATCAAAAGTGATCTAATGATTTTAAAGTTGGCATACACTGAGAATATGCCTGATAATAGTGCCTTTTTTAAAATTTACCAATTAGAAATACAATTAACCACATCTGGATTCGACAATTAGCCACACGTGGCGAATGCATCTGACACTGTCCTCAAACCCTCCTTAACCCCATCTCGTCAACTAAGCTTGTGGTCTCCCCTTCTAATGTTATCTAATACTTTGAGTCAGTATCTATGTTCTTCTCCAAACACATCTTTGTGAAGTGCTTTAAGATGTCTCTGTATGTTCAAGATGCTATATAGATGTTACTACGATGTTCCTTGTTTTGTACCCTGGTTTCTAAACTTAACCTGTTATATATTATGTCTAGTTTCTGGATTCAGACATCAAACATGGCAACTTGGCGAGCTAACATAATACTATCAGTGCACAGGGATTGTGGATGCCCCAGTATAAACTGCTATAATTAGGAGAGGGGAGGGGGAAAAAAATTAAAACAGTTGGTGCCATGGAACTGATTATCTAGAGTGTAAGCAGCTTGTGCAAATTCAAGTAGGTGGCCTTCAGGGGCTTATTAGCTCAACTACAATATCAACGAAACATTTATTATGACATTTTCACCTAAATGACAAGGAAACAACCATGACAATTAACTAGGCAGCTTTTAAAATCTCTTTAATATGCAAATAGAAAATAGTTTCTTACTATGACGATGTTGGCTTACTAGAAAATTAGGAGCTGTTATATATAAAATCTTTAGTCCAGTCTTATACCATTTCCAAAAATATTGGCATAGATTTGCTGCTAATCTTGTGAATGAAAGAACTGCTACAGAATTCTGCTAGGATCAAATGTTCCAAAGTTGTGTTAGGAATAAAATGTTCTGAAGTAACAGTTGAAGTAAACATGGTCTGAAGCTTCAATTGTCATATCAAAATTTAACTCGGATGTAATGCCAGATTCATAGATACAAAATCTCCCTTACCTTAAATTTAGTTACATGTCAGTTTAGCTGATTTGTTCGCACTCTTGTTTCTGAGCTGGCAGCTTAAATGTTCAAGTTCTAGAGTGAGACTTGAATACATGATAGTAAGTTGACACCACGAGTGAGGGATTGCTGGGTTTTTAAAGATGATGCCGTTCAGATGAAATATTAAACCAATGTCCATCCTGCCTGTTAATGGATGTGATAATGGATGCTTCAAAGAACAGGGAATTCTCCAGGTATCCGGGCTGATATTCCTCCCACCAAAAACGTTTTAACACCAGTATTTGTATAGCACCCTTAAAAGAGTAAAAATGTCCCAAGGTGGTTCACACGAGTTATCAGATAAAATTTCATAGTGAGCCACATGGTATGTCCCACATGCACATCCTCTGTCATATTTTAGGTTGTTGTTTTCTGGTATCATGCTTACATTATTTGATGTTGCATAACACTCACACCATAAATATTCCATGCACTGATTTATTTATTTATTCATTCATCCATGGAATGTGGGTTTTGCTGGTTAGGCCAGCATTTTATTGCTCATCCCTAGTTGCCCTTGAGAAGTTGGTGGTAAGCTGCCTTCTTGAACTGCTGCAGTCTCTGTGGTATAGGTACACCCACAGTGCTGTTAGGAAGGGAGTCCCAGGATTTTGACCCAGCGACAATGAAGGAAAGGTGATATATTTCCAAGTCAGGATGGTGAGTGACTTGGAGGGGAACTCCCAGGTGGTGGTCTTGCCATCTGTCTACTGCCCTTGTCCTTCTATATGGTAATGGTCGTGGGTTTGGAAGGTGCTGTCTAAGGAGCCTTGGTAAATTCCTGCAGTGCATCTTGTAGATGGTTTACACTGCTGCTACTGTGCGACTGTGGTGGAGGGAGTGAATGTTTGTGCATGTGGTGCCAATCAAGCGACTGTTTTGTCCTGGATGGTGTCAAGCTTCTCGAGTGTTGTGTGAGCTGCACTCATCCAGGTAAGAAGGTAGTATTCCATCACACTCCTGCCTTGTGCTTTGTAGATGGTGAACAGGCTTTGGGAAGTCAGGAGGTGAGTTACTCATCACAGGATTCCTAGCCTCTGACCTGCTTGTGTAGCCACAGTATTTATATGGCTAGTCCAGTTCAGTTTCTGGTCAATGGGTAACCCCCAGGATGTTGATAGTAGGGGATTCAGTGATGGTAATGCCATTGAACATCAAAGGGTGATGGTTGGATTCTCTTGTTGTTGGATATCATCATTGCCTGACACTTGTGTGGCACAAATGTTACTCGCCACTTGTCAGCCCAAGCCTGGATATTGTCTAGGTCTTGCTGTGTTTGGACACAGACTGCTTCAGTATCTGAGGAGTCACGAAGGGTGCTGAACATCATGCAATCATCAGCGACCATCCCCACTTTGACTTTCCTTCCATCTTAAAGTCATTGATGAAGCAGCTGAAGATGGTTGGGCCGAGAATGCTACCCTGAGAAACTCCTGCAATGAAGTCCTGGATCTGAGATGACTGACCTCCAACAACCACTACCATCTTCCTTTGTGCTAGGTATGAATCCAACCAGTGGAGTGTTCCCATTGATTCCAGTTTTGCTAGGGCTCCTTGATGCCACACTCTGTCAAATACCACCTTGATTTCAAGGACAGTCACTTTTACCTCACCTCGGGAGTTCAGCTCTTTTGTCCATGTTTGAACCAAGGCTGTAATGAGGTCAGAAGCTGAGTGACTCTGGCAGAACCCAAACTGGGTGTCAGTGAGTAGGTTATTGCTAAGCAAATGCTGCTTGATAACACTGTTGATGACCCCTTCCATTACTTTACTGATGATGGAGACTGATGGGGCGGTAATTGACTGTGTTGAAGTTGTCCTACTTTTTGTGTACAGGACACACCTGGGCAATTTTCCACATAGCCAGATAGATGCCAGTGTTATAGCTGTATTGGAACAGCTTGGCTAGAGGTGCAGCACGTTCTTAAGTCCTATTGTTGGAATATTGTCAGGGCCCATAGTCTTTGCAGTATCTTGTGCCTTCAGCCATTTCTTGACATCATGTGGAGTGAATCAAATTGGCTGAAAACAGGCATCTGTGTGGCTGAAGATTGTAGCAAATGCTTTAGCCTTATCTTTTGTGCTGCAGTGTTGGCCTCCCCCATCATTGAGAATGGGGATATTTGTGGAGCCTCCTCCTCCTCCAGTGAGTTGTTTAATTGTCCGCCACCATTCACGACTGGATGTGGCAGGACCGCAGAGCTTAGATCTGATCCAGTGGTTGTGGAATCGCTTAGCTCTGTCTATCGCTTGCTGCTTCTGCTGTTTGGCATGCAACTAGTCCTGTGTTATAAGCTTCAGCAGGTTGACACCTCATTTTTGGGTATGCCTGGTGCTGCTCCTGCATGCCCTCCTGCATTCTTCATTGAACCAGGGTTGATCCACTGGCTTGATGGTAATGGTAGAGTGGGAGATATGCTGGGCCATGAGGTTACAGATTGTGTTCGAGTACAATTCTGCTGCTGCCGATGGCCCACAGTGTCTCATGGATGCCCAGTCTTGAGTTGCTATATCTGTTTACAATCTATCCCATTTAGCATGGTGGTAATGCCACGCAACTTCGTCTCCACAATGACTGTGCAGTGGTCATCCTACCGATACTGTCATGGACAGATGCATCTGCGGCAGATAGGTTGATGAGAATGAGGTCAAGTATGTTTTTCCCTCTTGCTGGTTCCCTTGGTGCTACCGAGCCACCGTTGGTGATGGACGTTGAAGTCCCCCACCCAGAGTACATTCTGTGCCCTTGCCACCCTGAGTGTTTCCTCCAAGTGGTGTTCCACAAGGAGGAGCACTGATTCATCAGCTGAGGGAGGGCAGTATGTGGTATCAGCAGGAGGTTTCCTTGCCCATGTTTGACCTGATGTGATGAGACTTCATGGGGTTAGACTGTAAAAGTTTTGATTGCTTAAAAAATGGAACTCTTCTTTTCCAATTCCCACACTGTTACCTCTAGCATTGGACTGGACAAGGGGAGAGAGAATGGAGTCAAGATAGCGAGAAATGAGTTCCATGGGGCAGGAATAGGCTGACACGATCGGTCTGCCGGGACAGTCCTGCTTGTGGATTTTGGGTAGGAGGTAGAAGCAGGCCGTCCGAGGTTGGGCGACTATCAGGTTGGAAGCTGTGGAAGGAAGATCTCCAGAGGAGATGAGGTCAGTGATAGTCCTGGAAACAATGGCTTAATGTTCAGTGGTGGGGTTGTGGTCCAGGGAGAGGTAGGAGGAAGTGTCTGTGAGTTGATGCTCAGCCTCTGCGAGGTAGAGGTCAGTGCGCCAGACAACAACAGCACCACCCTTGTCAGCGGGTTTGATGACAATGTCAGGGTTAGACCTGAGAGAACGGAGTGCAGCAAGTTCAGAGAGAGAGAGAGAGGTTAGAATGGGCGGGAGGAGCAGAGAAATTGAGACGACTAATGTCATGCCGACAGTTCTCAATGAAAAGATCAAGAGCAGGTAAGAATCCAGAGGGACGGTCCAGGTGGAGGGAGAATATTGGAGGTGGGTAAAAAGATCCGTTGAACGGGGAGAGGACTCCTGCCCAAAGAAGTGAGCATGGAGACGAAAGCAGCGGAAGAAGAGTTCAGCATCATGCCAAGCCTGAAATTCATTGAGATGAGGGCGTAAGGGTATGAAACTAAGCCCTTTGCTGAACATTGAATGTTTAGCATCGCTTATTTCACCATCGCTTTTCTTGACCTATCCACTGTCCCTAAATTGCCTGACTGCTTGTTTGACATCCAGTACTGGATTAACAGGAATTTCCTCCAACTAAATGCTGGATGACTGAAGCCATTGTCTTTAGTCCCCACTAAAAATTTGGTTCCCTCGTCACTGACTCCATCCCTCTTGCTGGCAACTATCTGAGGCTGAACCAGGCTGTTTGCAACCTAAGTGTTATATTTGAGTCAGCGACAAACTTCCAGCCACAAAGACTGCCTATTTCCACCTCCAGAACATTGATCTTTCCTTGGCCTGAGCTCATTGCTGCTGAATTCCTCACCCATGCCTTTGTTATCTCTAGACTTGACCGTCCTATTGTCCTGCTCCCACATTCTGTCCTCTGTAAATTTTGAGGTGATCCAAAATTCGGCTGCCCTTATCTTAACTTGCTCCAAGTTCCTTTCACCCATCACTACTGTGCCCATTGACCTACATTGCCTCCAGGTTTAGCAGCATCATCCTTGTTTTCAACTCACTCCCATGGCCTCATCCCTCCCTATCTCTTAACTTCCTCTAGCCATACAATTTTCTAAAATATCAGTGCTCCTCTAATGCTGGCCTCTTTGGATCCTAGCTTTTTTAAAATCACTCTACTATAGTTGGCGCGCCTTCAGCTGCGAAGCCCCAAGCTGTGGAATACCTTCCTTAACACTACCTCACTCTTCTCCTTTAAGACATTCCATAAAACATACCTCTTTTATCGAGCTAAAAGCAAAATACTGTAGATGCTGGAAATCTGAAACAAAAACAAAAATTGTTGCAAAAGCTCAGCAGGCCTGACAGCATCTGTGGAGAGAAAGACAGTGTTAACTTTTCGACTCCAGATGACTCTTCAGAAGAGTTCTGAAGAAGAGTCATATAGACTCAAAACGTTAACTCTGTCTTTCTCTCCACAGATGCTGTCAGACCTGCTAAGCTTTTCCAACAATTTTTGTTTTCTTTCATTGAGCTTTTGGTTATCTGCCCGATTTCTTCATATGAGGCTCAGTGTCTGATTTTATTTTATCTCCTCTGAAGCGCCTTTGTTGCTACATTAATTATGTTATATAAGTATATGTTGTTGCTACTGTTGAAACGTGTTTGCTCTGTGATAAGTAATTGTTTAATAGGATTAGTTATGCACTGTTTACAGCCTTGTTTATTGCCTTAACAAATGCATGTTGAATTAACCAGCAGGATCATGCTTCACTCACAGCAAAAGTAAAAGCCATCTGACACTCAAACTGATTCACGTTAATTAGTATGTCTCCTGGGCAGAGAGCTTGTCATCAGAATGTGTTACAATACGTAGTGTAATCTATAATATGATTTGTGTAAATGCTGTTGGACTTGGAGTAAACACCTGCAGATTCCATTAGTCATTACTAACCTTAGCCAGAGCATATTCTGTCTGATGCTGCCAGACCTGCTGAATTTTTCCAGGTAATTCTGTTTTTGTTCTGTCTACAGCCTTCTGTGTTTTATTACTTTAGCATGGGGAAAATTAAGAAATGGCTCTGTTAAGTTTCCAAATCAGGAGGAGTATGTTCATCTTAATCCCCTTCGCTCGCGCTCCCCCCCCCACCCCTGACTCGCGCTCCCCCCCCGCCCCCCCGTCGCTCGCACTCCCCTTGCTTTTTTATGTTGTTGGCCTTGCAGTTTTGTACGTATGGGTGTGTCTTTTCTCTGTAGGCGCGTTCATTACTTACTTGGTCCTCTTGAGTGTTTGCACATCATTAGCAGTTATCTCCCTTGGTCAAGTAATCAACTGAGAGCAACAAAACATTTTTTTAAAAAGTTGAAAATATGTACAGTGCATTTCATTTTGCTTAAGCACCTCTGAAAAATATCTGTTCCTTGTGTTGTGTTTGCAGTTTTTTGAAAGATCTAAACCTCCAAAAGGCCTTTATGTATATGGAGATGTTGGTAAGTCTTGATAATTGTTCTGCACCCTGGCACATTAAGCTGCGACTGCATATTTTAGCTGCTGTTGATTTGATTGATGTATATTCTTCTCATACATTATAATTATATTGGAAATATATTAGCTGATCTTCCATTGTGCTGTATGACCAGGTGAAGTGGGATCACAGGCTGTGGATATTTGAAAACCAGATAATTAAAAACAAATGTTGGCTTAAATCAGTGGAACTAATAAGTGGCATTTATTCCAGTGCATTGTGAGATATACCACAGGATAGCATTTTTAAATTGTTTTCCCAAGTTGACCCAAATGGACACTTTTTGAATGGCGTCAAATTTGAATATATTCAGTCTATTGAGTGTTTGAACTTCACACCACTTAGAATAATGGTGTGGAATTAACTGAATAAAACTTTAGATCTTCATCATGGGAGGAAGGAAACACCAAAATACTTGAACTGTAGTAATGCAGAAAAAAAGCAGCACTCTTCAAAAATGCTTATTATGAAGTTATGGCATAGTGGTATTGTCACTGTACTGGTATTTCAGAGACCTGGGCTCAAATCTCACCACAGCAGATAGTGAAATTTGAAATTCAGTGAAAATCTGTATCGAAAAGTCTGATGATCACAAAACCATTGTAGATTGTTGTAAAAACCCATCTGGTTCACTAATGCTTTTGGCCGTTTCCCCTAATGTCACCTTATATGACTCGGTGTCAAATCTTGCTTTTTAATTCCACTATGAAGCACTTTGGGACAATTTATTATGTTAAAGGTGCTATAAAAATTCAGTTTGTTTTAGTGAGTGAGTGCAGCATAGCAAGGTCAAGGGCACATTTTCAATACAATATAGGATTTACCTAGTATGGATGGAGCAGGGTGGGAGTAGGCTCTCACCTTTAGCTGAATTTGGGTAAGAGGAGGAGGATGAGGGTTCCTGGCACCTGACAGCAGCAAGGGAGGGGAAATCTGGGTCATGAAATCAGGCAGGCTTTGGGTGTTTGGTGCTATGGGATGCAGGGTGCAAAAGCATAATGAGATCAGGCAGTCATAGTGGAGCAGGTTAGGGGTAGATGATTGGCAATTGGAGTAATGGAAAGGCAACTGAGGCGCCATTACAGGCAGCTGTGGCCAGAGCTATGCCATGTGAAAGGGACTGCAGTAGTGTCATTTTTTTTAAAGATTTATTCATTCATGGGATATTGGTGTCACTGGCAAGGCCAGTAAATATTGCACATCTTTAATTACCCTTGAAAAGGTGTTAGTCAACTGCTTTCTTGAATGGCTCCACTCCATGTCGCAAAGGTACTCCCATGGTGCTGTAGGGAGTTCTAGGAGTTTGACCCATTGACAGTAAACGAACAGTGATGTATTTCCAAATCAGAATGGCTTGCAACTTGGAGGGGCAGTGGGAGATCGTGGTGTTCCCATGCTTCAGTTGCACTTTTCCTTGTTGGAGGTAGAGCTTGTGGGATTGGGAAGTGCGGCAGTGTGTATTGGGAATGGTACACATTGCAGCCATATTGTGTCACTAGTGAAGAGAGTGAATATTTCAGTTAGTGGATGGGATGCAAATCAAACAGGTTCCTCTGTCCTGGATGGCATTGGGTTGCTTGAGTGTTGCAGGAGTTGCACCTCTCCAAGAATGTGGAGAATATTCCATCCTGCTCCTGACTTGTGTCCTGGAGATAGTGAAAAAACTTTGGTGAGGCACTTGTCATAGAATACCCAGCCTCTGACCTGCTCTTGTAGTCACAGTATTTATGTAGCTAGTCCTGTTAAGTTTCTGGTCAGCTTTGACCACCAAAATGTTGATTCGGGATTCAAAGATGATAATGCTGTTGAATGTCAAGGAAGAGGTGAATATGCAGCTTTGTCTAAAGAATTGTGAATGGAATTCAAGACTTTGCAATCATCAGCGAATATGGGAATGTTGTTGATGAAGCAGCTGAAGATGGCTGGGTCGAGGACACTACCCTGAGGAATACCTGCAGTGATGTCCTGGAACTGAGATGATTGGCCTGGAACAACCACAACCATCTTCCTTTGTGTTAGATATGACTCCAACCAGTGAAGAGTTTTCCCCCAATCCTGATTGACTTCAATATTACTGAGGCTTATTGGTGCCTTACTGTTTAACTTGATATCAAGGTCAATCACAGTCACCTCGCCCACTATTCAGCTCTTTTCGTCTATGTATGAACCAAGGCTGTAATGAAGTCTGGAGCTTCCAACACAAACTGGGCATCACCCACTGCCTTATTATTATTGATAGCATTGATGACAGCTTCCATCAGTTCGCTGATGATTTGAGAGTAGACTGATGAGGTGGTGGATTGGCTGTTTAGGATTTGTCTTGCTTTTTGTGGATAGATGGAAATTGGTGGGTAGTTGCCAGTGTTATAGCTGTACTGGAACAGCTTGGCTAAGGGCTCGGCTAGCTTAGGACCACAAGTCTTTGGTTCTACAACTAGGATGTTATTGGGGCACTTAGCTTTTGTTGTGCAAAGCATGCTCAGCCAAATCTTGACTTCACATAGACTAAATTGAATTGGTTGATGACTGGCATTTGGGAGGAGGCTGAAATGGATCATCCATTTGGCAATGTTCCCTTTAAAATTTAGTTGTAGTGCATGGCCTTTTTAAATATCTTTGCACAGTCACATATGAGTTATTTATCCCAGAACAAGGCCTGTGTGGTACTTTTCAGGCTGCTGTGTGGCTGCACAGTTGAGTGGAAACATTGCCAGTCAGTATTTCAGGCAGAAAATGGTTGTTAATGCTTTATCCTTGTCCTTTGCACTCATGTGATGAGCTCTGTCATCGTGGAGACATTAATGGAGCCACCTCCTTCCGTTAGTTTTATCAACCACCAGTTACAACCAGATGAGGTTGCATGGCAGAGCTTTAATTGATGCATTGGTTGTTGGATCACTTAGCTCTGTCTAAGGCATGCTGCTTTCATTGTTTAGCAAGTAAGTTGTGTTGTAGCTTCATCAGATTGGCATCACATTTTTAGATGCTCGCTAGTACTGCTCCTGATATGCACTCCTCATTAAACCAGGGCTGATCCTCAGGCTTGATGGCAATGGTAGAGTGAAGGATATGCTGGGCCATGAAGTTACAGGTTGTGGTGGTATTTAATCTTGCTGCTACTGATGACTCTCAGCACCTCATGCATACCCTGTTTTGAGCTGGTAGATTGATAACAGATCTATCTCATTTAATTCAGTGGTAGTGCCATGCAACATGGTGGAGGGTGACCCCAATGTGAAGATGGACTTCATTTCCACAAGGACTTTGCAGTCAAGAGTGGCCCTGATTCCGACCAACACTGATGGACAGATACATCTGCAACAGTGGATTAGTGAGGGTGATGTCAAGTAGGCTTTTTCCCTGGTATTGGTTCTCTTGCCACACTGCAAGCCTATTCTAGTAGCCATGTCCTTCAGGACTCAGCCAACTGAACCAGTAGGGGTCAATTACCAGTGGGTATAGATTTAAGGTGATTAGTAGAAGGATTAGAGGGGACATGAGGAAAAACTTTTTCACCCAGAGGGTGGTGGGTGTTTGGAATTCACTGTCTAAATTGTTGGTTGAGGCTGAAACACTCAACTCATTTAAAAGGTACCTGGATCTGCACTCTAAAGCGTTATAACCTGCAAGGCTACGCACCAGGCACTGGAAAGTGAGATTAAGAATCAGTGGCTAGTTTTTGTTTTGGCTGGCGCAGACACAATGGGCTGAATGGCCTCTTTCTGCACCGTAACTTTTCTATGGTGTTACTAAGCCACTGTTTGTGATGAACTTTGAAGTCAACCAAGTTCTTTGCCCTGATATCCTCAGTGCATCTTCGAAGTGGAGTTCAGCATGATGGAGTATCGATTCATCAGCTTAGGGAAGGAGGGGGAGAGGCACAAAAGATGGTGATTAGCATAAGTTTCACGGCCACATTTGATCTGATCCCTTGAGACCTAATTGGGTCTGTTGAGAAATCCAAGGACCACTCCCTCATGAATGTATACCATTGTGCTGCCACCACTGGTGAGTCTATCCAGTCTGTGGGACAGGGCATACCTAGGGATGGTAAGGAAAGAGTCTGGGACGTTGACTGATGGTTATCATTCTGTGATGTAACTGTCAGCACAGTTCTCTTAGTCTCCAGATGTTAGTGAGAAGAACTTTGCAGGGTCAATGGGACTGTTTGTGCCTTTATTATGTCCAAATAATGTTGGGTAGCCCATCCAGTTTTATGCTGTTTCACGCTGGTTCTTAGCAGTTTGTTACATGCTAGGCAGTTGAGTCAATCACGTTTTTTGTGTTTCTGGAGTGGCATAGAGACCAAACCAGGTAAGGATGGAAATTTCCGTACCTAAAGGCCATTAGTGAACCAGACAGCAGTTTAGTCGCTGCATAGTCATCATTACTGATGCTAGCTTTTTTAAATTCCATATTTATTTAATTAACTGAATTTAAACTATGTTGGGATTTAAACTCCCATCTCTGAATTATTATCCCAGGTCTCTGGATTACTATCCCAGTAACATACCGCTCTGCTACTGCACTCAACTGTGCTCATTGCATAGATTAGTAAAGGAAGCAAGAAAAACATCAGCTTAAAAAAAAATTCTCCCAAATCAATGGTTTTGTAACTGGGTGTTGCCAAATTAAAACTGTTAGTCTTTGCATATCTATATAGTAATTGCGAAAAGACAAATTCCACAATGTTGGTTAACCTATGCATCTACAAAGCTTTCACCTTCATATGTTGATTGAAAATAAAGGTTGACACATTATGCTCCTTACTTTTTATGTAAAAATCTAATGAAAGGAAACGTCATTACCTATTTTTGTGATGCAAAACCTCCCTTGTTCTTCACAGGGACGGGGAAGACGATGGTGATGGACCTGTTTTATTCTCATGCGGCAGTTAAAAGGAAAAATCGAGTACATTTTCATGGTTTTATGCTGGACGTCCATCAAAGTAAGATATCCTAACTAGAGCACCAGAAATGCAGAATGTCAGCAGAAATGCAATACTTTTTAACCTTGTATCATAAAGTCAATTTGCATTGTAGCTCCTATTGTCTACAACAGAGTGGTAACTTGTGGATTCACATCTGCTAATCCTCATGCAATAAGTTCTCAGTTTCAAATCGGCTTCCATCAGGAAGTGGGAAAGAGTGATCAAGATCTTAAAGGCAAGAAGGAAAAATAATAGAGTTGCCCTGAGTTACCCTTGCATATCCCTGAAAGCTATTTTTGGAGCAACATTGATGGAGGTTGGGAAAGAAAGGGGCTTGGTCCTTCTGGTCAGGAAACATATGGTGCTGGGTGATGATTGGAGGGGCAGTTGTGCAGAAGAATTATCAACTTCTTTTAAAAATAACATGTATTTGTTGCCAGAATGTTCTTTGACCTGAATATCTGGGTTGTGTTCAGCCTATGCTGAAGCTGTAAAGATATCCTCTTGTAAGAATATCATTTAAAATGAGTTTGGATAGTTTCAGCCCAGTTCTGGATATGAGCACATGATGCAAAACATTCCCAAATTTGATATAAATTGCCACTTGTAAACAGGCCAAAGGGGTTGCTACTGTGGAAGAAAGAAAAGTTGTCCTGGTGCAATAGAGAATACTCTAAGACTATGTTACACCTGATCTTGGGATGCTTGATGTTGACAGATTTCCTGAAGTAGATATGCATATTTTAAATATTGCAAAGACCCTCACCCTGATGAATACAAAATTCACCAGAAGAACTAAAGATATAAGAAATAGGAGCAGGAGTAGGCCATTTGGTCCATCGAGCCTGCTCTGCCATTCAGTAGGATCATGGATGACCTGATTGTGGCCTTAACTCTACGTTCCTGCCTGCTGTTAAACTTCTAAGGAGGATACCATAAGTCAAGCTTTACTCTGTTTTGACTTATTTGCAAATAAATGTGAATATACAAGTGTATAACTCCTCACCCTACCCATCACCCTAGTAACAATATGCACTCAAATAATGAATGCCCTCCACCTATTTATCCTTGCCCTTAATTTATATGATTAATGGATTTTCTTCCATTATTTACATGAAACTTAACAATTAATGCTCACAATAGCAAAAAACGAAGAAGAAAGAAAAAAATTACTTTCGATATTAGAAGTTCCTCATCTCGCACCCCCAGTAGCTTCTTGGTACAAGCACTCCTTTTTGTAAGACAAATCAGATAGTTGATGACTTAGAGATTTCCTTTTTTTCTACGACTTGTTTCATGTTAACAAGGTCTATTCTTAATCCTTTTTCACTTAAGCTTTTTGTCGAATAAACGTTATTCTACAAGGAATAATTACCTATGTAGTGTTCAATGGGCAAACTGTTTTAAGTACACCCTTTGTACAGAATTTCCTCGAATATTTAACAAATAAAATTTTTCTTTTTCCTTATTTTCATGGGATGTGGGTGTTGCTGGCAAGGCCAGCATTTGTTGCCCGTCTCCAATTGACCTTGAACTGAGTGGTTTGCTCAGCCATTTCAGAGGGCAGCTAAGTCAACCACATTGCTGTGGGTCCGGAGTCACATGTAGGCCGGACCAGGTAAGGATGGCAGATTTCCAGATGGGTTTTTACAATAATCAATGTTCGCTTCATGGTCACTGAGACTAGCTTTATAATTCCAGATTTTTATTAACTGAATTCAAATTTCACCAGCTGCCATGTTGGGATTTGAACCCATGTCCCCAGTACATTACCATGGATCTCTGGATTACCAGTCCAGCGACATTACTACTACGCCATCTCCCCCTAATTTCGTATCCACTGACAGGAGCCAGTGTTTCTGCAGCTGAAGTACTTTTAACAACCCTTTTTACTTCCTTAGGTTCCCAGACTAAAGGGCAATATTCCCCAGTTTCGATCACCAAAAATATTATGAAACCTGCTGCATTTGAATACCCATCAGGAAGATTTAGATGAGAGGCATCACTAAAAATGACTAATTTCATGTTCTTTGAGTCACCCATAGATAGAAATTTAAATATGCATCTCTCCATATTTAATTTTTAAAAATGTTGTATTTGTCCTTAAAACTTCCTCGACTTTAGTGTGCTTCATTGTAGTACCTAGTTCCAATACATCAAATCTTGAATCTGGTCTTATGTTCAACTGACCAATCAAGCTTTGCAATTGTTCTAATTCTTCTTTTAGATGTGACATCATCTGTCTGTGATGTTCTAGCCTGATTATTGGAACAAGAATAACACATTCTACATAAGGTTGCTAACTCAAAATTACACTAGTTACTCTAAACCATCCTAGCGGGTAGGTTTGCTAGTGCAGTTGGGAGGAGCTTAAACTAATTCGGCGGGGGGGTGACACACAATGTTAGCAGAGTAGGGACACATCATAATACAGTAAAACAATCAAGTCAGAGGGAGTACAGCTGCATTAAGTTTCAAGGAAGTAAGGCAATGCTGGATGCCTCTAATGCCAGGAGTATTACAGGTAAAACGGATGAGTTAAGGGTGAGGATTGACACATGGAATTGTGATATAATAGCCATCACTGAGACGTGGTTGAGGGAAGGGCAGGATTGGCGGTTCAACATTCTGGGATAGTTTCAATATTGGTTAAATGTTCAAGATGATGGCCACGAAGTGAGGTCCATGGACTGGCAGAATGGGGTAAAAGATGGAAAGAAAGAAAACAAGTCCTCATAATAGGTCAAAGAGTGACTCATGTTTCAAAACTATCATGTACCTGAGAAAAAGAGTCTCCAATCACACAGAGGAGAGATCTTACAGTAGTAGTCCTGAAAGCCATCAAAATACAAGTAGAGGCCGCAGTTTTAATAGATTGCACAATAAAAGTAGGCTACAGAACAGTCTAGAGATAGGATAGGAGCAGAAGTCCTCATGACCGTGAGGTTTTGTTGGCTTCCAATAAACTAGTTGGTAATTAAAAGAGGCAAAACAAAAATTAGATAGCCTGGAGGAATTGGAATTGGGAGTTTATTCTGAAATACCAGATAGAGTAGATGGATTGGTATAGAAAAGCTGCAGATAGGACTTAAGGCTAAAGCAAGGCTAGTTGCCCTGGGTCTTAAGACCAACTGGACCTTACAGATGTTAGAGTAGGAAAGCAATCCTGAAAGTCTTTGTAGCCCTTTTGACCACATATTCATGGGAGATCAATTGATTGAAACTTAGGGTACAAAGTGGCAAGTAACATTTGTACCATACAAGTGCCAGGCAATGACCATCTTCATGAAGAGAGTACCCATGACAATTAACTGGCATTATCTTCGCTGAATTCCTCATTATTGACATCCTGGGGTTACCACTGACCTGAAACTGAACTGGACCAGTCACAGAAATACTGTGGCTACAGGAGCAGGTCAGAGGCTGAGTACTCTGAGGTGAGTAGCTCACTTCCTGACTCCCCTGTCCACCACCTACAAGACACAAGGGACAGTCACATTGTTAGGTGTTTATTCTAGACCCCCAGATAGTCAGTGGGAAATTGAAAAGCAAATATGTGCACAATTTGCGGAGGTGTGTAAAAGCAATAACAATAGGGTAATTATATTAGGCGATTTCAACTTTCCCAACATTAATTGGGATAGACATAGTGTTAAGGGCTTGGATGGAGTGGATTTCTTGAAATTTATACCGGAGAATTTTTTATGTAGAGGGTCCGACAAGGGTCGGCGCAGTGCTGGACCTAATTCTGCGGAATGAAGCCGGACAGGTGGCTGAGGTGGTGGTGGAGGAGCACTTTAGTGATTGCGGCCGCAACATGGTACAATTTTAAGTTTGTTATGGACAAAGAAATAGACAAGTTGCAAGAAAATGTTTTGGATTGGGGGATAGTGCATTTTAGTAAAATAAGGCAGGATCTGGCCAAGGTAGACTGGGAACAGCTACTTGTCGGGAAATCTACAGAAGAACAGTGGGGGGTGTTCAAAAAGGAAATGGGCAGGGTACAGGCTCAACATGTTCCCTCTAGGGTGATAGGAAGGAATAACAAGCCCAGAGAACCATGGATGACTAGAGATATTCAGGATACAATGAGAAGGAAAAGAGAGGCTTTTAGCCGGTACAAGGGGAGCAAATCAGTAGAGGCATTAGTGGAGCTTAAGAAAGCAATTAGGAGAGAAAGCTCTGGCTGGTAAAAGTAGGGAAAATCCCAAGATATTCTATAAATATATCAATGGGAAGAGGATAACCAGGGAAAGAGTAGGGCCCATTAGGGATCAAGGGGGAAATGTATGGGTGGAGCCAGAAGACATCGGTAGGGTGTTGAACGAATACTTCACATCTGTCTTCACCCAAGAGAATGAGGATGAAGGTATAGAACTCGGGGAGAGAGACTGCGAGGTTCTTGAGCAAATTGATGCAGGGAGTGACAAGGCATTGGAGGTGTTGGCAGGCTTAAAAATGGACAAATCACCAGGTCCGGATGATTTGTGTCCCAGACTGCTGAGGGAGGCAAGGGAGGAGATTGCAGGGGCTCTGACCCAAATTTTTAATTTCTCTCTGGCCACTGGGGAGGTGCCAGAGGACTGGAGAATAGCTAATGTGCTTCCACTATTTAAAAGGGTTGTAGAGATAAGCCAGGGAACTACAGGCCAGTGAGTCTCACGTCAGTGGTAGGGAAACTATTGGAGAAAATTCTGAAGGAGAGAATCTATCTCCACTTGGAGAGGCAAGGTTTGATCAGGGATAGTCAGCATAGCTTTGTCAGAGGGAGGTTATGCCTAACAAATTTGATTGAATTTTTTGAGGAGGTGACCAGGTGATGAGGGTAGTGAGTGAATCTGGATAACATTTTGGCCAATCTGTTCCACACACTGTTGAGGTGCAACCACTTCTAAACACTGCATAGTTAAATGAATCCATGACAAGTGTATCATCACTGGACTAAAGCTTCTTGTGGCTGGTATAATTCCTTTAGACTGATTGTCCCAATTTTCAGTCTCCAAATTCTGTCATGCTTCACTTTGAAAACATTACTTTTCAGCTTTGGACAGTTAATCACATAATATTTTGTGACATACGAACAGGAATAGGCCATTCAGCTTGTTGAGCCTACTCTGCTATTCAATTAGATCATGGCTGATCAGCTACCTCAATGCCACTTTCCCACACTATCTCCATAACCCTTGCTGTCATTTGTTTCCAGAAATCTATTGATATCTCTCTTGGACATGCTCAATGATTGAGCTTCTGTACCTGAAGTACCCATTAACTGTCCTTGGTGTTCCTGGGGTCCATTTACCCACTGATGCTTCTCCAGTCCTGTCATCTGCCTTGGTATCCAGATCTGCTAAAATTGCTTTCATCCTAATTCCTCCTGTCTGCAACTCTTTGTACTGGTGCCTATATCCAAAATACCCGAATCATTGAGTCCTCCATCCTTTGTGCCACCATGGGATGTCCCATTTATGCCATCAAGGCTGTTGAAAAATGTAGGGACATAACCCATGTCTACATGTCCACTTTATTTTTCTGTTGGCCATAAGGTTCAGACTCTTGAGAACATTGGAGGGTAATCACGCCCTGACTTTCTGCCATGCTTCAAGAAAGCTACTCTGATTGCTACCTTCTGTCTTGAAAAAATCTTAAGTTTCCAACTTTCACCTTTAGGCAACCATCCCTTGTTTCCACGTTAAACTTCTAAGCCATTTCGTGAAGGAGGAGATCAGTAGCTAATCTTAACTTATTTTTGATTTATTGACAAATGAAACATTACAAGTGTAATAGCTCCTTACCCTACTCACCACTCCAGTGTCAATAAGTGTCTCTTTATATGTGCTCAAACAACAAATGCCCCCCCCCTAATTATACCTACCTTTAATCGATACAATTAACACCCTCCCGCTATAACCCTTGACTCTCCTTGTAGATCAAAAATCTGTCTAACTCAGCCGATTCCATGACCCAACCTCCACTGCTCTCTGTAGAATATGATTCCAAAGACTAACAACCCTCTGAGAGAAGAAATTCCTCCTCATCTTAAATGGGGACCTTTTAGTTTTAAACTGTGCCTCCTAGAGCTAGATTCCTCCATGAGAGGAAACAACTTTTCGGCACCAACTGTATCAAGCCCCCTCAAAATCTTCTTTGTTTCAATAAGATCATCTCTCATTCTTCTAAACTCCAATGAGTGTAGGCCCAAACTGCTCAACCTTTCTTCCCTGGAATCAGCCTAGTGAACTTTCCCTGAACGGATTCCAATACATGTAAATCCCTCCTTAAATAAAGAGACCAAAACTGTACAAGTTTCTCTAGGTGTGGTCTCACCAATGCCCTATATGGTTATAACAAGACTTCCCTACTTTTATACTCTATCCCTTGCATTCTTTATTACTTGCTGTACCTGCATGCTAACTTTTTGTGATTTATGTACAAGAACACAAATCCCTTTGTACTGTGGTATTCGGTAGCTTCTCTCCATTTAAATAATATGTTTCTTTTCTATTCTTCCCACAAAATGGACAACCTCACATTTCTCACATTATACTCCATCTGCTAAATTTTTGCCCACTGACAACCTATCTATATCCCTTTGTATCCTCTTCATAACTTGCTTTCCTATCTATCTTGGTATCATCAGCAAATTTGGCTGCAGTACAATCAGTCCCTTCATCCAAGTCATTAATATAGATTGTAAATAGTTGAGGCCCCAACACTGATCCCTGTGGCACCAAGGCTCCTTAGACAGCACCTTCCAAAAACCCATGACTGCTACCGTCATGGAGGACAAGGGCAGCAGACACATGGGAACACCACTACCTGGAAGCTCCCCTCGAAGTCATTCCATCCTGATTTAGAATTATATCGCCGTTCCTTCACTGTCGCTGGGTCAACATGCTGGAACTCTCTTCCTAATAACACTGTGGGTTACCTACACCACAGGGACTGCAGCAGTTCGAGAAGGAAGCACACCACCACCTTCTCCAGGGCAACTAGGGATGGGCAATGAATGCTGACCCAGCCAGCGATGGCCACAATGTCCCATGAATGAATAGAAAAAAACTCCACTTGTTACTGTTAGCCAACTTGAGAATGATCCATTTATCTGACTCTGTTTCTTGTTAGTTAGCCATTCCTCTATCCATGTTAATGTGTCACACCCAATCACCATGAACTGTTATCTTGTGCAGTCACCTTTTATGTGGCACCTTATCAAATACTTTATGGAAATCCAAATACATTACATTTACTGGTACCCCTTTATCCACCCTACTTGTTACATCATGAAAGAATGCTAATAAATTAGTCAAAAATGATTTCCTTTTCACAAAACTATGGTAACACTGCCTGATTGTATTACAATTTTCTAAACGTCCTGCTACTACCTCCTTAATAACAGATTCTAGCATTTTCCCAAGGATAGACATTAGGTTAACTGGCCCACAGTTTCCTGCTTTCTGTCTCCCTCTTGAACGGAGATGTTACATTTGCGCCTGGGATCCATCCCGAATCTAGTGAATTTTGGAAAATTACAATCAATGCATCCACCATCTCTGCAGCCACTTCTTTTAATACTCTAGGATGCAGGTCATTAGGTCCAGGGGACTTGTCGGCCTTTAGTCCCAATAGTTTTCCTGGTACTTTTTCTCTAGGATCAAGATTGTTTTAATTAAGTTGAACTTCATATATTTGAAGTTATAATTACCCTTCCAGCAGGTGTTCCTCATTTTGATTGTGATATTAGGATGAAGGGTGACCAAAAGCCAAGTGCTTTGTGACATGAAGGAAGGGAATTCATGGTCACTTAATTACCTCAGACTATGTTTGCATACCAATTGACCATCTTGAGAGCAACAACAATATGGATATTTGTGAGTTGCATTGAAATACATAAAAGTTAACGCACAGAAACAGACCATTTTACCCAACCAGTTCCTGTTGGTGTTTGCTCACCCCGTGAGAAAATTGTCCTGAATAGGTTTATGCACGCTGTTCCTTTATCCCTTTTTCTTCTTCGACCTATCCAATCTAATTTGCATATTGACATTATTTCTGCCTCGGCCACTAATCCTGGAAGTAAATTCTACAATCTCAGCATAAAACTGACTCCAAAATGGTGGTAGCACCATCATGTGGTGGAACCTTGAGTAATGTTACATTTTGCAACTGTAACATACACTTTTTTATGACTCATGCTCAGTTCTTGTTTTTCATTACCATTTCTAGTATCACAATTGGTTACATCTCTTTGTAAGTTATTTTAGAATGTTTATTTCCATCCTTCTGATTTATCTATTTTTTTTAACTATGTGACAGTTGCACGAGCTCTTTGCACCAACTGTAACCTATTCTTTTAAAAAAAGCTACAAAAGAAATCAAACTTTTAATATTTTTAGTATTCCTTTGTTTAATATCCTCTCAGGTCACAAATTATTCCAAACCATACAGTTCTCATCTTAAACTTTTAACATTTCTTTCTTTATGTTTTTCTTTTTGAGACCTTTTTATGTCATAAGCAACGAGCTTGTTATCATTGCTATCACACATCACCTATATTTATTTAACTAATTGCCTCTCAGCATTATCCCTGTTAGCTCTTCCCTTATTTTATCTTATTTTCCTGCTCATCTAAGGCCAATTTTGACTAATTTTGCATAATGATTGTTCTTAGGCAGGAGGCACAATTTTTTGTTCATTACTGTATGTATGCTCCTCCTCTTATTTGCTGATCTGTTAAATGCTGTTATTTATTTACTTTCCCCAAAAGTCTGTTCTTTGAGGCTAAAGGCAGTGTTTATTTATTTTCGAGAAGCTCACTATTTTATATTGGCTATGGTGTTCTGATTTAATTTGGATGTAAATCTGTCTCTACTTCCCTGTGGTTCGCTGGCTGCACTTAGCCCCTGCTCTTTCTGGTGTTTCATAAACATTCCTCCATTTAAAATTACTTTCCATTTATATTTACTTCACCTTTATCTTTGTTTTATCCTAAACTCTGCCTCCATCAACCCCCTTTCTCAAATATCCACTATTCAATGGCAGATTGGCACCACATTCACAAACATTCACTCCCTCCACCATCGACGCACAGTAGCAGCAGTGTGTTCCATCTACAAGATGCACTTCATAAATTCACCAGGGTTCCTTAGACAGCACCTTCCAAACCCACAACCACCTCCACCTAGAAGGGCAAGGGCAGCAGACAGATGGGAACACTGCCACCTGGAAGTTCCCCTCCAAGTCACTCACCATCCTGACTTGGAAATATATCGTCGTTCCTTCACTGTCGCTGGGTCAAAATCCTGGAACTCTCTTCCTAACAGCACTGTGGATGTACCTACACCATGTGGACTGCAGCGGTTCAAGAAGGCAGCTCACCACTACCTTCTCAAGGGCAATTAGGGATGGGCAATAAATGCTGGCCCAGCCAGCGAAGCCTACATCCCGTGAATGAATAAAAAAAAAATACCCATTGTCTGCAGTACCCACTCCTCATTTCCAAGCTATCATACTTCAGACATCTTCTCACTTCCTATGGCCGCAAAACTCATCGAAACATTTCACTCCCCAAAACCCCCCCCCCCTGCAGTGTGTCTTCTCATTTCATCAGTCTGTACACTGAGGTCTACAGCTATCCTTTTCATTTTATTACTTTTCCCAAGTTTTGTCAGCTGTATTCTTTGAAATTATGCTATGCTTTGTATACCCAAGTGCAGATCATTAATATACATTAAAAAGAAGCAGTCCTAGTACTGACCCTTGGACACACCATTATATAACTTTCCCCCAGTCTTCACTGTTCCTCTCTGCTTTCCATTTCTTAGCCAATTTCATATTCATGATGCCACTATACCTTTAATTCCATGGGCTTTAATTTTGCTAACAAGCCTGTTAGGTGGCAATTTATCAATACCTTCTGAAAGTTCATATCCACAACATCAGCTGCACTACCCTCATCAACCCTCTGTTATTTCATTGAAGAGTTCAGTGAGGTTTGTCATGATTTGCCTTTAACAAAGTAATTATTAATCTTTGTTCTTCCAAGTGACAATTAATTTTGTTGTGGCTTATTGTTTCCAACCTTAGTGTTCACTATCCAAGTCCTACCCTGCCATGTCAACTACTCTTTTCCCCCAAATCCATACCTCTCTCAGCTAAATATCAGTCTCTACCCTGTAGTACTTGCCTTGTTTTTTTTAATTCATTCATGGGTTGGTGGTGGTGGTGTGGGGGGGGGCACCATTTATTGCCCATCCCTAATTGCCCTTTAGAACTGAGTGGCTTGCTATGCCATTTCAGAACATTGTTGTGCTTCTGGAGTCACATGTAAGCCAGACCAGGTAAGGACAGCAGATTTCCTTCCCTAAAGGACATTAGTGAACCAGATGAGTTTTTATGACAATCGACAATGGTTTCATGGTCATCATTAGACCTTTAATTCCTGATTTTTTTTTTTTACATTGAATTCAAATTCCACCATCTGCTGTGGTGGGATTCGAACCTGGTGCCCCAGAGCATCAAGAGTCATATGGACTTGAAATGTTAACTCTGTTTCTCTCTCTACAGATGCTGTCAGAGCTGCTGAGTTTTTCCAGCATTTTCTGTCATTTATTTCAGATTTACAGCATCCGCAGTATTTTGCTTTTACCCCAGAGCACTATCCTGGGTCTCTGGATTACTAGTCCAGTGGCAATGCCACTACACCACCACCTCCCTTTCCATTCTACAAAGTACTTCCCAACAACCTCCTCAGTTGTCAGTTAATTAACAAACATTGTAGGCTTTAATTTTTATCAGCAATGCAACAGGAGATGCACTACTTATCAAAGTTTATTATTTTTGAGCATCCCTGGTGCTTTAACAGTTTGCTCCTCACTTTTTACAAAGTGGTAGCCTGATCAAATCCTGTATTGCCACAAGTAGGTATGGACACTGTTAAAATGTATTGGAAATAGGCAGTACATTGGATCAGCTCTGGAGCAGCAGAGCAATGTTTTGCACCATGTATTACATAGAATTTACAGCTTAGAATCAGGCATTCAACCCAGCTGACCTGTGCTGCTGTTTAAGCTTCTATTCCTTTTTCCTAGCTTCCCCTTGAATGCATAGATGCATTTAAGACTTCATACGATAATGAGTTCCACATTCTCACCACTCTGAGTAGAGAAGTTTCTCATGAATTCTTTATTCTTTGACAAAATAAGGTACAACCTCGATCATCCAGCAAATTAGGAGTCAATATATGGAGCATAAACACCAGATGGCCTGGTTGGGCTGAATGGCCTGTGTTTGTGTTGTGCTTTCTATGTAATTCATTTGAGACCAGAAGATCTTGGGCGTAATTATGGAAAACTGCGTATGCGGTTAAGTTGCCTGACTGAAAACAACAAAGTGCAAACAGGACATTGGACAAGGGTAATCTAAATCCACCAATTTCCATTATCTTCCTTTTTTTTTTGCGGAGAATTAAGCTTCCTCTGTCTTGTCCTTTTTGTGACACCTCACTTTAAGGGGGGAGAAGCCCATGAACATGTACTGAATCCTTTAATTATCTTTATTGTAAAATAGATGAAATGCTTAAAAAAGAAACATACCACTAACACACCATAACCATTGATTTTTCCTGGTTCTAGACACTTTAAGTTGTTAAAACAATAATAATAAATAACAATAACTAGTTTTTCAACTCTGCTGCAACAGGAATTCATCGGTTAAAGCAGACATTACCAAAAAGGAAACGTGGCTTAATGGCCAAGTCTTACGATCCAATAGCTCCTATAGCTGCAGAAATCAGCAATGAGACCTGCCTGTTGTGTTTTGATGAGTTTCAGGTAATGTTTTTTGTACCATGCGTTAAGTTAATGTACAAACTCAATGTATTTAAGAATGTAAACCTTCCATGTATGTTCAGGCTAATGCACATAGTAACTTTGATAGCATCAACTAAGCCCTCCTAAAGTTCCTCATGAGATTGAAGCATTTTAATGAATAAACTTGACTTTATAGATTTATAGTCTGTTAGAGGCTTGTAAGTACTTATTTAAAAGCAAATGGGCAAACTTTCTCATGCTCATCTCCTGACCCCCACTGCATTCACACCATGTTTTATTAAAAGTGCAACAAGGTGGTGGAGAGAGCCAGCAGAGGAGTTGGGCATAAGATGTACTAAGATACACGTCAGCTGTTTTAGTGAACATAAACGTGGGCTAGTCTCAGCAAGTCTTATGACACCGAGAATGGGAAAGAGTAGCATCAGGAGTGGGTAGGAAGGTTCGGCAACATCGCACAATGGTCATTAAAATAACCAATAACCAAGTCAGCACGGTTAACACTGATATGAGGGAACATATCAATGAGGGGGTTATGTCTCACTAAAGCATTGCCTCATCTCCTGGAATCAGATCTACAACAAGAATAACATCAGTCCCAAGCTGTCACTATTGGATCTTCCATTTTTTTTTTAAATTAAATCTTCTCCTGTCCAGGCTTCAGTCTTTGCAAATGAAGAAAGACTTTTTTCCTGCAATGAACAGCATGTACTTTTGACTTGGTAAGCGCAAGTATTATTTTACCCCTTTGAGCCCTGAAAGAGAAGCATTCCATCATCTGTCTAGCCTAATGCTCAAGATAGATCTTTGAAAGCTGCATGCTGGACATGTTTAGAACTAAGTTGCTGCTCTAGGCAATAATATCAAGTCCAAGCCTAAACTGAGGTCTTCAAATAAAATCTGTACGAAGGTATTAAAATACAATTTGGTTATTTTTTAAAATTTGGTTTAAAATGTTTAAAACTTCTCTGGGGCATTAGACATTTTAGCAACTTCAGCAATAAATAGCAAATGAATATTTTTAAAAATAATTTGTAGTGATTTGGTTCATTTACAAACCAAGATTGCAACCTATTTAAATGCTGAGATATTGTTTTGCCATTATAAGTATTTACAAATATTTTTCCATTGTGTTGGCATGAGCAGTTTGTGTTGACAAAAACATGCTTCGAAATTGTGACAGAAATTTAGGGTTGTTAGGGTGCATGCCGCTTATATATAAGTGCAAGCAAAAGTATCCAGTATTGACCTTTAAGCTTTCAGATTTGAGCATTTTTATCAGGTACATTGATTTCTAAGTCTCCAATAAAACTGAGCTTTCACTTTCATGCTAGTGCTAATTAATGAAAACACATGTTCATGTTTAGCATGTATTACAAAGAACTCCACCAATCAAGGATGACTGAGTGTAAAGCACTTACTTATGTAAATGCTGTATTGGTTTTTTTTCTCCTCTTTTGCTTAAGTGAGTCATAATGGAAAGCAACTGTAGGTCATAAAAATCTTTTCTCTTAAATGTTAATGAAATTTCTCTCTTCCTATTAGCTGACTTCCATTAACAGTAATTTGTATCCTTCCTTTTCTGCTTGTTTGTAATGAATACCGTGCTGCAGTTGAGGACATGCTTCTGCTATTGTCTTCTGCTTGCTTAGACTGTACAATTACTTCTCTCTCTTCTCAAGCTGTAGAAGTAATGGCATAAGATCAAAAGATTCACGCACTGGCACCCAGGTACAGTGTGGCTCCTGCTCTATCAATTACATGTATTCTAAAACTGTTCAGTTGATGGTAAACTATCAGAACCTACAATCCCAAATGTTGCCAAAATAGATCAGTTATGTACTAAATTTAAAATGTAACCTTTGTTATAGTAAAAGCATAAATCATCCATGGAACATCTTGCATAATCTGACAATTGATAATCTGTCACAAGATGACAAGATAATTTATAAATGTGAAAGGACATTCACCTCATCTTAACACGCCCACGTAGAAAAGCATGACTGTTTGAACTGCAACCCTTGCCATTGCTGCATCAAATGATTCTAGGGTTTCCCACAGCTCTATCTGACAGTCCATTCCACGTGTTTATCATTCCATGTGAAGAATTCCCTGATATCAATCCTAAATTTATCATTTACTAGTTTGAACCTATAATCTGCCTTACATTCATGACTTAATCTATAGTAGCATATGTTTAATCTATCCTTTTAATGATTTGATACAGCTCTTAAATTTGCTTCTCAGAAACTAAGGCTGAAATACCCAGGTTTCTCCAGTCTTCTCACAAAACTTAAGATTCCTGACAATAGGGATCAGCCCTGTGGCTCCTGTGCATTTGCCTCTAATGGTTGAATGTTGTCTTAGTTTCTCAGTGACCAGATCTTGACGTAGGACTCAAGATATGGTCTGACCAGAGCACTGTGCAGTTTGGTCACAGCTTCAACTGACTTGACGTGACTGGAACAGTAGAATTTATTGAACATTCTGTTGGCTTTGCTGATTGCTGCTCTGTATTTGGTTGGACATCTTTTCGGATCAAGTCTATCAAGACTTCTAGGGCAGAATTTTACGTCCTGCGGGCAGGCGCACGCCCGACCTGCTCGGGCGTAAAATCGTGCGAGAAGATGTCAGATGAGCATCCCGATGTCATCGCACACTTGAACCATATTTCGCTTGGTGGGCACACGCAGAAGTCGGAAGTGCCTGCCAACAATTAAGAGGGAGTTAAGCCCATTAATGTTGCAATTGTCTCTGATTTTTCATGGCCAATCCAACCTTACGGCTGGCAGACTGGTGAATTGGCCAGACGGCCTTTGCATTTTTCATCAAATCTCATCCAAGGGTGGGATGAAATTCCCATGATGGAATAAAAATAAATATGTGGACAGCATTTTTATCAGCTATATTTTCAGGTGATTGATGGTGATGCATGGATAGTTTTTTGCAGCTTTTTACACCTTTTATTTTAACATTTTCAACTGTCTGCCTTCAGGGAGCTTCTCTCAGTGCTCATCCGTGCCTGTGGAAACGTCATCGCCTGCCCTCTTCCCGCCCCTACCACGGCAGCGCTGAGCTTTTCAGCACGCGTTACATGTCGGCTGGCCGTTAGTTAGCCAGCCAGCATGAAATCGCGATCGGTGACCTGTTTCCCGGCTGCTCCTGGGTCCACCGATTGGGAGTGCCTGGCAAAGGTAAAATTCAAGCCCTAATTTTCTTTCAGAACATAAGCAGTGAGAACAGGAGCTGGCTAAATGGCTCCTCGAGCTTGTTGTGCTATTCAGTGAGATCATGCCTGATCTAATACCCGAACTCCATTTTCGCTGCCCTTGATTCCATTTCATTGTCATCCTTGCAATTTCAGCACCATTTGGAGAGTATTTTTTCCTTCCTAACTGCAGTAGTTCTGTACACGTTTTGTAATTTCTAAACTTCCTCCTTTTGATTCCACTCACACGCCTAATTTGGTTTGACCATTTTTTGCATTGACTTTCTGAATTCAAGTCATTGACGTGAATTGATGTAGCCTTGCTTACTTGTGCCAAACATTAACTTGATTCTCTCCTTTGCTATCACTGCAAGTTTATTCAGTGAGTGTAGTTCAGTCTAACAAAAGAGCAGTTGTACAAATTTTAAGCAACATCCAACATGTGTGCTGAATTCAGAAAATTCATATGAAAATGTGGAGGCACTGTAAGAATACTTGGTGCTTATCCCGTCGACATGCATATGCTGTACTTAGGTAGGTTAAATACCATTTGCCAGAGTTGGGCCCATTCTCCTACTGCATCAAAATTTGTTTTCAGAAATTTGTTCTTGGACAAATTTTTGCAACAGCTGCAAACTTACCCCAACACTACTTACATTTGGATCATTTTACAAAAACAGTAACAAAAGAAAACAACTGATCTCTTTGGAGGATTACACATAACCAGCCTCCTAGCAGATCCACAGCATGAATAATCACTTTCTGCCTACAGGAGTACAACTAATTATTAACTCATTGAGGCAACTTTCTGCTAATTTCAGAAGATACTGTCTTATAGGATAGGATATTGTCAGGTGCCGTATCAAAGTCTTTGTCTAAGTATACAATCTGTATTGGGATACCTCATTCACTATTAACTTATATCAAAATAAATTTCAAAGTTGCAACCTTCTTTTCCAGAAAGCTGTGTTGAGTGACTCCTTTAGCCAGGTACTCATGAAAGGAAACTTCGGGATCCCTTCTAGAACCTTACTGATAACAGATATCAGAATAATGGATAATGGGCCGATTGTTGCAGGGATCTGACTTGTCACACTTTTTTGTGTAATTTGCATCAGCATTTTTCCAATCTGAGAGAACAATCCCAGATTCTAGTGAGGTGTTAAAGATATTGGCAAGGGACTTTGCAAAGCACACATCCCTTCTCTTTAATGACCCACGAATGGATGTGCGGACCAGGAGCCTAATTTATTTTAAAGTTCTTTATTTGGTCTGTTATGATATCCTTAGCTAATATACTTGCAATTTTCTTATCTACAATGCAACCTGTAGCTGGTTCTTGAGTATTATTCACAGAAGTGATGCAAAATAATTATTTAACTCTACTGCCATATTTTTGGAATCCTTATTAATCTGTCCTAAGTCATCTTTCAATGGTCCAGTACATTCTTTACGGGCATTCTAACTCCTAACATAACTTAACTAGATAACTTTTGTCATTGCTATCACAATTGGCTCCTGTTATCTTCTCCAGTAATTTTTTTCACTTCTGTTAGCTATTTTTGTTTCCCTTAATTGCGCAAGATATTAGTTACTGTTTTATTGTGAATTATATTCCTTTAAACCTCAAGTGTATTTTTGCTTCAAGCTGTTTGTGCTTGCGCACAATTGGTTAGCCATTTTGTTTTCGTTTTGCCATTTATGCTTTTTTAACCCTTGGGACATATATAGAATCATAGAAAAATACTGCACAGAAGGAGACCATTCATTCAGTCCCACTCCCCTGCTCTTTCCCCTTGGCCCTGCAATTTTTTTTCTCTTTTAAGTAAGCATCCACCTCCCCTTTGAAAGTTGCTTTTGAATTGGCTTCTACCAGAATCAGCTTCTACCACTCCTTCAGATAGTATATTCCAGATCATCATAACTCACTGAGTAAAAGTAATTCTCCTCATTGCCCCTAGCTTTTTTTTAAACTTTTTTGTTATCTTAACTGTCTGTCCTCTGGTTACTGACCCTCCTGCATGTGGGAACAGTGGCTTAGTTTTTGTTTGCTTAAGAATGGTTTTAAAGAGTATCCATTTCTCCTCAGCTTTAATTTCCTAATAGGATATCCAATCAACATTTTCCCAAATCTTCAGCCATTTTGTAAAAGGAGCCCTCTTGGAATCATAAATGAGCATTGAATTGATAGTAGCTTTTGCTTGGCTAATGAGATTAAATCTAATTATATTGTGCACTGTTGCCTAGATGTTCCCCCACATGGATGTCTGATACAGCACAAGGGTGACTGCTAAAAACTAGATCAAGCATTTGATTAACCCTAGTCTCATGCTGTGTTGTAGCATGGTGTGTGGGAAAACACCTCTTAATGTTAGTTATTACGAGATAACTGCACTGACAAGTTTATAAGCAGTTCCTTTGTCTGCTACTTCAAATTGGTTATTAACCTATTTCCTTTAATGCATTAATGTCCTGATATCGCACAACACATATTTACCCTATCGAAGATTTAAAAATTACTTCAGGGTAGCAATTGATAGATATTGGCTTATCCTCTCTGCCATGGAAAGATTACCCCAGAAGCTTTTGCTACTTCCTGGGACACTAGTAAGAGTCCTTCATAATTGCCACTGGGGAAGATTTTGTAGTCTTAAGCATAAGTGTGTGTGGGAATTGACAGTAAAAGCGCTATCCAGCAGGAATTTCCTGAGTTTATTATTTTACAGTGATTTTAACTCAACCTGCTCTTTGTTCCACCCATCACGAGTAAGTAAAGCTGTAATGTTGTGTTACTTTTGATTACAATGCCCACTCCAAGGGAGCTGCAATCACTTATCTCTGACTGGGCTGGCACGATAATTATTATAAAGTGCAAATCTGCACAAGTAGTCAGGATTTGAATATTTGAAACAAAAATCCTTACTTATAAACTGAAAGGAAATGTTGAGAAGAAACTTCAATAGGGTAATAAATATGATGAATCGGGCAAAGCTGTCAGATATAGTTTCTGCGTGGAATGGCTGAACCAAATGAACCAGCGTAGTCCCAAATTTGATTCTTAGTATGTACTGAGTTATCCGATCTCGGGTTGATGTAAGGGCATAAGATGCATTTTTGTCACTGTGCACACAAGAAAAAAGTCCAAAAATTGTCAGCTATAGTTAGGTACTATAAACTGATTTCTCAAGTTGCTGAGAATACATATTACAGTCTGCTTGATAATTTCACCACGGACCTAGTAGAGATGTGCATAGTTGAGGCAAGTCTTGGTGCAGGGTGTTTGTTGCCTTTGTAGTTTGATATTTAGCAAATTTGGACAAATCAATGGGTCACCCGAATTTCATTCAAAACATCCCAAGGTAATTGACCTGGAGATATTTTTGACTTCCTAGATTTGGTTGACCTCTATAATCTGTGTTCCGAATTAGATTAGGTCTGTGAGATGAGAAGATCCATGATTCGTTATCCTTTGTCAAACAGCTCAGTGGTAGATTGATATTTGCATGTTTTTATTTGGCTCACTGGTCAGTCTGAAGTTGTCAGTGATGTATGCTTGATCAAAAGACTGGGAACAAGCAGTCATTTAAGTAAGAAGAATTAATCATTTGAAGATTAACGTGGGAAATGCATTTTTTGACACTTCAAAGAGAGTAGTACAAGTTCATTTTACTGTAAATATATTTTTCCAGTGATTTATATCATGAGCCTTTATCTTGTTGTCTTCCTTCAACTAAAGTTCAAGAGATCCACTGATAGCACCTGATCCATTCAATAAATTGAAATGGAATAGAGTTCTTTGCTTGACCTATCAGTTCACCTAGAATGTTCTGCCTAGAGTGTGGTGTGGTGGAGGCAGGTATGATCATGGTTTTCAAAAGCTATTTGAATAAGCACCTGAACAGAAAAAATTTGTAGAGCTGTGGGAAAAGGCTTGGGAGTGTGATTAGTTGATTTGTTATTGCAGACAGCCAGCATGGACACGATTGGTTGAATGGCATCCTTCTGTCTGTAACTATTCTGTGATTAGATAGGGGCAATGCATACTTTACTGCATAACAATTGAGGTCTACTTCAGTAGTGGTCAAAGATGCTGAAACCAGGTAGATATCTAAAAGTAAACGCTCAGATGTAATTGGTGTTACAAATAGCTTCAGTGGTCAATCATGCGTTAGGAAGATGGAAATCAGCCAGGATTGAGCTTGGCTATGATAACTTCCAATACTGAACTTTCAATATTTGTTGCTGAGGCTCGAATACGAATAAAATTGAAGGGCAGTAGAAAGAATTGTGATCAATTAAAATTACTTTAAATCCACCACTTTTTCAAATGAAGATGATGAATATAGTTGAAAAGCAGAATACTGTGGATGTTGGGAATCTGAAATAAAAACGGAAAATGCTAGAAAAACTCAGGTTAGGCAGCTTCTATGGAGAGAGAAACAGTTAACATTTCAAAATTAGGAGAGCAAAAATGGGGCATGAAAAAAACATTGGCAGGTAAAATAAAGGAAAATCCAAAGTTATTTTACAAATACATTAAGAGTAAGAGGATAGCTAGGGAAAGAGTAGGGCCCATTAAAGACAATAGTGGTAATTTGTGTATGGAGCCGGAAGATGTAGGTAGGGTTCTAAATGAATACTTTGTGTTGGTGTTCACAAGTGAGAGGGACGACGTGGGTATGGAAATCAGCAGAAGGACTGTGATATAATTAAAGAAATTAGCGTAGAAAGGGAGGAGGTTCTAAGTGGTCTGGCAGGCTTAAGAGTAGATAAATCTCCAGGCCCAGATGAAATGTATCCCAGGCTGTTGAGTGAGGCAAAGGAGGAGACAGCAGGGGCGCCGGCAATAATTTTCAATTGCTCTCTGGCCACAGGAGAGGTACCAGAGGACTGGAGGACAGCCAATGTGGTACCGTTATTCAAGAAGGGAAGAAGGGATAAACCAGGGAACTACAGGCCAGTCAGCCTAACCTCAGTGGTGAGGAAACTATTGGAAGCAATTCTGAGGGACAGAATTAATATACGCTTGGAGAGGCAGGGATTAATCAAGGACAGTCAGCATGGTTTTGTTAAGGGGAGTCTGACCAATTTGATTGAATTTTTGGTAGAGGTGACCAGGTGTGTAGATGAGGACAATGCATTTGACGTAGTCTACTTGGACTTCAGCGAGGCTTTTGATAAGGTCCTACATGGGAGACTGATAACAAAGCTAAGAGCCCATGGGATCCAAGGCAATTTGGCAAATTGGATCCAAAGTTGGCTGAGTGGCAGGAAGTAGAGGGTGATGGTCGAAGGGTATTTTTATGATTGGATGCCTGTGTCCAGTGGGGTTCCACAGGGATCAGTGTTGGGTCCCTTGGTGTTTGTGGTATATATAAACTGTTTAGACTTGAATGTATGATCAGTAAGTTCACGGATGACATGAAAATTGGTGGGGTGGTAAATAGTAAGGAGAATAGCCTTAGATTACAGGAGGATATAGACAGGTTGATCAGTGGCAAATGGAATTTAATCCGGATAAGTGTGAGGTGATGCACTTGGGCAGGACAAACAAGACACGGGAATACACAATGAATGGTAGGACCTTGGGAGGTACCGAGGATCAGAGGGACCTTTGGTGTGCATGTCCACCGGTCCTTTCAGGCAGCGAGGCAGGTAGATAAGGTGGTTAAGAAGGCATATGGGATACTTACTATTATTAGCCGAGGCATAGAATATAAGAGCAGGGAGGTTATGCTGGAACTGTATAAAATGCTGGTTAGGCCACAGCTAGAGAATTGCGTGCAATTCTGGAATCCGCATTATAGGAAGGATGTGATTGCACTAGAGAGATTGCAGAGGAGATTTACCAGGATGTTGCCTGGGCTGGAGAGTTTTAGTTATGAGGAGAGATTGGAGTTATTTTCACTGGAGCAGAGGAGATTGAAATGTACAAAATTGAGGGACATAGATGGGGTAGACAGGAAGAAACTTTTCCCCTTGGTGGAGGGATCAGTAACCAGGGGGCAGAGAGTTAAGACAAGGGGCAGAAGGTTTAGAGGGGATGTGAGGAAGAATTTTTTCACACAGAGGGTGATAGGAATCTGGAACTCAATACCTGGTAGAGGCAGAAACCCTCATAACATTTAAGAAGGAGCAAATATGTGCACAATTTGCAGAGGTGTGTAAATGCAATAATAGGGTAATTATATTAGGTGATTTCAACTTTTTCAACGTTAATTGGGATAGACATAGTGTTAAGGGCTTGGATGGAGTGGATTTCTTGAAATGTGTACAGGAGAGCTTTTTGGGTCAATATGTAGAGGATCCAACAAGGGACGGCGCAGTGCTGGACCTAATTCCAGGGAATGAAGTTGGACAGGTGGCTGAGGTGGTGGTGGGGGAGCATTTTAGTGCCCCATTTGGTACAATTTAAGCTTGTTATGGACAAAGAAATAGACAAGTTGCAAAAAAATGTTTTGGATTAGGGGAGAGTGGATTTTAGTAAAATAAGGCAGGACCTGGCCAAGGTAGACTGGGAATAGCTACTTGTGGGAAATCTACAGAGCAGCAGTGGGAGGTGTTCAAAAAGGAATTGGGGAGGGTACAGGCTCAACATGTTCTCTCTAGGGTGATAGGAAGGAGTAACAAGCCCAGAGAACTATGGATGACCAGAGATATTCAGGATGCGATGAGAAGGAAAAGAGGCTTTTAGCAGGTGTAAGGGGAGCAAATCAGCGGAGGCATTAGTGGAATACAGAAAGTGCAGGGTGGTGCTTAAGAAAGCAATTAGGAGAGCAAAGAGGGGATATGAGAAAGCTCTGGCTGGTAAAAGTAGAGAAAATCCCAAGATATTCTATAAGTATATCAATGGAAAGAGGAAAACCAGGGAAAGAGTAGGGCCCATTAGGGACCAAGAGGGCAATCTATGGGTGGAGCCAGAGGACATTGGTAGAGCGTTGAACGAGTACTTCACATCTGTCTTCATCCTAGAGAATGAGGATGTAGGTATGGAACTTGGGGAGAGAGACTGTGAGGTTCATGAGCAAATTGATATAGGGAGGTGTTGGCAGGCTTAAAAGTGGACAAATCTCCAGGTCCCGATGATTTGTGTCCCAGACTGCTGAGGGAGGCAAGGGAGGAGATCGCAGGGACTCTGACCCAAATTTTTAATTTCTCTCTGGCCACGGGGAAGGTGCCAGAGGACTGGAGAACAGCTAATGTGGTTCCGCTATTAAGAAGGGTTGTAGAGATGAGCCAGGGAACTACAGACCAGTGAGTCTCATGTCGGTGGTAGGGAAACTATTGGAGAAAATTCAGAAGGAGAGAATCTTTCTCCACTTAAGAGACAAGGTTTGATCAGGGATAGTCAGCATGGCTTTGTCAGAGGGAGGTCATGCCTAACAAACTTGATTGAATTTTTTGAGGAGGTGACTAGGTGTGTAGATGAGGGTAGTGCAGTTGATGCAACTTGTATAGATTTCAGGAAAGCATTTGACAAGGCCCCACATGGGAGACTTATGAAGGCAGCAAATGCACATGGGATACAGGGTAATTTGACAAGGTGGATTCAAAATTGGTTTAGTTGAAGGAGACAGAGGGTGATGACAGAAGGCTGCTTTAGTGACGGGAAGCCCGTGTCCAGAGGCGTAGCACAGGGATCTGTGTTGGGTCCCCTATTATTTGTCATTTATATTAATGATATAGATGACTATGTGGGGGGTAGGATTAGTAAGTTTGCGGGTGACACAAAGATTTGCCGGGTGGTTAACAGTGAGGTTGGGTGTCTTGGGCTACAGGAAGATGTAGACGGGATGGTCAAATGGGCAGATAAGTGGCAGATGGAATTTAACCCTGAAAAGGGTGAACTGATACACTTTGGAAGGAGTAATTTGACAAGGAAGTATTCAATGAACGGCAGGACACTAGGAAGTTCTGAAGAACAAAGGGACCTTTGTGTGTATGCCCATTGATCTCTGAAGGTGGAGGGGGATGTTAGTGGGGTGGTGAAAAAGGCATATAGGGTGCTTGCCTTTATCAATTGAGGCATAGATTACAAAAGTAGGGAGGTCATGTTGGAGTTGTATAGAACCTTGGTGAGGCCACAGCTGGAGTACTGTGTGCAGTTCTGGTTGCCACATTATAGGAAGGATGTGATTGCACTGGAGGGGGTGAAGAGGAGATTCACCAGAATGTTGCCTGGGATGAAACATTTAAGTTGTGAAGAGAGGTTGGATAGACTTGGGGTTTTTTTTTTGTTGGAGCAGAGAAGGCTGAGGGGTGACCTGATCGAGGTGTACAAGATTGAGGGGCATGGACAGGGTGGATAGGGAGCAGCTGTTCCCTAGTTGAAGGGTCAGTCACGAGGGGACACAAGTTCAAGGTGAGGGGCAGGAGATTTCGGGGGGATTTGAGGAAAAACCTTTTTACCCAGAGGGTGGTGACGGTCTGGAATGCACTGCCTGGGAGGGTGGAGGAGGCAGGTTGTGTCACGTCCTTTAAAAAGTACCTGGATGAGCACTTTGGCATGTCATAACATTCAAGGTTATGGGCCAAGTGCTGGTAAATGGGATTAGGTAGGTAGGTAATTTGTTTCTCACGTGTCGGTGCAGGCTCAGTGGTTTGAAGGGCCTCTTCTGCCCTGAGATTCTGTGAAGTATTTGGATGTGCACTTGCGATGCCATGACCTACAAGGCTATGGGCCTAGTGCTGGAAAATGGGATTAGAATAGTTAGGTACTTGTTTGACTGGCACAGACTCACTGGGCTGAAGGGCCTATTTCTGTGCTGTAGACCTCAATGACTATTTCAGGTCTGTGACCTTTCATCAGAACTGATGAAAATTGTTGTTTTTCTGCCTTTGAATGTTGTTTTAGAGCTGGCCTTGATGAGAGAACAATGGGTCAACTTGATTTTCTTATCACATTAAATATTTTAAATTACTTCTCTCCATCCTTTCTCTCTCAACCCATGGAATGACCCCTCTGTATGATTTGCAGGTAAATGTGCGAATTTTGATGAATAGAGAAGGTAATTTGCGTCTTTCCACCCGGTGACAAACCAAAATCTATAGTGAAGAACCCTGCCAAGTTTCTGAAGAGTAAAAGAAGATTGGATAAATTAGGAAGTTGTGATTAGACTTTGCAAAGTTTTGGGCTTTAATAGTTTGAAGGTTATACAGCAAAGCAAGGATTGAGGATTCAAAAGCACTGCAGAGCTTTTGTTGTGATGGGAAAGAATAATATGGGACAGTGTGATCTGTCTTAATTTCAACACAGTGAGAATGCCAAGAGGAGAAAGAGTATCATCAGCTCTAAAGGAATTTAAACCAGAAAGGGAGGTGAATATTGACAATAGCAATAAAATTAAGTAACCAGAAAAGATGAAATGGAAAGAGAAAGGTGATAGGTGTGTGAGGCAGCTAATGAAGTGAGTTTCCTTCCTGCTTCATTCAGGAATATAAGAGCCTTTTTAGATGCAGAAACAGTGGACTTCCTGTTTAAGGACAATTTAGAGTTGCAGTAGGGAAGAATTGTGTCTGGATGTCAGGGTTGGTGCAGGGAAGAAAACTAAAACTAAGCTACAATGGTGGAGTTCCACTGCGAGTTCCACAGAAATCAAAGAATATAGTGGTATCCACACAGTTAATAGGTGAATAAGGAATAAAAATGTGGCAGTGGTTGATTTTGGTAATGGAGAAAAGGCTGTGGCAAAGGAGTAGAGGGATTTGAAGGGTTAAGGAAACTGCAGTGACCATTTTCCAATGACCAGTGATTAGCAGAATTTATAAGCAGAGATAATTTGGCTCAGAATGTGTCAGACTGATCAAGATTCTAAGTGTCACAGGTTGTTTTTCATGAGGCAGCAGAACAGAAGGTAAGACTGAACTAAGACAGTCCCAGTTTTGATGGAAGCCAAAAGAGGAAGTGTTCCAAGCCAACCAAAATAACAATTTATTAATAACAATATTTTTCCCTGTGTGGAATTTGGAGTCAGAAGAGTGAAAGGCAGCATTTGAGGCAAGGTGCAAAAATGTTAACTGAATAATGGCACTAAACAAATGGAACTAGAATGTAGAATATGATTTGTGGTAGAGTATTCTGCAAAAGGCAGATATAGGACAAGGTCAGAAAAGGCCAATGTAGAGAAAAGAGACACAATGAAAGAATTAAAATTGGTGAAGAGGCTGAGGTCTAGGAAATTAGCTGAATTACAGGGCTGATGAAGGATATGAGAAGGTTGATTGAATTTGAGATAATTAAGAATAGCCAAGGGTCTGGCATGAATGCAAATCTGATCAGTAGAACGGGAGGCACAGAGTCATTGCTGATGGTGAGTACTCAAGTCATCAAGGATGGTGGTTCAGCAGCTCACAAGTTTAGAGTTGATTTATGTTTATATATTTAACACTTCCGTATAACAGATGGTGAAGGTTAGAACATATGAATTCAGTGAGATGAAGAAAAAATATTTTTAGCAGGAGTAAGTGGGCTATGTACAAGATAAGATGGATATCAGATTGAAGATATGCACATGTACTTTCTTTGGATTAGAAGTTGGAGCAGAAAATCTTGAAGGAGGAAAAGCCAGGAGTTAAAATTTGGGTTTAATTGTGAAAAAATAAATGAGGGTGGCTTGTCCAGAAATGAAAATTAACTCAATTGAAGCGTGAGAAGATGCTATTAATGGTATACAAGCATATAAAGAAATAGTGGATGCAGCAAGTATGGATCTTGATGTCTCAGAAGCTGCAGCAGATGTGCACACCAATGTGTTGTAGTATGTTAAAATATATCATTGTGTTGAAAATGGTTGCCATTTATTTGTGAACATAATAGATTTAAAAATTATAGGTAAGAAATTGGGTGTGGTGGTGCTCATTTTTGGGCATTTAGAGTGCCTTCACAGCTGCAAAATGGCTTCTGTAGTGCAATTACATACTTAGCATGTTAAGTGTGTTGGATGCCACATTGGTGCAGGCTTTAGCACAGGTGCACATATACCTAAGTGTACAGGTCATGATATAGATCAGCATATAACACCGATTTGATGCCAGTGCTCGACTTTGGAGCTCAATACTCCAGCCAACTCTTTAGCTCATGCAGTTGAATGTATGTTAAGCAGGAAAGAGCCCCTCCCGGCAACTGTCAGCACTATTTAAAGCAGATCAATAACCAGTTACAGGTTAGTTGCTAGTTTATTTCTCCTGGCTGTCGCTACAATTCTGCATGTTTTTAGTGTTTTCCAAAACGTGTTTCTAATTTTAAAGTCTAAAGTCTAGAAGCAGTATAATAGATGAAGTATTCTTGCTGACTTCAAATTTTCTGCTCAAATCCATTGCTCGTATACATGGAATTAAAACTAAAAAAGAAAGTATGCAAAGATGCAAAATTTAGGGAAAAGGTGCAATGAGCCAAGGATAAAACATGTGGTAAGAGCTACAAATAGGGAGTATGGAAATAAACTTGCAAGTGATATCAAAAACAATCCAATTTTTTAAATTGATATTAAGAAAAAAGTGTGGCCAAGAGCAATGTCTGCTCCTTGACAATATCAATAAAATCAGTTGTCAATAAAAATAAGGAATGATGGACTGTTGATGAATTATTTTGCATCAGTATTTATAGGAGAGGAAGAGATCAGTATGCCAGAAACCCCCAGTGAGATTCAGGAATGGGGACAGGGTGTCACAAAAATTCATGTAAGCAATACTAAGTGAAGAAAATGACACAAAAGTGTGATAAATCGCCAGGACCAGATGGTTTCCATTCCAGAACGCCGCAGATTCAGTTGCATTTATTTGTGCTATGACACTACAAGGATCTCTTCCTACACATGCACATATGCATGTCATTGACAGGCAGCTGCCTGCATTAAAATTAACAAAGACAGTAAAGAAAACACAACACAGTTCTGGTTCCTTAATGGCTCCTCCCCACTTCCTCATGTTCTGCTCCCTCCCACAGCCCTTCATCGCTGTCTGTCTTCTGCAACAGTTGATGGAATGGAAGGAGAAGCAAAGGGAGGGGCAAGGGGCAGCAGGGGATGTTTAAGCGTCATGTCAGAACCATGGCCGGAATTTTCTGTCCCTGTTGGTGTCATGTGGTGAAGAGAGCGGACAATATGGCAAGAAGGCCAAAAATCATTTTTACGCCATTGTGAAACCAGATTGTTAGCTCCACCCTTAAATGGTGGGCTGTCTTTCTTGCCGCTGGATGTTGAGAACCTAACTGCAATGCTATTGTATCTCATCTTGCCTGGAGGGAATCATCCCTCCATGTCAAATTAACCACCCATGTCAGCGGGAAAACATGCTGGCTCAGAACATGTCTTGACAAGTGTGACATGCAGAAGTTGAGACTTACCATTAGGGCCTAGCTCACATCGTGGACATCAAAGGATCAGATGAAGCAGGAGCCCTACAGCTACCAGACCCTAATGAAACACATGCATCATGTGCTGGGTGGACTCATGGACATGGCTCTGCCATGAAGCAGCTAACAGAAAATGGGAGGTCTCTGTTGATGTCTGGGGTCTGTTTAGAGACATCATGGTCTTGGCCATGTGCTGCTACAGATGATTGTCATGGGCAGGGAGAGGAAGGTCCAACTGTGAATGGAAAGGGAAGGTGTACCAGGTTGGGGGGGGGGGGGGGGGGGGGGGGGGGTGATTTTCGGAGGGGGAAAACAAAGGTGTCAGGTGGGGTAATGAGGTTCAGAGGGGACAGCAGAGGGTGTAATGTGACAACTAGGGAAGGAGTCCGGCGGGTTGGGTGGGGGAAAGGAGTAAGGGTGGAGTAGGGAGTAAAAGGAAGGGATTTCCAGCTGAATGTGCAAGGGAGGGGTCTGTGGGTCAATGTCTGCCTCCTGGTGAGCGAACTGAGGGTGGGCATGGTAGGAGGGAATGTTGAGGGAGGGTGGAGTGAGCTGAGGGGGAATGTGTAAAGGTAGCGGTAGAAGGGACGGCAAGAGTGGTTGGTGGGGACTCGGGGAGATCAGTGTGGATGGGGGTGGGATCCGTAGTAAGGTAGGGAATATGCACATTAGCCTGGACATTCTGGAAAGAAAGGGGTTCTGGTTGGTAGGTGACAGTGGGGAGGTGGGGTGGTGGTGGATGTCAACAGTGATGGGGGAAGGAACATGGATATTGGGGGAAAGGAAAGGATGGGGCAGCTGAGAAGAAACCTTACTATGACCATGTTTTTGATATCTAAAAAGTGAGCGGAGCCTCATGTTGGGTGGGCACAGGTACTGCATGGATGTAGAGTCAGTGGGTGGATGGAGATGTAGGTCAGCTCAGATGGACAACTGAAAGAGAAACCCAGCAGGTAGCATTGAAAATGTCCAGGATATTGAAATGAGTGTGATGGAGGAAGGCTCCGTATGAGAGAATGCTTGCACAAGGCTCCAAAAAGTCATGACACACTTGTCCCTTCAGAATCACTTGTGCTCCAGCTGAACTGCTATTGGTGGGGTTGGGGGATGCAGGGGGAGGACTTGCAAAGTCTGTCAAAGAAGCAGAAAGACACCATTGTCCATTACTCAGTGAAAGTGAATATATTTTCATATGAAGTGACAATTTTTTCACTCGTGCAGCCACTTGTGATCAGAAATTTTTAACTTTCCTAGGCCTACCAGTTCTTCTAGGTGCTGCCCTGACATCCACAGGAGGGATAGAGATAGCCTGAATAATGGTTGGCCCTGTTGCCCCTGACTTCAGTGTAGATCCTTTGGAGAGCCAAGGTCTTGTGGGTCCCAGCTTGCTTTGACTGTTCCCCAGTGGGCCAGCTGCTCCCTCTGCAGTGATGGAGGACAAAGTTGAGGGGGGATCACAGGCCAAGGGGATTGAGGGGGAGAGGACAGCCTCAGATTCCTGAGTGGATGACCCTGGGGTGTCAGCTGCCAATCCTCCTCCCTTTGGGTGCCAGACAACCCCAACCTCTCTCCTTGAGGTAAAGGAGCACTTGGAGGGATGTTGAGGTGCCCATTTCCCCCTCATGTTGCCATTACAGGAACTCACCATGGCTACCATGATGGAGTGCAGGTCTGTGCACATCTGTGTTCTGCTGGACCAGGGTCTCCATGGCATCTGCCATCCTTCCCACAGAGGCCTCAATGCATGCACATGTGGGCACCACTTCATCAGACAGCAGGCACCCAGGTTCCTTTGTACACCTATATTTTCTAATTTCTCACCATTTAAGACATACTCTGCACATCTGTTCTCCCTCCAAAGTGGATAATCTCACATTCTTCCACAATTATATTCCTTCTGCCATGTTCTTGCCCACTCATTAAGTCTCTTCAAACCCCCTTGAAACCATTTTGCATCTTCCTCAACATATATTCCCACCTAGCTTTGTGTAATATTTCCAAATTCACAGATTACATTTGTTCCCAACATCCAAATCTTGTATATTGTAAACAGATGGGGCCCAAGTACTGATCCTTGCAGTACCTCACTAGTCTCAGCCTGCCAGTGTGAGAATGACCCATTTATTCCTACTTTGCTTTCTTCCTGTTAACCAACCCTTAATCCATGTCAGTATATTACCTCCTATCCCATGTGCTTGTTAACCAAACTCCTGTGGGGGACTTTGAGAATCTTCTGAAAAGCCAAGTATGTTACATCCACTGACTCCCCTTTATCAATTCTATCCGTAACATCCTCAAAAAACTTCAACAGGTTCGTCAAACATGATTTCCCATTCATAAATCCATGTTGAATATTCCCAATCAGATCATTATCATCTAAATATCCATCCTTTATAATAGATTCTAGCATTTTCCCTACTGATTTAAGGCATACAGGTCTATTGTTCCCTGTTTTCTCTCCCTCCTTTTTTAAATAGTGGGATGACATTTACTACCTTCCATTCTGAGGAACTGTTCCAGAATCTGTAGAATTTTGTAAGATGATCACCAATGCATTCACTATTTCCATGGCTACCTCTTTCAAAACTCTGGAATGTAGAAAGCAATGGAGAGAGTGCAGAACATGTTTACAAGAATGGTTCGAGGGATGAGACACTTCAATTATGAGGAAAGATTGGAGAAGTTGGAACTGTCTTCCTTGTAGAGGAGGCAGCTAAGAGGAGACTTGATAGAAGTTTTCAAAATCATGAGGGGTCTGGACAGAGTAGATGGGCAGAAACTTTTCCCGCTGATAAACGGATTGAGAACCAGAGAACGCAGCTTTAAAGTGTTTTGCAGAAGAAGCAAATGTGAGGTGAGAAAAAACTATTTCTCAGTGAGTAGTTAGGGTTTGGAATGCCTGGAAGTGTGGTGGAGGCAGATTCAATTGAGGCATTGGATGATTATTTAAATAGAAACAATGTGCAGGGTTATGGGGGAAAAAGGCAGGGATTGGTACTAAGTTAAAATGCTCAGAGCCAGTAGACACGATAGGCCAAATGGCCACCTCCTACACCGTAACGATTCTGAGAGAATAACAGGTCCCGGGAACTTATCAACTTCAGTCCCATTAATTTCTCTAATACGACCTTCTTACTAATAATTTCTTATTCTCCTTAGTCCCTTGGATCTCTAATTCTGGGAGACTTTTTGTATCCTCGTCAATGAAAACAGACAAAATAATCATTTAGCTTCTCTCCCATTTCTCTATTCCCCATTATGAATTATCCTGACTCTGCCTGTAATGGACCCAGATTTGTTTTAGCTAAAGATTTCCTTTTTACATACCTTTAGAAGCTTTTGCAGTCTGTTTTTGTTTTTTTGCTAGTTTACATTCGTATTCTATTCTCCCTTTATCAGTTTCTTGGTTCTCCTTTGCTGTATTCCAAAATCCTCCCAATCCTTATGTTTACCAATATTTCTGGCAACTTAATAGGCCTTTTCTTTTAATCTGATACAACCCTTAATTTCCTTTGTTAGCTGCAGTTGACTGACTTTGTGTTTTTGTACCTTGAAGGAACGTGTAATTGCTGTAAACTATGTAATTCTTTAAAGACTGTCATTGCCTGTGTACCATCATACCTTTTGATGTCTTTTCCCAATCCACCTCAGCTAATTTGCCCCTCCTAGCTTCATAATTTCCTTTGGCTTCAGATTGAACTACCTCACTTTCAAAATATATTATGGTCACTCATCCCTAAAAGTTATTTTACAAGATGGTTATTAATTAGCCCTTTCTCATTAAATAATACTAAATCTAAAATAGCCTGTTCTCTAGTTGATTCTTCTACATGCTGTTCCAGAAAACCATCCTTAACACTCCAGAAACTTGTCCTCCTTAGTATTAGTGCTCATTAGATTTACCTCGTCTACATGCAGGTTGAAGTCACTTATGATGATACCATGCTACATGCTACAAGATTCTCTAATGTCCTGATTAATACCCCCATGCCCCACATCACCACTACTGTTGTTGAACAACTACCAATGTTTGTTGTTTCTTAGCTCCACGCAAACAGATTCTGTGTTTTGTTGTTCCAATCTGAGATCCTCCCTTAATGTTCTGATCCCATCCCTTGTTATCAGCGCATCACTACCTCCTTTTCCTTTTTGTCCATCTTTCCCAAATGTCAAATATCCTTTAATATTCAGTTCCCAGTCTTGGTCACCCTATCACCATGTTTCTGTAATGACAATTAGATCATACCATTTACTTCATCTACCTTGTTGTGAATGCAGCATGCATTCAGGTAGAGTTTGTAATTTTGGATGGAATCATCCCAGATTTGCACTAATTGCAGTAGCTGGCAGGTAAAATGGCATTTTACCCGCCGGCCGTGATGGTGGGTTTTCATGCCATATCTTAAACCTGGCGTATTATTTATGCCTTCGAGAAACATGCCATTTCCATGGCAGGCGGGCTCCGATTCACCTGCTATGCCATCACCTCGCCACTGCTTCACTCCAGGCACCACCGTTTAAAGTACAGCTATGCTCACTGCATCCAGCCCATGACTGCAACTAAGCCAAAGGGCTGGAAGACTGTAGCCCTTTGGACACTGTGGAGGCCTGCTGTGATGTTTTCCGTCCTTGTTCTGGCCACAAGAGGGGCAGCAACATTTCCACTATGGCTTGGTGGGCGATGGCAGAGGTGATCAATGCCAGTGTTACACATCCAATGCAGACAGAGGATGAATGATCTCATCCTTGCAGCCAGGGGATGGCAACCATCTTAGCACTCTAAATTCACACACTCAAACCCATCACACATTCACTGGCATCTCACTCACTGCCATCTCATGAGACATCACCCATTCTCTCACATGTACCCTCACATGTCCATCTGGCCTCATCTCAGGCATCACCATTTTGAGGCCACTTGTATGGGCCAACATGTGCCCCTCACACACACCCTGGGTTACAGTCCTTCCAATGTACAGCCCTCATCCTGCAGCCTCCGTCCACTGTACAGAGGCCACCTCTCCCACTTCGCCAAACAAGCCCTAGGAGCCATTGAAAATCCGCCCACATATGGCTGATCTGGTAGCTAGAGACCTACCATGAGCCCCCCTAAAAGTGATGTGGTGCTGTCTATGAAGCCTGGTGCTGCTGACAGTGCTGTCCGGAGCAAGGTAGGCAAACAAACCTTGAAGTGCCGAGCAAAGTGTAGCCCGCCATGTGCACATCGCTTATGTGCTGTTATGAAACACGTCAGAGTGTTTTCCCACTGAAGTGAACAGACGATCCAGCAACCAGGGGTGGGGGGGCCAGTTCTGGCAGGCAGGCTGGCCTAATTATGATGCGCTGATGTTTTGCAACGAGGTTCCTGATGCCCAATGGTGGGGAATGTGGCCCGCCATTGGCCGGCTGAGTGGACGTTTGCTGGCAGGAAACCGATCGCTGGTTTCATGCTGGCAGGAAACCGATCGTGCCATATTGTCTGCTCATGCTACCAAACACGCCCAACACCAGCAGGCACAGAGAATCCCAGCCTTTGTCTTTTAAGATTTATTCCCTATTCTAAACCTAGTTGATGCTCACCTTCATTTTGCCTGCCTACTAATTTCACTTGCTTCTAATTTGAGGTTCTCACCCCACTGAAGCTAGTTTACACCCTCCCCAACAGCCCTAACAAGTCTGAAGATATTAGTCCCCATCCTGTTAAGATGTAACCCATCCATTTTGTACAGGTTTCACCTGCCCCAGAACCAGGCCCAATGCCTCAGAATCTGATGCCCTCCCTCCTACATCAATTCTTCAGCCACATGTTCAATCGCTCAATACCTATGCTCACTAGCACATGATACTGGGCATAATCCTGAGATTACTGCTTTTGAGGCCCTGTGTTTTAATTGCTTCCCAACTCCCTAAAATCTGCTTTCAGGACCTCATCCCTCTTCCTACCCATGTCATTAATACCAATGTGGGCCACAACCTCTGTCTGTTCACCCTCACCCAGAAGGATGTATTGAAGCCACTCCGTTACATCCTTGACCCTGGCACCAGGGAGGCAACACACCATCCTGGAGTCACATTTACAGCTGCAGAGACACTATCTGATTCCTTAACTATCAAATCCACTTCAATATTGTTTTTCCACTCTTCTTCCTCCCATCCTGTGAAGCTGAGCCACCTGTGGTGCCATAGAATTGACTGCTGCTGCACTCCCCAGAGGAACCATTGCCCTCACCATATTCAAAATGGAAAACCAATTAGCAAGGAAGATAGACTCAGTGGTCTCCTGCACTACCTGCCTGGTTCTTAGATTGCCTGGCAGTCACACACTTCCTCTCTGCCTGCACAGTCTTAACCTGTTGTGTAACCACCTCCCAAAATATGCTATCTGCATAGTTCTCTGCCTCATGGATGCACCACAGTGACACCAGCCACTACTTGAGTTCCAAAACCTGGAGCTGAATCTTCTGCAACCTGTGACACTCCCTGCAGATGTGTTCATCTAGGACACATGGTGCATCCAGGACTTCCTACATACCATTGGGTCTGCATTCCACTCAGCTGAGCATAATTCTAAAAGCTATTTATTACAATTAGAATAACTTACCAGTTACTCACCAGTCAGCTTCTTCCCCTTTGCTGAAGTAAGAGCCTACCACTGGACACTTAAAAAAAGGTAGAAAAAGAAAGGAATGCCTTCCTCACCAAACTCTCAGCTTGATACTCTGTGCCCTCACTGTAGATCACATAGCACTGAAGAATCCCTGTTTTTATACTTTCTGAAAAACAACTAATTCAAGCTTCTGGAAACCAGTTTAAGCTAGCCACCTAATTAACTTTCTGCAGCTGCTCTGAGTTTGTATACCCTGTTTAAGACTGAAATAAATGCAACTTCTCTTAACTGAATGAGTAATTTTGAGTTGATTGCTAAATTAAAGAAAATAAACTAGACTTTAGACAGAAATTAACCTTTAAATCTCACTCACTCACCAGATTCAGCTGCAGTTTGCAGGGGGGCACGAGACTCTGCAAAGGAATGTAGATAGGTTCAACGATTGGGCAAAAACTTTGGCAGAAGGAGTATAATGTGGGAAATGTGAGGTTGTCCATTTTGGGAGGAAAAATAGAAAAGAAATATTATTTAAATGGTGAGAGACTACAGAATACTGCGGTACGGAAGGATTTGAGTGTCCTTGCACATGGAGCACAAAGTCACATGCAGGTACAACACATTAATTAGGAAGGCAAATAGAATGTTGGCATTTATTGAGAGGAAAATGGAGTATAAAAGTAGGGAAGCCTTGTAGCAATCATACAGGGTATTGATGAGACCACATCTAGAGAACTACGTACAATTTTGGTCTCTTTATTTAAGGATAGACATACATGATTTGGAGGTGGTTCACTACGTTGATTCCTGGGGTGAAAGGGTTGCCTTGTGAGAAAAGGTTGAGCAGTTTGAGCCCATGCTCATTGGAGTTTAGAGAATGGGAGGTGGTCTTACTGAAACACAAAATTCTGTGGGGACTTGACAGGGTAGATGCTGAGAGGATGTTTCCCTTGTTGGAGTAATGAACTAAGGGGCATAGTTTCAGAATAAGGGGGACGTCTACTTAAGAAGAAGACAAAGAATTTCTTCTTTCAATGGTCGTGAATGTTTGGTATTCTCTACTCCACAGATGGGTCACTGAATATATTCATTGCTGAGAGTGACAGACTTTTGAACTTTGGAGTCAAAGGTCATTGGGAAAAAAGTGGACTTGAGGCCAAGATCAAGTCAGCCATGATCTTACTGAATGGCAGTGCAGTCTTGTGGGCCACATGTTCGAGTCTTGCAACTATTTCATGTGTTCTTCTGATAACACCTGGAGTACTGTGAGCAATTCTCGGCACCAACGTTGGAGGGAGTTCAGTATAGATTTACTAGAATAATACCTGATCTCCAATGGTTAAATTACAAGGAGCAATTGCACATTGGGTTGTATTCACTGAAATTTAGTAGATTAAGAGGTAATTCAAGATATGAAGGGGAATAGATAGTTTTTCTTTAATTCTACTGGTTGGAAGTCTAGGACTAGGAAGCATGGTCTTAAGGGGATGCGGTTGCATAATGATAATGTCACTGGACTAGCGATCAAGAGTCCCAGGCTAATGCTGTGGGAACATGAGCTCAAAACACACCATGGCAGCTTGTGGACTTTGAATTCAATTTATAAATCTGGAATTAAAAGTAATGGTGATTGTCAATTGTTGTAAAAGCCCTTCTAGTTCACTAGTTCGAGAAGGGAAATTTGCCATCCTAACCTCCTGGCCTACCTGTGACCCCAGATCCACAGCAGTGTGGTTGACTCCTAACTGCCCTCTGAAATGGCCTAGCAAGCCACTCGGGTGTGTCAAACTGCTGTTGAAAAGTCAATAAGGAATTAAAGCAGAGGGATCACTGGGCATTGATCTGGGCACTGGAAATCACAATGGCTTACCCAGCACTATTGACCCTGCAAAGTCCTCCTTGCTAACATCTGGGAGGCTTGTGCTAAAATTGGGAGAGCTGTCCAACAGACTAGTCAAGCAACAGCCATACTCATGGAATCTTACCTTACAGATAATGTTCCAGACATCACTGGCAAGGCAGAAGTGGCGGCACAGTTGTATACAGTCGGGAGGGGGTTGCCCTGATAGTGCTCAACATTGACTCCTGACCCCATGAAGTTTCATGGCATCAGGTCAAGCATGAGCATGGATTACCACCCACTAACCTCAACTGACAAATCAGTATTCCTCCATATTGAAAGAAGTTGGAAGAAGCACAGAGGGTGGCAAAGGAATTGAATGTTCTCTGGTTGGGAGACTTCAATGTCCATCACCAAGAATGGCTCAGTAGCACTATTATGGACCAAGCTAGCTGAGTCCTAAAGGACATAGCTGCTAGACTGGGTCTGCGGCAGGTGGTGAGGCAACAAACAAGAGGGAAAAACCTACTTGACCTCGTCCGCACCAGTCTGCATCTTGCAGATGCATCTGTCCATGACCGATTTCCACTACACGTTCCTTGTGGAAATGATCTTAACATGGAGGGAACACTACATTGTATTGTATGGCAATACCACCATGCTAAATGGGATAGATTTTCAATAGACCTAGCAACTCAAACTGGGCATCCATGAGGCGCTATGGGCCATCAACAGCAACAATCTCCAACCACAATCTGTAACCTCATGGCCCAACACATTCCCTACTCTAGCATTACCATCGAGCTGGAGATTAACCCTGGTTCAATGAAGAATGCAGGAGGGTATACCTAAAAGTGAGGTGTCTTAAAAGCAAAACACTGCAAATGCTGGAAATCTGAAACAAAAACAAAATTGCTGGAAAAACTCAGCGGGTCTAACAGCATCTGTGGAGAGAAAAACAGAGTTAACGTTTTGAGTCCATATGACTTCTTCAGAGCAGAAGTGTCAACCTGGTGAAGCTACAGCGCAGAACCACTTGCAAACTGGACCACTCAGCTCCTGACCTCATTACAGCCTTAATCCAAACATGGAAAAAAGAGCTGAACTCCAGAGGTGAGATCAAAGTGATTGCCCTTGACCAAGTGTGGCATCAAGGAGCCCTAGCAAGACTGGAATCAATGGGAATCAGGGGGAAAACTCTCCACTGGTTGGAGTCATACCTAGCACAAAGGAAGATGGCTGTAGTTATTCGAGGTCAATCATTTCACTCCCAGGACATCACTGCAGGAGTTCCTCAGGGTTGTGTCCTAAGTGCAACTATCTTCAGCTGCTTCATCAATGACCTTCCCTCCATCATAGGGTCAGAACTTGGGGTGTTCACTTATGATTGTGCAATGTTCAGCACCATTCACAGCTTCTCAGATGCTGAAGCAGTCCATGTCCAAATGCAGCAAGACCTGGACAATATTCAAGCTTTGGGCTGATAAGTGGCAAGTAACATTTGCACCAATCAAGTGCCAGGCAATGACTATCTCCAACAAGAGAGAGAATCTAACCATCTGGGGGGGTAACCATTGACCAGAAACTGAACTGGACTAACCATGTAAATGCTGTGGCTACGAGAACAAGTCAGAGGCTGGGAATTCTGCAGAGAGAAGCTCACCACCTGATTTCCCAAAGCCTGTCCACCATCTACAAGGTGCAAGTCAGGAGTGTAATGGAATACTCTCCACTTTCCTAGATGAGTGCAGCTCCAACAAACCTCAAGGAGCTCGACACTGTCCAGGACAAAGCAGCCCACTTGATTGGCACTCCAGCCACTACCTTCAACATCCACTCCTTCCACCACCAACACATATTGGTGGCTGTGTCTATCATCTACAAGATGCACTGCAGCAACTTGCCAAAGCTCCTTCGACAGCACCTTCCAACCCCCTGATCTATACCACCTAGAACGACAAGGGCAGCTGATGCATGGGAACACCACCACCTGCAAGTTCCCTTCCAAACCACACACGATCCTGATATGGAACTAATGGAACTATACCACCGTTCCTTCACTGTTGCTGGTTCAAAATCCTGGAACCCTCTCCCTAACAGCATTGTAGATGTTCTGACAACAAATGGACTGCAGTGGTTCAAGAAGGCGGTTCACCACCACCTTCCCAAGGGCAGTTAGGGATGGGTAATGAATGCTGGCCTAGCCAGTGACGCCCACCCTGTGAAAAAATTATAAAAAGACCCAGATCGTTCAGGAGTGAAATTAGGAAAGACTTCTAAACATAAAGGATAATATAAGTTTGGAACTCTCTTGTGCAAATGACAATTAATGCTAGATCAGTTTTAAATTTTAATCTGAGATTGACAGAATTTTGTTATCCAAAATTATTAAGAGAGATGGGACAAAGGCAGGTAAATGAAGTTATGTTGCAGATCAGCCATGATGCCATTATACGGCACAAAAGGCCCAAGAGCCAAAAGCCGCCCTCCTGTTCCTACATTCTCATTGGCTTTCCTTTTTGCAGTAGAGCATGACTGGTAGCAGTGGCCAGGCAGAACAGGGCAAGCTGCTAGAAGATGATTGAGACGGAGGTGAGGCAGGAGGGTATGAAAGGCTTTCAACAGGGAGCTGTTTCTGTTCAGGCTTCTTCTACCTGTTTATCATTGAGATTCAATGTGTAGACATCTGTGCCTCAATAATGCAGCAGGTGGCAGATGAAAAGTCATCGACCATCTTTCTCCCTCCACTGATACTGCAAGACCTGCTGAGGTTTTTTCAGTACTTTCTGTTTTTACTTGTATTTAAAAGTGGTAGAAAGTAACAGCAGAACAAACTGATTCCCAACATGCTTCCTATTCATTTACAACTCAAACAATTTAAAATTGAAGTTCCAATGAGTTATTTGTCCTACTAGAATTTTGGACACTTTTTCATATTATCTCAGGGTGTGTCCCTCTGTGGTGTCTCATTTTGCGAGTTGGAAAAGCTACCTTAGTCATGGAGAAAATGAAGTATTTTAATTAAGAATCCAGCCAAATTATTTTTGTATAAATAGAATATGTGAGGACTCAGGATTTTTCGAAAATATATTATTGAGCTTCAAAAGTGCAAACATTTTTTTCAATTTTTGTATTCAAAAACTTTGAAAAGTTTTTGAGAATTTTCAATTTTCTAGTTGTTTGAGTTCATTTTAAATTCCTTTTTTAGTAACTGTGGCCAATATGGATATTTTAATTTACTGTACACTGTGTTATGTTCACGGGAACAATGAACCATTTTGCAGTCAACTGGGTAGTTCATAATTCAGATTCCACAGTATTGATATTGTGATCAGCTTTACTTGTTCATGATTGAACACGCATGATTTATATAGCCCATATTACTGCATTCAATTTTATAATGCATAATTCATATTTGCTGTGTTAATTACTGGTTCTCATTTTATATATGTTTCAACAGGTTTCATTTTTAATCTTTCAATTGTTGATAGCACAGAAGCTTTTGAGCATCCTTTATGAAATAACTAATTCAGTAATGAAAAGTTAGTTTGTGCCTGAAAGACTTAAATTTGTCCTGTTACATTTGAAAATAGGATGCTTCATATCCAGTTACATATGTAAAAGTGAATCGAGATCACAATAAATTATAGCTTTATTTCTATTTTGTAAGGTCACAGATATTGCTGATGCCATGATACTGAAGCAGCTTTTTGAAAATCTATTTCAAAATGGTGTTATTGTTGTTGCCACATCCAACAGACCACCTGAAGGTAAGACCAAAATGAAATTGTTTAAATGATTATAGTAATCTTAGTATCACTGTCGTTGAGTATTAATGCACACATTAACAAATACATTAAGCATAGATTTGATTCCATCATGCTGTTCTGTTGTAATCTTGTGATTTAATGAGGGGAGAGGGGTGCTGAACGTTGGCAGGCTGCTTGTCAAAGGTGAGTTGGGGAGGACGGGAGGGAAAATCGGAGGGAGTTCCCCAGGCAGACTTGTATCTGAATAGCATTCAAGAGCTGTTAAGACTTCCTCCCACATATAAACTTTAGCCAACCTTGGTGAACAAGTTTCATAAAATTTTGGCAACATGTCTCAATTTATGGACATAGAGCTTTAAGAGTAATTTAACTCTAGGAAGTATAATTCTGGGAATCCCTGCGTGCCTTAATTATTGGAGCACCTGCACCTGTGATAGAATTGATGGTCAGCATTCCAAGAGTTGCTCCAATGAAAGACAATCAGTTCTGGCCCTAAATATTTTAATGAAGTATTTGCAGGAAATTGTTAGGACCTGGAGTCTTGGCTTTCTGTATGGTCTTAATGGCTTGTAGATGTATCAGCATAATCCAGCCCTGAAGGAGGCTGTGTATTTAAACTATGTAATCTGGTGTCCATGTATTAGCTCTACTTAACAATGGCTTTTCAAGGCACTTTTAAAAATGTACATATTTATTATCCAATTTAAAGCTCCAGTTACAAAGCCAGATCTCTTCCCAATCCGCAGCCGCCCTTGTGCCAGACTTAATTCTGCTGTGCAGTCTCCATTCTCTTCTGCTCTGCATCACTGTTCATGGCTCCTCCTACTCTGCAGCTACTTCCAGCTAGCGCTCTTGTCCTCCTTTCTTGAACATGGTGACTTCATTGTTAGCATACAGTTGCACAAGTGTTGATGGTCCTTCAGTGCCTTGCCTCAAGTACCCATTAATCGTGTGCGATGGACAGCGAATCTTGGCAGGCTACTAAACAGTGTAGGCCATTGCAGCTGATCCTGTTGCCCTGATACCACAGAACCACACTTTGAGCAGGATGTACTGGGCAACAACTGGGACAGAACTTGTTTTTTTTCCCTTGTGATGTAACTTGAACCATGTATTTTAAAGCATTGTAAAAATTAATGTATCATCCATTTTTAGTGAAGCTACTGGCAAATACTTATGTCCATGAAAATTTAATAGTTAGAATTTTCTTCCTTTTTCTACCTAGTTTCTCTCTTCTTGTGAGGATGGTGATTCCTTGCTGGCATAAATCCTACAAATGCTATTCCTCATACTTAAGTATTACAGGCTATTTCCCCGCAGTGGATACCGCAGATGAGAGCAATCCAATCCTCACCAGACATTCGCACTTTCCAGCAGGGGATGATGGATATTCTAGTAGGAATCCTGGCTAATTTTCTGCTGTTCTCCCCTTTCTCCCAGCCATCACCACCACCACTAGCATCCCCCCCACTCCCCACCCCAAAAAAAATTATAGCACTAAGGCCAATCACGCTTCAGAATGAGATTAATGAAGCAGGTATTAGGCATTAAACATGAGACCAGGGTTTGAGCTTGGTTCATGGATTTCTTAAGGGAAAATTGTGTTTAACTTGCTCATGTTTTTTGAGGAGTTAACAGAAAGGGTTGATGAGAGGAATGCTGTTGATATTGTGTATATAGGCTTTCAAAAAGCATTTGTTACAGTGACACTCAACAGACTCAGGAGCAAAGTTATAGCTCATGGAATAAAAGGGAGAGTAGCAACATGGATATGAAATTGACTGAGTGACAGGAAACAGAGAGTAGTGGCTAATGGATGTTTTTTGGTTGGAGGAAGGTTTGTAGTGGGGTTCCTCTGTGTTGGAACCCTTGCTTTTCCTGATGTATGTTAATGACCTAGACCTTGGTGTACACGGCACAATTTCAAAGTTTGCAGATATGAAACTTGGAAGCATTGTGACCTGTGAGGAGGATAGCGTAGAACTTCAATAAGACATAGACAAGACGATGGAATGGGCAGACAGGAGGCAGATGAAGTGTGCACAGAAATGTGAAGTGATTCATTTCGGTAGGAAGAATATGAAAAGACAATATAAAATAAAGGGTACAATTCAAAAGGGGGTGCAGGAGCAGAGGGATCTGAGTGTATATGTGCATAAGTCATTGAAGGTAGAAAAACAGGTTGAGAAAGCAGCTAATAAAGCATACCATTAATAGGAGAAAAGAGTACAGAGCAAGGAGGTTATGTTGAACTTGTATAAGACACTAGTTCAGCCTCAGCTAAGTATTGCATCCAGTTCTGGATACTGCACTTTCGGAACGATGTGAAAGCATTAGAAAGGATACAGAAAAGATTTACGAGAATGGTTCCAGAGATGAGGAACTTCAGCTATGAAGATAGATTGGAGAAGTTACGACTTTTTTCCTTGGAGAAGAGAAAGCTGGGAGGAGGTATGATAGAGGTGCTCAAAATCACGAGGCATCTGGTTAGAGCCGATAGAGAGAAACTGTTCCCACTAGTGAAAGGATTGAGAATAAGAGGGCACAGATTTAAAGTAATTGGCAAAGGAAGCAAAAGCGATATGAGAGAACTTTTTCCATACAGTGGTTAAGGTTTGGAATGCACTGCCTGAGACCAAGCTCTGGTTCACTTTTTTTAACCAGGTGATATTGTAGTGGGGGGTGGGGTAGCCCAGAAATTTTTATTGAAGCGTTCAAATAGCATTAATGGCCTACAGTTCTGAGCTGCATTGTTATTTATATCAGAGTTACAACACTTCAGTAAAAAAGAGGATGCTTGCGATGTTTGCAGCTGAAAGCCTGGTTCTTGCCATTAAGCTTTGTTTTGTTTAAAAGAAATCCAACACTCGGAGCTGAAGAGGCAGATGTTCCAACAACCATTCACGAATGCCTCTAAACATTTATTAACCATAAAAGTTGTCTTCTATGTATAACTTGAACCTGTTTATTTTAACTTGATTTAAAGGTATTTTGTTCAAACTGTGTTTGAAAAGTGGCAGTACCAGTTGGTTAAGATCCTTTTATAAAAGTAAAAAAGGATTTATCTCTCCATTTCAGAAATGACTCGTGACACACAGGCTCCAGCATTGATCTTTTTACTTCAGAGGGCCTGCGGACTTTCTGCTGTTGTTCACACTCTAGTTCACGTCATAACTATCACTGATCAATATAAAGAACTCTATATATTGCTTGAGCAGGAATCAATTTTGTATCTTTGGTCTTGCTATTATCTGCTATTGTTGGGGGTATATTTGCCAAAGTGAAAGAAGAAATGCAATTATCAAGCTAAGTAGCAAAGCTAATGCCAATTTTTTCTTTCAGACCTCTATAAAAATGGGCTTCAGAGGGCTAACTTTGTGCCATTCATTGCTGTCCTGAAGGTAAAGAAAGTCATGTTTTGATGTTTTCTCTTTCTGACTGTAATATTGATAATCAGGGTTTACACAGGTTCCTTTGATCTTACCTTCAAGGAGAATGCTACTAATAATTACTCCACCAATGCTGCTAATGGAATTGCTGTTCGAAAAGGAGAATTGAACAATGACAGGTCCTTAGATTTTTGAGTGGGCACACAACTCGATAGCTTGTTTTTTCTTAACTCTGTGACTGCCACGGGCAATTTAAAAAAAAAGACAAATGGGCAAGGGCATTATGTTGAGGAATATTGCAGGTGTGATGTCAGGGAGAGAAGTAATTTACTTACTGGTGTAGAAATGCATCTGAATGGAATTTTGAATTGGTGTTTCCTTTGTGCCACTTGCTTAAGTATATTCATTCTTTTCCAACGGGTGTTGGAGATAACTATTCTTTTAAGTGCAGACTGACAAGTGGGTTTGGCGTGATTATTAGAGAAATGGTTAACCCTCTTGATGGCTTATTGGATTTATTTAATAGTTCCTGTTAAGACATTATATTCAGAAGGATCTTAAATCCCAGAACGGTGAAGAGAAACAGAATTTTGTAGTTAATTTTTTGTTGAATGACCAGGACAGGCATAACTCAAAATCTAATGTGTTTTTTTGTACTGAAAGAACATTTATATTTGCTGAACAGTTTGACTCTTATTCATTGTGTATACAGATTGCTACATTTTATTGATTGTGGGTACAAGGAGAGCAGAACCTGCAAGCTAGCACAAAAACTGTAGCTGTGGGTTGGTGTCCACAGGTTTCCTGACCCTTATTCTGACAGAAATGTTTATAACAAGTTTTATGGTCATCTTTTGGAAAAAATCATTGTTTTTTTTTCCCCCATCCATCCACCTCTTTCCACTCACCATTAACCTAAATAATTTAGACTTAGGAATTGTAGGAATGGTGTCAAAACTTGTAGATGATATCAGATTGGCAGGTATTGCTAATAATACGGAAGACTATCAAAATGCAGGAAGACATAGTCAGGGATTAAAAACATTACCAGAATGGTGGATAACTTATATAAAATTCTGTATGGCAAAGTGTGGTACACTTTGATCAAAGAAATAAAGACCACTCTTTTTGGGAAGATCAAAATCCAAATTGGGTAGATACCTGAGAACACAGATACATGAATCACTAAAAGTAGCAACACAAGATAAGGCCATAAAGAGTGCAAACAAAATAGCAGGGTATTTTATATAAAACACAAAAACAAGGAGATAATGCCTAAGTCAGGTAGATAACATGGAATACTGCGAACAGTTATGCTCTCCATTCTACAAAAGTTATATTTAAACAACAAATTTGTGTGGAGTAAAGATGTGCAAGCATTTTTCCAGAACGGAAAGGATGAAATTATGGGAAAGATTGAGCTATCTGGGGTTCTGCAAAAGAGAACACTAAGAGGAGACCTGATGGAGGTATTTTTAAAATTCTAGGGAGTTCAATAGGGTGGACGAAGAGGCAATATTTCCATTTGTGAGAGAGTCCAGAACCAGGGAACATAAATAAAAGATTGCTACTAGCAGACAAATAATTTTGACGGATCTTTATTACAGAATGGTGAGAATGTGGAACTTGATGCCACATGGAACGGGTGAAGCAGGTAGCACTGATGTATTTTCAGGAGAGGCTTGAAGCACACTTGAGAGCAAAGGGAATTGTGGACTTCAGTGGGAAAAGATGGAAAGAGGTAATTTTATTGGAAAACATAAATACTGGTACAGACCAATTGGAACAATGGTCTGGTTCTGTGCTATAAATTCTACATAACAGATACTTAGGAGGGGAGGTGGTTGTGTAGTGGTAATGTCACTAGACTGGTAGTTCAGAAGTCCAGACTAATCCTCTGGGGGCATGGGTACAAATCCCACCATGGCACTTGGTGGAATTTAAAATCAGTTAATAAAATCTGGAATTGAAAGCTAATTTTTTAAAAATTCATTTTATGGGATGTGGGCATCATTGGCTAGGTCAGCATTTATTGCCCATTCCTAACTGCCCTTGAGAAGGTGGTGGGAGCTGCCTTCTTTAACCGCTGCAGTCCATGTGGTGTAGGTACATCCACAGGTGCTGTTAAGGAGGCAATTCCAGGATTTTAACCCGGCGACAGTGAAGGAACGGCAATATATTTCCAAGTCAGGATGGTGCGTGGCTTGGAGGGGAAATTCCAGGTAGTTGTGTTCCCATGTGTCTGCTTCCCTTGTTCATCTAGATGGTAGGGGATGTGTGTTTGGAAGATGCTCTCTAAGGAGCCTTGGTGAGTTCCTGCAGTGCATCTTGTAGATGGTACACCCAGCTGCTACTGTGCATTGGTTGTGGAGGGAATGAAATTTTATGGATGAGGTGCCAGTCAAGTAGACTGATTTGTCCTGGATAGTGTCAAGCTTCCTGAGTGTTGCTGGAGCTGCACTCATCCAGGCAAGTGGAGAGAATTCCATCACACTCCTGACTTGTGCCTTGTGGATGGTGAGCAGACTTTGGGGAATCAGGAAATGAGTTACTTGCCACAGAATCCCTAGCCTCTGACCTGCTCTTGTAGCCACTGTATTTATATAGCTAGTCCAGTTCAGTTTCTGGTCAATGGTAACACTCAGGATATTGATAATGGGGGATCAAGTAATGATAATACCATTGAATGCCAAGGGGCAATGGTTAGATTCTCTCTTGTTGGAAATGGTCATTGCCTGGCACTTGTGTGGCACAAATGTTACTTGCCCCTCATCAGCTCAAATCTGGATATTGGTCAGGGCTTGCTGCATTTGGACATGGACTGCTTCAGTATCTGAGGAGTCGTGAATGATGCTGAACATTGTGCAATCATCAGTGAACATCTCCACTTCTGATCTTATGATGGAAGGAAGGTCATTGATGAAGCAGCTGAAGATGGTTGGGCCTAGGACCCTACCCTGAGGAACTCCTATAGTGGAACTGAGATGATTGACCTTCAACAAACACAACCATCTTCCTTTGTGCTAGGTATGACTCCAACCAGTGAAGAGTTTTCCCCCTGATTCCAGCTGACTCCAGTTTTGTTAGGGCTCCTTGATGCCACACTCAGCCAAATGCTTCTTTGATGTCAAGGGCAGTCACTCTCACCTCACCTTGGGAGTTCAGCTCTTTTGTCCATGTTTCAGCCAAGACTGTAATGAGGTCAGGAGCTGAGTGGTCCTGGCGGAACTCAAACTGAGCATCGGTGTGCAGATTATTGTTAAGCAAGTGCCATTTGTTAGCACTGTTGATGACCCCTTCCATTACTTGACTGATGATCGAGAGTAGACTGATGGGGCGGTAATTGGCCGGGTTGCATTTGTCCTGCTTTTTGTGTACAGGACATACCTGAGCAATTGTCCACATTGCTGGATAGATTCCACTGTTGTTGCTGTACTGAAATAGCTTGACTAGGGGCGTGGCAAGGAGCACAAGTCTTCAGAATATTGTCAGGGCCCATAGCCTTTGCAGTATCCAGTGCCTTCAACCGTATCTTGATGTCACCTTGAGTGAATTGAGTTGGCAGACGACTGGCATCTGTGATGCTGGGGACCCCTGGAGGAGGCCAAAATGGATCGTCCACTCAGCACTACTGGCTGAAGATTGTTGCAAATGCTTCAGCCTTATCTTTTGCACTGATGTGCTAGCCCCCCATCATTGAGGATGGGGATATTTGTGGAGCCTCCTCTTCCAGTGAGTTGTTTAATTGTCCATCACTATTCACAACTGGATATAGCAGGACTGCAGAGCTTAGATCTGATCCGTTGGTTGTGGAATCGCCTAGCCCTGTCTATCGCTTGCTGCTTATGCTGTTTGGCATGCAAGTAGTCTTGTGTTGTAGCTTTACCAAGTTGACACCTCATTTTTAGGTATGCCTGGTGCTGCTCCTGGCATGCCCTCCTGCACTCTTCATTGAGCCAGGTTTGATCCCCCTGCTTGTTGGGAATGGTAGAGTGGGGGATATGCTGGACCATGAGGTTACAGATTGTGGTTGTGTACAATTTTGCTGCTGCTGATGGCTCACAGTGCCTCGTGGATGAATGCCTAGATCTATTCGAAATCTATCCTATTTAGCACGATGGTAGTGCCACACAACATGATGGAGGACATCCTCAATGTGAAGACGGGACTTAGTCTCCACAAGGACTGTCTGGTGGTCACTCCTGCTGATACTGTCATGGACAGATGCACCTGGAACAGGCAGGTTGGTGAGGATGAGATCAAGTATGTTTTTCCCTCTTTTTGGTTCCCTCACCACCTGCCACTGATCCAGCCTAAAAGCTTCGTCCTTTAGGACTTGGCCAGCTCAGTCTGTGATGGTGCTCCCGAGCCACTTTTGGTGATGGACATTGAAGTCCCCCCACCACCCAGAGTACATTTTGTGCCCTTGCCACTCTCAGTGTTTCTTCCAAGTGGTGTTCAACTTGGAGGAGCACTGATTCATCAGCTGAGGGGGACTGTGCATGGTAATGAGGAGTTTTCTTTGCCCATGATGTCCAGATGCATTGATACTTCATGGTGGCCAAAGTCAATGTTGAGGATTCCTAGGGCAACTCCCTCCTGACTGTATACCACCGTGCCGCCACCTCTTCTGGGCCTGACCTTCCGGTGGGACAGGATATACCCAGGGATAGTGATGATGGTGGCTGGGTATGACTATGTCAGGCTGTTGCTTGTGACTCTGAGGGACAGCTCTCCCAATTTTGGCACAAGCCCCCAGATGTTAGTAAGGAGGACTTGACAGGGGTGGCAGGGCTGAGTTTTGCTTTGCAGAATACCTTCGCTCAGTCTGCAAAAATGACCCAGACCTTCTTGTCGCTTGCCATTTCAACACACCACCCTGCTCTCTTGCCCACATGTTTGTCCTTGGCCTGCTGCAATGTTCCAATGAGGCCCAACGCAAACCGGAGGAACAGCACCTCATCTTCAGATTAGGCACTTTATGCCCTTCTGGCCTTAACATTTGAGTTCAACCAGACCATGAACAGTCCTCCATCTTGACCCCCTCTATTAATCCAATTTTTTTCTGCAACTACCCCCCCTCCCCCTGCAACAGGGCCATCTGTCACTTGTTCTTATGTTTTGCTTTCACAGAGTGCTGACCTTGTTCTGCTTTTAACACCTTCTGCTATCTTACCTTTATGCCACTGTCCGCACCTTCTTTAGTCTTTAGCACTATCATTAACACTCCCTTTGCCTTCTGTCCATGACATCTTTTGTCAAATCTCTCCTGAGCTCCCACCGATCCCTGACCTTCTATTTTGCTCCACCTGCTCCACCCCCTCTTAATCGGTATGAAATCCATCATCTTTCTTTCCCTCTTTAGCTGTGAACAAGTGTCATGTGGACTTGAAACGTTAACTTTGTTTCTCTCTCCACAGATGCTGTGGAAAGACCAGCTGAGTTTTTCAAGCATTTTCTGTTTTTTACTTTCCAGAGCATTACCATGGGTCTCTGGATTACCAGTCACTGCCTCCCTTTAGTTGGTGACCATGAAACTATAATCAATTGTTGTAAAAAACCATCTGGTTCACTAATGTCCTTCAGGGAACGAAATCTGCCGTCCTTACCTGGTCTGGCCTGTATGTGACTCCAGACCCACAGCAATGTGGTTGACGATCAATTGCTCTCTCAAATGGTCGAGCAAGCCACTCGGTTCAAGGGATGGGTATCACCTTGAAAGTGACGCCCACACATTCCATGAAAGAATTTTAAAAAATACAGTTGTGCTGTGTATGCCAAAAATAGATAGAGTTGGTACACGTTGACTTCAATTTCCACTTGTCAGAACAAATTGATACATTTTCTTTATATATGTAATTGGGGACAGGGAACAGAAGAAACAAACTTGCTTTTACTGTGTTGTAACTTCAAAATCATCATGGATTTCTCAAGCTTGACAACTTCCACGGACAAGTTTTGTCTTTCCTTTCATGAAACTGAGTGAAAGGTGTGCAGGAATAAAATGCCGCAACTCTGGATGAAAGGGGAAAACTGGGAGTTTACTCCTGGCAGTCCATTGCAGAGAATGCTTGCAGGCTGTATCTCATAACTTGCTCAGTGCTTCCTATCAAGATGCCTTTTCATGAGAAGTGTGGGAAAAACTTGCCTTCGTGTTCCTATATTCTGTTAAACTGTGTTCCTTCGGTGTGCAATGCCACCATGATGTTGCGCAGTTCCTCATAATGTCACCTCCATTTCTTTACCAGCATCTCTTTTTGGAAACCAGCGACTCTAAACTGAATTGCTTTCTCCTTACAATTTACTTAATACTTTTCATTCCAGATGATTTTTTAAAAAATTACATTAATTTTGAATCACTCAGATTTGGGTTCAAACTCGGATGAAAAGGCCCTGCTTCATACTCGACCACTCAACCCAAAGGACCAAGGTTTTCAAATGAGACAAATGGAGCTAACCTAGCAACAGAATAAAACCAAGAACCGTAAAATTTCCTGTCTTTCAGTTGGTCCTTTTTATTAATAAGAAAAGCAAAATGCTCAAATAAAACTAAATTTGAATGTTTCTTCAACAAAAATACCCTGGAAAAACTCAGCATGTCTGGCAGCATTGGTGGAGAGAAGCACAGTTGACGTTTCGAGTCCTCATGACCCTTCAATAGAACAAAGTAAAAATAGAAAAGGGTGAAATATATTTTTGTTTTTGTTTTGGTTTTGGATTTCCAGCATCCGCAGTTCTTTGCTTTTATATATATATATATATTTGAATGTTTCTTCTTTTGACTTCAGTTTGGTAACGCGCTGTGTTGCCAAAACAATCAACTATGTTGAAAGCGCAAGGTAACTTCAGAAGTCACAAAGTAGTGGTCTTATTGTGGACAGTTAGAATTGAAAGTCTTATGATGTGACAGCTGTGAAGCCTTTACCATCATGAACAAATATAGCAGTTGCTTTGTATAGCAGAACAATGACCTCTGCTGTCACTGAGCTTTTAAAACATTTAATTTTGTATAAGGTCATTTCTAATAGATACTATGAGGTGTTCTGATCACATAGTACGTAGCTAATGGATACTGAGATGTTAAACAACTTTTCTTCTAAGCTGCTTTTTTATTTTATTCTCCCGCATCTGACAGATTGATGCTGCTTAGTATTTTTTAACTCGGACACCTCTGTTCCATTAACAAGCATCTTTCCAATGGCGAATGGCATGAGCAATTAACCATCCTCTTCGAGTCATCTGCCTGGAAGCTTAAATTGAGTTGTCAGATTGCAGCCTTATAAGACTTTGACACTACAACAGCCTTTTATAGGCTACAATGACCCAAAGACCAACCTGTGAGGTCAGTACTGTGACCCCTGTGTGGCTGTCACCTGAGCTGAGTACTAGGGTTAATCCGCTGCCGATGTATTTGCTTATCAATTGACTTTGCAGTGCAGAGTCTGCCCACTGACGTCAGTTTAATTCTTGGCTGTTCATGCAAAACTCTGAATCTTTGCCACCTATTTTTGCCTCAATTTTTTTAAGAATATGCCTTTTCTCCTCACTTCAAAAGTATGTGAGGCTTATTTGGCATCACACAATTAGGCCCATGTCAATTGTCTATTGTTTAAGTTTCTAATGAAAGTCTAACTATTACCATGCCTTGCCCACTAGCTCCCACTCTAGTTGAAAGGATCAGGGCCCATAATGAAACTAATAAATTTCCTCTGTTTTTGGTGTACTGATGTAATGCCGAATCAAGTTTTCTGTTTTTAATCCCAGGGCAATTAGTATAGTCATTGGGATTTTTAAGTTCTTTGTTACAGGCCACCTCGGAGATCTGCAGAGAAGAACCCTAATCCAATAAACGTCTCATTTAGATCATGAAAAGAAAGCATGAGGAGAAGCCCCACAGGAGAGGTCGTTTCCACTGCCTCTAAGCAGCAACACTATGGGGAACTGTCAAATTAACCAGGAGGTCCCCATATTTAACATGCATTTTCTGTTGAAACTAATAATAGAATAATTATTTAATGCAGGTAGAACCTTTATAACAGACCATAAAAGAAATAATAATTGTCCGCCAAAGAACTTGCCATTATGTTAGCTGTCTTGCAAAAGGCATGGGGGAGGGTGTGAGAAATGCAAGTAATAAATAGCTCTGGCTGAAGTTGGTCACAGAAAAAAGAATTGATAATTAGATGTAATTAGGGTGTATGAATCGTTGTCTTCTGTTTTGGGAATGAATAAATTTGGAAGAAAAAACCCTTGTGGTGAAAATGCTTTGATGTAAGAAGAGTAGTTGTGGCTTGGCAGCATAAAGGCAGTGTTTTATACTTTTTGCATAATAGCTGTAACACAGAAATGGTGAAAGGACTACAGCCCCCTATTTGCTTTAGACCAAGTGCTTTGAGGTTGGTTGATTCTTTTCAAACAAAAAGCATCAAAAGTTTTCAGCTGTTGGTAATGAGGAGTAGACCTCAACACAGCTGAAGGAGTTAGTTATCTCTAATTTCTCCCTCTGGATCGAACAATAACAGATCAAAAAATTGAACTCTCGTCTTAAAAGTGATTCAGGCGCAAGGTAGAGTTTGTAGGTGGAAGAAGTGTTTTAGCTTGACTTTTTACAAGCTGTGTCTTGCATGTAGTAATATAGCATGCAAATATGACTTTTAAAAGAAAGTACAAGCACTGTCCACAGACGTAAACCTGTTCCTTTTTTGTAGCGGGGTGGGTTAGAGATTCTCACTGTGGAAATGGTGATTTTATTACAAAAAAATAAATGCACATCACGCTGCCATTTTGGCTTCTTCCTGTGTGATCACTGCATATAAAAGGAAAATAAGTATGGAAGGTTGTTCCAGCACTGATTAGAATTAGTTCCTTGTGCAAACATAGCAACTGAGAACTATTAATTCTTCCCCTGGTTTTACTAATTTGCTGCTGTTTCTGTTCATGTTTTGCCTTGCAAGTACAGAGGAATAAACGTTTGTTACAAGAGCTCTTAAAGGAACTGTTTCAAATTTAGATAGATATTAAAATTTAAAAAGCTTCAGGGATGACATACCAGAATACTACAGTTTAATTATCTTGTTAATTTTGAAAAGGTTTCTTCAGTGTTGCTCTATAACAGTCTGTTATTTTGTTTTACTATTGAATCATCTGCTCTATAATTAACATTCTTCTAATATTCAAATAAATAGTTATAGACTGAGACCGAAAAGCATCTGAGGAAAAGACATTCAGTTAAGCAAAAATGAGATGAAATGTTTGGTACTGGATTAAGCTGATTTTGTCAATCCCTTCTGTGTCGGTTGTGATGTTGGTTTATGATTTCACTACACCGAGCAATCGGAGGAAATGTTTTCCTATTGGGGTTTAAATTCCTCCGATAACACACTGGTTAACATACCTGTGTTCCCATGAGTAGAGAAGATTTAAGAAATAACCTATTTGAGGTGTTTAAGATGGTTAAATACTTGAGTATTGCTTTTCACTTTGCACTCATAAGGACATTCACAAGAATACCAATATAAGGGGAAGACAACAATTTATACTGTATGTGAAGAGAGCGCTGATTGGTTGGCAAGTGGCGTGACCATAAGCCGTAGGAGCAGAAGTAGGCCATTCGGCTCTTTGAGTCTGCTCCGCCAATCAATGAGATCATGTCTGATCAGATAACCCTCAACTCCACTTTCCTGCTGTTTCCCCATAACCCTTGATTCCCTTATTGATTAAAAATCTGTCTATCTCAGATAAGACCATAAGACAGAGGAGCAGAAGTAAAGAATGCACTACTGATGGTGACTGACAGTTAACTGCCAAGAATTGTTTTAAACCAGATAACTTAACCCTGATTGGTCAAGGCATTGCCCTGAGGAATGAGTCAGCGAATGGCTGTCACTTATTTTGTTTAACTGAAACAGGCACAATGTATGCACATTCCTCAGGGCAATGCCTTGACCAATCAGGGTCAAGCTGCCAAGTTTAAATTTAAAACAATGCTTGACAGTTAATTGTCAGTCACCATCAGTCGTACATTCTCCATGGCAACACCACTTGCCAACCAATCAGCACTCTCTTCACATAGAGTATAAATTATATGTAAATGTAAATTGTATTGGTATTCTTGCGAGTGTCCTGATAACTGCAAGATGAAAAGCTCTTTTTTCAGCAATACCCAAGTTCTGTACTACCAGCTGACTATTTGATAGAAAACTATTTCCTCTGGTGTGGGAGTCAGGGGCATAACCTTATAGAGCTAGGCTATTCATTGGTGATGTTGGGTGTACTTCTTCACGCAAAAGGTAGTTGAAATCTGGAACTCTTGTTCCCCCAAAAAGCGGCTGTGGCTGGGTGTTAATTGAAAATCTCAAAACTGAGATTGGTAATGTGCTTGCCTGACAAAAATGTAATTGGTTTAATGTGTAGTTCAGCTCATGATCTAAATGGATGGAGGAACAGGGACTGAATGGTCTACTCCTGATACGTTCCCAAACATATGAAAATAGAAAATATTTGCAAAACAAGCTGCTGCATCCATGTTTGAAAAATAAGTTAAGTTATTTGAAATGTCTTTTAAGATATAGTAAAAGCTGCCTCCAGCAGAATGGTCCTGTATCGTATCATTTCATTCATACCAACCCTGATGGAGTCACTGTATCTCCTCATAATCTTCCCTCCCACAATTACCTGAGTTGTATTTGTGTTTCAACCTTGGACTCTCAGCCATTGGCTCAGATTTTATTGTAGTGGGGCTTTTAACATTTGCCATAAGTTAAGACTTACCCTTGCACATAGAAGTTTTTGTATTTTTGTGTGGCAGGTTGTGAAAGTGAGTTGATAATGTCACAACGAGTGCAAAGAGCATGCACTTTTGCATTTATGGAACATTCTTGGCTTTATGCCCTTTTTCTTCCCTACTAATGCAAAACCCAATTCTCTGCATATATTGCTTTCAGGGTTGATTTCTTTGAGGATTTCCTACCCGGCATCCATTTCCCTATTCTTCACAAAATTCAACTAATCCTGAACTTTATCACACACAAGTCCTGCAAATCTATCATTGGCATCCTGACAAGTTGCACTAGTTCCCTGTGCTGTAGTAAATTAAGTTCAAGATCCTCTTCTCATCTTCAAATCCATTTTAAGCTTTACCTTGATATTTGATCAGTCTTCAACCTCCACCACTTGCTGAGAGGCGATGGCGTAGTGTTATTTTGTTGCTGGACTAAAACCCCAGAGACCCAGGGCAATGCCCCGGGGACCTGGGTTCAAATCCCGCCATAGCAGTTGGTGAAATTTGAATTCAATAAAAATCTGCAATTAAAATCTAATGATGGCCACAACACCATTGTTGATTGTTGTAAAAACCCATCTGGTTCACTAATGTCCTTTAGAGAAGGATATCTGCTGTCCTTACATGCGACTCCAGTCCTACAGCAATGTGGTTGACTCTTATTTTCCACTTGTTCAGAGGGCATTTATATCGTGAGCTTTAGGGGGATATGTTTATAGTAACCTTCCATTTTACAAAGTGTAGCATAATATGTTTTGAAGTGACGAGATCTGGAATATAGTTTCTCCATTGTTTGCAAGTGTTAACACAAAGTGAGTAATAATTTGAAGACAACATTGTTTTTAACAGATTAACCTTTAACCTTGCTTTGATCACTAATGAAAATCGAATAGAGAAGATTTAATGAGAGATGTTCAGAATTGAGTTTTGATGACATAAGCATGGAAAAACTGGTCAGTGAACCATTTACCAAAAGGTATAACTTCAAGATCATATAAGGGAAAAGTTTTGAGATTTTTATTTTAATTCAGAAGTTGTTTGGATGTGGAACGCTTCTCCACAAAACAGGTTGGAAATTGATTTTCTAATAGCTTAAAATGGATAAATTTTGAAAGTAAGAATTTTATACGTTTAAAAGAGGAAATGATGAGAATGGGCAGTTTCAGCATGATGGGCTGAATAGCTTCCCTTGGTTATTTTGAGGACCTTAGTAGAATATTGCAGTATACCTTAAAGAAAACTAAACTGCACAACCTACGTATTAAAGTGAAACCATCTCAAACTCATCATATTATGGCTTTCTGGAACTTGTAGCTTGTCTGTGGGGAGATTTTGTATCCCAAAACAAAGAGAGTGCGGGGGTACTGACAAAGCATTGCAGTGCCTCACTTAAATGGGATTATATATTCATGTCTCATGCAGGGTTCCAGTAGTTGACTTGGCAATCTTCATTTATGCATTTTGAGCACTTCACTATGCAATTATGAATGATTCAAAGAATCAGTTCTTAACAACCTAAATTTTAAAGGCTGATTAGGACAAGGATTGATATAGTAGGGTGGAACTTGTTGCAGCATTATTTCTGGAATCATTATTAATCATTGCTGGTCAGAAATGTTTCTGTATATTGCTGACTATCATCAGCTGTGATAGTTAACCCTTAGGCTGCCTGTCACCGCATTTTGAAACACTTAATCTCCAAATACCCAACTGGGATACAAGACTTCACGTAGTTTGGATAACCTATCCTCATTAGGAAGGCTACTAATGCAGATAGCTTGAAAATGACTCTCCATGTATAAATGGATCCCCTTCCTGCCACCCTGAAAAACAAACTAATAAATGCTTTCCTGTGAGAGGCTGAATTTCCTTCCTGCATAGTTTTCTCACCTTTGCATTAAAATAACTGAGCTTTCTCTACAATCACTTTGAGTGCTGGACACTTGCTTTGCCTGAGTCTTTGCTACGATGAAAGGAGCTGCCTGTTGGAGACCTAAGCATGTCGCAGTAGTCATGGCGGTCCACAAGCTGAAGTTAAATGAAGCCCAAGATGGGCCTGATTTCTATTGACGGTGGCTACAATTGGACCAATAACAAAAAAAAAGCTCAAGTTTTCTTGGTTATGGAGGAGTCTGATGAGAATTCTATCTAATGCACTAACCTGGGAAGCTGTAAGTGGTCAGCAAGGTGCAAAGGTTTTGTTATACATGCCAGAAGTTTTCAGAAATTGCTTTATCTTGCTCATAACATCACCAGAAAGTTCCTCATTCATGTCATGCAAACTGCAGCTTTGTTCTCTTTATTGCCTTTGCACGTATGCCTAATCTTTTGTCCTTTCGCAGCACAGAAACTTCCATGATCTAGAGTCTCAATGGGTTGCAAAGATACATCAGAGATGAAAGATTGCATCATTGAAAATCACTATAATGCCTGTCAAGAACCCTGACAGCGTGAATAAAAGTAATTCAGGACAATTATTTCCAATTATAGAGAGTAAATGAAAGACGGGAATCAAGCCACAGTATCTTAAAAATCCTTAACACTGCAGTACAGCAGATCAACTTGAGAAATCTATAAATATGATTTAACCTTAATACCTGTGTGCCACAGAGCTTGATTTCTTTTTCTTTGTACATCTCTCCCTCATTTATTAGTTGTTTGTCATGTGACTTACTTAGGAAATCTTCTTTGCAAACATTTTAAATAAACTTCGTAAACAACTTCCTGCCATCAGGCATTGGATTCCTTTTGCACGTGGTAGTTCTTGGGAGCTGGGTGTAAGGATGGTAGCAATAGATATGAACAGTGATCTACTACTTTTTTTTAATCTGAGAAACATTTTTTTGTATTTCAATCACATCCACAAACATCCACTCCCTCCACCACCGATGCATAGTGGCAGCAGTGTGTACCATCTACAAGATGCACTGCAGGAATTTGCCAAGGCTCCTTAGACAGCACCTTCCAAACCCACAACTGTTACCACCTAAAAGGACAAGTACAGCAGACACATGGGAACACCACTACCTGGTAATTACCCGCCAAGCCACTCACCATCCTGACTTGGAAATATGTCGCTATTCCTTCACTGTTGTTGGGTCAAAATCCTGGAGCTCCGTCCCTAACAGCACTGCGGGTGTACCTACAGCACATGCACTGCAGCGGTTCAAGAAGGCAACCACTTTCTCAAGGGCAAATCGGGATGGGCAATAAATGCTGGCCTAGCCAGTGATGCCCCCATCCCATAAATAAAGTTTTAAAAAAATTAAACTCCCAAAGGAAAAAATACTTTTTGCAAGTTACCCCCTTCCTCTTCCTTCCACCCCTCACCCCAGTTACCCTCCCCCCAAAACCCGGAATCGTCTCCAGGAAGAAGATTAATCAATCATTAAGAATATTGCTTCCTGGAGGAAATAGATTCTGTTTGCGTCAGTAAAAATGTAGCCATGGGGAGACCCATTATGTCATGTCTCTTGGCTGGTAAAGACCCAGAATGTTGGTACACCTGGTAGATGTGCTCATATTTGGTTACCATTGTATTGAGCAGGAATTGGTATTCTTCAACATGCATGACAAACTTTGTACTTGGATGGAGCCAAATACTTAAATGCTCTCAGTAGCATCCTGTAAGCATGCTGATCCTTGCTCAGCTTATTGGTGGTATAGGGAATGTATTTTCTTTGCAACAATAGAAAATATTGGCCAAGATGCTTCCATGCACCCCCAAATATCGTTCCTATTGATAATTCCCCATATGGAGAAATGTCAAACTCAGTTAAAAAGCTTACCTTTGAAGTTATTCTTCACATTTGATGATGACTTGATACTACAACAACAACAACCCTGATCAGACCAATAATAGATCATTAAAATCGGTAGCCTATTTAATGTGCACTTGAGTAAAGACATTTCTTTCTCTCTTTGTGGAAAAAAGTTAATGTTTTAATTAAAATTCTGTGTTAAGAAATTTTCATAGTTCACGTTTTGTTTCTTTTCCTACTTGATGTTTAATGATGAAGTTCACATGGTAAAACTGGGGTAACAGCTTTCGTGATTTATTTACTCCTTTTACCTATTTTTGGCTCCTGTGTTTCATACGAGTTTTGTAAGTAAATCCTTGCTCCCTATGCCCAGGGAAAGTAGTTTCACTTACCCAGATATCTAGGTGATTTAATAGTGTGCCCAAGAATTGAACAGACAATCCATTTTAGTTTTATCACCTGCCCTCAATGTAAGTACCAAGTCCTCAGAAAGAGGGAGGATTGCATTTTGATTTGAAGTTTAATTGCTAATCTCATTTATTGAGCAGCTTAAAAAAAAAAGAATAGTAACAATGATGCAACATATATTTTTGCATTAGTTGTTAAGCTTAGCTATGGCCCTTGCGTAGCAGAAAATAAATAATGTACAACTGCTGTGTTAAATTATATTTGAACTAATATTCTAATTCTTCTGCTTTTGTCAGTGTTTATGGAAGCTTTCCGGCATGACTACCTCTCCTTAAAGGCACAGGCAGACTTCAAGATTTTGAACTTGGATCACTTTTTAGAGAAAAGTGACCAGAGCCCATTTAGCTTAATTAACAGCCTGTTCATCTTGTTTGAAATTGCCAAACACACAGCAACATAGAAGGATTTATGGCACAGAAGCAGGCCTTTTGACCCATCGTGTCCCTGCCGACTGAAAAAGACTGAACCAATCTAATTCCACTTTCCAGCTCTTGGTCCGTAGCCCTGTGGATTACAGCACCTCCAGTGCATATCCAAGTATTTTTAAAATGTGATAAGGATTCCTGCCTCTATCACCCTTTCAGACAGGGATTTCCAAATCCCACCGCCCTCTGGGTGAAAATAATTACTTGTTAACACCCTTTTAATCCTTTCACCAATCACTTTAAATCTGTGTCCCCCTGGTTATTGATCTTTCTGCTAAAGGAACTTAGTCCTTCCTGATCACTCTACCTCAGCCGTCATAACTATATATACCTCAATTAAATCTTTCTCCAGTCTTCTCAGTTCCAATGAAAACAGACCCAGCTTATCCAATCTTTCTTCCTAGCTAAAATTTTTTATTCCTGACATCCTTGTAAATCTCTTCTATACCCTTTCTACTGTGATCATACCCTTCCTGTAATGTCATGTCTTGAACAGTATGCAGTTCTAGCATAACCTCCCTCCTCTTATATGAGGCCTCAGCCAGTAAAGGAAAGTATCCTATATGCCTTCTTGAATACCTTATCGACTTGACCTGCTACCTTCAGACACATGTAGACACAAATTCCAAAGTCCCAATGTCCCCTTGCCTTGTTTCTCCTCCCTGTGCACTTCTCCAGATTGAATTCTATTTTTCCCATTTCTGCCCATCATTGATATCTTCCTGAATTCTATAGCTTCCTTTATCACCATCGATCACATGGCCAATTTTCATATCATCTGCCAGCTTCTTAATCAGTGCCCCTTTGTTTAAGTTTAAATCATGGTTTTATGACAAACATCAGGGGAGCCAATACTGAGCCTTGTGGAAAGCTACTGGAAGCAACCTTCTGGTCATTAAAACATTATAAATTGACCCTTGGCTTTCTTACCTGACTCTGATTGGATGAGGTATTGACATGGAGAAAGCAATGGGGATCTGAAGGTTCTCCAAGCTTCCGGGTAATTCGGAATAGCACAAGGCTTCAACAGATTCCTTTTGTTTACAGAGAATGGGTCCCTGCATATGCATGTGTGTCACTTCTAGCAAGCATAAATGAGCCATGTTACAAGCTCAGCTATTATCTTAAATTGGTTGTTAGAGTATCTATTGGTGCACTTGTGATTCTGCAATTGGACAATCGTATCTAACAGACACACTGGGATTCCGACAGCTCCAAGTATCGACAATCTCATAAATAGGGCTAGAACCATTTGCTCACCATGTAATATTGAGGTGAAATAGGGCACATCAAAGCTATCCTATGGGATAATGGCTACCTCAGTCATATCATTGCTTGCTGTATATTGCGCACAGTCACAAATGGGCCCAAGGCCACCACTTTTAGACTTGGAAAGTACTTCAAATTATTCTGAAAAGGTAAAGTATCCCAAAACATTTGAGCAACAGGTGAAGCCAGCTGTTCCACGTTGCTACTAAGCAGTAGCAGCACAAGAGGGTATTTTTCACTAACTGAATGCTGTCGCCAATCCAAAAAGACGTTCTGCCTACCACACAAGTGAGTAATGTACTCTATGAATTTTCGTATTGGTACAATGCCAGGTACATAGGCTGTACGTCCCAATGACTGGCAGATCATATCGAACAGCACATCCCTTCAGCTATTTGCAATAGGCAGAGTGCTACCATGCTCAACCAGCCTGTGCTTGCAGAACTCTGAACATTAATGTCTAATGTTAGATGTGATTTTGTGAATGGACATCACTTGCTGAACAATCCTGAGTGTGCTAAGAATTGCATTAACAATCTATTTAAGATGATCAGTTGGGGTCATAATGTCGCTTCTCACAACTTTTGCTGGAAATTACATATATTCATACCCAGGGACTTTTCCTCTTCAGACAAAAGGAACATGTCCAGGCGTTGCTTCTCTTTTGAATTAAACAGAAATGCAAGAGAGGATAGTTCCCTGGTGCATTCTCCATGCCAACACCTTTACCAATCTGTCCACTTGCCAACTAATCAGTACCCTATACTTATGCAGTATAAATGATTGCTGCCTTTGAAATTTGGAATTCTTGCAATTGTCTTGATGAGTACAAGACAAAAATTTCAACAGCGTGTCCCTTTTTTCAGCAATAACAACACACAATTTTGTTTTGTGTTTTGCAAGCGCAGGCTGATGGAGCACAGTCTGTATTCTGCCTATTACGAACAGCTGGAGGAACATGCTGTTTGATTCGATCAGCCAATCGGGACATATGGCCCACCTACCCAGCATCGCACCGGCACTGAAATTCATACATGACGCTGTTCAATTGTGTGGTGGGCAGAATGTTTGTTTGGACTGCCGGCAGATTCCTATTAGTGGAAAATACCATTCGCATTGCCACTGCATAGTAGCAGTGTGAAACGGCTTGCTTAACCTGTTGTTCAAATTTTTGAGTTACTTTGCTTTACCATGGTAATTTGAGGTAGACCGGGCACCATTCAAATCTGAAATGGGCCTTTGGCCCATTTGCGTGTTTGTGCGATATGATGATCTGATCAAGATAGTCATTGTCCTGCAGGATAACTTTAATGCAGTCTATTTCTGCATCGAACTTCCAAGGGATACGAACAAGGAGCATGAGTAGGCCATTCGGCCCCTCAAGCCTGCTCCACCATTTAGTAAAATCATGGCTGATCTGATAGCAACCTCAAATAAGCATCTTGCCTACCCCTGATAACCTATCACCCCCTTGTTTACCAAGAATCTACCCACCTCTGCCTAAAAAGTATTGTTAACCTTTACTGGTCAATTATATGCATTGGGATTCATTTAGCTCCACATGCTATTAGGTTGGCCTTATCAGCAATCTTGTAAATAGGGCCCTTCAGCACGTTAACTCTGTTTCTCTCTCCAAAAACCTGCTGAGTATTTCCAGCATTTTCTGTTTTTATTTTATATGCATCATACATGCTCTTTGTTTTGTTTCATCACATTGTCTATCTCCTTCATCATCCAAGGAGTCTTTGATTCCCTTACCTTTTGCCCTTGTTGAAATGTACCCAGCTTGTACTCAACACCACCTCCATAAAGATCATGCATTGTTCCTTTACAGTTTTTCCTATCAATCTTTAGTTCCATTTTTCCCTGGCTGGATCCTGTCTCATCCCATTGAAGTTAGCCCTCTTCCAATTTAGAAGTTCTACTTCAGATTGTTCCTTGTTCTTTTGCCTTGTTAATCTAAACCTTATTGTGTCTAATATTTCACACTCCTCCTCTTTAACTAGAATGTCTGCATCATCCCTCTCAGTGAAGACAGAGACCGAGTACTCATTGAGAACCTTGCTCATATCTTCTACATCAACCCACATGTTACAATGTACATATCTGGAAGGCCCTACCTTTTCCTTAGTTATTCTCTTGATCTTAATGCACTGGTAAAATGCCTTAGGATTTTCTTTGATTTTACCTGCCAATATTTTTTTGTACCCTCTCTTTGCTTTTTGAATTTCCATCTTTACTTCGCCCCTGTACTTTCTATACTCCCCTAGGCTTTCTACAGTATTAAGTCTTTTGTTACTGTCTTAAGAGCTCGTTTTCTGCTTTATTTTGACCTGTATGCTTCTAGATAAACAGGGGGCTCTAGATTTGGCAGTGTCACCCTTTTTATTTGTGGGGACATGTCTATACTGTGCCTGTAGATTCTTTGCCTTTGAATGCTGCCTTCTGATTTGACACAGTTTTTCCTTCTAAGAGCTGGATAAATAAGGTATATAAATGGACTTTCGTGAGAGAGAGCGAGAGAAAAATCACTTTAGACTGGAAAGAGTTTTGTGAGGTGGATCAATGCTGGCCACAGCCTAATGATTTGGCTAGCTCAAAAACACTGAAGAAAACAGTCTGAAGAGATGCCAGAGATCAGCTTCATCTTTCTCTTTGTCCAACCTGGGCCCAGTAAATCATCCTGAGGAGACTGCCACTGCCAGCTATGGAGATCAGCATTGCCTTGTTTCCCCCACTTATCCAATATGAGACTATTAAACCATTCTCATCTGTTACAGAGCGTTTGTCTTTTCTGCCTATATATCTAAACTGTTGCTTCTTAATAAACTGCCTAACAATGACTTCGACCCCTTGTACTGAGTAATCTCTGACTTGAACTAAAATCTTACAATATTAAGGACCAAATGCTAATCATTTTAAGCCACATTTCCCTTAGTGCCACGACCTTATATTCCCAAATGGGAATTGCACTTGTAATTTACCAACTTTATTCACCACATGTTGTGTTCACACACAATTACACCAAGTTTGCAGTGGGTCATAGTAACTCTGTTGCTAATGCAGTTCAAATATCTCAGCATTTTCATTGTGTTAACTTTCTTTTTCCTGTAAAAAAAAATGAATATGTTTTGGTGCTTGCACCCGCAGAGATGGATTATAGTTGGCCCATTCTATGACTTGGTGAAGCAATGTGCCATTTCCACTTTTATCGTGACTATATGAATTGTCTTAGCACATTGACAAAAGCAATAAGTTGATGATATAAATGATGGGCGGGATTTTCCAGCCCCGCTCGCTGCCAGGATCGTTCGCTCCCACCAAAAGTCAATGGACTTTTGGCTGGGCTGCTGCATCACCTGTGACAGGGCCGGAAAATCCTAATCGGTGGTTGTTTATCACGTAATCGCAGACTTTTAATGGCACAGAAGGAGGTCATTGGGCCCATTGTGTCTGCACCGGCTCTCCAAATGAGCATTATAACCTATTGCCATTGCCCTGCCTTTTCCTTATACCCCTGTGCATCGTTTCTATTCAAGTAATCATCAAACGCCCTCTTGAATGCCTCGATTGAACCTCCCTCCATCACACTTCCAGACAGTCAGGGCGTTCCAGACCCGAACCACTCATTATGTGAAAAAGTTTTTTCTCCCGTCACATTTGCTTTTTGGAAATCACTTTAAATCTGTGCCCTCTCGTTCTTGGTCCTTTTACGAGTGGGAATAGCTTCTCCCTATCTGCTCTGTCCAGCCCCCTCATGATTTTGAACATCTCTATCAAATCTCCTTTTAGCCACCTTTTCTCCAAGGAGAACAATCCCAACCTCTCCAATCTATCCTCATAGCTGAAATTTCTCATCCCTGGAACCATTCTTGTAAACTTCTTCTGCACTCTCTCCAATGTGTTCACATCCTTCCTTTAATGTGACATCTAGAACTGTACACAATACACCAGCTGAGGTCTAGCGAGTGCCTTATATAAATTCAGCATAACTCCCCTGCTCTTGTACTCTATGCCCCTATTTATAAAGCCCAGGATACTATATGCTTTATTAACTGCTCTCTCCACCTGTCCTGCCACCTTCAATGATCTATGCACATATACAGCCATGTCTTTCTGCTCCTGCACCACTTTCAAAATTTCACTCCTTATTTTATATTGTCTGTCCATGTTCTTTCTACCAAAAATGCATCACCCCACACTTTGAACTTCATCTGCCATCTATCTGCCCACTCCACCAACTTGTCTATGTTCTCTTGAAGTTCCACACCATCCTCCTCACAGTTTACAACACTCCCAAGCTTTGTATCATCCGCAAATTTTGAAATTGTCCCCTGCACACCAAGATCTAGATAATATATATCAAGAAAAGCAGGGGTCCCAGTACCGACCCATGGGAAACTCCACTACAAACCTTCCTCCAGCCCAAAAAATATCCATTGACCATTACTCTCTGCTTCCTATTTTTCAGCTAATTTTGAACCCATGTTGGTCCTGCCCCTTTTATTCATGAACAATAACTTTTCTCAAGTCTGTTGTGTGCCACTGTATCAAATGCCTTTTGAAAGTCCATGTACATCACATCAACAGCATTACCCTCATCGACCTTTTCTGTTACCTCTTCAAAAAACTCCAGCAAGTTTGTTAAACATGATTTGCCCTTTAGAAATCCATGCTGGCTCTTCCTTATCAACCCATATTTTTCCATGTGACTACTAATCCTGACCCGCATAATTGTTTCTAGAATCTTTCCCACCACTTAAGTTAAACTGACTGGTCTGTAATTGCTGGGCTTATCCTTATAACCTTTTTTGAACAGGACTGTTTTGAACATACTAGAGAATGCATCCTGTACAATTAATATTGTTTTGATATGTAGAAAAGGTTAATACTACATCTGAAACTTGTATCAATTATTTTTCCTTGGCTGACAGAAGTTCAACTCAATCCTCATTTTTATTTTGTTGTGTTTTGTTTTGCAGAATTATTGTGAAGCCATCCAGCTGAATTCTGAAATTGACTACAGGAAAAGATACCTTCCTGGAGCAGGGAAGCTTTATTATCTGTAAGCTTAAAAAGAAAAGTTAAAATAGTCTATTGCATGGTGAAGTGGTAATAGTGAACTGTGATTATCCACCAGAATGTCAAAAGACCCTTCCATCCCTTTCTTGGAGTCAATAATGAAAATTGGCAAATACCCAAAAGTTTTCAACTTCTGGTATAGTCCAGCAATATCTTGGAGCAGGAATGGAGCTAACCACAATACAACTAACAGAGAAAACTTGTCATTTTATTTGCCTCAAAATGTGAAAAGAAATACAATGAAGAGAAGCATCAAGGAGTATCAAAATGTGGTGCAAGACTTATCCCTATGAAAATGATGGTGGATAATCTGAAAAGGGTTATTTTTCTGAAGCTGGTTATGTGATTCGCACGTCTCTTAAGCAGAGCTATAGTGATCCAAATAATAACTTTGTGAACATGTAATAATCTTAAGTTTGATGCAGAACTGTTGCACTTCCAACAGATTCAAAGCAGTTTCAGCAAGTGGATTTGTCTTCTCCCATTCATAAGCTGTACATTTTCCACTTGCTGAAACTGCTTTGAATCTGTTGGAAGTGCAACTCAGTGAAGGTTACAGAAAATGTACAGCTTATGAATGGGAGAGGACAAATCCTCTTGCTGAAACTGCTTTGAATCTGTTGGAAGTGCAACAGTTCTGCACTCAAACTTATAAGATTATTACATGTTCACAAAGTTATTATTTGGATCACTATAGCATGACTGAGCATCTAAAATAATGCTGCTTATGCAACAAATGCAGAAGTGGTGTCTGGAATGACACTTGGCCCTATACAAAATGTTCCTGAGTGTCATGAAGGCCTTGACACAGCATAGGAACATAGAAAACATGAGGAGGTCATTTTAGCCCCTCGAGCCTGTTTCACTAATCAAGGAGATCATCCTCATCTGTGACCTACCTTCTAAACCTGTGACCTCTACCGCCTGGAAGGACAAGGGCATAGGAACACCACAACCTGCACGTCCCCATCCAAGTCACACACCATCCTGACTTGGAACTATATTGCCGCTCCTTCACCGTTGCTGGGTCAAAATCCAGGAACTGCTTCCTTAAAAGAACTGTGTGTGTACCTACAACACACGGATTGTAGCTGTTCAAGAAGGTAGCTCACACCATCTTCTCAAAGGCAATAAAAGCTGATCTTGCCAACGATGCTCACATCCCATGAATAAATAAACAAAACACTACTGGCAATGTTACCTATCATTGCTGCTTACCAGAAAAGTACTGAGCAAATTTGCCATTCCTATGCAAGGCAATTCCAATGATAGCTTGACAAGTGCAGCAATTGCTGATGGTAATGGATCCAAAAGGAAACTGCCATGTCCAGGCATAACTGATAAACATATGGGAGAAAGGGTAGAATGGAGAAACCAACCATAATCTTTCAAATTTTGTTTTGAAATGGTGAAGTGGTAAAGGACTGGAGGGTGGCAAATGTTTTAAGTCACTCTTCAGTGAAGAGTAAAATGATAAGTGAGGGAATATTAGACCAGTTTTACTTTCTTGTGGGAAAACTGCTGGAGCCCATTTGGGAACCACGTGAAAATTTAAAAAGCCACAGTCTTATTGAGGATTTATATATGGCTAGTCATGCTTGACTAATTTCATTGTTTCTTTCTGTTTGAGGAAACCTCAGTTTCTGGCTAAAGAACACTTGCATTTCATATCCTCAAGGTTGTGCAACTTTGGAACCCTCTGCCTCAGAAGGCAGTGAAGGTGGGCTCATTGAATATTTTTAAAGCGGAGGTAGATAGATTTTTGTTAGGCAAGGGAACCAAAGGTTATCGGGGTAGATGAGAATGTGGAATTTGAAATAGAATTTGAATTTGAAATCAGCCGTGATCTTATTGAATGGTGGAGCAGCCTTGAGGGGCTGAATGGCCTACTTATGCTCCTATTTTGTATGTTAGTATATCAAAGCACTTCACAGACAGTGAATTACTAAATTTTAAGTGCAGCCACTATGTTGCAGTAAGCAATATGCACACAGCAAAATCTTCCAACTAGACAAGAGACCAATTTAACTGCTTTTGTGTTGTTGATTGGGACAGAATGGTCGCCGGGACACCAGGAGCATCCCATATTTCTCCTTGGGGGGAAAAAATGTTGCATCTACCTGAATAGGCAGAAAGGCTATGTTTAATGTCTCAGCAAAATAGGGCAACTTCTGACAGCAGAGCTCTCCTTAGTACTGCAATGAAGTGTAAGCCTAGATAAGATGCTCAGGTCCTGGAGTGGGCTTGAACCCACCATCTTCAGACTTAGAAAAGAGACTACTAGCTCTTGAGTCAAGCTGACGCAGGTAAAAGGAATACAGTGATTGTATATGTGGATTTTCAGAAGATGTTTGATCAGGTGGCATAGGAGATGAAGAAGGGTGGTAATGAAGAGAATGGAGACGAATGGATAAAGAGATGGTTATGGAAGGGGGAAGCAAATAGTATGGATTTTCTTTATCTTTTGGTAGAACACAGATTGTGATGTACCCTGAGAATCTATGTTGGAAAGCTTCATGTTGTAAACTGGGTTGGGCATAGGCTCAAAAAGAGTGAAGTTTTCTGATGTCATTTAAGGAGCATAACAAACTGATAATATTGTTATGAGATGGCAGCTGATAATTGCTGGGTTGACCAAATCCCAAAGGGAAACTTGGCCAAGCTATCATAACAATTTGAAATTTGGATTTTATTATGAGAAGGCATGTGCACTGAAGTCAGAAGTAAAGGGTCCACTATCACTTTTGGAGATTTTAAATATTAACACCTTTTTAGAAACAAAACTACGAGCTTTTCCCTCTTTTCCACACCTGTCTTCATCACCTGCTATGATACCTTTAAAAGTATCTTAGCTAACTCACATGCTCTGTTCAATACAAAAACAGAATTACCTGGAAAAACTTAGCAGGTCTGGCAGCATCGGCGGAGAAGAAAAGAGTTGACGTTTCGAGTCCTCATGACCCTTCAGCAGAACTGGTTGAATCCAAGGAGGGGGGTGAAATATAAGCTGGTTTAAGGTAGGGGGGGGGGGAGAAGTGGGGGGTGGGTGGTGTGGTTGTAGGGACAAGCAAGCAGTGATAGCAACAGATAATCAAAAGATGTCACAGACAAAAGAACAAAAGAACACAGGTGTTGAAGTTGGTGATATTATCTAAACGAATGTGCTAATTAAGAATGGATGGTAGGGCACTCAAGGTATAGCTCTAGTGGGGGTGGGGGGGCATAAAAGATTTAAAAATAATGGAAATAGGTGGGAAAAGAAAAATCTATATAAATTATTGGAAAAAAACAAAAGGAAGGGGGAAGAAACAGAAAGGGGGTGGGGATGGAGGAGGGAGGTCAAGATCTAAAGTTGTTGAATTCAATATTCAGTCTGGAAGGCTGTAAAGCGTCTAGTCGGAAGATGAAGTGCTATTCCTCCAGTTTGCGTTGGGCTTCACTGGAACAATGCAGCAAGCCAAGGACAGACATGTAGGCAAGAGAGCAGGGTGGAGTGTTAAAATGGCAAGCGACAGGGAGGTTTGGGTCATTCTTGTGGACAGACCACAGGTGTTCTGCAAAGCGATCGCCCAGTTTATGTTTGGTCTCTCCAATGTAGAGGAGACCGCATACATAGGTCTAAGTTCAATGTTCTTCTTGCACTCGTAGTCTTGAGATTCACCAACTCCAAGCCAATCAAGGAATTTTAAAAATTCCACAAAAAGCCCCCAGTTTTGTTATGATGTGGCAGTTGGTAATTGCTGAGCCAACCAAACCCCAAAGGGAAACTTGGCCAAGCTATCACAACAATTTGCAATTTATATTTTATTATGAGAAGGTATGTGCACTGAAGTCAGAAGTAAAGAGTCCACTACCACTTTTGGAGATTTTAGCTATTAAATTAAAACATTTATTAATAAAAGAAAAGAAAACTTAAACACACAAGATTGCAGTTACACAAGTAAATTTAGTTTTACAACATTTCCCAAAAGTCTACTTAGCTAGACTCCCAAATAAACACACTTTCCAAACAACAGTCCAAATAGGTTCTTAATCTATAAATATCCAGTAAATATTGCCGCAAGGCATCCACTGTTGCTGTAAGGGAGTTATTTCACAGATTCTCCCTCCCTTTCACTCAACAATGGAAATCCAAGGCTTATAACAAAACCTTGCTTTCTGGAACAAACAAGCACTTCTCTGGGATGGCTAGAGGCTGCTTTTCACAAGTCTGTCTTCACACAGCCCACCTTTCAAGATCTTACATGGCCACTCACCTCATACAGCTTTCAATCTTTCCTTAAATATATTTTCTCCCTTTTGACCATTAAATCCATTGTTCTAAATTTTATTTGAAAGTTACCTTTCCCAAAATATAAAAACTTTCATGTTGTCATTATGGCCAGCACTTTTGGGAAAAATAAACTTAATAACTTCGCCTTATTTATTTACGATTTTTGCCAGTTGTAAAATTTCTAGACATGTCTCTTTGAAATTGAAACAGCTAACAATTCACTCTTCACTTAGCTCAGAATGCAAATTCCCATTCATTCTGTATGTACTGGGATCTCATGTTAGTTTGTCCATCTCCATTTCAAAATGCCTGCTTTTACACCAAATCCCTTTGATGATTTAAACCTTGCAATCTGACTGTCTTCAGTTTAATTAAATTAGACACACACACACACACACACACACACACACACACACACACACACACACACAACACACAAACACAGCTTCCGCAAGCCTGCTTCAGTATCCCACAGTGATATTAGGAAAAATGATATTCTCTTTACAATATAGATAGGCTTATGGAACAGGCAGATAAACAACCATACATTTCAATGCGTAGAAATGTGAAGTAGTAAATTTGAGAAAAAGGACAGTGAAAGGAAATGTACCTTAAAGAGCAACATTTTTAAAAGAAGCAGAACAGAGAGGTATGTGTACAGTTACGTAGATCTTTAAAATTGGGATGGCATTTGGAAAAAGACAAATGAGATTCTGGCTGTTATTACAAAGGAACATTGAATGTAAAATCAAATAAATTATATTAAATTTATATAAGCATTGACTAAGCTACAGTTGAAATATTGCATGTATCCAATTCTAGGAAATTATATCACAGAAGTGTATACTTTAAATCATTAGCGTATTATCAGCAGAGTTGTTATAGGTATGTTGAAAGGTTCAAAAAATATTTTTACCACTAAACACAGAAGTTAAAGGGGAAATCTAATAGAAGGTGTCAAGATTTTGAGAGGATAAATAGTGGAAGATTATTTCAACTGATTGGTGACCTGGTAATAAGGGGACAGATTAAGCATCGTCACTGGAAGAATGAAGGGGGAGGTTGGAAGAATTTTTTTCAACAGTTATTAGAAAATAGAATAGTTTACTCTTAAGACAGGCACTAAATCAACTCTTAGAAGGGAATTGCATAAGTATTTGCAAAGCAAAGGTGTACATGAATATGGGGAAAGGGCAAGAAAATTAAATTTGAGTAGGTAGCTCCAGTTGAGGGTGCTCCAGTTTCCTCCCACCGTACAGAGACGTCCTGGTTAGGTGGATTGATTACGGTAAATTGTGCCCTATTGTGTGTGTCTGTATGAGTGTGCGCCCAGCGATAGACTGGCATCCCATCCTAGGGGTACGCCGCTTAATACCCATTGCCTGTCGGGTTAGGCTCCGACTCTGCACGACCCTGAATTGGATGAAGCGGCTCAGGAAAAGTGAATGAGTGAGCTCCAGTTGAAGAGCTGAAGCTGACACCAACGCAAGTTTAATAGAACAAGTGGGTTTATCCTAAATTTTAATTTATATGCTTTTATGCTGTAGTGCATTCAACAAAACAAATGATGTAAAGCAAGACCCCAGGCCATTTTAGGATTTCTGTTTGCTGTCATGCTTGCCTGTGTTAAAACACATTTGAACAGATTTGACATCTATTTACAGCAGATGGTAACATTGGTGAACTAAGGAGCATACTTGCAATCTGTGAATGTTTATTTGCTAATCATTTAACTATACTCACCCATCCTGAAGAAGATAGGAACATAGGAACAAAGGGCTTAGGAGCAGGAGTAGGCCATTGGCCCTTCAAGCCTGCTCCACCATGTGATAAGAACATGGCTGATCTGATTATATTATATTTTCACCATTAGCTTGAAAAAGATCCAAACTCATGTACTCAACTGTAAAGTTGACCAAGCACAATGAGCCAAATGTCATAATGAAAGCACAAATCTAAATGCCTGGATAGTTTTAGGTGCTTAGGCATTTTAGAATTCTTAAATTATTATTTGCAATTTGCAGTCCTATCAGGAACTGAAAGAGACATGCCCATCTATATAGTTGTATATAGCTACCAGTTCACATACGATGCATTTGTGTTCATCATTCTTTCATATAGCTATGACTCTGCATTCTTAACTATTGTTATCTGAAGCTGGAAAAATTAGACCAAATATATAGGTGATATTTTAACCAAATTATGTGCAGGACAGAATGATGAGCATCTCAAACTGCTACAGCACGACAACATTACAAAGGACCAAAATCATTATTGTACAGGTGTAGTTGTACTGAGCCAGGCATGTCTACATGTCTATACAAATGCTTCTCAAAGCTGTACTCTAATTGCACAATGACGAAGAAAAAGTAAATTTTGGGTCAGTGGAAATATTTCAAGAATGAACTTAAGATTTAAAGATTGTGGCATTCATCCAGAAACTGGAAAATGTAGCCAAATATCAGATACTGACGATGTTGGCATATAAGTCAACCTTTGAAGCCTCAAAAAGTCCCCCCAAACTCGGGGGTTGGCTTACTAGCCAAGTATCAAAGTGAGCCGCTGGTGTGGTGGGTGTTTGCCATTTTGAATTGTGGGAAAAAAACATAACAGCTGGAATTCATATTAAGTTAATGTGACACGGATTATTGAATAAATAAGCTATATGAAGATAATTTTTACCGCAATCAAAACATTTTAAACCCAGTCAAATTCATTGGGCAGAAATTTTCCGTCGGCGAGCTGGGGGCGGGGCCCGCACGCCGACAAGAAAATGACGCGGGATGCTCCATTTAAATATTCAGGAAGGTGGGTGGACAGCGCAATCAGCTGTCCGCCCGCCAACCTGTCTATGGCCAATTGAGGCCATTGACAGGGCAGTTAAAACAATTAAAGGCCCTGCCCGTCCAACCTTAAGGCTGGCGGGCAGGCCAGGAGCCCCAGCGGGCTTCTGAAAAAATCATGAAATCTCATCCGCCGGCGGGATGAGATTTTATGTCAGTTTTAAAAAACTTTAATAAAGTTTTTGTGATAGTTATTAACATGAGTGGGACATGTTAATGATTTTTTAATTTTTCTATTTTTAAAGTTTCAAAAACTTTCAGCGCTCTCCCTGAGGCAGCACTTAGTCTCAGGGAGATGTGTGCTCTCTTGCATGCATGCACGAAAGAGCTCACTCTCGCATTTGGGAAATCCCCCCGCCCGCACAGGAAGCACACAGCGCTTCCCGCTGGGCAGGCCTTAATTGGCCCACCCACTTAAAATGGTGGCAGTTTCGGCGGCAGGGATTGGCTGCCTGCCCGCTCGTCAAGGGCAAAATTCTGCCCATTATCTTTGGTATCTGACACAATGATTTCATCAGTTGAGTCACTTTGGCAATGGCATCATTGGAAGGATCCCACTCTTCATCAGATTTGGAGTTTTTGGTTACAGAATCATCCCTCCACAACCATCCCTGCAGATATTACGTAATGTGGACTCATGTTTTTGCCCCTCTCTGATGATGGATCATTGGAAACTGATAATTTTGGTATCGAGGTCTCTTGGTAATCTCTGAGCAACCTTGCTCCTCTGTCGCAATACTAGACTTTATTGTTCCATAAAGCAGCTGCACCAACTTAGCTGTTGCTCTGAAAATCTTTGCTGAACTCAGGGTGTGATTTGGCTCACTTAAGTGCCCAAATGCAAATTGCATTCCTGATGACGACGTAACCATTCCAACGATTTTCGAGGACCCATTCTGATACATGCTACTCAAGTTCAGGTCAGTGAATGGTCCCTGTTCTCATGGCGCATTTGGTCTGGGACATCTTCTTCAGGATGGACTCCATTCCCTCACCAGTTTTTCACTAACACCAAATTCCCTGAGTGCAGCACAGTTATTTGACAAGTTAGCAAATATTATGACTTTTAGCTTGAAGCCAGTTTCATACTTCATTTGTTTTGTGGGAAGACTCATTTCTCTTCATTGTTTGCCACGCTGGGTCCACTCTGGGTGGGTGTGTTTTAAACTCCCGTGCATCTTTGCAGTGTAGCTTGTATCTCTTGCTTGATCCTTTGCACCCAGTTATGAGGTACTATTAAGTAAAACATGCATTTCTGGGGTGAAAAATTGGGACTGACTACTAATGCAAGTGTAGTATGTTGTGACTGAAAAGGGGGGTTGACTTGTATGCCAAGCATATGGCAAAAGCATGATTTTTGTGGCCAGAAAAATGGGATTGTCTTATACATGGTGTCAACTTATATGCTGTGATCTACGGTAGCCCAGAAATTTGAGAAGTTTAGCACCACATTGAGAACCAAAAATGGCAACAGTAGAAGAAAAACAGTAGACAACAGGTATGTTGCACGTTACTGTTAGTATGAGTCATATTGGGGTGAGGAGCTGCTCCAGTTAAAGCTGCTGACTGACTCTTTCCTATGCTTGCCTCTTCTGACCAGGTTTCAGAGTAGCTTTTCTTGTTACCTATTTACTGATTTTTACATGGTTTTGTGCTACAGTGTCAAATGATTTTGGAGTAACTGGTGTGAAACATGGATCCAATGTTAGTGGCTGAAACACCCAATATTTATTTGCTGCTAAAAATGAAATATGAAGCCAAAAGATTTGCTGAATATAGTATGATCAAAAAATAAAAATACAAATATTGAGAAATGTTCATAATCCTTTGTAAGTTCTTTTTCTGTGGGAATATAATAGTCATTTTGAAAAATAGATTTCTGGTCGCTTTGTTTTTGGGTGAATTTTTTTTCAGTGTTGTTTACTCATAAAATGAATTCTATAATTGAATGGATACCAAAAGCAGTAAAATAGGACAAAGACTAATACATGGTCTTTCTTTGTGATTTGATAGTGAGCTTTCTATTTGCTAAAGCATCAGAAATCAGCAGAAGTGAGGCAAAAGTGTCCTTTAATCCTTCAATCTTTTTCTCAAAACTGTTTTCAAGAGTAACTTAATGAAGTTGCATTTGAAATAGCAATGAACAAGTGTTGCATAATAAGATATGAATAATATCTGTTATTCAAATGTGAAGCTCAACACAATTCTCACAATCCAGTCGGCAGGAAAATAACATGTTGTAACTGTGAATATTCAAACACCGTGAACAATTTCCTATCAGTCACTCTGTTGTTGAAATGAGCTACTTTAAACATGGGATCAAAAGTCACCGTCTGCTTCTTTGATTACAAAGGAAATAAAGCAATTTAAAATTCATGACAGTTTACGAAAAAGAGTCTGTAATTTTGACATCTGTTCCAAAGAAAAATGGTATACAAGCTATCCTACTTAGAAATGTTTCATTATTTTCTTTGGGACTGATTGCTAAACAGAAAGGAACTATTCCTCTAAAAAATCACGTTTGCTTTTGTCAATTCTAGTGCACAATGTAACAAGCAACAATAGCGTGATTCTCCCATCCATCCATTTAGCGGAAGTTGCTGTAACTTTTTAAAACTGTACTATGTTCATCTGTTCAACAATGCTTTCAAATCACGAAAAATATTCTGCACACCTCACTTATTTGTTTCCTGCTGTGATTATGAAAGAACTTATATTAATACAACACCTTTCATAAACTTGGAATGTCCCAATGCTTTCACTTTTGTAATGTAGGAGAACTACATAATATGAAGCAAGAACTAACTGGCCTAAGAAGCCAGAAAGTCCTGGGATCCATCAACAGTCAAAGAATTAAATTGTGTTTTTCGCTTCTTCCTTAGAGGGGCTTTATGCTATGAAAACACTTCAACTATTTTTAAACACACTAATAATTAATTAAAATAAATTTAATGAAGAAAAATATTCCTTTGGAATATTAAAAAAACACATTTTTCTCCCCGGATGTTTCTGTTGGATAGATTAAAAGGTGTTTATCTTGTGTTTAAAGTTGAATAATAATTATTCTACTGAACTGTTATTCTAAACCAACCACCATTTAGTATAATTTTTCTTTAATTTCACACTTGGAGGAAATAGGTTTATGCAAAGTTACTGTACAAAGTTTTAATTTGAATAACGTTAGAGAATAATGAACACTTGGAAGAATCCTGGGATGTAAATACAGCCTTGTAATCACTTCCAAGAAAGCTGTATTTTTTAAAATGGGTGGTTTTATTTGTTTTTGGATGAAGTTTTTTTTCAGTGTTGATGATGGCAATTGACAGATGTCATTGCACCCTAGTGAGCTCTGAACACAGGAAGAATTCCACAAGTCGTACTTGTTTACTGTGCAATAATTATGGTTTATTATAGTGACAATAATACAGATCTGACTAAAAGAGTGGGAGGATTGTGAATTTAGTATTTCTGCCCACAAAGTATTCAAGAAAGATAGGCCAAAATTTTACACTCTCAGTGCGGACGCATGGCGGCCCCGACTGCTCGTCAATTGGGGCGCAGTGATATTGGGAGGGTGTCCCGATGTCACTGCGCTACCTTGCGATATTTTGGTCAGCGGGCACGCTTTGTGCTCCTGCGCACACCCGCCGACGGTTAAGGTCTAATTAAGCTGATTTAAATAGCAATTGATAGGGATTTTACATGGCCCATGCACTTTTATGCTTGGCGCATGGTCCACTCAGCCATGCAGCCTTCATGTTTTTCACGGATTCTACATCCAGGGCGGATAAAAGGCCAACAGGCAGATGCAAAGGTGAGTAGTTAGGAGTTTGGCTGTCAGTGGTTTGGAGGTGGTTTATTGATAGTTTCTGGTATTCTTGTGTTGTTCTGGAGAACTCACTGCTTTGCTAGCAGTTTCGGAGGTCTTAAGCCAATAAGCCCCTTCAGTGCAGAAACCTGTGGAAACATCAGCACAGAAATGGGGACGGGACGTACCCTGCTGGAGGGACCTCCTCAGAAGAGAGAGGGCCAGAAGAGAGAGGAAGCCATTTGCCCGCAGGGAGAGCACCAAATTGGGTCTTGTGGATTGAGAGGCTCAGCCACAAGGAATGCAGGGCCAGCAGAATGAGCAAGGCAAAAGGGTCCAGAGAAGGTGCCGTTATCCAACAGGCGGAGTCTACAGGCAGCTCTCCTGCTAAAAACAAAAAACTGAGGATGCTGGAAATCCAAAACAAAAACAGAATTACCTGGAAAAACTCAGCAGGTCTGGCAGCATCAGCGGAGAAGAGCAAAGTTGACGTTTCGAGTCCTCATGACCCTTCAACAGAACTGAAGGGTCTTCAGTTCTATTGAAGGGTCATGAGCTCTCCTGCTACCTGGACATATCTGGGGTTCAGTGCCAAAGAAGGCTCCAACTCTCCAGGGACTCTGTCAATCTATATGCCAGATGATTGGTCCAGAGATTGCATCCAACTGTGTAGGTGGCCTCCTTATGCCAGTGGCAATGGCCCTGAACTTTTATGCCTCAGATTTTTTCCACAGATCAGTGGGAGATCCATGTGGTGTCACCTAATCAGCTGCCCACAGCTGCCTCAAACTGGTCACTGACGCACTGTTCCAAAGTGTCAATGCCTTCATTCACTTCTGGACTGACAGAGCCAGCCAGGCTGAGCAAAGGATTACCCCTCATCTAGGGAGCCATTGACTGCATGCATGTGGCCATAAAGGAGCCAACAGCGGTGCCAGGTACCTTTTGACAATAGAAATGGCTTCCACTCCTTTAACATGCAGCTTGCACATGACCACAAGAGTCAGATATTGCAGGTTTGCGCAAGGCATCCAGGAAGCTGTCATGATGCCCATATCCTGTGTCAGTCCCAGGTGCCAAGGCTTTTTGTGGCATTTGATAAAGTGCCACATCAAAGATTATTGCAGAAAATAAAAGCTCATGGTGTAGGGGGTAACATATTGGCATGGATGGAAGATTGGCTAGTTAACAGGAAGCAGAGTTGGCATAAATGGGTGTTTTTCAGGTTGGCAGGATGTGACGAGTGGTGTGCCGCAAGGATCAGTGCTGGAGCCTCAGCTTTTTACAATTTATATAAATGACCTAGATGAAGGGACCGAAGGAATGGTGGCTAAATTTGCTGACGACACAAAGATAGGTAGGAAAGTAAATTGTGAAGAGGACGTAAGGAGGCTACAAAGTGACATAGGTTAAGTGAGTGAGCAAAGATCTGGCAAATGGAGTATAATGTAGGCAAATGTGAAATTGTTCATTTTGGCAGGAAGAATAAAAATGAAGCTTATTATCTAAATGGTGAGAGATTGCAGAGCTCTGAGATTCAGAGAGAATTGAGTGTCCTAGTGCATGAATCACAAAAGTATGCAGACACAGCAAGTAATTAGGAAAGCTAATAGAATGTTATCATTTATTATGAGGGGAATTTATTACAAAATTAGGGAGGTAATGCTTCAGTTGTGCAGGGCATTGCTGAAACCACATCCGGAGTACTGTGTACGGCATTGGTCACTTTATTTAAAGTAAGATGTAAATGTGTTAGAAGCAGTTCAGAGAAGGTTTACTGAACTAATACCTGGAATGAGCAGGTTGTCATATGAGGAAAGGCTGGACAGGTTAGACTTGTAGCCACTGGAATTTAGAAAAGTAGGAGGTGACTTAATTGAAACCTTTAAGATCTTGAGGAGTCTTGACAGGTTGGATGTAGAGATGCTGTTTCCTCTTGTGGGAGAACCTAGAACTAGGGGTCACTGTTTAAAAATAAGGGGTCGCTCATTTAAGACAGAGATGAGGAGAAATTTTTTCTCTGAGGGTTGTGAGCCTTTGGAACTCTCTTCCACAAAAGATAGTGGAAGCAGAGCTGTGGAATATTTTTAAAGCAGAGCTAGATAGATCCTTGATTAACAAGGGAGTGAAAGGTTTTCAGGGGTGGCAGGAATGTGAGGTTGAGGTTACATTCAGGTCAGCCATGATCTTTTGAATAGTGAGCAGGCTTGCTGGGCCGAGTGCTGACTCTGATGCCCTATTGGCCTTGATAACTTTGGTGGCCGTCCTCAGGTTGCTGGAGCCTGTGCAGGGCCCGTCTGGGCGGGAGAGTCCAGCGCCATGGGCACTGCTCAGTTGTCATGGTCTCAACAGATGTGACGGCCACTGGCAGAGGGGCGGAGGAGCTGCTGCCATTATTCAGAGGGCCCTGAGAAGAGCTTACAGATGCGAGCTGCAGCTTGCCCACCAACATGAGGTTAGTATGAACTTGCCTGCTCACCACAGATGGACAGGTAACTAGCAGAGTTACTAGGTGGCAAACCCATCTCTCACACTGGCAGTGACCTGCTGAGGGCTTGCAGGTCTGAACGCAACCCCAGAAACCTTGACTGAGTCCCTTAAGATGCCTGTCCATGAGAGTTTCCATTCTCTCTATGGAGGAGGCTGTGCATTCTGAGCAATGGGTCAATGCAATGCTCACATTCTGCATGGACTCCTCCAAGACAAACGCCATGCCGATCCTTGGGGACCTCTGCCAGATCATTCTGCGCACCCACTGCACATCGAGCATGTGCTGCCTGATGGAAGGCTCCAAAGGCTAATTACCTGCCTCAGATTCAGCATTGTCCTGGACTCCAGCCATCCACCGACAGCCGGCACCCTGTGGACTCTCTGCCTCCACCAGCACCTCAAGTGAGTGTAATGTGCCTTCACCAATGTGCACCATCATCGAATCTGAGATGCTTATGCCCACCACGCCTGCCAAGGGATCCGGGCTTTGATGCGATCTTGCACACTGGAGTAGCCCTTCAATCGGTAAGGAAGTACAAACACTGCAAACAAGCTCCCTGAGTCTCTAAATACAGACTTGCAGCCTGCAGGGAGCTACATTTAAATCTCCCGCCTGCACCCTTCCTGTTCCTGGCGGCCGCCCTCTTCCCGCCCCCACCAGCAGCATTTCACGCTGGTCAGCAGTTAATTGGCCAGTCAGCGTGAAATTGCGGTTGACTGCTGATTGTGGGCAGAAACGGGTTCCACATCCGCTTCTGTGCCCGCCGATTGCACTCACACACTATGTTAAAAATTTAGCGCATAGAGAAGGAAGAAAAGGAGAAGAAGGACCTGGTGGTCTTGATCAAAGAAATTATTAATAGCGTTGCAAAGGGATGACGTAGTTGAGGAGCAAACTTGCAATCAAATTATAAAAAGATGCAAGAAATATAGAGTACTGATAATGGGTGACTTCAAGTTATTCTAATAAAAGTTGGGATAATAACAGTATAAATTGCAAAGCAGGGGAGGAATTCTGAAATCTCCAAGAAAACTTTCTTAATCAGTATGTTTCCAGCCCAGTGAAGAAGGAAACAGTGCTGGATCTAGTTCTGAGTGATGAATTGGGCCAAATGGAACATGTTTCAGTCAGGGAGCATTTGGGAATAGTGACCATAACTATTCTAAATATTTAGCTTTGAGTTGTGTCAGCCATGAGCAATACAACTGTATAAAAGAATACGAGTTTCCCATTGTCTTCCTCATGTATGCTTGAAAGAAATGCAAGTCCAAGCTATTCTGAACCTGATAATATGAAAAAGGACAGGATATTAATCTATCATATAAATGCTTAACTGGAGGAACATTAATTTCAGTGAATTGAAAAGGGATCTTGCCCAGGTGGATTTGAATCAAAAATTGCAAGGCAAAACAGTAATGGAGCAATGGAGGCCTTCAAAGGGGAAATGATTCAGGTACAGAGTTGGCAAATTCCCAAAAGGTAGAAAGGAAGGGCAACCAAAGCTAGAGATCCCTGGATGATTATGGATATAGACATTAAAAATGAAACAGAAAAAAAGAGGCTTATGATAAATATAATACAGTAGAGAACCAACGCTGAATACAGGAAGCACAGCGGAGATCTAAATTAGTGAATAAGAGAGCAAGAAGGAGTAGAAGGGAAGACTGGCAGCTAGCATAAAGATGAATCCTAAAGTTTTTCCAAGCACGGATATAGAAAAAGAGAAAAAGAAAGGGTGGAGCTAATTAGGGACCAAAAAGTGAATCTTCTTTTTGTTTTAATTCTTTCATGGGATGTAAGGGCTAAGTGCCCTTGAGGTGGTGGTGGTGAGCCGCCTTCTTCAACTGCTGCAATCTCATCTGATGCAGGTACGCCCACAGTGTTGTGAAGGCAGAGGAACATCAGAAACATAGGAGGGCATGGCTGAGGTATTAAATTAGTACTTTGGATCTGATTTCGTTCGAGAAGAGAATACTGTCAATGTTGAAGTAAAGGAGGATGTAGCAGCGATATCAGGGGTCACAGTTTCAGAGTATGGGATCAGTTACTTTTGGGCTGAGATGTGAAATTTCTTCACTCAGAAGAGTGTGATTTTTTGGAACTCATTTTGCCAGAGAACTGTGAATGCTCAGTTGTTGAGCATGTTCAGGACAGAGCTTAATAGACTTCTAGATACTAAGAGAACTAAGGAATATGAGGTTGGTTTGGCAAGGTGCAGTTGAGGTGGAAGGTCATCTATGATCTTTTTCAATAGCAGAGCAAGTTTGAAGGACCGAATAGTGGAGTGCTCCTGTTTCTTACGTTTCTATGTAAATATATATATTAGGTAGGATAACAATAGCTGAAGAGAGGTACTTTAAAGGTTGACAATATTGGGGTGCATACTAGGTTACTGAGGAAAATATGGATGGAAATTGGAGAGGGTCTGTGTAGTGTATTGAAAATTGCATTGTATCTGCTTCAGGCTATCATACACACTTGTGCTAGCAGAGGGAATCAGCTGGAAAGGAGTAATAAAGGAATCCATGGCTGCTCATGCAGTTCAAATCCTGGATAACTCTGGCTGAATATATAAATGTTTCTGTCCCAAGAACTTCACAGTCTGGTCATAATCTTCCAATCCTCCTTAGATATGGGGGAGATGACTGGATGATTGCAAATGTTACAATCCTGCTCATAAAAGTAGAGATAAATAATTCTGGTTACTATTGACTACTGCTGGTGGCAGGGGTAACTTATAGAGGTAATAATCTAGGACAAATATGAGCTAATAAGTGAGAGAACGGATTTGTTTAAACAAAATGGTATTAGTCTAACTTGATTGATTTCTTTAATGAAGTAACAGAGATGGTTGAACAGGGAAGTATGGTTGATGTGTATATGGACTTTCAAAAAGCATTTGCTAACGTACCATGTAATAGACTTGCGGGTGCTGTAACTTAGTGATTATGTGACCTCGACTGATAATCCAGAGATGTGAGTTCAATTCCCACCAATGCAACTTGTGAATTTGAATTCAGCTAATTAAATAAATCTGGAATGAAAAACTAGTATCTGTAAACATGAAGAGATTAGTTTTTTTATTATTATTATTATTCTTTTACAGGAAGTGGGCATCGCTGGCTAAGCTAGCATTTATTGCCATCCCTAATTGCCCTTGAGAAGGTGGTGGTGAGCTGCCTTCTTGAATCGCTGCAGCCCATCTGTTGTAGACACACCCACAACGCTGTTAGGAAGGGAGTTCCAGGATTTTGAACCAGTGACAGTGAAGGAACGATGATATAGTTCCAAGTCAAGATCGTGTGTGGATTGGAGGGGAATTTGCAGGCGGTGGTGTTTCCATGCCGTTGTTGCCCTAGTCCTTCTAGGTGGAAGAGGTTGCAGGTTTGGAAGGTGCTTTTGAAGGAGCTTTGCTGAGTTGCTGTAGTGCATCTTGTAGATTCTACACACTGCTGCTACTCTGTATCAGTGGTGTAGGGAGTAAATTTTGAAGGTGGTGGATGGGGTGCCAACCAAGCGGGCTGCTTTGTCCTGGATGGTGTTGAGCTCCTTGAGTTTTGTTGGAACTGCACTCATCTAGGCAAGTGAAAGAGTATTCCATCACACCCCTGACTTGTACCTTGTAGATAGTGGACAGGCTTTGGGCAGTCAGGAGGTGAGTTACTCACTGCAGAGTTCCCAACTTCTGACCTTCTGTTGTAGTCACTATTTATATGGCTAATCCAGTTCAGGTTCTGGTCAAGCGTAACCCCCCAGGATGTTAATAATGGGGGATTTAGTGATGGTGATGCCATTGAACCATTGAACGTCAAGGGGATAAAAACAAAAAACTGCGGATGCTGGAAATCCAAAACAAAAACAGAATTACCTGGAAAAACTCAGCAGGTCTGGCAGCATCGGCAGAGAAGAAAAGAGTTGACATTTCGAGTCCTCGTGACCCTTCAACTTCAGCTTATATTTCACCCCTCTCCTTCGATTCATCTAGTTCTGTTGAAGGGTCATGAGGACTCGAAATGTCAACTCTTTTCTTCTCCGCCGATGCTGCCAGACCTGCTGAGTTTTTCCAAGTAATTCTGTTTTTGTTTTGAACGTCAAGGGGAGATGACTGGATTCTCTCTTTTGGGAGATGGTCATTGCCTGGCAATTGTGTGGCATGAATGTTACTTGTCACTTAGCAGCACAAACCTGAATGTTGTCCAGGTCTTGTTGCATATGGACACGGGCTGCTTCAGTATCTATGAATTCACAAATGTTGCTGAACATTGTGCAGTCATCAGCGAAAATCCCCACTTCTGACTTCAGGATAGAAGGAGGGTAATTGTTGAAACAACTGAAGATGGTTGGGCTGAGGACACTACCCTGAGGAACTCCTGCAGTGATGACCTAGGAGAGAGCTGATTGACTTTCAACAATCACAACCACTTTCCTTTGTGCTAGGTATGACTCCAGCCAGTGGAGAGACCCCTGATTCCCCATGAGTTCAGTTTTGCATAGGCTTCTTGATGCCACAGTTGGCCAAATGCTGCCTTAATGTCAGAAGGAGTTATCTTCACCTCACCTCTTGAGTTCAGCTCTTTTGTCCATGTTTGGACCAAGGCTGTAAAGAGGTCAAGAGCTGAGTGACCCTGGCGGAGCCCAAACTGAATGTCAGTGAGCAGATTATTACTAAGCAAGTGCCACATGATAGCACTGTTAAGCCCCCTACCATCACTTAGCTGATGATCAAGAGAAGACTGATAACTGACTAGTAATTGGCCAGGTTGGATTTGTCCTGCTTTTTGTATACAGGATATACCTGTGCAATTTTCCAGACTGTCAGATAGATGCCAGTGTCAAGGCTGTTATGAAACAGCTTGGCTGGAGGCGCAGCTAGTTTTGGAACACAAGTCTTCAGTACAACTGGAATGTTATCAGGGTCCATAGCCCTTGCAGTGTCCAGTGCCTTCAGCCATTTCTTGATATCACATGTGATGAAGTAAATTGTCTGGAGACTGGCATTTGTGATGCTGGGAACCTCAGGAGGAGGCCAAGATGGCTCATCCATTTGGCACTTCTGGCTAAAGATAGTTGCAAATGTTTCAGCCTTGTCTTTTGCACTGATGTGCTGGACCCACCCCTCCACCATCATTGAGGATGGGAATATTTGTGGAGCCTCCTTCTCCAGTTAGTTGTTCAATTGTCCACCACCATTCCCCACTAGGTGTGGCAGGACTGCAGAACTTAGGTCTAATTCATTGGTTGTTGGATTACGTAATTCTGTCTATCACATATGCTGCTTTCGCTGTATCACATGCAAGTAGTTCTCTGTTGTAGCTTCGCCAGGTTGACCCTCATTTTTAGCCATGCCTAGTGCTGCTCCTGCACTGTTCATTGAACCAGCGTTGATCCTGCAGCTTGTTAGTAGTGGTGGATATCCTGGGACATGAGGTTACAAATTGTGATTGAAGATAATTCTGCTGTTGATGGCCCATAGCATCTCATAGATGCCTAGTTTTGAGTTGCTAGATTTGTTCGAAATCTATTTTATTTAGCACAGTGGTAGTGCCACATGCAACACAATGGAGGGTACCCTCAATGTGAAGAAAGGTCTTCATTTCCACAAGGACTGTTCGGTGGTCACTACCACCAATACTGTCATGGACGGACGCATCTACAACTGGTAGATTGGTGAGGACGAGGCCAAGTAGGTTTTCCCACTTATTGGCTCTCTCACCACCTATGTCCTTTAGGACTTGGCCAGCTCAGTCAGTACTGGTGCTGGACATTGAAGTCCCGTACCCAGAGTACGTTCTGCCCTTGCCACCCTCGTTGCTTCTTCCAAGTGGTGCTCAACATGGAGGAGAATGGATTCATCAGCTGAGGCAGGGGAAGTAGGGGATAATCAACAGGAGGTTTCCTTGTCCATGTTTGACCTGATGCCATGAGACTTCATGGGGTCCAGAGTCAATGTTGAGGACTCTCAGGGAAACTCCCTCCCAACTGTATACCACTGTGCCGCCATTTCTGCTGGTTCTGTCCACTGGTGGGACAGGACATACCCAGAGATGGTGATGGTGGTGTCTGGGACATTATCTGTAAGGTATGATTCTGTGAGTATGTCTATGTCAGACTGTTGTTTTACTAGTCTGCAGTTTAGCTCTCCCAATTTTGGCATAAGCCCCCAGTTATTAGTAAGGAGGACTTTGAAGGGTTGACGGGGCTGGATTTGCTGTTGTTGTTTCAGGTGCCAAGGGCAATGCCAAGTGGTCCGTACGATTCGATTCCTTTTTTTCTTTGTAGCGGTTTCATACAACTGAGTAGCTTGCTAGGTCGCTTCAGAGGACATTTAAGAGTTAAGCACATTGTGGACCTGGAGTCACGTGTAGGCCAGACCAGGTAAACTTGGCAGATTTCCTTCTCTAAGGGGCATTAGTGAACCAGATGGGTTTTTATGATAATTGACAATGGTTTCATGGTCATTATAAGTGAGACTTGGTTATTAATTTAATTTAAATTCCGCCAGTTGCCGTGGTGGGATTTGAACCCGTGTCTTCAGTCAATTAGCCTGGGCCTCTGGATTACTGGTCTAATGATATCACTGCCACGCCATCGCCTCCCCTTCGACTATCATAAATGTCCAACTGATTTACTTGTTACCCTTTGAAATGTCATTTAGTTGAATCAAACAACTGCATTAAAAAAAACAAAGATAATACGAGATGGACAGTCTGGCATTGACCCCGGCATTGACTTTGGGCATGTCAAAGGCACATTAGCTCAGTCATCCCTGCAAGATTCTACTCACTAACATACCCCCAAGCTGGGAGGGCCTTCTCACGGATGCACATAGCCATAGACTCAAAATCATACCTATCAGCCAACATGCCAGACTCCTCCATCACCATCCCTGAGCTCTTCCGTCACACTGGCAGGACAGATCCACTACAGGTGGCAGCAAAGTGGTATACAGTGGGTAGTGGTCATAAGATTTCTAAGCATTGGTTCTGGATCCCATCAACCCTAATTGCTTGAGGTCAAACATGGACTTTGAAATGTCCTATTCATTCTCACTTACCATCCTCCCCCAGCTGATGAATCTGTACTCCTTCAAGTTGAACAGCACTTGGGCAAAGCAGTGAGGATTGCAAGGCCACAGTACGTACTTTGGATGGGGGAATCATTAAAACTATTTTGACAATTTGAAGAATCAATTTTACTTGGCATGGGTGATCTTCAAAGCACTTATTTTTAATGGTTTTGTTAACATTTGAGGACTCTCAAACATCTCTCTACAGTTTTCCATAGTGTTACTCTGCTCTTCATCATGTATTTTAACCACTGACTGGGAAAAATGTAATTGAGATTGCCTCACTAACTGAATCATTATAATGCTTCTTTTAAAGTTGTGTGCAAAATTAATTTTTAATATATTGTGCAGGCTACTCATGCTTGTAGTAACTTTAAGATCTATTTCTTTAATAATATCTCATGAAAAATGCTTTCAAAATTTTCAGTGTCTTGTTTTTCATTTTTCATCCACAACAGTGGAAATGTTTTCCTGCCAGTTACAGTCAGTCATGGTGTGACAGAGCCCTCTGCATGATTAGAATTGTTAATGATGAGTTGGAATTCATGGTATTGTGTGTTTCTTTAAGAATACACAGCAGGAGACCTGTAGATGGTCACAATGCTTATAAAGTAGAAAATGTGAATAATTTTCAAATACAGTAACTGATGTTAAGAGGTTTCTTTATGTGTAGCTGATTTCTTTAGTTCTCTGTGCTGGAAGCCCACTGTCTAGTGGCCAACCCTAAATGGGAAGGGTTGGCAAGGTTAAAGCACAATGCAGAAAAGCACAGTAGAACATTGGAAAACAACGAACAGTACAGCACTGCAGAACATGAGCAACACAAGTCTTTTAGCACATTTCTGAAATGGTACATTGCAAAAGTTGTATATAGCAAACTTCCAAAGAAAGTATTCTGATTTTTAGAACAAAACCATTTATTTAAAATACACAAATTATTTTCACCAATCTACCCTTTTAAAAATGATGCAAAAATATACTTTGTAACAAAGCAAAAAAACTGAAATGCACACCTAGTGTGTGCATGTGAAACCCAAGAAAGAAAGAAAACTTTTCAAAATTTATTCCAAAATTTTTATTTTTGTTTTCAAATGTTAAAAACAGTGCCCACTTTACAGGACAATCCTGGAGCATATTTTTCTTTGCAAACACTTTGTACGAAAACAGCGGTGAGGTATGTTTTCTGGTCATAAACATGTATCAAAACTATAGGAAGAATTAAAAATATAGTTTTAGGAGTTAAGTGGCACAGACTATTAAAATAAAACCCTGCACACTGCCTCTAACTAAGGATTGCAGTATAATTCTGGCAAGGCTTGGGAATAATGGTGCTATAAAAAGATGAGGCTGTATAGTCTAACATTTGTGTGTGTTTTTTGTCTGAGACTATTATGTGACATTGGGGTTAATTTTACATTGTCAGCAGACATGAATTAAATGAATAAAACCTCGTCAAAACAGAGGAATATCAGCTTCATTTTTTTGGATGCAAATTCTGTCACTAGTTCCAGTTATTTAAACATTGAATCCTCAGTTATGTTGAACTGAGCCGATTATAATTCAGCCGATTTTAATAATGATATTGAAAATATATTTTGGTACTATGTGGAAATTTCAGTGCCATAGAAGATTATAATTATTTGTACTAATCCACGAAAGTGCAGTACTGCAGGTTGATACTCAAAGTTCATGGATCAAAGCGAGAAGTCAGAGGCTGGAGTGTACAATATCTAACCTCTGCAATCCTGATGATCGTCATTGGATGAAATAAATGTAGTGTTTCCCCACTAAAAGTGGTGTAATAGACAAAGAAGGACAAGGGGATGTACAAGGTGCCCAGGATTAGTACAGTTTTGCCCAACAAAGAAGATGGCAATACCAGGTCTAGTTCTAGGAAATTAAGTATGGCAAGTAGGCAAAGCAAGCGCCGGGGAAAATCCAGAAAATAATAACCATAATATAATTAGGCTTGATATGGAAACTTAAAAGGAAAGGAAACTGAAAAAGTTAAAGGTCCTTGACTGGAAAAAAGCCAATTTAATGAGAAGCAAAAGAAACTAGCCAAATAAATTGGAAAGGAAATGTTAAACAAGGCAATGAACAAACCATGGGAAACTTTTAAAGAAAACTGATTAAGGTGCAGATCAGCCATATTCCCACAAGAAGTAATGAGGGTGCAACAAAAACAGAAGTTCTTTGGATGAATAGAGAAATTTAAGTGAGACTTTAAAAAGAGGTATATGATAAATTTGGGCTGATAATACAAAAGAAAATCAAGCCGCCTACAGATTAAGAAGGGAAGCCAAGAAGATTAGAAAGTCTAAGAGGGAGACTGGCATCAAACAGAAAGTGAAATTGTGAAGGATTTTACAAACATGGTGTGTGACATGAGAGAACCTAAAGTATGAAAAAAAATTGATAAATTTCAAATTAAAAATGTATTTGCTGGATTGTGACCATCAATGGCATCTAATAGTATCCAGTAGATCAATAGATCCCAACTTTAGATTAAATTGTAGGCTATCTCTGATGGAGTTGCATTATCATGCTGCTTTACTTTGGTATAGTTTCACTGACACGCACACCAATGCACTGAGACTGTGACCACTTGTTTTGTCCTCAGATCAGTTTCTATTCATTGGTTCACTTTGTCAGATTCTATTTGTTACTCAAACAGGTATGTTTCTTTTGTTAACGTTCCAATATGTCTCTTGAGTGACATAGAATAGTATGTGCTTCAAGATTGTAATGCATAAAGGATTTTATATAAAATACATAAGTAACTCCAATGAAGTTTGTGCAGTTTATGAACTAATTTGATGCCCTTTCTATATTACTGTTTTGTAACCCATCTGAGTATTCATTGTGGCAGTTAAAACAGAAATTATACTAAGAAAATGTTAAGAAATTTTGCAACAAAATTATCCTGAAATTGTTTAAATATTTCACCTAGCAACTCATTCGCATCAGTTAAAACCTTTGCCCTGTCTTGCTTACCTGAAGTCAAAATAGAACAGTAACTTCCACTCATCCAGTACCTTTAACGTAGGAAAAACGTCCCAAGGCATTCCAGATGCATAATACTAAGTCCTGGTCTTTATTTTAAATAGTTTGATTAAAAAAAATCAATTTGAAGAGTTTTCAGGTACAAGTTGTTCTTTTGTATTTTGTTCATTTTAGATGTTCTATAATGATTTTCATGAACTAAAACCTAGATCGATTTCCATTTATCATTTCCTTTGATTATTACCAAACTCTTGACAGTTATTTTACAATGCACTGTTTTGTAAATAATAATGCAGCTCCGAAGAGCTTGAGCAGTTACTTGATTTCTGATTTGAAATCTGTATGCATTCACTCATAATATTTTATAAGCTTAACTGTAACATGCTCTCTCAACACACTGCTTTAATTTGACTTTTATAACAAGCTACTTAGCCATATTTAGTCTGAATGATGTACCATCTCAGTACATTTTCAAAAGCTGTTTCTTCAGAAGAATGACTGATCTGTTCCCTTGCTCTTGTTTTGCATGCAAGAGAAACCCATGGTCCTTTCTTCTCATTGTATACACATAGCATTAATGGATTTGGTTCGCTTGTATTGCCTCATTACTGGCTTAGGTTTCAATCACAGAAGTCTTTCAGTGTATGCAAATAAGATAGAATCATCTACCTGAGAGTTAATATTCCAAGCTTTAAAGTGTATTATAAATCTAATGTTTGTATTTAGAGCATAACATCCTGTTCTTTTTTGATGGGCAAAAAGCTAAGCGAGCCTGGGCAGCTGTTTGATGTTGGCTTCAAGTGTTATTAATTTCATATTCCATTATTCTTTTCACTGTAGCACAAGTGAAGCTGATGTGGAGGCTGTCATGGATAAGCTATTTGATGAGCTGGCTCAGAAACAAAATGATAGTACGTAAGTTAATTTCTCTTGAAAGAGAATACATTTAGAACACAATGCCCAATCTCCACTGACCAATTAGTAAGTTCCATTGCTGTATATGGGTTGATGCCACACTCAAGTGGTTGTCATTGTATCAGTATTTTGTCTAATTTCTGTGTTGAATCATGTGCTATTATTCATCAAACCGTGCATTTCCAAGGTATAAGAGATGAATTTTATAGTAATTATCCAGACAAGGCTGATTCTTTGTTCATGTTTCCATAGTAACAAGACCAAGGATTTTGAAAGTGCAAGGCAGAGAACTGAGACTGAGCAAAGCTTGTGGAACCATAGCAGACTGCACATTTGAAGAGCTGTGTGATAAAGTGAGTACAGTCACTTCAGCTAAGGAGATGTGCTGCCTGTCAGCTTTCCCTTACCATATATGCAAAATATGTTTTCTGAGATAGGTGTGGCTTCATCCATAAGATAAAACATAGTTGGCATCTTGAGCACAAATTGCTTATTGTGCATTTTTATAAGTCATTCATTTATTTTATTTGGGGAAGTTGAAAGAGATACCTGTTTTGTTGCAGTGAAAGGAAGTAAAGTACACTGGTAGGGTAGTTGGACTGAACTTCAGTTAGAGAATTAAATTTAGCCATAATGGAAAACAGAACCAGATACCTCTTATGGTTTTGCATATCAAGAAATTCTAATGAGAAGTAGTTCATAGCTTTTTCTTCATTCCTATCTTCCCTTTCCTGTCTGTTCAACTTGATGAAATTTAAACTTGCTTCTGGTTGAGAATTGAGATAACTTTCACAACTGAATAAGAAACTTCAAGTGATGCAAACACTTGGCCTTAAATGTACACTCATTTAGTTGTGAGCAGAAGATGCTAAAGGTCATTGTTTACTTACTTCAATGTTCTTTAACCATGTTTGTATAATCATAAAGCTTTAGATCTAATGATGGAATTATTATACTGAGGAGTAGTATTACATTTGCTGCAAACTAGGAGAATAGCTGGAGGAAAATTGAAACTATACTTCTAATTTGACAACCGTGAACCTATCTTACTATATTTGTGTTTTCTGATTATATTTTACTGACCTTAATGGAGCAATGCACTTTCTTTATTTCCCTTCTGGTAATAGCTTATATTTGTATGGAGTCCTTAAGGTTAGAAAACTTTAAAACGTGTTTTACTAGTAGTTGTAAGGAGAATGGACATCAAGCTGGCAGGGAGTGATCAGGGGACTGACCAAAAGGTTGATCAAAGAAATGAGTCTTGATAAGGTTTTTAAAGGTTGAGAGACCAAGAGGCTTATGCAGGGAATTCCAATTCCATTGATTTAATCCCTTCCCACTCTGACCCTGTAGACTCTGCCAGGGGCTCAGTCCTCACTGTCTCTCTACACATCTCCCTCCAGAATATCCATTCACTTGTGAACAAGGCCCTTGCCATCCATGAGCTTTCTGTGGATGATTGCATCACCATCATGGCCTTAATAGAGACCTGGATGAGGGGTGACAACAGTTTCCTCTTTAATGAAGCCCCCTCCCCCCGCCTGCCCAACCTGGCTGTACCTTCCACCACTTGCACCACCAAGACTGTGGCAGTTACAGTGTTGCACTTATCACCAGATTGCACTTTGGCCTGAGCCTCTACTCCACTACTCCACTGGCACTTTCTCCTCCTTTGAGCATCTCACCTTGTTGCACCTTCTCACCTGTCTTTCAAAGTCATCGTTCTGTACTACCCTCCCAAGTACGATAAAAATTCTATCACCAAGATGTATTCACTGCTTTCCACTTTATGTTGGCACCAAACTTGTTTATATGGTCTCTAAATGCTACAATTAACTGACTTTCAGTAGCCACTGCTTTGCCACAAAGGATCATTGATTATTCAATTATACTATTCATTATAAGAGATAGTGAATAATAATGCCATGTGGCTGATCTGGAAAGAGAAAACCATCAATCTGGTGCTCAGATATGCCTCTGTCACCAGTATACTCTCCTGCTTGCATACACTGTGTTTTGGCAGAAGAGTAAATAACCATGTTGCTGAAATATAATGACTGATCTAAAAGCATCTTCAGAGTCAGAGCACTTTGTATGTTTTACTTCCTGAAAATCCACAGCATTTTTCTGCCTAGAATAACTAATGTAGCCAGACAAAAGACTCAACATCCTACTGAACAGTGCAGAATCTGTCCAGGTGAAGAGAATAAATAATAATCCTGGAGTTGAAATGATGCTGATGGAGCATGCATTAAATCATTCCATTTTCGTAAAAAAGTACTATGGGAGAAGAACAAAAGATAGGATGTGAACAACTCTGATGCGCTAACTGAAGTGGGCTGCTGATGAAAAGCTGAAGCTCATTGCGTTGCATGTTTCTACTTTGACACATCAGCCTCATAAAGGAAGTAAGCTTTTAGCCATAATGAGAATTGTACTTAAAGCTTTGTATGATTTTTTCCCCCTCTTCTTTATGGTAAAACTATATTGGTACTTTTGACTCTAAATTATTCATTGCAGGAAAAGATTTAAGTCCACCTGATAAGTAAAAATCAATCTTTGTTGTTTGTGATACCACTCAACAAAGCCACGCATTTCATGGGCACTGGTTTTGGATTTTTGTAGCATGCTTCAGTAGCCCAATCCTTATCTCTCAGATAGTATCTATTAAATAAAGAAAGACTTGCATTTACTGAACCAGCCATATAAATACTGTAGCTACAAGAGCAGGTAAGGGGTTGAGAATTCTGCAGTGAGTAACTCACCTGTCTCCCCAAGACCTGTCCATCAGCTACAAGACAGAAGTCAGGAATGTGATGGAATAATCTCTGCTTGCCTGGATGAGTGCAACCCCAACAACACTTAAGAAGCTGAACACCATCCAGAACAAAACAACCTGTTTGACTGGCACCCCAGCACCACCTTAAACATTCACTCTCTTCACCACCAACGTACAGTGACAGCAGCATGCAGCATCTACAAGATGCACTGCAGAAACTCATCAAGGCTCCTTCGACATCACCTTTCAAACCGTCGACCTCTATCACCTAGAAGGACAAGGACAGCAGATGGATGGAATCACCACAAGCTGCAAGTTCCCCTCCAAGCCACACACCATCCTGACTTGGAACTATGTTGCCATTCCTTCACTGTCACTGGGTCAAAATCCTGGAACTCCCTCCTTAACAGCACTGTGATTATACCTACATCACATGGACTCCAGCAGTTCAAGAAGACACCACATGTTTCCTGGTTTCGTCCAGCGATATACTGTAAAAAGATGTTAGGAGACACTCGAGCAGGGTTAGATATCCTCTGCATTTTTCTCCTCCTGCTTTTCAAATAGGGAACCAATTGATACCCTACTGTGACAGCATAGCTGAGACTAAGAACTTGTCCTGTAAGGTCCAAATGGCCAATTTGTGGCAATCCAGACCTTTGACATTGCACTAACCAGTGCTGTACAACTAAGGTTGTATTTTTGTTTGTTTAAGTAGTTTTGATATTCTGGGTACTTAAGCAATAAGTGAAATTAGAAAGCATTCTTGCAGATAATCTACAAAGTAAAGGTAATGAAAAGCTGGTCAGGAAACAGTCACTACTGACCTGAAAGTAATTAATGTAGCAAAGTAATATTGATATCTGCTCTACTGTCAACTGCCAGCTCAAAGTCAAAGTAGACAGCAAGCTAGTTGGACAAATAGAAGAAACTGGAGTGTTTCATATGATGGTAACCATGCAACTGATTCTAAGTACAAACAATTGCTTAGAGAAAACGGTCATTTATTACCTCGAGCATATGAAACAAGAGATTTGAGACAGGATTTTCCCTCCAGAGTTGGAAACAGAGGTTGGGACATTTTCTGGGTGCAAGCATACCTCAGGTCGCTCATTGTGATTTTCACAGGGGTGCCCCCTTAATTGGGCTGGAGACGAGCTCTCCGACCTCAATCAGAGGTCTTCCAATTTGAAAGGTGCCATAGACTGCAATAGTAGTTAAGTAAGGGAGAGGGCACTTCAAGATAGAGCAGCCCTCTCTCCAACTTTTTTTAATTAATAAATAAAAAACAATCTTGTGCCAGGCCACCACTCTAAGGAGGTAGAGGGGAGCTCCTCTACAGAGCGGTCTGTGACCTTTCATGCACCCAGGGATGCAGAGAGGACTTGTAGGCCTGCCTGGAATGCTGGGCCCCTTCTGGAAAATCCCACTCCTTTATCAAGTCGACCTTGATAGACTCTTAATGAGCCGTGATGGCTATCCACCACATCTCTCCGTGAAAAAGGCCGGCAGGTGAATGGAGTCTCCGTCCCCAGCTCCGGTGGAGGCTGATATTTTGGCCCTTGGTTTTTAGCAATTCACCAGATTTGATGTGAACTTAGGATGAGGTAAATACTTCAGTTCAAAGTCAAGGATGAGAAAATGCTCTTCAGCTCAGTGAAGGTTATTGCTGTTAATACCCTAGATCTCCTGATTTAGCATCCAAATACATTTTTGAGTATCCCAATGCTTTTGTCTCTGTCTTTCTTCCTGATGCATTATATCTTCTTGAGGAAACTTTCTCTATAGTAAACTGTTTTAAACTTAACTTTCACTAATTTAAATGCATCTCCTCTGATCCTACTTTCCTGCTCACTTTGGAGTAATACCTTTGATCTGCCATATCTATTATTATCTATAATAAATCCAAAGTTTTGCATATCCTGTCAGCTTTTGCTGTCAGTTTCAAGCTACTTCTGGTCATAATTTTGTATCATGTCTACCTTCAACATGCTTGCATGTCATAGCTTTTTGTCGCATTTCAAACATTTGTTTGGAGAGCTTTTATTAGCTGGTTCATAACTGTTTTCATATGCTCAATCCTGCTTGACCTAACCTGTCCGCGTGACCAAGCCTCTCCTTTGTCAGAGAATTTTACAGCACAGAAGGAGTTTATTGTGCTTGTGTTAGCTCTCTGAAAAAGCTCTCCACTTAGTCCCCATGTTCTTTAAAATAATTGAACTATTTATTCACTTCCCTTTTAAAAACTATTGTGGATTCTGCTTTCACTACAGCTTCTAGTAGGACATTCCATTTCTCCCATTCCATTTCAAAAATTTCTTTCCAACCTTTCCCTTTGGTCTAATGCTTACAGTATTTAATTTAAGGCTTCTAATGAGAGTCACAAGCCAATGGGAAGTAGATTTTTCCTGATTTACGCTCAATTTTCCACACTAATATCAGAACTCCTTTTTACTTTTTTTCTAAAAAAAGTCAGGTTTCCAAAGGAGGTCAGGTTTCTCTCCTGATAACTAAAACTTCTCGTTTATGACATCACTTAAATGAATATTTTAAACACCTTATCCCTAGCGTTGACACCCTTCCTAAAGTTCCAACTCCGTCTCCTAGCTCTGAACACACCCAGCTCTCCTGTCACCATCTAAGCAATTTTGTCATCCTTCACAGCTTGAAACTTCTGGTTACTTCTTTTCCCAATGCTCATTAATTTAATTAATTCATTAACCTAGCTTTAAATTTTTATTTTTCTTGTTGTTTCTTCTGTCTGAACCCCCTTTTTAAAAATAATTAATTCGCCACAACCCCTTTCACAAAGAAGACTGCTTTTTAAAAATTAATTTGGGGAAAGCGCATATTCTGAGGCTGAATTTAACTCATTAATTCAGGAGATGCCCATTGGCTTAATGTGGCAGGAACCTGTTCTTTTAAATTGCCACTAGCCCACAGAGGGCTGATTCATTTAATTTGTGCAAGTTGTGCTAACCCCCCATCACAACCCATGCACCACCACCCCGCCACCTCCCCACCCCCCAGCCCCCAAAATTGTCAATTTGGTTTAATTGTGGAGGAAGTTTGTTCTCATTAGGCAATTTTTAAAAAATTATTTGCAGGTAAGTTCTGTCTGTCAGGTTTATGGCTGATTTACTTATTTAAATTTAACTTCCAACAGCTCTTATTTTTAAATTGACACCCTGTCAAAGATAGTATTTCATAATTTTGGTAAAGCCTGCTTTGAGGTTTTGGTTGTAAATTGCTGACCACTTCCTCTTAAATGCTTGCACATCACAGGACCAGCTCCCTCCCGGCTGTCAAGACAAGCACCCCGCTGCCCATTCACCCATGGGTCCAAGCCCTAGCAACCTGTCCCATTCATTCCATTCCCCCTCAACACTGACCCAAAGCTCCAAGAACCCAACATTCGTCCACTATTGCAAGTCCTATCAGCCACCTCTAATTCTCCTAGACAGCTGACCCAAATAATTCACATTATAATCACACCCTACAATTGGGGAAATTTTTTTTATATTCATTCATGGGATGTGGCGTCGCTGGCTAGGCCAGCATTTATTGCCCATGCCTAATTGCCCTTGAGAAGATGGTGGTGAGCTGCCTTCTTGAACTGCTGCAGTTCATGTTGTGTACGTACACCCACAGTTCTTTTAGGGAAGGAGTTCCAGGATTTTGACCCAGCAATAGTGAAGGAACAGGAATATATTTCCAACTCAAGATGGTGAGTAACTTGGAGGGGTGACAGTGTTCCATTGTGACTGTTGTCCTTATCCTTCTGGATGGTAGCGGTCATGGGCTTGGAAAGTGCTGTCTAAGAAGCCTTGGTGAGTTCCTGCACTGCATCTTGTAGATGGTACACACTGCTGCCGCTGTGTGTCGGTGGTGGAGGAAGTGAGTATTTGTGGATGTGGTGCCAATCAAGCGGGCTGCTTTGTCCTAGATGGTGTCAAGCTTCTTGAGTGTTGTTGGAGCTGCACTCATCCAGGCAAAAGGAGAGTATTCCATCACATTACTGACTTCTGCCTTGTGGATGATGGAAAGGCTTTGGAGAGTTAAAAGGTGAGTTACCCGCCACAGGATTCCTAGCCCCTGAGCTGCTCGTGTATGGCTGGTCCTGTTCAGTTTCTGGTCAATGGTAACCTCCAGGATGTTTCTAGTTTGGGATTCAGCAGTGGTAATACCATTGAATGTCAAGGGGCGATGGTTAGATTCACTCTTGTTGGTGATGGTAATTGCTTGGCATTTGTGTGGTGCGAATGTTACTTGCCACTTGTCAGTGGTAGTGGTGTAGTGATAACGTCACTGGACTAGTAACCCAGAGGTCTGCGCAATGCTGTCAGGACATGGGTTCAAATCCCACTGTGGCAGCTGGTGAAATTTAAATTCAATTAAATAGATCTGGAGTTGAAAACTACTTTTGGTAATGGTGACCATGCAACTATCATCGATTGTTGTAAAAGCCCATCTGATTTTACTAATGTCCTTCAGGGAAGGAAATCTGCTGTCCTTACCTGGTCTGGCTTACTTGTGACATCAGACTCATAGCACTGTGGTTGATGCTTAATTGCCCTCTGCAATGACCAGCAAGCCACTCAGTTCAAGGGCAGTAAGAGATGGTCAACAAATACTCACCTTGCCAGCGAGGCCAGCATCCTGTGAAAGAATAAATTTTTAAAAAATTCTCCCTGCTTCAAAACCATGCAGCCATTCCTCCAACACCATAAAATGGCATGATCCTGCTCCTCCCCCAAGTACTGCTACCACTGACTTACTGTTGATAAGACCGAGAGAGATTTTCTATGGCCTGAATTTGTCGGATGGTGGGCCGCCATCTGACAATTGGGGCAAGGGCTAACTTTCCGAGACCTTGCCTGCCCCAATGTAAAATCACTGTGTGGTCGGGGTGGGCAGGAACCCGGAGGGAAGCCCATTCCTTCATTTTCAGGCTCTGCCCCTACCTAAAAACCAGCAGGTGGGGGAGCGTAAAATTCTGGCCTATATTTTCTTACATGCAGTACTGGGGCATTCCACTGGAGATAGCACACTTGAAAATATCACAGAAGCAAAAGACGGTTGGGGCCATACTTAGCACAAAGGAAGATAGTTCTGCTTGTTGGAGGTCAATCATCTCAGTTCCAGGACATCGCTGCTGGAGTTCCTCAGGGTCCAAACATCTTCAGCTGCTTCATCAATGACCTTCCCTTCCTGATAAGGTCAGAAGTGGGGATATTTTCTGATGATTGCACAATGTTCAGCACTATTCATGACTCCTCAGATATTGATGCAGCCCTTGTCTTTGTGCAGGAAGACCTGGACAATATTCAGGCTTGGGCTGATAAATGGCAAGTAACATGCGTATTAATGAAGTGTCAGGCAATGACCATCTCCAACAAGAGAGAATTTAACCAACTTGCCTTGATCTTCAATTGTGTTACCATCGCTAAATCCACCACTGTCAAAATGCTGGGCGTTACCATTGACCAGAAGCTGAACTGGACCAGTCATATAAATTCTGTGTTACAAGAGCAAGTCAGATACTTGGAATTCTGCGGAGAGTAACTCACCTTCTGACTCCCCAAAGCCTATCCACCATCTACAAGGCACAAGGCAGGAGTGTGATGGAATATCCCCCACTTGCCTAGATGAGTGCAACTCCAACAGCTCTAGAAGCTCGACACCATCCAGGACAAAGCAACCTACTTGATTGGCACCCCATTCACCACCTTAAACATTCACTCTCTCCACAACCAACACACAGTGCCAGCAGTGAGTACCATCTACAAGATGCACTGCAGCAACTCACCAAGATTCCTTAGGCAGCACCTTTAAAACTCGCGATCTCTACCACCGAAAAGGACTAGGGCAGCAGATACATGGAAACACCGGCAACTGCAAGTTCTCCTCCAAGCCACAAAACACCCTGACTTGGAACAATATCACCGTTCCTTCACTGTCGTTGAGTCAAAACCCTGGGACTTCCTCCCTAACAGCGCTATAGGTGTACCTACACTACATGGACTGCTGTGTTTCAAGAAGGTGGCTCAACACCACCTTCTCAAGAGCAATTAGGGATGAGCAATAAACACCCACTTCTCATGAACGAATAAATATAAGTCTTAAAATAATAAAAACAAAAAACTGCGGATGCTGGAAATCCAAAACAAAAACAGAATTACCTGGAAAAACTCAGCAGGTCTGGCAGCATCGGCGGAGAAGAAAAGAGTTGACGTTTCGAGTCCTCATGACCCTTCGACAGAACTCAGTTCTGTCGAAGGGTCATGAGGACTCGAAACGTCAACTCTTTTCTTCTCCGCCGATGCTGCCAGACCTGCTGAGTTTTCCAGGTAATTATGTTTTTGTTTTAAATATAAGGCTTGTTTAACAAAACACAGCTTCTCCACTCCTAAAGTCAAAAACATGCAATTGACCTCTTACTGACCTCCAGAGTTTATAGTAGCATATCAGCTACTATACTGGCTAGCAAACCCAGAGGTTGTATTCAATATAACAACAGCAACTAATTGCCTTTAACAAAGCACTTTACACGAGTGTTATGAAACAAAATGTAACACTGAGCCACATAATGATATATTATGACTGATGATAAAAAGCTTGGTGAAAAGGTAGGTTTTAAAGAGCATCTTAAGACAGAAGAAAGAGAGAGGTGGACAAGGAAGAGATGTAGGATGGAAATTCAAGAGCTTGGGGCCTAGGCAACTGAGGGCACGGCTGCCAGTGTTATTGTGATTAAAATTGGAAATGCTCAAGTGGCCAGAATTGATGGACCTCAGTGATGTGGGGTTGGTGGTAGGGCTGAAAGAGTTTATAGAAATGTGTATGGGGCAATTTTTTTTATTCATTTACAGGATGTGGGTGTCACTGGCTATGCCAACATTTATTGTCCCTCCCTAATTGCTCTTGAGAAAGTGGTGAGCTGCTTTCTTGAACCACAGCAGCCCCTGTGGTGTAGGTGCACCCATAATGGTGTTAGAGAGGGAATTCCAGGATTTTGACCCAGCGTTGGTGAAGGAACAGTGATATATTTCCAAGTCAGGTTGGTGAGTGACTTCGAGGGGAACTTCCAGGCTGTGGCGTTCTCATGTGGCCTTGTCCTTCTTGATGGTAGCATTCATGGGTTTGAAAGGTGCTGCCTAAGGAACCTTGGTGAGTTTCTGCTGTGCCTCTTGTAGATGGTACACACTGCTGTTACTGTTCGTTGATAGTGGAGGGAATAAATGTTTGTGGAAGGGGTGCCAATCGAATGGGCTGCTTTGTCCTGGATGGTGTCAAGGTTCTTGAGTGTTGTTGGAGCTGCATCCAGGCAAGTGGGGAGTATTCCATTACACTCCCGACTTGTGCCTTGTAGATGGTGGACAGGCTTTGGGGGGAGGTCAGGAGGTGAGTTATTTGCCACATGATTCCTAGCCTCTGACCTGCTCTTGTAGTCACAATATTTATATGGCTAGTCCAAGTCCGTTTCTGGTCATTGGTAGCCCCCAGAATATTGATGGTAGGGAATTCAGCGATGGTAATTCCATTAAATGTCAAGGGGCGATGGTTAGATTCTCTCTTATTGAAGATGGTCATTGCCTGGCACTTGTATGACACGAACATTACTTTCCACTTGTCAGCACAAGCCTGGATATTGTCCAGGTCTTGCTGCATTTGTACATGGACTACTTCAGTATCGGAAGAGTGGCGAATGGTGCTAAACATTGTGCAATTGTCTGTAAACATCCCCACTTCCGACCTTATGTTGGAAGGAAGGTCATTGATGATTGGTTGGGCCTAGGACACTAACCTGAGGAATTCCTGTAGTGATGCCCTGGAACTGAGATGATTGACCGCTGACAACTACAATCATCTTCCTTTGTGCTAGGTATAACCCCAACCAGCAGAGAGTTTGCCTCCTGATTCTCATTGACTCCAGTTTTGCTAGGGCTCCTTGATGCCATAATCAGTCAAATGCTGCCTTGATGTCAAGGGTAGTCACTCTCACCTCACCTCTGGAGTTCAACTCTTTTGTCTCTCTTGAACCAAGGCTGTAATGAGGTCAGTAGCTGAGTGACCCTGGCGGAACCCAAACTGAGCATCAGTGAGCAGGTTATTGCTAAGTTAGTGCCACTTGATCACACTGTTGATGACCCCTTCCATCACTTTACTGATGATCAGGTCCAGTGAAGAATTTGAAACGGGAATGAGAATTTCAAAATGAAGGCGGTGCTTGACTGGGAACCAATGTTGGTCAACAAACACCAGGGAGATAACTCAGCATGACCTAGTATGAGTTAGGACATGGACAGCAGAGTATTGAAAGACGTTAAGTTTGCGGAGGGTAAAATGTGGGAGGCTGGCCAAGAGTGCACTGGAATAATAAAGTCTAGGTAATAAAGATATGGGTGAAGGCTTCAGAAGCAGATGAGCTGAGCCGAGGACAAAGTCTGACAATATTACATAGGTGAGAAAAGGCAGTCTTACTGATGGTGCAGATTTGGGGTGGAAAGCTCATCCTCAGGGTCAAAAAGAACACCAAGATTGCGAACAGCGTGGTTCAACTTCAGACGGTTGCCAGGGAAAGAGATGAAGTCAGTGGCTAGAGAACGCAATGTAGCAATGGCTTCAGTCTTCCCAAAAGATAATTGAAGAACATTTATGCTCAGCCAATACTGGATGTCAGACAAGCATTCAGACATTAGACAAAGGAGGAGTCAAAAAAGGTGGAGGTGAGGTAAAGCTAGGTGTCGTCAGCATACGTATGGAAGTTGATGCCTTGTTTTCAGACGATGTCACCGAGGTGTAGCATGTAGATGGGAAATAGGAGCCACCAAGGACAGATCCTTGGGAGACACCAGACATATTAATGAAACCAGGCAAGTGCAGTCCCATTCAACCAGACTGATGGTGAGGAGATAATGAAGAGAATTTTGTGGTCAGTCATGTCAAAGGCTTTGGACAGGACAAGGAGGGATAGTTTACCCTTGTCTCAGTCACACAGGATGTCATTTGTAACTTTGATAAGAGTCAGTACTTTGAAGGGGGCAGAAGCCTGATTGGAGGGATTCAAACAAGTTCTAAAAAATGATGAGAGGTAAAACACCTTCAAGGACTTTGAAAAGGAAAGGCTGGAAATGGTGTGGAAGATTGTAAGGAGGGAGAGGGTCAAGCGATTTTTAGGAGGTGGTTACAGCAGATTTTAAGTAGAAGGGCAGAACCTGAGGAGAGAGTTAACACAGGTGTCAGGAAAGGAATTTAAGTGTCAAACATTTAGTCAGTGTAGGGTCTAGAAGGCAGGTGAGTCTCATTGATGAGATGAGCTCAGAGATGGTATGAGGGGAGATGTGAGAGAAACTAGAGAAAGATGCAGATTCAGCAGTAGGGCTGGGAGAATCTTAAAGGGAGTTAGGCCTGGTGAGCCAGGGAAAGGGAAGGTAGCAGCAGAAGCAGCTAAACGGATTGTCTCAACCTTTGTAGCTTAAATGTCCATGAGCTCATTGCAGTTATTGTTGCAGGTGAGGGTGGAAGAGACTGGGGAGAGGGATTTAAGAAGATAGTGATGGAGAAGAGAAGCTGGGATTATCTTTGCCTTCCTGGATGATAGTTGAATAGTGGGCATACAAAATAGGCGCAGGAGTGGTTTTAGCGATCGAGAGCATTGCCCTATATTGTTTTAAGTGGTCTAGCCAGATCTGGTTCCAAAGAAGAGTCATATTGGACTTGAAACGTTAACTCTGTTTCTCCCTCCACAGGTGTTGCCAGACCTGCTGAGTTTTTCCAGTGTTTTCTATTTTTATTAGCCAGACCTGGTGATGAATTCACAGAAGCTATGGAATTGAATTCAATAAATTAAGTTAAATAAATTGAATAATTTGTGAGTTAACACCAGAAAATAACAATGAAAGTTGCTGGATAACCACACACATCCAAATGGCTCAGGGAAGGAAACCTGCCAACTTACTCAGTCCTTCTGTGTATTAATCAGGCGTGGACAATAAATACTGCCTGACCCGTGTTACCCACATCATAAGAATTTTTTTAAACAGTTACCTAGATTAGGTTCTAATTGGATCATTACCAGGATCATTTGAACAGTAGCCTTAAAGGAATAGGCCAGATTAAGTACAACTGCATCTCAGCAGCAGAATATAACAGTATACTACAGCAGATCATTAGGAACACCATGAAAGTTTGGCTAGGACCACTACATACTGGATATATTTTGAAATTATTGATCAGTTTAGAGTTTAACAATTATGTGGCATGTTGTGAGCTTACTGAAATTCAAATACTCTTAGATCTCACCTGAAGTAAAATATATCAAATTGTCATTAATTTATTTTTTGCCCGATACCCCAATGCCAATTTAAGATAGTAGTCGGACAGTATCAGCTAATTCTGTGAAAAACTCAGCAGGTCTGACAGCACCTGTGGAGAGAAAGACAGAGTTAACGTTTCGAGCCCTTATGACTTTTCTTCAGAACTAAAGAGAAGTAGAAATGTGGTGAAATATATATTGTGTAAGTGGGGGGTGGTGGTTGGGACAGGTGAAACTGGATAGAAGGCCAGTGATAGGTGGAGAGATTGCAAAAGATGTCTTAAACAAGAGGTCAAAGGAGTGTTATTGATGGTGATACTGGCTAAAGGAGGAGCTATTGGTGACATTAAGAGTAGAAAGCAGGATGACAGGTGGCCCTGGCGGGGGTGGGGGAAGGGGACGGTGGGGAAAAAAGATCAAAATAGAGTAAAAGGTGGAGATAAAATAATAAATGGAAATAAATTTTAAAATAATAGAAATAGGTGAGAAAAAAATATATAAAAATTAAAAAATAAATATTGAATAAAGGGGATCAAAAAGGGGTGAGGATGGATGAGAGAGTTCATGATCTGAAGTTGTCGAACTCAGTGTTAAGTCCAGAAGGCTGTAACGTGCCTAATGGAAAGATGAGGTGCTGTTCCACAGTTGCGTTGAGCTTCACTGGAACATTGCAGCAGGCCAAGATTGGACATGTGAGCATGACAGCAGGGTGGTGTGTCGAAATGGCAAGCGACAGGGAGGTCTGGGTCATGCTTGCGGACAGACTGAAGGTGTTCCGCAAAGCGGTCACCCAGTTTGCGTTTGGTCTCTCCAATGTAGAGGAGACCGCATTGGGAGCAGTGAATGCAGTAGACTAAGTTGAGGGAAGTACAAGTGAAATGCTGCTTCACTTGAAAGGAGCGTTTGGGCTCTTGGAAGGTGAGGAGGGGGGAAGTAAAGGGGCAGGTGTTGCATGGGAAGGTGTCGTGGGAGGGGGTTGAGATTTAGGGGGTGATGGAGGAGTGGACCAGGGTGTCCTGGAGGGAACGGTCCCTATGGAATGCTGACGGGGGGAGGGGACAAAGGGAAGATGTGTTTGGTGGTGGCATCATGCTGGAGTTGGCAGAAATGGCGGAGGATGATCCTTTGAATGCGGAGGCTGGTGGGGTGATAAGTGGGGATAATGGGGACCCTATCATGGTTCTGGGAGGGAGAGGAAGGCGTGAGGGCAGAGGATAGGACTTGGGGGTCGGAGACGGTTGAGGGCCATGTCAACCACTGTGGATGAGAAACCTCGGTTAAGGAAGAAGGAAGACATCATAGAAGCACTGTTTTTGAAAGTGGCATCATCGGAACAGATGCGACGGAGGCGAAGCAACTGAGAGAATGGGATGGAGTCCTTACAGGAAGCTGGGTGTGAGGAGCTGTAGTCGATATAGCTGTGGGAGCCGGTGGGTTTGTAATGAATATTGGTGGACAGTCTATCACCAGAAATTGAGACAGAGAGGTCAAGGAAGGGAAGTGTCAGTGATGGACCATGTGAAAGTGATGGAGGGGTGGAAATTGGAAGCAAAATTAATAAATTTTTCCAAGTCCAGACAAGAACATGACACCAAAACAGTCATTGATGTACCAGAGAAAGAGTTGAGGGAGGGGGCCTGTATTGGACTAGAACAAGGAATGTTCCACATACCCCATAAAGGGGCAGGCATAACAACTTCAGATCATGAAGTCTCTCCTCCATCCTCACCCCTTTTTGATTCCCTTTTTTCAATATTTATTTTTTAATTTTTTTATATATATATTTTCTTCCCACCTATTTCTATTATTATTTTTAAAATTTATTGTTTTATCCCCACCTTTTAGCCTATTTCGATCTTTTTTCCCACATCGTCCCCTCACCCCACCCCCACCCCTACTAGGGCCATCTTTCACTTGCTCATCCTGCTTTCTACTCTTAATGTCACCAGTAGCACCTCCTTTAGCCAGTACCACCACCATCAACACTCCTTCGACCTTTTGTTTATGACATCTTTTGCAATCTCTCCTTTGCCTCCTCCTATCACTGGCCTTCTATCCAGCTTCACCTGTCCCACCCCCCCCCTTAAACAGTATATATTTCACCACATTTCTACTTCTCTTTAGTTCTGAAAAAGAGACATATGGACTTGAAATGTTAACTTTGTCTTCCTCTCCACAGATGCTGTCAGACCTGCTGAGTTTTTCCAACAATTTTTGTTTTTGTTTCAGATTTCCAGCATCCGCAGTATTTTGCTTTTATCAGCTAACTCTGGTGTGTTTTCAACCACTATGACACAGTGTTTTGTGGGTTGACTTGCTTCATGCACATCCCCACTCCATTTAGGTAGTTTAACTATCCACACATTCTGATTCTAGTATATTTATTTTATTTCTCTTATTCTGTTTCCTTTTGCCTTGCTCTATATCACTTCTATCAGTTAATCATCTCCTGTTCACCATCTAATCACTTTGCAGCTCATGCTGTTTATTTTCTCCACCCCCTTTCTGTTGTTGTGACTGAAGTTCATCCATAATATCTTTTTTGATATTTTGTTCTGATTGAATGGTTATGAAACTTGTCACTCTCGCCACATTTGTGTCTGACTTGTTGAGTGTTTCCCGCATTTTCTTTTCTCATTTTAGATTTTCAACATCTGTAGTATTTCACTCTTTGTCCTCCTGAGGAAGTTTCTTGTCTCTGTTGAGATGCAGAATTCAAAGTTGGATTGGGCATTCCAATAGGGACTTGCTTATGAGTCTGGCTCGGATTGATGAGGCCAAAGTCTGTTTTATCTGCTGCCTACAACAGCCGCAATTGAATAAGTTTGTGGAGTTTTAATCTAGTTCCCAATCAGTTTGGGTTGCTAACTCTGATTGGATGTATTCTTAGAGCGTTCATCAAATGAGGGCCTACCTCCAATCACCCCACCCAGTTAAATAGCTTTTGCCAGTCTATACAATATTTTTATAACTAATAAATGTGTTCAAAGAAAATGAACAAAACCATTTTTTATAGTGGCTGTGATTTTTCTTCAGGGTTGTTCACAGCAATGCCCAAGAGACTAATTTTTAATTCCTGAACACCCCAGGACAAGTATGGGAGTATAGGCTAAAAACAAAATATGCTGGAAAAACTCAGCAGGTCTGGCAGCGTCTGCAGGGAGAGAAGAGTTAATGTTTCAAGTCCGCATGAAGAAGAGTCATATGGACTCGAAACGTCAACTCTGTTTCTCTCTCCACAGATGCTGCCAGACCTGCTTGAGTTTTTCCAGCATTTTTTGTTTTGATTTCAGATTTCCAGCATCTGCAGTATTTTGCTTTCATCATGGGAGTGTTGACTATTGGGTCCAAAGTGAAAACTGTTGTGAAATCAACACAAATTGATATTCAATTGAAAACTTCACCTAGTGAGATCACAAGGGGTGGGACATAGAGAAATATAGGTTGGTGTAATTACACTGAGGTTAAGGCAGAATAGACACATCAAGACTCTCCCAGATCAGGTGTAGGACTGAGCAAATTAGAGGTATTGTAGTGTTCCATTCCTCATCTTTATTGGCACAATTTTTAAAAAAAGAACCATTCATGTAATGGGCATGAAGCTGAAAATAAAATCACTAAATTAAAGTTGTAGGCAACAAGCATCAGGATGAAAGTCCGTATCATAACCTAGTTCTGCTTTAAATTGCAGCCCCTTGGAGCAAGTGACTACCTGGAAATGGCTAAATATTTTGACACAGTATTTATCCGGAACATACCAATGCTGACTTTGGCAAAGAAGACACAAGCACGACGCTTCATCACTCTTATTGATGCCTTTTATGATCACAAGGTTGGATTTAATTAGATCAATGCTGGAAATTCTTTTGATGAAACATCATAATTAACTAGACCTTTGCTCCTAAAGCCATGTTCAAAATTTTGCTTCAAAGTTAAGATTCTTCAAATTGTTCCTAGTGTTTCATAGAAGCATCAAACAGTACAACACTGAAAAAAGCCATTCGGTTGATCGAGTTTGCAGCTGCTCTTTTGGAAAACAATCCAGACAGTCTCACTCTTTGGCTCTTTCCTACTTACAGGTGCTAAGCCCAAAACTCTGACTTTCCTAGCATTTCCCTGCATTGTACCCCTCAGAACTACACAAATTGCAGCAACACTCATTTCTCTCTCTCCAGGCACCTCCTCACGTCTGAGCAGCCAACACTTACCCTGATCCTTATGCCGCCTTGCAACCATGCCTCACAGTCACCCTACACAAATGTTTTTCTTACCACCTCCTTACCACAGAAGCTATTACAAACCGTCACACCTCACTTCTGTCTTTTCTCACAGAAGCAGAGACTGCACATCTTGGCAAGAGGCAAAGGTCCATGTGCGATGATGAGGGGGTGGGGGCGGGGGACGATGGGGGAGTTGGTCAGGTCGGGGGGTGGTGATGGTGACCCTCCAGTGACTAGCACTTTATCGATCACTGGCAATGTGTGCCAAATTGGCCCAGTGGGAAAGGAATCTTATTCAGGAAGCTGCAGATGTCAGCAACAGCTTGCCATGAAAACTTGAGCTTGAGGCACTGGTGCTCAGACATATCAAGGCAGCCAATCCTCTGCCTAGAAACCAATAGATTAGGGTCTCACCTCCTTCCAATTGGATCTCTGTGTCCACCGCCTTTTCCCTGGGGAGGGACATGTGGCTGAGGAGAAGGCTGCTGGTGGTATTGCTTGTGTTCTTGCCTTTCACCAGAGGTGCAATGTGCAAATGCTGTGTTGAAGGCTGGCAGTAGGGAAGTACAGCTGAAAGTGGGTGACATGCTAGACAGACGAAATGCCTTTCCACGAAGTTGGCAATCACCTGTCAAGCAGTGATAGTGCTTTCTGAGAGAAGTGCTTTGAGAAAAGCCTTTCACATGGCTATGTCTGGAAATCTTTGATATATTGATTAAAGCCTTCCCATCTTGTCAGTTTCACTGAGGAAGTTTTTCCTGTTTTACACTCGCTTTGGTGACACTGGGGGGTGGCGGCGCGCAAATGGAGTTGAACCCAAGATCAGCCATGATATTTTCTTTATTCATTCACGGGGTTGTGGGCGTCGTTGGCTAGGCCAGCATTTATTGCCCATCCCTAATTGCCCTTGAGAAGTTGGTGGTGAGCTACCTTCTTGAATCGCTGCAGTCCATGTGGTGTAGCACCCACAGTGTTGTTAGGGAGGGAGAAGGGCCATATGGTGTTCTCCTCCTGCTATTTCTTGTGTATAGCTGACAACAGGTCGGGAAACAGGTGGAAAATCCAGAATTGAGGGTGCAAACAGTTCTTAATTGGCTTTTTAATTACCTGAAAAACTTACCCAATGGATCAAAGGATGGTGCCCTGCTTGTCTTCAGCCCCATCTGCAAAATCCAGAAGGAGGTAGAATGATGTCAGGATCCCAAGGTCAGTTTCAGGGGTTTTAACTCTCTGCAAGCAAACATGTCTCCCCTTACCTGGGAAACACCCTTGGTCAGGGTGTGGATATTTACTTGGATAAGAGTTCTGTAAAGAAATACATTCAGCATAGGAAGTAAAACAAGCACATTAGAAGCACAATTTCAACTTGCAGGGTTTGATATAATATTCAGAGACCTTCTACATCTTGAGCATGAATGGGAGCTAAATACTCCAGTGAAGAGGAAGGACAGGGAAATTGGGAAAGGATGGGGAGTAGTGTTATTGATAAAAGACACAATTACTGCAATAGAAAGAAAGTGTTTCAGTGAGGGTAATTGGGTTGAGTGAAGGATGCAAGGCGCTGGTGGGAGTTGTCCTTCTTCAAGCTATCTTTTTCATCTAAGAATCTAGATAATGAGGCTGTTTAACAATGAGGGCATCACTAGCCTAGCTTGATCTTGACTTCATGCATCATCCATACTTATGTTATTTTGAACCTGGTTCATTGGATAGCAGGTTTTCCCCTGTCTATGTATAAATTATATTTATATATTCTCCACTATTGCTGAGAGCCTCTAACTTAGCCCAGAGCAAGGTCAACTCGATTGATTGGCCTTGTACTTGCCCAATGAGCCTTTTTGGTCAGGACAATGCTATTTTAATGCATGAAATTACAGTAAGTTGAAATTAATATAAAACAAACTAAATATTATAAAATCTTTCATTACAGTTAAATGGCCTTACACAAGCCACATAGATGTGGAAGGCCCCAGGCTTGACCTCTACACTGAGCTTGGCCAGCATTTCTGGACTCAGAAAATTAATTTTCAGCCTTTGTCCCTGCATCTAATCATGACCCAGTGGTGCCTGTAAAGAGTGCCTGAGAATGGGAGTTGTGTGTGGATGGGATTAGGCCTAGTCAGTTACAATTCTTAACACTTGCAAAGGCAAAGAACTAACACCAAAGGCAATATTTGGACAGGACAGCTCACTAACAACTGGAAGTGTATGCAAGGATGTGCGACACCTTCCAAGTTTCATGTTTAATTATTCAAGTTATTGCTCTTGCACTTTATGATTTTAATTCAAACCCCTTGCATGCAGCCCAGTCTTCCAACATATTTTAGGTGATGATTGTATAAAGTAACTGATTGTAAAAACTCCAACTATTGTTTTGTGCTCCCTGAAAAAACATTTCTTTTGCCATTAACCTCATGGTCAATAGCTTGCTAACACTGACAGTTTTGCTTCACACACAAAGAATGGCTACATTTACAAGATTTCAGAGGACCACAGGTGCTTGTGGGACTATATATTACATATATGGGTATATATAATTCTCTAGGTATATAATACTATCTTCCAATATGAGTCACTGCTTTTAGAAGCCAAGAAATAAGAGACCATATTAAATTAAAAAATTTGCAACACCAACGTTTTTATGAATGTTTCACAATGAACTACTGTTGAGAAAGAAGATTTATTTGTGGAGAACAAACCATTGCTTGTCATTATCAATCAGGCACTGTTTACATTTTTAAAATATTTGTAAGGTCTATGTTGAAATCTAATGAAAAGCTTTCCGGTTTATTGCATCATAAACCATGCTTTTTTTACTTTCTTAAAGGTCAGAGTTATCTGCTTAGCTGCAATGCCATTGGAGAGTATGTTTGTTCAAAAGGATGATGACAGTCAGGTGGATGATGCCAGAGTGTTCATAGATGACCTAGGATTGAATCACGTGAGTGTTGTTTTCATTTTTCCCTCTCTTGGCTCTCTGTGTACCATTGCTCAGGTACTGTAGTGGACAGACACACTGGCCTCCATTGGTATCCATTCTCTTCGCACAACACTGGGGGAGGTCAGAATCCCACCCTATGTACTGCATTTTACATGCCCTCGCCAGGTGTGTTTCCAGCGACGGGGTGGGGGTGGTTGGTGGGGTGGGGGGGCGGGGGGTGGTGGCTGTGCAGAGAGGGCACGTAAAATAGGGTGGGTGGCCACCCGACCATCTTTCCACCCACCCCTGAGCTCACCCCCATAATACAGGGGGGTGGTCAGGCATCGAAATCGACAGCCCGCCTGCCATATTCACATAGGTAATCGGGGTCAATTAAGCTTGTTACCAAGCCAGTCGACCCAGTTCTGTCGAAGGGTCATGAGGACTCGAAACGTCAACTCTTCTCCGCTGATGCTGCCAGACCTGCTGAGTTTTTCCCGGTAATTCTGTTTTTGTTTTTGACCCTGATAATACACTGCCCACGGCATGAAATGTTTGATGTGGACCGCCCAATATTTTAACTCCATTCTTCAAAGGGTGGGAAGGAAGGGGAGGTGGTCAATCTTTGGGGCTGCCCTATGCCGACTGGGGGGCGGTCCCCCGAAGATGGAACCCCTCCTTTCTTTCTAACCCCTCAGAGCCTTAAACCCAACACCCACCCCCTCCCTGACCTGTGAAAACCCTCCCTGCCCAAGACCCCAGGCAGACTGGCTTTGGAGATCCCTTGACCTTCTTACTCCTTGTAGACCTGGCACCTGGCAGCAGCCACCAATGCGCTCTTGGTGCTTCCGGGACTGATGGAGCTGCCAGCCAATCAGATCAGCCAGCAGCTCCAGAGGGTGAGGCTTCCTCCCCAGCAAGGGGCGAAAATCCCATCTTGCCCTTGTTAAGCCTGCCCACAGCACACTATGGCTGTGGGGCAGGCTGACATGGAGCAGGTCAGCTCCACACCAACTTTACTTCAATATCATTCAGTAGGAGACTGCACTGTGTTTCTGCTCCATCGAGTTTTATCGAGAAGGCAAATCCACTTACTAACCATAACTAAGTTGGTTAGTAAATAGAGAATGGTGGCCGTCAAGTCACAAAATAGACATTTTGATATCGATTATGTTTAATTTTAAAATAACTGTTTCATTATTTTCAATCATGGTTCAGAATTGAACTAGAAATGCAGCAGATTAATTGCCAAACTTTGCAGCCAGAACATGATGAATACTAGCTACGTACCTAAGATTATTTAATAATGGTGTATAAGTTTTTTTGTAACCCAGCAAGATCTATCTATTGATCATCTACTTTAAGAGACATGGGGCTGGCTTTTATGCTCCCCCACTGGCAGATTTGAAGGAGCGGGTAGGCACATAAAATCCAGTGGGTGACCTTCCTGCTGCCTACCAGACTGCCGTCAACCCTGTCCGAAATTTTACGTGGGGTGGGGGAGGCATCAGGTGGTCCTATTGAGTCCCTTAAGTGGCTAATTAATAGGCACTTGAGGGCCTCATCCCACCGCTGCCAGTATTTCACCCGTAGCAGGGGGAGGCCCACACCATGCGGGAAGCCCAGCACCTTTAGCTGCACAGGCTGGTGTCAGGTAAGTGGTGGGTGAGGGGGTAGGAACCTCCTTTGCAGGTCCCCTGGGCCCATCGGAGCTACACACCCCACCACCACCGTGCCTCCCCCACCCCCACCAAGGCCTCTCCCTTTAGCTCAGCCCCCCTAAGCCATTGAACCCAGCCCCATATCCTCCCATTCATCTCCCTCGCTCCCACTCATTCCCCTCTCCGTGCCACCCAACCTCAGAGTTACCTGTCAGTTCAGGCTCCTCATTGGGGACGGCCTGTAATCCCAGAAGTGGCTCCCAATGGCTGGCAGCTCTCTAAGCTGCAACTTCCTTCCGGTGTTAAATTGTTGCAGGGCAGCTGTCGGGATCGTGGGTGGGTTGGCCTCCCCAAAACCCCTACTCCAACTTTTAGCCTGGGGCGGAGACCACTGAGCCCCATAAAATCCAGCACACGATTTCTGCACTCATTCTCAGTCCTTCACAACTTTAGCTGACAAGTTCCTATAAAAGTTTGATTGGTGTTGTTTGAACTCACCTAGTTGATTGTATAATAGACTTTGCAGCATCAGGACCCACACAGGAAAACACTGAAGTAGCAGAACAAACAGCGTCCTTGAAATGTGATCGTACAGTGCCCATTTTCAGATGAAAACGGAACACTTAAGGAGCCAATTATTTTGTGGTAGAAAGAATAACATACATTATATTGGTTAGGGTGACCTGTAGTCTTTCAGAGGTCTGCCTAAAAATGGCACTAGTCCCTTTGCTAATGTAAATTGAGGCCTAACACCTGTTCCAGTCCACTTTGTAAAATTTGTTTATGATTGACTGTAGCATATGCCATGCTTTGGGGGTCAGTGAGGAGGTCAAATGAAAACCTTTAAGTATCTGAAGTCATCCCTGCTGCAAAAAGAAGATGGTTATGGTTGTCGCAGCTCTGGAAGTTCCTCAAGGAAGCAAACTTGGTCCACTATCTTCAGCTGATTCACCAATGATCTTGCCTCCATCACAAGACAATATATGGGGCTGTTTGCTGACATTTGTTGTTTTCAGCTCTATTCACAATTCCTCTGATGAAGCAGCCCATTTAACCTACTGCAGCAATGGTGTCTGTTCAACTCTTTCTGGGCTATTAGTTAGATTTAGTCTTCTCTTCTCATGGAAGTCCTGATGATATTTCAGTGCTCATATTAAGTGTTGGCCTGGTGCCAATTGTGAAAGTGATATTATGTCCTCCAAGTAAATATTACATTTTTCATTCATTCGTTCATGGCTCATTGTCTGCTGATGCTTCATCCTGAGCCATTTTCTTGGCAGTTTTTGTCAGTGGTAGTTTGCCATTGCCTTCCATTTTGAGGGGAAGGGTAAGGAGGCAGGTCCCAAATCTACCTCAGCTGGAATGGGAATTGAACCTAAATTGAGATCACATGTACCAGTTCAGGTACATAAATAATGTAAAAATCAAACATGACATTTTGTTCAATAAAGACATTTTTGAAAGAGGAGTGGAGTTCTTCTGGTGTCCAGGACAATATTGTCTTAATTGCTGCTGTTAACCCATTGACAATAACATGTTATCAACTAGTTAAATTCACTCCTGTGAAATGGTAATCTGTATTACAACTGCCTAATTACATTTGATGCCTGTGTGGATGCTACCTCCACGGCACGACAATTGCTGTCAGATTTTGACCCCCATTTATTTTTATTTTTCCACAGACTAAGGCAGAAGACATTTCAATTTTTTCTGGAGCAGAAGAAATATTTGCATTTCAGCGCACAGTCTCACGGCTAACGGAAATGCAAACTAAACAGTACTGGAATGAAGGTGACAGGAGAAAGAAGTGACCCTGCTGAGTGAAAAGCAAACTTAATTGTAAATCTACCAAACACATTCAACAACAGATCGAGTTTTAGTTTAATATAAGAGCTGAGGTGGACTCGTACATTATTTGTTGGCCCTTTGTTCATAGGACCATTGACTTTCTTCCATACAAAGTTCTCAAAAATTTCCTGGGCCCAAACACATTGGTATTGACATTATGAGTAACACAAGTTTGAAATCATCTAACCACTGCTTCCTGATTCATTCCCTCTTCTGTACTGCAGTTCTTCAACTTGGTTTTGTTTCCATGTCATGATGTTTGACCCTTCATCTAGGCTGCTCCAAAAACAACTGTAAGAAATCACAGAACAAGAAAAAGCCATTTGTTCGTTCAAATGCACTCCTTCCATAGATGTGTACAACCTCCCATTGTGGACTGTGTTCCATCAAGTTAACACCCTCAGGGTGTTAACATAAATATTTGTATATTTAAACTCTGCAAATAAAACGTTTTAACGCAATCTTCAAGGAACATTTTTCCCCCTTTTTGCTGGGGGCCATAGTAAATTAATGATTTAATCCCCATAGGTTACACCTTTGAATGGCACTTTGACTTTCAAAGATCTGGGAGCTTGGACATGCCCAGAGGAGCACAGGGAGCAATCCCAGCCCTTAATCATTGAGGTCTTGCCATCGTCAGCATCGGGCTGGTGAGCTACGGGCAGGAACAAGCAGATCACTGGGGAATTAAGATTGAAGATTGATTCCCTGAAATGCCCGCAGTGTTGATTAGATAAGCGATGAAGGGGGCACCCAGGAGGTAAGGTGAAGGATCAGAAAGGAAGCGGTGGAGGAAGGGGTAGGTAGCTGTAGCAACTTGCTTGGGAGAAGAGGTGGCCATCATTACTCTGCATTCTTTGAATGTGGGCTCCAGATTCAGATGGGCATACTTTAAAATCTTACCTTGTTGCTTGTGGCCACAGGTTGTGACCTTTTAGGCCAAATGTAGGCCTGCCCTTCTTGAGTGCTTCTTCAGTGAAAACCAATCTGTCAATGGAGGCTATAAACAGGTATTAGGTGCCTTATTTATGCATGCAAAGTGTCTAATGCCTGTTTCAGGCTTGGGCATTGCATGGTGATTTTTTTTTTACTTTTACCAATATTTTGGGCAGTGCACTTCCAGCTGTTAGTAGGCATGCGCCCCCTGCCTGCCATCATGGCAGCCTGGAAGGCTGTGTAGCCTCTGAAATATGGGGACTGCATGACTGAATTTCTAAAACAAACGCTCCTTTGGTACACATCACCAATTCTGAAACCATAAAGATTAATTGCGCTCATATATTACCACTCCACTATTGACCAATTGAAGAATGGCATTGAGAAATGCCATGGAAAATCTCTTTGAAGGAAGAACTATACAGAAGGAAGAGGAGTTAAACAAGAAAAGATTTATAGGAGGAATACTTCATGCCTTAATAGTAAAGAATTCATATGTAAACTACTTATTATTTATATTTCAGGTAAGTTTTATGCAAATTGAAATGGTTAGCGGTGGTACATAACTTGATTATTGCTGAGAAAAGACACTTTGTCGAAGCTTTTTGTCTTGCACTCATGAGGACAATCACAAGAATGCCAATGTCAGGGGAAGCAACAGCTTTATACTATATGAGGAGAGAGTGCTGATTGGTTGGCAAGTGGACTCTGATTGGTCAAAGCATTGTCCTGAGGCATGAACTAGTGAATGGCGATCACTTATTTTGTTTAACTGAAACAGGTGTGTACATGTTCTTTCTGGCTGCAAAGAACAGGGCCCTGTGTATTAATATATGTAGCTTCCAGTACACGCAAATACGCCACACTGCGAATCCGACTGACAATCTTAAATTGGTTGTTAGTGTAATTTTTAGCACACAGAATTATTTAGCAAATGTTGTTCAATTGCAGAATCGCATCTAATGTTGGACACTGTGTTTTGAGTTTTGCAATCACAGGCTGGTTGGGTATGGTCTGATCCTTGCCCGTTGTGAACAGCGCAAGAGACATGCTGTTTGATACCATCTTCCTGTCTTTGTGACGTACGGCCTACATGCCTAGCATCACACTGGCACTGAAATTCATATGCCACATTACTTATCTGTGTGATATGCAGAACATTTTTTGGCTTGATGGCAGCATCCTGTTAGTGGTGAATACCATTCATGTTGCTGCTGCATAGTAGCAGTGTGAAACAGCTAGCTTCACCTGTTGCTCATATTTTGGAGATACCTTGTCCTTCCAGGGTAATCTGAGGTAGACTGGGCACTTTTGAGGGCTCGAAGTGGCAGCCTTAGGCCCATTCATGTGATTGCGAAATATACAATGTGAAATGGTCTGATTAGGGCAGCATTATCCTGCAGGATGCCTTTGATGCCTCCTATTTTAGCATCAAATTTGCATGGTGTATAAATAGCTTGGGCCCTATTTACGAGGTTGCTGATTGCACTATAAAATGGGCCCTATCAGCAACCTCGCAAAAAGGGCCCAAATCATTTGCTCATCATGCAAGCTTGATGCTGAAATAAAGCACATCAAAGACATCCCGGAGAATGGCTACCCTGATCAGATCATTTCGTGCTGTATATCGCGTAAACTCATGAACGGGCCTAAAGGCTTTCACTTTCAGTGCTGAGAAGTGCCCGGTCTACCTCAGTTTACCCTGGGAGAGCAAGGTATCTCAAAAATTTGAGCAACAGGTGAAACTAGCTGTTTCGCACTGTTACTATGCAATAGCAGCACAAGTGGTATTCGCCATTAACAGGATACTGCCATCAAGCCAAAAGGATGTTCTGCCTATCACACAGATGAGTAATGTAGTGTATGAATTTCAATGCCAGTGTGATGCTAGGTATGTAGGCCATACATCCGAAAGCCTGGTGGATTGTATCAAACAGTGACAGGCAATGTACAGGACATACCCAACCAGCTTGTGCTTGCAAAACTCAAAACACAGTGTCCAACATTAGATGTGATTCCACCATTGGACAACATTTGTTGAATAATCCTCAATGTGCTAAAAATTATGCTGACAACCAATTTAAGATTGTCAGTCAGGCTTGCAGTGTGGCACATTTGCGTGTGCTGGAAGCTACACATATTAATACACAGGGCCCTGTACTTTGCAGACACAGAGAATATGTACACACATTGCACCTGTTCAGCTAAAGAAAATATGTGATAGCCATTTGCTGGTTCATTCCTCAGGGCAATGTCTTGTCCAATCTGAGTCAAGCTGCCTGATTGAAAATTTCAAATAATGCTTGGCAGTTAACTGTCAGTCACCATTAACTGATGCATTCTCCATGGCAACAGCTCTCCCAATCAGAGTCCACTTGCCAACCAATCGGCATTCTTCTCATCCAGTATAAAGTTGTTGCTTCCTCTGACATTGCTATTCTTGCAATTGTCCTGATGAGTGCAAGACAAAAAACGTTGATGAAGTGTCTTTTTTAAGCAATATGGAAATTTAAATGTTAATTTTAATAGTTACAGATAACTATGGATTCGCAAATCATTAAACCTGGGATTTTCTCTCCTCTATGTTTGACTAGTTTATTACTTATGTCGCCTTCTATGTCCATCCTGTCAGTCTCCGTGGTAAATACTGAATGTCACGGATTGGATCAGGAGAGAACTGAAACCCTTCCACCCTTTCCCTTCCTGTCTGCAACCAGTGTGGTTTTGTGAGGAAGGTCTGTTTGTTTCTTAGCCCCCAGAGTGTGTGGTCAATTTAAATAACAGCAGCCAGCTTTTGTGGGTTTAAATAGAGGATTTATTCATGCATTCACCCTGAAAGTCTAAATGCTATGTCAATCCCTTAGTGTAACACGCACACTCAGACTAAAGAAAAATACAGTTAAAGAGAAGAGGACAATTTTACAAGGTGTAAACAAAAGAATATTTCATAGTTCATATGTCTGGTTCATTGTAAGAGAACAGTTATTGCGGGCGTGGCAAGGAATCTTTTCCATTCTTGAGTTGTAGTTTAGATGAGTTCAATAGCTGGAGTCAGATATAAGGAGTACTGCAGGATTTCCTTAGAGAGATGAAAGTTCAGTGGGTCATGAACTTAGAAACTTGTGGTTTATGTATGAGGAGGTCAAATTTCTTTACAGGCCGCCTTGGATTTAGGAATCAGGTTGGGAGGCTTTTTAAGAAGTAACAGCCTCCAGGTTTAGAAAGGCTTTGGTGTTACTGCCTTGTTCTGCAGCTGATATTCTGTAGTGGTGTTTGCTGACTGCCCACGTCTTTTTGGGTTTTAGGATAATAAAGAATTTTTTGCTATCAAGAAGCCAGTTTTGGTTATATGATCAACTGTTGTTGTCAATCCCGAATGGCGTAAAGCTGAAAGCCATTGATATACAATGGAGATAGATGAAGGTTCCTCACACACCTTACGGATAACAGGTTTTCTGCAGTTCTCCTTTTGTTGAATTACACTCTTGGGAGACATGGGTCAGAATTCTCCTGTTGGCCCCGACCCGTAAATTGATGCACGGTGACGTCAGGCGAGCATCCTGACGTCACCTCATGCCATTGCGATATTTAGGTGGGCGGGCACGCGATGTTCTTGGATGTGCGCCTGCCATTAATTATTCATGTACTTAAGGCTCTTGAGGCAGCAATTGACTGCAATTTTTCAGGGCCTGTGCGATCTTCAGGAAGTTGCACAGGCGCAACGGACAGGCAGGTAAGAGACATTTGTATAAAGCTCATCCACGGGCGTGATGAGAGTGGTGAATAGGGTCGCGAATGTTATTTGTCGGGTATTTAAGTGTGAAACTTACTGATACTTGCCTGTGTGAGCTTCAAAGCTCATACCAGCTGTTTGGACAGGAGTAAAAGCCTTCAGGTTCGGACTCGACAGTAAAGATCATTCTTGGGGCCTGCAGCTTTCAGGAAGCCTTCCCTTAGCCTGGGAATGGGAGTTGTGCTCTCCACTGGAGGCACCTCCTCTGAGGAGGAAGGGAGGGCCAGAAGGGGGAGGAGGCCAGGAGTCCACATTCAGCCTCCAGGGGTGCCACCTCTGGGAGGAGAGGTGCAGGCACAAGGGGCGCAGGACCAACAGGAAGTCCAAGGCAGAAGGGGCCGCAGAAGACGCCACTATCCTGCTGCCAGTGTTTACAGGGGGCGATGCAGCTACCTCAATATGCCTGAGGTGCAGTGCCAAAGGAGGCTCCGTCTCTCAAGGGAGACAATCACCTCCATTTGTCAGATGATAGGCCCTGAGATCTCCACTCCCCATGCCAGTGGTGCAAAAGGTCACAGCTGCCCTCAACTTCTATGCTTCTGGCTCTTTCCAGAGGTCGGTGGTTGATCTTTGCGGAGTTTCCCAATCAGCTGTCCACACTTGTGTCAAGCAGGTGACAGACGCTCTGTTCAGGCGTGCATTGACTTTCATCCTCTACCGCTGGGACGAGGCAAGCCAGACACAGCGAACCAGAGGCTTCGTGGTCATCGCTGGCTTCCCCCGCGTCCAGGGTGCTATAGACTGTGCACATGTGGCCATCAAGGCGCCAGCAGGTGAGCCCAGTGCCTTCGTCAACACTCCATGAACGTACAGATAGTGTGTGACCACGGGATGCAGATTCTGCAAGTCTGCGCAAGGTACCCAGGCAGCTCCCATGACGCTTACATGTTCAGACACTCCCAGGTGCTGGGGCTCTTCAGTGCTCCAGCCTGGCTTGATGGATGGCTGCTGGGTGACAAAGGCTATCCCCTCAGAAGGTGGCTCATGATGCCTCTCCATCATCCAAGAACAGAAGCTGAGCAGCGGTACAATAGGAGCCACATCTCCACAAGGGCTGTGATGGAGAGAACCATTGGTCTTCTCAAGATGCACTTCTGATGCCTGGACCACTCAGGCCGCGCCCTCCAGTACCCCCAGATCGTGTGCCACTGATAGTGGTTGCATGCTGCACTCTCCACAACCTGGCACTGGAAAGGGGCGAAGCAGTGGATGAAGAAGATGTAGACGCAGTTGCTCCAGATGCACATGATGAGTCCAGCAGTGAGTCCGAGGATGAGCAACACACAGGAGAATGCTGAGGGGGTAGGCACTGATCCGGGCATACTCCAGGGAGGCAGGGACACCCGGGAGTCTTTAATCCAACGAACCTTCAGCTAGCCCCACACAGATGGACCTTCAACACATGCCAGGGCTGCAGGCTCCATACTCGATACCTGAGTGCTAAATCTGCCTGGATAGTAACATTAACTAAGGCCCTTGTCAATGAAGCTCAATGTCAAACAACTCACTCATAACATCTTGGCTTCCTGTCCACTTGCAGAAATAAGGAATCACCCTGAAGCATGGCAACATGTCAAAATTTATTGAGAGAACAAATGTACCTTCATAAAACAAAAAAAAGGTGTTGCACATCACACCAAGTCATCAATAAACTAATATGGGCCAACATAAAAGCACCAGTGAGAAACCCGTGGTGTCCCAAAGGTGCCTTAAATTTACACTTATGTGTGCTACGTCTAGGTGCTGTCTCCTCACTGGCATTGGCATCCGAGACAGCTTGCTCATTTTGCTGTCCTGTTGGCTTCAATGACCTTGGTGAACGCCCTCTGGCCCATGGAGCCTGTGCTGGCCCCGCCTGGGAGGATGTGACCAGTTCCAGAATTGGCACCTCCCCAGTTGTCGCAGCCTCAATGGATGCAAAGGTCACTGGCAGAGGAGCTGCTGCCCTCATCCAGAGCGCCCTGAGAGGAGCCCGCAGAGATGACAGCCAGCTGCTGCGCCGACATGAGGTCACTTCGGACCTCCCTGCTCACCGTAGATGGATGGGCACCGAGCTGGGATACTTGGTGCCCAAACCATCTCCCACATGGTCTCTGCCGCTGTGAGGACTTGATGGTCCACACGCATCCCCAGGAGGCCCTGATTGTTCTCCTGGAGGACCCTCTCCACAAGAGTCGCCACTCTCTCCATGGAGGAAGCATTGCGTTCAACTATGAGGCTCAATGCATTGGTGATGCTCCACATAGACTCCTCAAGCACAGGCACCATGCCACGCATAGCCTCATGTATCTCTGCCAGATCCTCCTGCATACCCTGCTGTGTATGTGTATTCCAGTGTTTGCTGCCTCACGGACGACTCTAGAGGCACATCATCAGCCACTGACTGAGCATGTGCCTGGTCCCCAGCAGTCCTCCAGCTACCAGTGCCCTGGGCACTCTCTGTCTCTGCCCACACCTCAAGTGAGTGTGAGGTGCCCTCACCGCTGTGACCCAGGACACTAGCCAAAGATCTAATTCCCACTGAGGTGCTAGTATCTGCCCTGGTGCCTGCCTGGCAGAGATGGTGTGATGCTGATGAGTGGATTTCCTCTGGGCCCTCAGGGATGAGATGTGGCCCCTTTGCCTCTTCCTCCTGGCCCTGCTTTGATGATGCTGAAAGGAAGGACAAGGGCGTTTGATTAGTCATAGTGCAGACAAGCCAGTTCCCTGGATTATTACGCACTCATCCTTCCATAATCAATGATCAACCCATGTTGCAGACTTCAATCACTGAGCATTCAGCAGTGCTATGGCTTTTGGAACACTCACGGTGACCTGAGTGCTCGCCAAACATATTTCCCCATGGTACCACAGCCTCACCGCTGCCGGTGGACCTGGGCGCATGGCACCCCTCCAGATCCATGGCCCGCTGCTCAAAAGGTGCCTGATCTCCACCAGTCCACATCCACTCTATGGAATTGTGTGCAGTCTTCTCCTAAAAAGGAGAGAAGAGCATTGATTAGTCCATCCTGTACCTGGATTCCCATCGCATCCCTGCCACCCCAACCAGAGTGGGACATTGCAGGAATCCAGTTCTTCACTACCCTGCAGCTGCCGCACCAACACATGCAAACGTGCCAGGGCTGACACCACCATTGCCCAAATGCTGCCTCCTTCACATGTGGCACCACAAGGTGTCACTTTGCTAAGCAAGGAGGTACAAGCACGTGGAGCACAAAGACCAGCAGATGGATTCGTGCCCAGCTACCTGGGAGCTCCCCTCCCAACATGTTAGCACCCTGACTTTAACATGCTTCCCAGTTCCAGCACTCTGCCTAGGTGCAGATCCTTCAGTTTCACCCCCATTCCATATTCTGGGTGTCAGTGTCAGACATGCTGTGGGTGCAGAACCCATCTCAGCTCAACCCTCTCAGGGTGAACTGGTCATGGGCAATATCTGCTGGCCTACCCAGCAAGGGATACATGCCATGAAGGATCCAATGCCGTTACTGTGTTCAGAGTTGCGGTGAGGTGGGGGGGTGGGGGGTGGGGGGGGTGGTGGCGGTGGGGGCGGTAGTACGAAAGGGTGACAGCTGCAAGTGACTTGAGGCAACATGGTACTCATCCTCCCTGAGCGCAGGAGATCACTGAATCTTTTACAGCACTGGACCCATGTGTGTGCCACACCACATCATGGGAACTCACACTCTCAGCAACCTCTTCCCATGCATGTTTGGTCAGCTGGGGAGAACTCTGCTTCCCATCCCTCGGGATCAGGACCTCCCACCGCGCTGCCACCACCTCCAGGAGGGCAGCTAGGCACTCATCCGAGAAACAAGGGGCACATTGCCCTGCTGGCCTACCCTCCGGACTTTCGTAATGCACAGTAGCCCTCTGCTATGTTCTTCTGCTGGCCATTGTGAGCAGCCTTGCAAAGGCTGCCAGGCCTTCATTTAAACAGGCTGCCGGGTCGCCATTGGACCTGGCGGTCTGTGCATGCCCGCCATCGCCTGTCCACTCCTATCCTCGGGAGTCAAGAAATACGCTGGATGGGCCTTAATTGGCCCACCCATGTAAAATGGCGGCGCGGACCTGATCGGGCCTGCTCCCGCTTGGCCTGCCCAACATGGGGAAAATTCTCCCCATGGAGTCTAGAAGCCCATTGATTCTGAGCCTGGGGGAAACCACAAACAATGGCTGGTGTGAATTCCACAGTCGGGTGCTGTCTGGGGATTTCCATTCACGGGGGAGCCCTCCACCCCTCCGGCCGCCAATCCAGGGCGGTTCAATACGGAACTTTCCGGAAGCTTGATGTATTCTGGGTTGAATTTGCGAAAATCACCTGACCCTGGCAGCCATCTTACTTGGTTAGTGTCCGTTTAAAAAAAAAAGACAGTTCCAGAAGCTTCCATATGAACACAGTTCATGTTCTTTTTTATTCTTTAACAGGATGTGGATGTTGCTGGCTAGGCCAGCATTTATTACCAATCCCTAATTGCCTTTGAGAATGGGGTGGTGAGCTGCCTCTTTGAACAGCTACAGTCCATGTGGTGTTCCAGTGCTGCTGGAAAGAGAGTTCCAGGATTTTGTCAAGCGATAGTGAAGGAATGACGTTAAAGTCAGGACGGTGTGTGGCTTAGTGAGAAACTTGCAGGTGGTGATGTTCCCATGTGCCTGCTGCCCTTGTCGTTCTTGGTGATAGAGGTAGTGGGTTTGGAAGGTGCTGTCGAAGGAGTGTTGGTGAGTTGCTGCAGTGCATATTGTAGATTCTACACACTTCTGCCATTGTGCATGGTGGGACTGAGATGCTTGACCTCCAATTTTAACCCTTGGAGAGTTTTCCCCTGATTCCAATTGACTCCAGTTTGGCTAGGGCTCCTTGATTCCACACTCGGTCAAATTCTGCCTTGATATTAAGGGCAGTCACTCTCACCTCCTCTCTCCAGCTCTTTTGTCCGTGTTTGGTCCAAGGCTGTAATGAAGGCCTGTTTGAAGTTATGAATATGCATACCTTGGCTGGGCATGACATGACAAAAGTAATTATTCAATGTTTCTGCCATTTCACTGTCATTACCTATCAATTTGCTTCTGCAAGCCATTATGGCCCTATCTTTATCCCTTTTTCTGTCGTTTGTGTCTGTAGAATATTTTGTTCAGTTTATAATCCTTGATAAGTTAATTTTGCAGTTCCTCTTCGCTTTCCTTGTGTTTTTCTTTCTTTCTTAACCACTTTATATTTCATTTTGTGATCCTCTCCTTTATTAAGTGTGTATGTAACTAGTGTGTGCATAGGAACATAGTTTCAATTTGCCTTATCCCTTTATTCATCCATGGTATTTCACTTCATATGTTCTTGTTGTTAGTGGAATATGTTTCAGTTGAACTCCATTGATCATCCTTTTAAATATTTCCCACAGCTCTTCTGTTTCCATGTTCGTCAATATTTTTTCCACTGTAATTTCCCCGATTCTATTGTCAGGCCCTTGGAATTAGCTTTTTTCTAATCCATTACTTTTGCCTTTGTCTTACAGGTGTCAAAGATACATCCTTGGGGGTTACTGAGGTAATGGTGCAGGAGTGGGAAGCGAACCCACTGCAGATCATTCTCTGGCTATGACTATGCATAGATAGATAAGAATGGATAAAAGCAAAATACTGTGGATGCTGGAAATCTACACCTCAACCCCCTCCCACGGCACCTTCCCATGCAACAGCAGAAGGTGCATCACCTGCCCCTTTACTTCCCCCCTCCTCACCATCCAAGGGCCCAAACACTCCTTTCAAGTGAAGCAGCATTTCACTTGCACTTCCCTCAATTTAGTCTACTGCATTCGCTGGTCTCCTCTACATTGGAGAGACCAAACGCAGACTGGGTGACCATTTTGCGGAACACCTTCAGTCTGTCTGCAAGCATGACCCAGACCTCCCTGTCGCTTGCCATTTCAACACACCACCCTGCTCTCATGCCCACATATCCATCCTTGGCCTGCTGCAATGTTCCAGTGAAGCTCAACGCAAACTGGAGGAACAGCGCCTCATCTTCTAAGTAGGCACTTTACAGCCTTCCGGACTGAATATCGAGTTCAACAATTTTAGATCATGAACTCTCTCCTCCATCCCCACCCCCTTTCCGATCCCCCTTTTTCCAATAATTTATAATTTTTAACCAAATATATTTTTCTTTTCACACTTATTTTTAAATTTATTTTGATCTATTGTTTTATCTGCACCTTTTAACCCATTTCGATCTCTTCCCCCCACCCTACCCCCACTAGGGCTATCTTCCACTAGCTTGTCCTCCTTTATGTTCCCATTAGCACATCCCTTAGATAATATTACCACCGTCAACACCCCTTTGTCCTTTTGTCTATGACATCTTTGGCAATCTCTTCTTGGTCTCTACCTATCATTGGCCCCCTATTTAGCCCTACCTGTCCCACCCCCCTCTACCAGCCTATATTTCACCTCATTTCTCTATTTCCTTAGTTCTGATGAAGAATCATACGGACTTGAAACGTCAACTGTATTCCTCTCCACAGATGCTGTCAGACCTGCTGAGTTTTTCTAGATAAGAATGGAACTAGGCGAATGCAGTCCCATCCGGCTGGATGCCAGTGGAAATGCTGTGGTCAGTTATATCAAGTGCTATAGGCAGGTCAAGAAAGAAGAGGGATTGTCTACTTTTGTCACAGGCTTTCATTTGTGATCAGTGAGGGCAGCATGTTGGCAATGTTAGTGGGTTAGTAATCCAGAGGCCTGGCCTAATGGTCCAGTTTTTAAAAATCCATTCATGGGGTGTGGGCTTCACTGGCTGGGCCAGCATTTATTGCCCATCTCTCTAGTTGCCCTTGAGAAGGTGGTGGTGAGCTGCTTTCTTGAACTGCTGCAGTCCATGTGGTGTAGATACACCCACAGTGCTGTTAGGAAGGGAGTTCCAGGATTTTGACCCAATGACAGTGAAGGAATAGTGATATATTTCCAAGTCAGGATGGTGAGTGACTTGGAGGGGAACTTCCAGGTGGTGGTGTTGCCATCTATCTGCTGCCCTTGTCCTAGATGGTAGTGGCCATGGGTTTGGAAGGTGATGTGAACTAAAATCCCAACAAGGCAACTGGAATATAATTTTAATTATGTTATGGCACGGTGGATGGTAAATGCCATGCTGCTCAAGTCCCAGAGGGAAACTTGAAACAGCTCCCAAAACAGATTTTGCAATTTGTATAGTATGGGAATCAGTTCTGAAATCAGGAAATGATGTCCCCCAACTACTTGTGATGATTTTATTGTAAAATAAACATTTATTAAAAGAATAAAGAAAAAAACAAATAAAACACAATTACACTTAAACCATGAACAGCTTCACACAGTAAACAGTACTTTAAAACAGTTCCACAAATATTAACTACCCTCAGAGCTAACCTTCTCCTTTTCTGTTCAGCAACTATCCTTATAGATTTTAGAATATATGGAAGTCCAGTAATTTTTACCACACAGTGCTATTTCCTTGGGGTGTCCTCTGAGGCTGGCAGCAACCGCTTCTTTCAGTCTGGCCTTGTTCACACTGTCTTCTAGGAGCTCTGACTGGCTACCCTGCTGTATTCTGGGAGATCAGCTACCCCCCCCACCCCCTCCCATAGGCTTCAGTATTTCCTTAAATGCATTCCTTCCCTCTGGTGCCACGGTTATTACCAGAAGAAAAATATTATAATTTCTTGGTTTCTTGACAATTAATAAACCTGGAATAAAGTGCTAATCTAATTAATAATGATAATGAAATTACTAGGTTAGCATAAAAATCTGTCTGGTTCACTACTATTCTTCAGGGGAGGAAATCTGCTGTCCTTACCTGGTCTGGGCTCGATGTGACTTCAGACCTACAGCATTGTAGGATTCATATATAGCACAAAGGAAGATGGTTGTGATTTTTGGAGGTCAGTCACCTCAGTACCAGGACATCACTGCAGGAGTTCCTCAAGGTAGCGTCCTAGGCCCAACATTTTTCAGCTGTTCATCAATGACTGGCCCTCCATCATAAGGTCAGATGTGGAGATGTGTGTGGATGATTGCATAATGTTCCAGCACCATTCATGACTCCACACATACTGAACCAGTCTGTGACCATATGCAGCAACACCTGAACAATATTCAGCCTAGGGCTGATAAGTGGCAAATAATATTTACGCCACACAAGTGCCAGGCAATGACCATCTCCAACAAGAGAGAATCTAACCATCTCCCCTTGACATTCAATGGCATTACTATTGCTGAACCTCCCTCTATCAACATCCTGGGGGTTAACATTGACCAGAAACTGAACTGGACTAGCCATATAAATACTGTGGCTGCAATGTCAGGTCAGAGGCTGGGAATTTTACGGAGAGTAACTCACCTTCTGACTCCCCAAAGCCTGTTCACCATCTACAAGGCACATGTCAGGAGTGTGATGGAATAATCTTCACTTGCCTGGATGAGTGCATCTCAAACAACACTTAAGTAGATTGACACCATCCAGGACAATGCAGCCCACTTGACTGGCACCTCATCCACCACCTTAAATATTCATTCCCTCCAGCACTGACACACAGTGGCAGCAGTGTGTCCAATCTCGTTGCACTGCAACTCACCAAGGCTCCTTTGACAGCAGCTTCCAAACCTGTGACTTTTACCATCTAGAAGGACAAGGGCTCAGATGCATGGGAACACCAGCACCTGAAAGTTCCCTCCAAGTCACTCACCATCCTGACTTTGAATTATATCCCCATTCCTGTCACTGGGTCAAAATCCTGGAATTCTCTAACAGCATTGTGGATGTACCTATACCACATGGACTGCAGCGGTTCAAGAAGTCCACCACCATCTTCTCAAGGGCAATTAGGGATGGGCAATAAAGGCTAACCTCGCCAGAGATGCCCAAATCCCATGAATGCATAAAAAAACTCAGTTGACTCTTAATTGCCTTCTAAAATTGCCTTCTGCTTAGGAAGGCACTCAGTCGTATCAAACAGCTACAGAAACTGTGGCTGTATCTATGCCACACAGACTGCAATGGTTCAAGAAGGTGGCTCAACTCAAGGCCAATTAGACATGGGCAATAAATGCTGGCCTTGCCAGTGACCTGCCCATCCCAAGGATGAATATTAAAAACATTATATGATTTGTTTTGGTACTGTATTAGAGACAGAAATTTGATTGGAGGTATTCAAACATAGAGTTCCAGGAAATTTGGCCACAGATTTTGGAGGCTACAGCATGTTGAAGAACCTGGGAGTAGAAAGGGAGGTTGGAGATGGGTGGAAGTTTGCAGGGAGGAGTTCTGCTCAAGCAGGAGAGGATTGAGGATGGCGGATTGCCTTTACTACATCTGGTTCTTTGTTACACATTAGCTTCAGTTGCTGTGATTTGTTTTGAATCATGAGCACTTGGCTGCACAGGCAATTTAATTCAATTTTATTAATCATTCCTTTCATTTTTTAACATACATTTTATAATTTGATTTGATTTTTATCACTCTATCTGTTGCCTAACTCTTTGTTACCTTCATTCCTTACCTTGATCTTCATCTTGACCTTTATTCCTTTGATCTTTATTCTTTACCTTTTCTCTCATCTTCCATTTCTTCTGTTTTCAGGTTTATATTATTTTCATCAGACACCCCCCTCCCCCCACCCTCCCACCTTGTCATTCTAATTTAAAGTAGTCGCCATAGCTTTATTCATCCTTTCCAGGAGGACTCTGGTCCCACTGGGTTTAGGGGGAGCCTGTCCCAGAGGCACATCATATCTCCTTCCTGTCCTTGTATTTTGTCAATGTCCTATAAAATAGAACCTCTCCTGCCCACAGCATTCATTCAGGCATGCATTCACCTTTCAAATCTGCTTATCCCTATGCCATTTAGCATCTGACTTGTGTAGTGACCCCAAGATTATTAGCCATGGTATCCTTTTTAAATCTATTCCTAGCTTCTTAACTTTCTCCAGAGAACAGTCACTCCCTAGAGGAAAGTACAGGAAATATCAGCAGGGTAGAAAAACCAAGTGGAGGTTGAAGACAAATAAACCACATTCTCCTTAGCAAGACCTTCTTGCTCTGCCACAACAACTCTTACCCCTCACTTTCCAAGTATCTCCTCTGGTTTCTGAATTATTCTTTGCCATTGTATGAGGCAACATACCCTCTTGAATTCTTAGCTGTTACTACAGAAAGTGCTATCTGCACCATTGTTAGTACTGGCCAACCTCCCTGCTCCCTTCTTCCTTATACTTAAAGCTATCAAGTACCTCATATCTATTTTATAGGACCAGTGTCTACAGTACCTCCTTTGCTACCACCTTTGGTTCTCCTCACCTTACTAACAGACAGCTATACACACCCTGTTGCTCCTGTTCTTTTCTTTGAGGGTGATTGTATTCTGGAGAAAACATTCAGATATTCCCCCACTTATGTGCCTTAGCAGCTCTAACTCACACTCCAGCTTAATGAATTTGAGCCAGAGTGTCTCAAGGCAGAAGCAGTCCCTGCAGATGTGGCAATCTGGGACTGCCAAGCTGTTTCAAAACTCCCAAAAACTGCAGTTCTGACACAATATCAACTCTAGTATTTATGTACTGTTAACAGTAATTCATTTCCAGAGCTAATAGAATCGCATGAAGTCTAGTACTAATTAGTTGATGGATTAGTTTGATATCAAATTAATTACTCTGATTATTTATTTATGTATATCAGATAATTAATGCGTTTTGGATCCCTTTAATGTTGGTACACTCAACTTAGTTTATTTTATCCACTCAGATCTAATTAATTACTCTGATTATTTATTATTTATTTATGTGTACTGGATATTTATTTCATGCAATTTGGATCCCTTTAATGTTGGTCCCCTTGACTTAGTTTATTTTATCCATTTAGATATAATTAATTAATCTGATTATTTATATATTTACTTATTTAACTATTTATTTAGGCTTGATAGTTATAATTAAAAGGTGTATAATAAATTAAATACTTAGCTGAAATCCCTACAGCTCTGCTGCTCCTCCCTCTGTGTTAACTGTGTGTCACCTTTTCACATCTTTCCCTGCGGTTGTTCTGGTCTCTGTTACTGCTGGTTGTCCCTTGTTCTTTTTAAAAGCACTCTTCTGTGATACCAAAGTAGAATCATATGTAACATTTTATATATTGCATAATGTTTGTTATAAGCAAAATGCTGCTTTTATTGCTCACTGACTGTCTTGTATTTCACATGCAAATTAGATATTCAATTTAAAGAAGACAAGCATAGATCAGTTTGGTTCAATACATCCTTGGAATAAACAACTAAGACTGTTTTGAAGCTTTGTACTGCACACATTTATTGAAGTACTTTGTACAATCTTGGCATTTAAAGCAATTATCAGGCAAGTGTAATTCGACAATTGAATCATAAAGCTTTCTCACAAGTGAAACATAGGCCCAGATCTTCTGGTCACTGGATGGTCGAACCCCGGATGGACCCCAGAAGACCTTGGAGGCCCCAATGCAAGGACTTTGCAGGAATTGCCCGGTAAGTTTCAACTTCCATTGGGCGAATCCCCTGCTCCCTGGGACCCACCAAAATATTTCCGACTCTGAGATGGAGACTTTGGAGTATTCCAACTCTCTTATCTGGATAATTACCCAGGAAATGTTAGACTGAAGAAAAGACAATTCTAACTCCTGGTTAATTATACAACTGCTACCCCCCAGCCCCCAACCCTGACTCCCCACTTCCCCCTTGACCCCCAACCCCCTGACACTTCAAACCCCTCCCTTGACTCCTGAACCCCTCAACCCTCCAACCTCTGACTCTCCAACCCACCCCAATCCTCTGACTTCCCGACCTGCGCCTGCCCACCCTGCCACATACCACCCAACCCACCCTGCCATCTTATCCACCCTACCACTGGACCCACCCTGCCATCTACCATCCTACCCACCTACCTCACTCACACTCATTCACTAAAACACTGAAAAACTATTCAATTGTCCCATTCACTGTGTTAGTGAATGAAGACTGATCAAAATGCAGCAACCAGTGCGGTAAAAGGGGGCTTGTCTTGGCTTTCCCCAAAGATCCTGCACTGTGAAAGAGGACTCTGAGAATAGGCACACTCCATGTTTCTGAAGAGGCCCAGTCCAGAAAGTTCGGGCCAGAATGCGGAACTCTATCTTAGTGTAAAAAAATAGGAGTGGAGTGGCAATCCAGCAGTGAATACCACTTCTTGGAAGATTTGGTTGAAAGTTGCAATAGATCACTGCTTTTTTAAAATTTATTCTTTCATGGGATGTGGGCTTTGCTGGTAAGGCCAGCATTTGTTGCCCATCTCTAATTGCCCTATAGGACATGAGTGAACCAGATGTTTTTTTTTAAATTCATTCATGGGATGTGGGCTTCACTGGCTGGGCCAGCATTTATTGCCCACCCCTAGTTGCCCTTGAGAAGGTGGTGGTGAGCTGCCTTCCTGAACCGCTGCAGTCCATGTTGTGTAGATACCCCCACAGTGCTGTTAGGGAGGAAGTTCCAGGATTTTGACCCAGTGACAGTGAAGGAACGGCAATATATTTCCAAGTCAGGATGATGAGTGACTTGGAGGGGAACTTCCAGGTGGTGGGGTTCCCATGTATCTGCTGTCCTTGTCCTCCTAGATGGTAGCGGTCGTCGGTTTGGAAGGTGCTGTCAAAGAAGCCTTGGTGAATTCCTGCAGCGCATCTTGTAGATGGTATACATTGTTGCTACTGTGCGTCTGTGGTGGAGGGAGGGAGTGAATGTTTGTGGATGGGTTGCCAATCAAGAGCAGCTTTGTCCTGGACGGTGTCAAGCTTCTTGAGTGTTGTGGGAGTTGCACGCATCCAGGCAAGTGGGGAGCATCCCATCACACTCTACACTTGTGCCCTGTAGATGGTGGACAGGCTTTGGGGAGTCAGGAGGTGAATTACTTACCACAGGATTCCTAGTCCTGACCTGTTTTTGTAGCCACAGTATTTATATGGCTAGTTCAGTTCAGTTTCTGATCAATTGGAAGCACCAAGATATTGGTAGTGGGGGATTCAGTGATGGTAATTCCATTGAACATCAAGAAGCGATGGTCAGATTCTCTCTTGCTTGAGATGGTCATTGCCTGACACTTATGTAGAATGAATGTTACTTGCCACTTGTCAGCCCAAGCCTGGATATTGCCCAGGTCTTGCTGCATTCGGATATGGACTGCTTCAGTATCTGAAGTGTTGTGAATGATGCTGAACTTTGGGTCAGCATGGATCAGCGAACATCCCCCCTTCTGACCTTATGATGGAAGTTAGATCAATGATGAAGCAGCTGAAGATGGTTGGGCCTAGGACACTGCCCTGAAGAGCTCCTGCAGTGATGCCCTGGAGCTGAGATGACTGATCTCCAACAACCACAACCATCTTTCTTTGTGCTAGGTCAGACTCCAAACAGTGGAGAGTTTTCCCTGTGATTCCCATTGACTCCAGTTTTGCTAGGGCTCCTTGATTCGGTCAAATGCTGCCTTGAGGCCAAGGGCAGTCACTCTCACCTCACCTTGGGAGTTCAGCTCCTTTGTCCATGTTTGAACCAAGGCTGAAATGAGGTCGGGAACCGAGTGGCCCTGGCAAAACCCAAACTAGGTGTCAGTGAGCAGGTTATTGCTAAGCAGGTGCTGCTTGATGGCATTGTTGATGACCCCTTCCATTATTTTACTGATGATGGACAGTAGACAGATGGGGTGGTAATTGCCTGGGTTGGATTTCTCCTGCTTTTGGTCTACAGGACATACCTGGGCAATCATCCACATTGCCAGGTAGATGCCAATGTCGTAGCTGTTCTGGAACAGCTTGGCTAGGGGCGCTGCAATTTCTGGAGCATAAGTCTTCAGTACTATTGCTGGAATATTGTCAGGGCCCTTAGCCTTTGCAGTATGCAGTGCTTTCTGCCATTTCTTGGTATCACATGGAGTGAGTGAATCGCATTGGCTGAAAACTGGCATCTGTGATGCCGGGGACCTCCAGAGGAGGTCAAAATAGATCATCCACTCTGCACATCTGGCTGAAGATTGTAGCAAATTATTCAGCCTTATCTTTTGAACTGCCGTGCTGGGCTCCCCCATCATTGAGGATGAGGATATTTGTGGAGCCTGCTCCTCCAGTGAGTTGTTTAATCATCCACCACCATTCACAACTGGATGTGGCAGGACTGCAGAGCTTAGATCTGATCTGTTGGTTGTGGGATCACTTAGCTCTATCTATTACTTGCTGCTTATGCTGTTTGATATGCAAGTAGTCCTATATTATCACTTCACTAGGTTGGTAACTTAGATGTTTACAGCAATCAATGATGGTTTCATGGTTACTATTACTAAGCCTAGCTTTCCATTCCAAATTATTTTAATTAAATTCCAGCAGCTGCAGTGGCTGGGTTTGAACCCATGTCCCCAGAGCATTGGCCTGGGCTTCTGGATTACTGTCCTAGTGACATTATCACTACACCACCATCTCCCGTGCTTCAAGCTTCCTAATTTGTGCACTTCTAAATATCCTAGTGAAGATTAACACAAACGCTTGTTTACTTTTCATTGAATTAAGTGTAACATTTATAACAAGGAAGCCAAATGTAGAGCAATAGGACATTAATGATCCTTGGTGCTTTTTTAATACTTTGTGTTCTGGACAGTTGAGATGATATGTGCACATAATGTTTATATTTAAGTCAAATGAGGTGCTCAGTCTGTGTCAACAAGGAATGTAGTCAGGATGATAACTGAATGGGAAATGTAAATTAACTGGCAGCTGCTGCTTGTTGCATACTACATATAGGTTCGCCCATATATTCACAAAATGGACAATATCAGTATTCTCATGGATAATTTTAAATGTTTCTACGACTCTACTTGCATGTAGACATAAAACTACAATTTATGCATTTTATGTGAGAATATTTCATGTATCCCATGCAGGCTTTTTTAACTCAGTAATATCATTTTTTTAATGTGAAGATACCAAATACATTTTTACTGCGAACAATTTTTCCTTAATTTCAAATTGCACATCCTTTTAATTTCACATAACTTGCATTGGAACTTATTTTTAAAATCTCACATTCATTAAAAATATAACTGGTTTCCTTTTAGCTGAGACTTGTTAATGGCAAAGTCTATGTTGCTAGCTGGACTGTAGTAATGTCTTCTCCCACCTAATTCTGCTGTAGGATGAGTGACAGTATTGTGCTCTCAACTGTCTGACCTTTCTATATACTATGTGCTGTATATTAAATCTGCATTGTTACTATCTTCACTATACATTGTTTATTGTCTAATTCTGAACTATTTCCTACATTTTCTTACAGCTCGTCTTGAATCTCTCACATTCTGGAACACAGTGGATGAACTTGCTTCCAGGCTTAAGTATTCCTACGGTAATGTAGACAAGAGCAGGATGCAATATAATAATATTTTCAGGCAGAGACCACCTTCAGTCTGTCGAACCCAACTGATCACATTTCCTGGGCGGAGTCCAACACTGCACTCCTGACTGACCTCCCACATTCTACCTCCATAAACTTGAGGTCATCCAAAATTCTGCTGCCCGAGACTTAACTTGGACCATTGGCTGCTGCCAATGCCTTGATTAAAATTCTTATATTTGTTTTCAAAGCCCTCCATGGCCTCACCTCTTCCTATCTCTGTAATCTCTTCCAGCCCAACAATGCTGCAAGATCTCCTCACTCCTCCAATTCTTACCTATCCCTGATTTTAATCGTTCCATCATTGCTGGCCATAATTTTAGTTGCCTATGCTGTAAGTGCTGGAATTCATTCCATGAACCTCTTTGCCTCTCCTCCACCCTCTAAGATTCTCCTGAAAACCTTCCTCTTTGACCAAGTTTTTGGTCATCTTTCCTAATATCTCATTCTGTGGCTCTGTTAAATTATGTTTGATAATGTTCCTGTGAAGAACCTTGGGCAAATCTAGTATGTTAAGGGTGCTATACAAATATAATATGTTGTTCTATTTCTAATAACCCTGATGTCAACAGTTCCTCCCTTCTCCCTCTGCTGTTGCACCTGTTTTCTGTTCAGCATCTCCTTGCAGTCACATGACTGAAATTGGGAGTTCAGTGGAGTTGGGTACAGAGGAGTTTGCACTACAGCACAGCACTGCATTACAGAGCCACCCGCATGACATTTAATTTTAGCCCTCTCGACATTCAAACAAAATCTTGCATCTGGCCAACAGATGGATTTAAAAAATTGATGAAAACTTGAAATAGAAGCAAAGAATGCTGGAAATACATAACCATTTTATCAGAATCTAAAACAGAAAAAGAGAAAGGAATACTTCAAATTTTGATGTCTTGTCAGAACTGAGTTCTGATGAAGGGTCTTTACTCAAACATTCATTTCTTTTTTTCAAACATTATATGCTGCCGACATTTAATGTTTTTGCATCTGGAGAACAATATCTATTTATAATTAGTATATTGGGATAAATCCATATACATTGGCTGTAGATATTTTAAATCTTGTTTGTCCTTCAAGGCGAAGATGACCATGTTCGTCATCTAGGGTGTTTGGTCGTTTTCCGGTGGGTATGTAGGTGACTGGTAAGGCCGGTCTGGAACCAAAAGGTTCTGCTGTAAAAAGAGGTTTAGACCAGTTTCTGGCTTGGTATTTCCTCTTCTTGTGTATTCTTTCTGCCTCTGATATGCTCTTGCTTTTGGAGGAGGCTGCACCGTTTTTTATTTGGTTGCACCAGGGTGCAGTGATCCTGGGCGAGCTTCTCCCAGGACTCAACGTTGATATCAGAACTCCTAAGTGAAGCCTTCAGAATGTCCTTGTAGTGCTTCCTTTGACCATCATGAAAGTGCACCCCAGACTCAAGCTCTTCATAGAAGATTCACTTTGGTCATTAAGCAAGTGTCAAGCATTCTGGCTACATGACCAGCCCAACTCAGTTGTGACTGCCTCTATATGTTGTGAATGCTTGCCATGCCAGTTCAGGTGAGCACCTCAGTGTCTGGTATTTTGTCCTGACACCTGATCTTCAGAAGCTTCTGAAGGCAGCTCAAGAGAAAATGGTTGAGTGTCTTGGCATGATGCTGGTACACAGTCCAATTCTTGCAGGCGTATAGCAGAGTGGGCAGGAATATTGCTCTATAGACTTTCAGTTTGGCAGGCAGACTTAGCGCTCATTATTCGCAAATGGATATTCGAAGTCTGCAAAAGGCAGTACTTGCTTTGACAATCCATGCATGTGCCTCATTGTCAATATAGAAGCTGGAGAGAGTGTGCTGCCGAGATAAGTGAACTTATCCACTGCGGACAGGTTCTGGTCATGGGCTGAAACCTTGGGCTTGAGGTAGGGCTTTCCTGGAGCAGGATGGGACATCATGGAAGGCATCAGGGAGCATGCTGGAGAAAAAAAATAATTAATTTATAATTCTGTAATAAAAGTATTGTACAAATTATTTTATTGTAAATATTTAATAACAGTCGCTTGGTAGTACAGAACTTGAATATTGCTGAAAAACATAGAAACATAGAAAATAGGAGCAGGAGTAGGTCATTTGGCCCTTCGAGCCTGCTCCGTCATTCAATATAATCATGGCTGATCTTCCATCTCAACACTGTTATCCCACTGTCTCCCCATGCCGCTTGATGCTTTTAGAGTCCAGAAATCCATCTATTTCCTTCTTCAATAAATTCAGTGACTTGGCCTCCTCAGCCCTCTGTGGTAGAGAAATCCACAGGTTCACCATCCTCTGAGTGACGAAGTTTCTCCTCATCTCAGCCTTAAATTGTCTACCCTATATCTTCAGATTGTGATCCTTTGTTCTAGGCCCCCCCAGCCAGATGAAACATCATCCCTGCATCTAGTCTGTCCATCCCTGTCAGAATTTTATATGTTTCATTCTTCTGAACTCCAGTAAATACAGGTCAAGTCGGCCCAGTCTCTCCTCATACGCCAACCCTGTCATCCTAGGAATCAGTCTGGTGAACCTTGGCTGCACTTTTTCTATGGCAAATAGATCCTTTCTTAGGTAAGGAGACCAAAACTGCACACAATACTCCAGGTGTGGTCCCACCAAGGCCCTGTACAGCTGTGATAAGACATCTTTGCACCTGTACTCAAGTCCTCTCACAATGACGACCAACATAGCATTTACCTTCTTAACTGCATCTGATACTTGCTTTCAAAGATTGGTGTACAAGGGGCAGTGATGGCATAGTGGTATTTTCAAGTTATCCATTGACCCAGTGTAATGTTCTGGGTACCTGGGTTCAAATCCCACCATGACAGATGAATTTGAATCTAATAAAAACCTGGAATTAAAAGTATGAATGATGACCATGAAGCGATTGTTGTAAAAACCCATCAGGTTCACTAATGCCTTTTCAGGACTCCAGACCCACAGTGATGTGGATGATTCTGAAATGGCATTTAAGCAAGACACTCAATTGTATCAAACTGCTAAAAAGCCTCAAGAAAGGATCAACTGGCATCAACCTGGCACTGGAAACAACAGTGGCAAACTCAACCCTGCAAAGTCCTCCTTACCTAACAGGTGGGAGCTAGTGCCAAAATTAGGAGAGCTTTCTCACAGATTGGTCAAGCAACAGCCTGACATAGTCATACTCACAGAATCATACCGTACAGATAATGTCCCAGGCACCACCATCACCATGCCTGGATATGTCCTGTCCTACCTGCAAGACAGACCCAGCAGTGGTGGCAACACAATGGTGTACCATCAGAAGGGAGTTGTCCTGGGAGTCCTCAACATTGGCACTGCATCCCATGAAGTCTCATGGCATCAGGTCAAACATGGGCAAAGAATCATCCTGCTGATGAATCAGTTGGAGGAAGCACTGAAGGTGGTAAAGGCGCAGAAAATACTCTGGGTAGGGGACTTCAAGGCCCATCACCAACTGTGGCTCAATAGCACTACTACTGACTGAGCTGCCTGAGACCTAAAGGACATAGCTGCTAGACTGGGTCTGCAGCAGGTGGTAAGGGAACCAACAAGAAGGAAAACATACTTGACCTCATCCTCACCAACCTGCCTGCCACAGATGCATCTATCCATGACAATATCAGTAGGAATGACCACCACACAGTTGTTGTGGAGATGAAGTGCCGCTTTCACATTAAGGATACCCTCCATCGTGTTGTGTGGCACTACCACCGTGCTAAATGTGATAGATTTTGAACAGATCTAGCAACTCAAGACTAGGCATCCATGAGGCACTGTGAGCCAGCAGCAGCAGAATTGTATTTGTACACAATCTGTAACCTCATAGCCTGGCATTTCCCCCACTCTACCATTGCCATCAAGCCAGGGGAACAGCCCTGATTCAATGAAGAGTGCAGACGGGCAAGCCAGGAGCAGCACCAGTCATTCTTAAAAATGAGGTGTCAACCTGGTGAAGCTATAACACATGACTACTTGCATGCCAAACAGCATAAGCAGCAAGTGATAGACGAAGATAAGCGATCCAACAACCAACGAATCAGATCTAAGCTCTGCAATACTGCCACAGACCAGTCATGAATGGTGGTGGACAATTAAACAACTCACTGGAGGAGGAGGCTCCACAAATATCCCCATCCTTAATGATGGAGGAGCCCAGCACATCAGTGCAAAAGACAAGGCTGAAGCATTTGCAACCTTCTTCAGCCAGAAGTGCCAAGTGGATGATCCATTTTGGCCTCCTCTGGAGATCCCCAGCATTATAGATGCCAATCTTCAGCCAGTCGAATTCACTCCACATGATATCCTGAAATGGCTCAAGGCACTGGATGCTGCAGAGGCTACGGGCCCTGATACTATTCCAGCAATAATACCGAAGACTTGTGCTCCAGAACTAGCCACGCCCCTAGCCAAGCTGTTCCAGTTTAGCTACAACACTGGCATCTACCAGGCAAATGGAAAATTGCCCAGGTATGTCCTGTAACAAAAAGCAGGACAAATCCAAGCCAGACAATTACCGCCCCATCCGTCTACTCTTGATCATCAGTAAAGTGATGGAAGGGATCATCAACAGAGCTATCAAGCGGCACTTGCTTAGCAATAACCTGTTCACTGACGTTCAGTTTGGGCTCCGCCAGGGCCACTCGGCACTTGACCTCATTGCGGTCTTGGTTCAAACATAGACAAAAGAGCTGAACTCATGAGGTGGGGTGAGAGTGACTGCCTTGACATCAAGGCAGCATTTGACCGGGTGTGGCATTGAGGATCCCTTGCAAAACTGGAGTCAATGGGAATAAGGGGGAAAACTCTTTGCTGGTTGGAGTCATACCTGTCACAAAGGAAGATGGTTGTGGTTGTTGGAGGTCAGTCATCTCTCAGCTCCAGGACATCACTGCAGAAGTTCCTAGGGGTAATGTCTTAGGCCCAAACATCTTCAGCGGCTTCATCAATGACCTTAGGGTTGTTCGCTGATGATTGCACAATGTTCAACACCATTCGCAACTCCTCAGATACTGAAGCAGTCCATGTCCAAAAGCAGCAAGACCTGGACAACTTCCAGGCTTGGGTTAATAAATGGAAAGTAACATTCATGCCACATAAGTGTCAGGCAATGACTAGCTCTAACAAGAGGGAATCTAACCATCCCCTTCTGACATTCAATGGCATTACCATTGCTGAATCCCCCCACTATTCCTGTGGTTACCATTGACCAGAAACTGATCTGGACCAGCCATATATGTACTGTGGCTACAAGAGCAGTTCAGAAGCTAGGAATCCTGCGGCAAGTAACTCAACCCCTGACTCCTTAAAGCCTGTCCACCATCCACAAGGCACAAGTTAGGAGTGTGCTGGAATACCCTCCACTTGCTTGAATGAATGCAGCTCCAACAACACTGAAGAAGCTTGACACCATCCAGGACAAAGCTTGATTGGCACCCCCTCCACAAACATTCATTCCCTCCAGCACCAACATGCAGTGAGAATGGTGTATACTACAACATGCACTGCAGGAATTCACCAAGGCTCCTTTGACAACACCTTCCAAACCCATGACCTCCACCACCTCGAAGGGCAAGGGTAGCAGATGCATGGAAACACCACCACCTGGAAGTTCCCCTCCAAGCCACTCACCATCCTGACTTGGAGATATATCGCCGTTCCTTCACTGTCGCTGGGTCAAAATCCTGGAACTCCCTCCCTAACAGCACTGTGGGTGTATCTACACCACATGGACTGCAGCGGTTCAAGAAGGCAGCTCACCATCACCTTTTCAAGGGCAATTAGGGATGAGCAATAAATGCTGGCCCAGCCAGCGAAGCCCACATCCCCTGAAAGAAAATAAAAAAAATAAGCCCTCCTTCCAATGATGTTGATCTTCTACTGACATGGACTCCCACTGTTAAATTCTAGGTACATCATGTTTCAGCACAGTCTATATTGCAATATGAGTAATATCTGCAGGGTTACAATCTCTATTGGCATGAGTTAAGAATGTCATTAACATCTTAATCAAACCTATCACCGAGGCCAGTTTTGAAACTTTTGTTATGTCAGACAAAATCGTTTCTAATTTCCTAGAGATTTTTTTGAACTTCTGCACCATTTTTCTTGCACGGAAGATTATTTGATCCCAATATGAAAGTTTTGCAAATATTCAAAAGAAAAAAAATTGGCTGGAACTCAGCACCAAAAACATTTCTCAAAAATGAAATGTAACCAGAAAGTACAAAACCCACCATCAGATCAGTTGTTTGTTTTTAATGCAATTTATGCGTACTATTTAAGAGCCCTGCAGGTCTTCTAACTATCAATAGCATGCGATAATCCTTAAACAATGACCGCAATTAAATGTACGGAAAAGATACTCCCCCTACAAGTGTCAGACGGTGATCCCTGAACTGACAAGAAAATAACTACTTACATGAGAATGTTGTGTTAAAAAGATGACAATAGGCTTGATTTGATGACAAATAGGCTGCATTATCAGTTGCAGATAAATAGAGCTCTATTGAAAATAGGACTTTCAACAGATTTGCTTTTAGCAGTTTTGACACTGTCTACTAGGCCAACAAAAGAAATGCCATCTCAGGTTTTTTACATATTTATACGTAAAGATTTTTAAAATGGATTTCATCTTGATGAATTGTAGTTTATTCAATTCAGAGTGTAATAAGTGGATGAGGTTATTTTAAGTTTTTGGTAAGTTGATTTTCTGTTAATTTCGGAGGCAATAATGTAACCTGATTACCTTCTAGTTTACATAGCCAATGATACTTCTCTGTATTGCTCAGTTAAATAAATCCCACTATTGCTCTGTGTCAAATAGTATTTGGCAAAACCTAGAACTTATCAGTGCAGTGAGGGCAACCATTTTTTTCTGCTTACTGAATTAGGTCAATTCAGGGCATTTGAGAGGTACAGGAATGTGCAGGGCCAGAAACGACCATCACACCACACTCAGCTGGCCACAGTGTATCATATCCGACCATATTTGCCACACCCTTCTATCAATTTTTTTCCACTTGTGTGGCTTGCTTGGAAACTATGTCCCATATATGATAGGGGCCAGTATGCTAAACTACTGTATATCCCAGTTTCCCCAATTTGATTTAAAATAAACATATAAAAGCATTAATCTTCTGTTAAAATTCTGCAGGCTTTAATTCTTATTCTGGAACTTGATGTGCCGAGGAAAAAACGTTTCAGGAGTGTCTGAAAGTGTGTTTTAAATATTCCTGCATGATCCTACAACACGATTCATCATTACAAGTGTGCATGCTTCTTTTTAATTCAATTCAGTTTCACTTTATTGTCTATGTGGAAATTCATTTGGGATACATTGCTCGTTTGTTAAAAAATTACATATAACTGAATAATAACAATAAAGGAAAATTACCCTATCACAGACATCCAACATTAATTAAAATCTGCATTAAAAACAATTCCAATGAATTAAAATAATCAGTGAGTCCCACTCTGACTGCATATCCTCGTCCTTACATCAAACTCTTGTTAAAAGTTCTGATAGAGAAGGACACAAATGAGTTCAGGAACTGACTTGTCATGCATCTGAGGGATTATGAATCATCTTGATTACAAATGTCTCATTACAAGAGACCAGTTGTCTTAATTGGCAACGGAACAGCTTTTTTCTTCTTATCTGTTAATAAAGTTGTAGCAGTCATATACTGCTTGAATTGCAAATTTTTATCAAAAGGTAAAATGCCAACAGAATTAAATTCTTGTGGGGAGGAGGAAAAAGGAATGTTTGGATGAAGTGGATACTGCCACGTCTTATTTATTGGGTTTTCACCTCTGGGGCCTGCCTTCACATCCAAACCAGATTGGCCTGTTGGAAGACTCCCTCTGCTGGCTGTATAGATCCTACATGAAATGAATTTGACCAGTCGCCGTACAGTTATATGTGGGTATGGATGCACATAAGAACATAAGAAATAGGAGCAGGAGTAGGCCATACAGCCTCTTCAGCATGTTCTGCCGTTCAGTGTTGACCTGACCTTGGCCTCAATTCCACTTTCCTGCTTGGTCTGCATACCCTTGATCCCCTATAGTTCAAAGATCTGTCTATCTCAGCCTTAAATAAATTCAAATGACTCAGCCTCCACTGCTACCTGGGGTAGTGAATTCCAAAGATTCATAACCCCCTAAGAGAAGAAATTCCTCTTCATCTCTGCCTTAAGTGGGTGACCCTTCATCTGAAGCTGTGGCCTAGATTTTCTCTCCCAAGGGCGGGCACACAGAGTCGCGAAACCTCCCGGCTCTCTGCACCTGCCTCGGGAAAAAGTGCCCTGAATAACGGGACCTTTGTTCAGGGAGATGGGTGCATGCTGGAGTCCAGCAGGCCATCCCCTGAAACAGCTTGGAGGCTGGAACAGCGACTGTCAAGGGCTGAGACAGGCTGGTTAAAAGGCCCACCTTGATGGGCTGGGACTTTGTCCTAGTTGTGTGGTTGAATATTAGGCCCTTTAGCCCTCCTTCCTCACATCCCCTCAGCCACCACCCACTCCCCATGCATGCCAATTCATGCCAACTCATGCCCCACCCATGCTCAATGGGCCTCTCATACCCTCCATGCTAACATATACCCCCACTCATTCCCATGGCCTCTTATGGCCCCTGTGCCAACAGTACCAACTCAAGTCAATACATGACCTCCCATTCATCCCCATGGACCCATATAGCCCCAATGTGAACTTAGTGCCAATCCAAGCTAACAAATGACCCCCACCTACCATCCTTTGCCCTTGCACCCTCAATGTCAACTCATCCCGTATCCACCGTGGGAAGACCTCTAGAGCCATGCTGAAAGGAAATAAAATAATATTTTAAGGTTCCGTTATAGACTTCAATATATTAAAAAAACACTCTCATTGATAAAAGCCTATTCAATACATTTAAATTATCCAAGTACTTAATGCCTTTTAAAAACAAACATTTGCATTCATAGTCCCACATCAAAGACAACTAATCCCTTAATCTCTTGGAGCTGTCAATCAAGCTGTGAATATACCTCCCCCACTGTAATGACAGGTTGTAGAAGCAGTCAAGGAGTAGTAATACTATAATGAAAACACTTAATGTTATAACAATGAACAGCTATTGAAACTGCAAACACTGATTTTTTTCAACTCAGAGACACAGCAGACCGGTTTTTTGTCAAAATTTAAAGGGCAGGGGATTTAAATAACTTGGCAGCATGACAGTTCCACAGACCTTATTTGCCTTTTATGAGCATTTATGTCTACTTTTAAAAATCATAAGACACAAGCAACGGGAAACAGACCTTGCTCCCAAGTATGAATCACATTCCTTTCCGCTACTGGTGAAAGTAGGAGCTGTTGGAAATGGGGGCAGGATGTCCAGATCCTGCATCCCACCACCATTTAGGATAAGGCATGGAATCTCCATGATTCTATGAAAATCTGGGCCTCTGTCTCCTGTTTCTATATTCCCCCTACGGGGGGGGGGGGGGGAAAAACTGCCCCATTATTTGATATTAAATTAGTTAATTCCACTCAGAAGCCAAAAGGATGGTTGGTGTAGGAAATAGAAAAGGATGGCGCTGATGGAATGTTGATGCTCCACTGAATTTGGGGCTGACACAATATGCAGGCTTTGCTCTGCAGGTAGCCATGCTATAGTTTCCTACATTACAACAGTGACTACACTTCAAAAGCACGTTGTTGACTGTAAAACACTTTGGGATATTCTGAGGTTGTGAAAGAGGCTATAGAACGCACGTTCTTTCTTTACTTGATCTAGAAATATGTAACTGCTGCATGGAACCGTGGATGGAAAATAACATAGAGAATTGTGAGGTAATGCATTTTGGCAGAGAGGCAGAGGAAATGCAGACTAATGGCACAGTTGTAAAGAGTCTGTAGGGACAGACCTGGGGTTTTATGTGCATAGATCTGAGATATATTGAGAGGGTAATTAGTAAAGCATAAGGAATCTTGGGCTTCATAAATAGAGGTATTCAGTATAAAAGCTGGGAAATTATGCTGAACCTTTATAAAGCTCTGGTTATGTGACACCTTGAGTATTGCATCTAGTTCTGATCTCCACACTTTAGGAAGAATGTGCAGAAGAGATTTATCAGAATGGTTATACCCTAATATCAAAGATTTTAAAAAATGTAAAGAAAGAATTTGGAAGGACCTTTTCACAGTGTATTTCAGTCTAGATGCAATGGTTAGATTGTTACACCTTTCTATTAACACTTGAATTCATCTCTACTGCTGCAGGCCCAGTTTCTTCCAGGACATGCCATAACGAATTAAGGTTGCTATGTTGAATGAAAGGACAATGGCATCCCCTAGAGGCCATGAAACAAAAGACAGCTAAAATACCCAGTGGCCACACAGTAGAAATTACACTTATTGAATAGAGGAGTCAGTTGACAGAAACAGTCAATTGCATACATACTAATGCCAGGCTTTTCCTCAATGGCATTTTCTTTTAAGTCCTCATGAGAGGTTATAATTATGCTCCCCCATGCACTTAGGGCTGACTAAGTGTAGCAAATCTAATGATTCTGTTCAGTTTGCTTGATAGTTTCTTGTATATCTCAATTTCACATCCTATTTGCATCCTGAGGAGACGGAAGCTGTTTGCTAAAGCAAAGAATTCACCATGATTCCTCCAAGTCAGCCTTGTGTAAAGGCAAAAAAGTAAAAGGTCATGTAGCTTTGAGGGGTACTAAGATTTTTTTTTGCCATATTAACTGAACCATAAATAAAAGTGAATACACACAAGGACACAAGGGAGGGAAGTTCTCTTAAGCAATCTTTGTACAGCAGAACCTCAAAAATGTGTACATCCTGGTTTTTAGAATAAAAGAGACTTTAACCTAACTTTCATGTATGTCATATATCTTCAAAAATAACACTGGACATTAGAATAATTAAACGTATTTCATAAACTTAAAGATTTAACTTTGGAACTTGCTTTGTACACACCATAATCCAACAAGATTGAGCACAAAAGTTTTAGAGATAATGGCTGGGAAATGTATTAAGTAATGTGTGTAAAACCACATGTTATTAATGCACTTACTCTGTTACATAAACAGGTTGCTTTAAAGTTTTAAAGTTCATTTGCTTACTTTCCCCCATCCCATTACTTGACAGTATTAGAGTAATGGGTGGGCTTAAGGTCAAAGCTCAGCACAGTATTCTATTAATGTTAAATTTTGGCTTCAATAGTGCTGTACTGAAGTGTCTGGTGGCTACACTTGCACATAGTTCATAGCCCAACCCTCACCCTCCTCTATGAAAAAGAAAGTATCAACCCTGAAATAGACTGCATCTGTGACTTAAACTGAGTTTTCTGCTTTTTAAAAAAGTACCTTAAGAAAAAATAACTTTGATGAGTAGATGTTTTCAGAATAAAAGAGACTTTAACCTAACTTTCATGTATGTCATATATCTTCAAAAATAACACTGGACATTAGAATAAATAAACGTATTTGTTGATTGCTGCACTTTCCTGCCAGCAATATAAGGGCAGCGAGTGTTGGAAGAATTAATTCATTCTCTTCGCAAATTCTGGCCAGTCAAACCTCTTTTGTTTGTTGGAAATTCTAGCATTTAGTTTTTGTACTATGGAAAAAATAGCCCCATGTTCCTAATCTTTCTCATTCTTGTTGGTCATGTGTTTATTTCACTGATGTGATTGCAAAGTTTAAACTAAGATTTTGTTTTTTACTGTCCTGTGGATTGGCTCAGGCTGGGTGGTAGTTAATGGAATCTGCGGAATTATGCTTACTTTTTTTTCCTGTCAACCTTTATGCCATTAAAAATATTTATAAGCTTGTCCAGAAAGGCCATTTGAAAAGGAATTAATTCCGAGACTGAATTGAAGTGGTGATGGTATGAAAATAATCTATCTGGATCTAACCCTATTTATAGTTATATAATTTGCCAAAGATTACGTGTTAGTCAGATCTGGGAATTTATTTCCATCCATGTGAAATGCTTCCTGGCTTAGCTTCTGTGGTTCCCACACTAGCTGCTGTGCTTCCTGGCTCAGCTTTAAACTTTCCTTGCCACCTTCATGGGCACAATAAAAGAGACCCTTGCAGTCTGTGAGAAACATAGTATGAAAATAAAGCAACACAGGAATAAAAGCATATGGAATGAGAGAAAAGGTCACTTAGCCCATTGAGCCTGAAGCTTCCAAAAGCCCACATACATTTTAAATTAATTACTTTTAGTGAGTCAATTCTGTGCGATTATTACTCTTCGGAGAGAGAAAAAATGTTCACATCTCGAATCTTGCAAGGGGCTTACTAATATTGTACTTTCCCTCTGGTTCTTTGATCACAGTTTGTTGCATAATCTCAGATTCATCTCAGCACTACTCAGTCCCCTCATGCCCCCCCAACTCCAAAAATGAATTCATAAGTTGAGATAGCCAATTTCTTTCTAACTTAATAAGGTCATCAATGGGAGCTGGTTAGCTCAGTTGGCCAGGCGGCTGACATGTGGATCAGATTGGTGCCAAAGGCACAGTGTCTGATTCCTGTTCCAGCTGAGGTAGACTTGGGGCTTGCCTCTACCGATAATAAAAAAAACATGGCATTTCACCACGGTTTGCTGAATAATCACCAAGGGCAGAATTTAAGTCCCATGGGCAGGCGCGCACCTGACCGAATCGGGTGTAAAATAGCACCTGATGATGTCGGGTGAGCGTCCCAACACCATCAGTGTGATATTTCGTTGGGTGGGCGCGCATGAGAGTTGGCAGCGCGCCCGCTGACAATTAAGAGGCCTATTAAGGCCAGTAAAGTATCAATTAACAGGGAATTTTCACTGCCCATCCAACCTTATGATTGGCGGGCAGGCGAATCGGCCTGGCAGCCTTTGCATTTTTCAAGAAACCTCATCCCAGGGCAGGATGAGGTTTCCGTAATTAAATTTAAAAATGAAAATCTGTGCACAGAATTTTTATAACATCCTCGCCCAAGTGACTCATTCTGATGCGTGGACATTTTTGCCGGATTTTAAATTCTGCCTTGATTGATTTTAAATTTGTTAGCTCCCTGAGGCTGCTCTCTGCCCTCAGGGAGCTTTCCTTCCACGCTCCCCTGCGCTGACTTCAGCGCTTGCCCTCTTCCTGCCCCCCCACCCCAGCAGCACTGAGCCTTTCACGCTGGCGGTCGCCGATTGCGGCCACCCGCCAATCCAAAAATCCTACCCCGAGGACCTGCCTTCAGGCAGAGAACTGAAGAAGCAGAAGGTCATCAACTCGTGTCGAATGTTGCAACTTCACTATCAAATTGAATATTTTATGTCAGTGATGAGAAAGATTCCCAAGTATCACCACAGAAGGGTCAGTAGACTCACATTTTTTGTCCAAAAGCACAGTACTAGCAAATATTGGCTGGATTTTTAAAATCATTTCGCGGGTTATGGGTGTCACTGGCCTGCGCCAGCATTTATTGCACATCCCTAAGTGCGCTTGAGAAGCTGGTGGTGAGCCACCTCCTTGAGCTGCTGCATATCACAACTCAGAGAAATAACTACCCAGTTTGTGGGTGTGCCACAGCAGAGGCAACCAGCTGGGCATGATGAGGGAGCAGTGACCAATAAAAAGCTCTGATTCAGGAAATCTCTGGCTGAAGCATACCAGCTGGTCTATTCAGACCTGGAGAAAGATCAAAACCTCGCATCTCCACTTCATCTATGTGTCATAAACTAAGATTAGAACTAGGAATTTCTCCTATTTCTTTTGCAAACTGGAACCAGCCTGGTTGAGAGGAGGAGGCATGTCGGGCAAAAGCTTAAACTGGACAACCTGTTATAAAGACACATGGCGTCTGAGCAAAGGGACCAGATACTGGAACCTCAAGTCATTCACGCTGCATCCAAAGGCTGGAAATGTGTTAAAGGCAGTCAGACTCCATCTATGTTATACAAGCCGTGCAATTATGTTCATGTACAGAGTTTGTGGCAGCAACTGAAGCCAATGGTTTGATCTTCCCAATATTCAGTTGGAGGAAATTTCTGCTTATCCAATACTGGAGGTTGGACAGGCATTCTGATAATTTAGCAACAATGGAAGGTTGAGAAGGCACATTAGGTAGGAAATACTGTCATCCTAATGTTCTTGGGGATACTGGATGCAAGGGGCCCTATCACAGCTGATATCATGATGCTGAGGACTATCTCCTCCATAGACCTCAGGAGATTCAAGCATCCTTGTCCCCAACTGGTCCAGCTCTGCTCCTTTCTATTGTGTGCCAGCTTGTCTGCAAGAGAGAGAGCAGAATGTCAGTGAGTGTGTAGCACTGTGTTTGGGTAATGTACCCTGGCATAGTTGATTAGCAGAAGGTATGTGAAGGCTGCAAGAGGTGGTTGTGAGGCTGGTACCATTTCTAGGTATTTGAAGGTGAAGTGTAATATGTGGATGTTAGCTACAAGCCTTGAGTGTTGGGGATTGGCGCTGGGTGAGTGATGGAAATATGGTGAACTGAGCAGCATGAGAGATTGATTGTGTGGTGGATATGAGGTGTTACTGACCTTGGCCACCCGTGAGGTCATTGGAGCTCTGTGACACTGCTGCCACATCCTTCGGTCCAGATTCTGGGGATTGATCTCCCTGGTCACCTGCTCCCACTCCCTTCGGAGGGTGGTTCTTGAGCGCCTCCTGGTCCCCTATAGAAACATGCCATCTTTCCTGCCAGCTCCATCACTAATACCTCCAGCATCACATCTGTCACTGGAACCTTCGCCCTGCTCCAGTGTTCAATTTTCTGATGTTAAAAAACAAAAGCAATTTTCTTCAGTGCAGCTTCCCTTTAAGCCTACCTTTAAGAAGGGAAGGTTGGCTGAACCACATGATTTCCAAACAATGCTGCCTAGCACCACTTCCCCCCACCCCCACTGAGTGTAGAAGCTACAAGAAGCATTTTGAAGTGGAGAGCAGTGCATGACCCACTCAACCCAATGCTCCAATCATTCAGATGAGGTGGGCGCACCAAATTTGCATGCTGCACAGCTCAATTTGAAAGGTACCAGGCAATTTGGGAATTACGATCCCCACACTGCAAAAAATGGGACTTATCCAATTTTTGGCTCTCTATATATCAATTAGATCACCTCGCGTTCTTCTAAATGCCAAGGAGTAAACACCCATTCTACTCAATCTCTCATCACTCCTCATAGGACGACAACTCAGAGCTTACTTTCTTACCTAGCTTTGCTTCATCCGCACATTTGGATATATTGCACTCAGTCCCTTCATCTAAGTAATTATTATAAATTGTAAGTAGCTAAGGTGCCAGCATTGATCCTTGTGGAACCCCACTAGTAACAGCTTGCCAACCTGAAAATTACCTGTTTATTCCTACTCTTTGTCTTCTGGCCTTTAGCCAATCCTCTATCAATGCTAGTATATTACCCCTGAGACCTTACCTTGTGCAACAACTTTTTGTGTGGCATCTTACCGATTGCCTTTTGAAATGCAAAATATATTACTTCTACTGGTTCCCCTATATTGATCCTGCTCCTTACATTTTAAAAATCTCTAATAGATTTGTCAAACATGATTTCTCTTTCATAAAACCATGTTCACTCTGCCTAATGACATCATGATTTTCTAAGTGCCTTGTTACCACTTCCTTCACAATGGATTCCAGCATTTTACCGATGACTGAGGTCAAGCTAACTGGCCTGCAGTTCCCTGTTTTCTCTCCCCCTCCTTTAAATAAAATCATTAAGTAGAATATTAATAGAATAAAGGAAAGTCACTTTTTTTCAAATATGAACCTACCCCAAGGCAGGAAAGACAACAATAAAAGACTTGAATTTATATAGCACATTTCACAATCTCAGGATGACCCAAATGCTCTTTATAGCCAATGAAGTACTTTTGAAATGACACCAATGTTGTAATGTAGGGAACACAGCTGCCAAAACTGCTCACAGCAAGCTCCCACAAAGAACTATGTGATAATGACCAGATAATCTGGTTTTGTGATGTTGTTTGAAAGGTAAATATTGGCCAGGACACTAGGGATAACTCCCTCACTCTTCTTCGAAATAGTGACGTGAGATATTTTAGATTCATCTGAGAGAACAGAGAGAGTGTTAATTTAACATTTCATCCAAAAGGTAACACTTTCAGTAGCACAGCACTCCTTCAGTACTGCAAAGGAATGTCAGTCTACACTTCTGTGCTTAAGGTCTGGAGTGGGACTTGAACTCACAACTTTCAGAGGCGAGAGTACTACCAACTGACCCATGATTGACATGGTTTAGCACTGTCGAGCAGTGCAGTCATGCACTGACATGCTGTGCTACAGAATTTTACTGATCTTACCTCTTCCTGTAACAAGACTTCATATTTGCTCATTACCTTAATTATTTAACTTCAAACAGGAGACTCCCATAATCAAACTTCAGAAAGGTATTGTTGTCAGTTGTATACTGATTAGCAGGAGAGAGCTGACATCATTGGAATGAAACTAGAGCACCTTGTTGGTCCAAAGCTGATTCTCAGCATGTTAGAGACCTCTGGGGCAACAGATAAAACATGATAGGGAATTTTGTGAATACATTAGCGAGGTAGCAGGGCAGTATTTTATTTGTTCTTGAGATGTGTGCAAAGCTTGAGATTGTGAGGCCTTCTCCTTACTGTGGTCCTTGTGGTGATGATGCTCCCACAATGGCATTAGATATGGAGTAGCAGGATTTTGACCAAGTGATAAGAATATACACCCAAGTAAGAATGGTGTGCAATTTGAAGTGGGTTTTGGAGGTGATGGTTTTCCCATGACATTGCTGTGCTTGTCTTTCCTGGTGCTAGAAGTTACAGGGCAAACAGGTTTTGATGAGTTCTGCAGTGCATCCTGTAGATCATACACACTGAAACCACAGCACACTGGTGGCAAGGGGATGGATATTAAAATCTACCCAGCTGATGTTATTGCTGATCAAGCCAGGCTGCAGAGTGATGTCTGTCTCGCTGATCATAAACTTTTTTTTATTGTGAAAATGAGGAGAAAGAGCTACTGACCTCAAAAGCATAGAACTCCAGTAACACCTTTAGAAGTTTAAAAATTAAAACATTTATTAAAAAGGAAGAAAAAAAGTAAGTACGCAAGATAAAAGTTACACAGTTAAAACAGTCTTACGGAACAATTCCCAAAAAACATGCTTGGTCAAAAGTACACAATTAAACTACCTTTCTGGCAACAACCCTTATAAATTTTTAAGCATAAAAATCCAGTAAATATTACCCAAGTCAAGGATTTGTTGTCAATTCACTAAAGGTACACCTCACGACTTCTCAGACATTTCCACTCTGATGTGGAATTCCAAAAGGAGGTTCAGAAACAAACTGTTCCCTGAAACAAAGACTTTCCTGGCTTAGCACTGTGCGGCTGCTTCCAATTCAAAACTTTCACAGCTTCTCAGCAACTCACAAGAAGCTGCCTTCGGTGGGTTTCCCCCATAGCAACTCTCAACAGTTAAATGTCCCTTTCTTTAAATATCTTTTCTCCCCTTTCATCTCAGGTTTCATTGCCCTTGAACACCCCTTTGAAACTCCAAATATAAAAATCTTTCATGTTTTCTATTTTGCCTCTACTTTCAGGTCAATAAATTTTACTGTACCTTCCTCTGTTTACTTATGGAACCCCTGTTAGATACAATTGTTCATTTTCACCTCTGAACTCCCTTTTGAAATTCAACAGCTGAAAAAATTTCCCAACTTATCTCAAAATGCAAATTTCAGATCCAACCTATTTACTTGTAACTTAAACCCACTATAACCTCTCATTACAAATGCACAAACCTAACACCTTTAATCTTTCATCTCTTAGACCTCACAGGCAACCTGTCTCTGGTAACCTGTGGGACTGTTCTATTTCCATTTTGAAATGGAAATAGATCAAACCTTTACTTGTATACAACAATAATCAAAGGTCTGAAAGAACAATGGGATGTGCAATACTGCAGATATCTAGTGCTCAGGTACTAAGTAGAAAAACATACTTTTTTTCCCATCACTACAGAATTGGGGTCCATTTTCAATATTTTATCAAAACCTGGCGGAGGTTTCCTGGTCAGCTTGAATACACCTCAAACTAAAAGCAGGAATAATTTTATATTTGTATCCACTCTTCATGCACTTTCAATAAAAAACAAGTTGAATCAATGTTCCTCAGCAGGTCTGGCAGCATCCCTTTGGTTTTGGACCATCAACTCTTTTCCAGTTCATCTCTCCTGCCTTCACCCTTATCATGAACCTTCCCTTTTACTCCTTATTTTACCATTTTCACTTGCTTAAAGCTTGTTAACATCTCCCACTGTTCCCGGCTCTGATGAAAGGACCTGAAACATTAGGCAGACTCTTCCTGGTCCCACGGAGGCGGACTTGAAGGCGGGATCGGGAGGAAATTTAGATAGGGGAGCATCGGATCAGAGGCCAGATGCCTTCCCACCTCCAAACAATCCTGCCATCAAAGACAGTGGCCACCCACCTGGCAGCAGCCAGGCCCCAATATGAACAATTAAGTGCTCCATTGTGGACAGATTAGGGATGCCGCACTGGTAGATTGTCCTCCCCACCAAGGCCAAAGTCAGACAGGTGCCTGGAAGTGGCTTTCCAGTCACTGGCCAGGGTCCTGCAGGGCCACTTTCAACTCCTCACCCCGCACCCGGAGGCGTAGGGATCAGTGGGTCACAGCTGCGGCTGCAGGCCATCCTATGGAGTGGGTTTCCCCTCCCACGATGCTGGCGCAGCAACTGCAACCATGGTTTAATTGTAAAAAAGTGAATACCTCTTTCTTCCGAAGGCACCTCAAGATGGAGGCACCCTTGCAGCAGCAGTCCGGCGGGGCTGCATTGTTCTAAGTTTGCTGCGCCTCTGATTGGGCTTGAAACTTCAGGAACCTGCCCGCCCTCCTTAATTAGGTGGTTGTCTCCTGGAAGGTTGCATCTGTGCGCGTATTGCTGGCAAGTGTGGAGTTGGGACCCAGAAATTGCCCCACCGCACGATTATTCTTATAGAGCATAAAATTCTGCCCATATACTCTATTTCTCTTTTCACAGATACTGCCAGACCTGCTGAGTCTTTCTGGCATTTTCTGTTTTTATTCAGATTTCCAGTATCTCCTGTGTTTTGCTTTTGAATTAAGGCTAATTTTGCTGATAAAATTTTAAAAGTGGGGAACTTTCTTCATCAATTACTTTAACTGATAGTTTTCCAATGAATCATGTTCCTGAGCAAAATAAAAGTAACAAGATACAAATTAATCATGTATATATGCTAATATAGTCAAACAACAATTTTCTGTATTGATGAAATTGAAATTATGTAGTTATGTAAAGATTTCAATGGTTATAAAGTACACACTCATACATAAAAGCTAATGAGTTCATTAAGAAATTGTGCATTTAGGTGTTTGGTGCAGTTATATCAGATGCAATTATAAGTTGAACATAAAGTTCCTTACCAAATTAATATTGCATTTATCTTTCATTTAATTTGCCCATTGTTGCTGTGTGTGTGTGTGTGTGTGTGTTTGTGTGGACTCAAGGAGAGGAAGACTCACATTTCTTATGAGGCATCTGGCATATGTCTTACTATCTATACCAGGCAAAGTGCCTGGCAAACTCTCAATGCCAGAGTAAGTATGTTTGAAGGAACCTATGTTCAGCAAGCGAGATAAGTCTTCTGTAAGCAACTCCCAATTGTGTACAAACCTGCGTTGCCAGTGAAGTGTAATGAAAAAGCACATCTGTCTTCAGCAATTAAGATTACATTGGTGACTCTTTTGCTGTTAGCCGATACTCTTATTAATTTGAGAAGCACCTATATGAATCACCTCCATTGCAGCAGGAACAAAGCAACGCTCAGACTTTCTGCACCTGTTTAAAAGAGCAGCTTAATCAACAGCCAACATAAAACACATCATTGAGTTATTGAATCTCAGCAATGCAGCTACTCTTGTTTTTCAGGAGGCATAGAGCCTTTAGCATCCATTGGCTGTTGTCTAAATACCATAGATAGCCCAACTTTCCAAATCCCCCATTTTGGTGGATAAATTCTGTTTTATCTTTTGTTGCTAGTAAGTCCATTTTTAGGTGTAAAGAGGGTAAGTTACTTTACATTTTCTCCCTCTCTTTTGGCAGGCATCCTAGTGCCACACACCAAGTTGGCAAGAAGGTGACCTACTCCTGTCATTGGCAATGTTGGCCTGTAACTGACCTGTAACTTTCCTCGCTTCAGTTCTAAGAGAATGTCTGGAACTCCATTCAATACCTCCTCCTGACAGCACAGTGTAAAATTACAAATGTACCATAACCATGTGATAAATAATGGGGATGCTAACACTCTGTGGTACTTGTGTAACAAATCTATCTATAAACACTGCAATCAAAGCAGTTCAAATGAACAGCTATCCACTCCCTAACAGAAACTTAATGCTCTACTGACCAAAACACTTTCAGATTGAAAAAAATGAGGTCTTCACTCAATTTTAAGTTCAAACCTTGGTAAAATATAAAAGAAACCCTCAGTGGGTCAATTCTTGTCTATCCAGTCATTGATCTCCCTTAACCCATCTGAATTTCCCAATTTTTATTTCCCTTTTTGTACAACATTTAAATCTTATATTATCTGTTTTATGCTTCCTGCTTTGAACTCTGTGTGGATTCTTCAATTTGGTTGGTTGAAGAAACTTGCTGTTTCTTGCCCTGCTTACAGATAAAGGGCGGCCCACCAGAAAGCACACCAGAGCAGAGGAAATCTGCAGGCAGCAGTCGGTGAAGTAAATGGCAAGCACAGCTCCATTATCACTAATCCAAAAGCCTCATCATTGTTAGGCCCCACATATATGCTGACAACACCAAGCTCTAACTCACCACCACTTCTCTCAAACACTGCACTATCTCTCATTTGTCACACAGCCTGTCTGAAGACCAGTATTGTATGAGCATAAATTTCTTTCAACTAAATATTGGGAAGAAAGAAGCCATTGTCTTTGGTCTGCACCACAAATTGTATATCCGAAACACCCACTTCATCACTCTCCCAGGCAAATTCAGGGCTGATCAAGGGGCTAGGCTTAGTGGGCAAATATCTTGGAGGGAGCCCTCTGACATACTGCATGAGAAAAGGATGCTGATTGGCAAGTTGACGCTGGTTGGAGCGTTGCCATGAAGAATGAACCAGGGAACTATTGTCACCCCATGCTTTTGTTTAGTTCAGAAAGGCACAATGCTTGAAAATGTTCCTTTTGCCTAAGAAGGACAAGTCCCTGCTTATGAAGATATTTAGCTTCTAGCAAGCCTAAGTATTGACATTGCCATCCCAACTGATAATCATGAATTGGTTGTTAATAATTCTTAGTACACTCGGGATTGTTCAGCAAGTGCTGTCCAATCATAAAATCACATCTAACGTTAGACATTATAATCTGAGTTTTGCAAGCTCGGGTGGTTGGATGTGGTCAGTACTCTGCCTACTGTGAACAGCTGAAGGGACGTGCTGTTTGATATGATCTACCAGTTGTCGGGATGAACGGTACTGAAAATCCTAATGTTATTAGAATTCCTCCAATAACACACAGCAGACTACTACCACTAATATTGCACAAGCAAAAGTAAGTCAAAAGCACTTCATCTGAAAGTTGGATTGTTATCCGTTTAAAATAGCTCTACTGGGGGAGTGGCGGGACCAGTGACTCATGCAGCTGAAGCCATATTCAGCTGGGAATGTTCAAGATAGGGTGTTAACTGGATCTGAGCAGCCCCAAATAGCAGATCATGTACAAAATCATCTTCCAATGCACCAGTACCTGCAGCCATGAAGTTCACCTCATGTGTCTCACACCTGTGATGTTGAGCATTTTTTAAAATTCATTCATAGGGTGTGGGTGTTACTGGCTAGGCAAACATTTATTGCCCAGTCAGCCACTTTGCTGTGGGTCTGGAGTCACATGTAGGCAAGGCCAGGTAATGATAGTAAATTAGTGAACCAGATGGGATTTTACATCAACCAATTCATGGCTATCATTAGACTTTTAATTCCAGAGAGTGAGATTTGAACCCAGGTCCCCAGAACATTACCCTTGGTCTCTAGATTACTAGTCCAGTGACAATACCACTAAGCCACCACCTCCCCATAAGAAATGTGTATGTGTTTTTCCCCCACTTGCAAGGCCTGAGGAAACTGCAGCTATAGATGGTTCCCTGGCTAGTTTTTCCACCTAAGAAATAAGAAGAAATCAGGGCCTGTTGACTGTTATGAATATGAATGGCTCACATCTTCCTCGGGGGAACAGGTAGCGAAGAGGGAAGGTTTAAAAAATAAATGATCTTACTTGCCTGGACGATCTCTAAGCTACAAAGTACACCCTCATCTCCAACCTTTACTTTCCAAAGTCTTTGAACATGTTATCACCTCCCAAATCTGCACTTATTTTTCCTGTTCTCCATGCTCCAATCCCATTGGTTCAGCCACGGTACCAAAACGGCTCTGATCAAATGCACAAATGACATCCTAAATGACTGTGACGATGGTAAACTATCTCTCCTCATCCTTCTCAGCCTGTCTGCAGCCTCTGAGATGGCTGACCACATTATCCTCCTCCAACGCCTCTCCACCTTTGTCCAGAACTGCTCACACCTGGTTCTATTCTTATCTATCTAATCATAGCCAGAGAATAACCTGAAATGACTTCTATTTTCACTTCTGCATCATTACCTCTGGTGTCCCCGAAGTATTTATCCTTGAATCCCTATTTCTCATCTGCATGGTGTCCCACGACGACATCTTCTGAAAGCATAGAGTTAGTTTCCACATGAATGCTGACAACTCCCAGCTGTGCCTCACCACCATTTCTCTCGACTCTATTGTTGCTAAACTATCAGACTGCTTATCTGACATTTAACACTGGATGAGCAGAAATTTCCTCCAACTAAATATTGGGAAAACTGAAGCCATTGTTTCCAGTCCCAATTCCAAGCTCTGTTCCCTAGCTACTAACTCCATCCCTCGCTCTGGCAACTGCCTGAGACTAAACTAGAATGTTTGCAACATGGGTGTCATATCTGACCCTGAGATGAGCTTCTGACCACATATCCACACCATCACTAAGGTGGCCGATTCCACTTCTACAACATAGCCCAACTTCACCCTTGCCTCAGCTGCTGTAACCATCATTCATGCCTTTACTGTCTCTAGACTTGACTATTCTAACATACTCCTGGTTCCCCACATGCTACCCTCCCTAATCTTGAGAAGATCCAGAACTCTGCTATTCTTGTCCTTTATCGCACCAAGTCCTGTTCACCTATCACCCCTGTGCTCGCAGACCTACATTGGCTCCTGGTAAAGCAACACATTGCTTTGAAAGTTCTCACTCTCATTTTTAGATGCTTCCTTGGCCTCGCCTATTCCTACCTCTGGCTTCTTGAGCATCCCTGATCTTAATTTGGGAGTGGCAATGGTGTAGTGGTATTGCTGCTGGACTAGTAATCCAGTAGACCCAGGGTAATGCTCTGGGAATCTGGATTCAAATCCCACCATGGTAGATGGTGGAATTTGAATTCAATAAAAATCTGGAATTAAAAGTGTAATGATGGCCATGAATTGATTGTTGTAAAAATACATCTGGTTCACTAATGTCCCTTTAGGGAAAGGAAATCTGCTGCCCCTGTCTGGTCTGGCCTACATGTGGCAAGTAACATTTGTGCCACACAAATGTCAGGCAATGACCATCTCCAACAAGAGAGAATCTAACCATCACCTCTTGACGTTCAATGGCATTACCATCACTGAATCCCCTACTATCAACATCTAGGGGGGAGGTTACCATTGATCAGAAACTGAACTGGACTGGCCATATACATACTGTCTCTACAAGAGCAGGTCAGAGGCTAGGAATCCTCTGGCAAGTAACTCACCTCTTGACTCCCCAAAGGCTGTTCACCATCTTCAAGGCACAAGTTAGGAGTGTGATGGAATATTCTCCACTTGTGCACCTCCTATAACACTCAAGGAGCTTGACACCTTCTAGGACAAAGCGGCCCGTTTGATTGACACCACATCCACAAACATTGATTCACTCCACCACCAATGCACAGTGGCAGCAATGTTTATCATCTACTGCAGGAATTCAACAGGCTCCTTCAACAGCACCTTCCAACCCACAACCACTAGCAGGACAGGGGCAGCAGATACATGGGACACCATCACCTGGGAGTTCCCCTCCAAGTCACACCATCCTGACTTGGAAATATATCACCACCATTCCTTCACTGTCTTGGGGACAAAATCCTGGAACACCCTTCCTAACAGCACTGTGGGTGTACCTACACCATGTGGACTGCAGCAGTTCAAAAAAGCAGCTCACCACCACCTTCTCAATGGCAACTAGGGATAGGCAACAAATGCTGGCCCAGACAGCAAAGCCCACATCCCGTAAATGAATTAAAAAAAATTGTTCCACCACTAGTGGTTGTGCCTTCATATGTTGAGGTCTGAAATTCCCTCCCCAGCGTTCTACCTCTCTTTCTTCCTTTAAAATGCTCTTTAAAACCAAGCTTTTTGATCAAGTCTTTAACTATCTCATCTAAAATCGCCTTATGTGGCTCGGTGTCTAATTTAGATTTATAATGCCCCTATAAAGCCCCATGATGTTTTTTTGCATTAAAGGCACTGTATAAATATAACTTGTTGTGGTTGCCCCAGGATCTGCACCATCAGCGGGAGTCCAGGGCAGGCCATTGTGCACATGCCTAGACCGCAGCACCCAACAAGCGAGATCTCAGGAAAATTAGAAAGGCAGCACTGGACTTGTGACCATGACATACGGTTGCACAATCACACCGATACAGAAAGCCCCAGAAGATTCTTGAGCAGTACAGTTGGTGAGGTACCAGAATAATGGTCCTTTTTTCTCAGTACTACACCTGGGGAATCCCAGGGTGAGAAAAATCTATTTTATACCATGTTCTTCAAAAATTTTGTAGCTGTTTGTCGCAAACAAGTCACACATGTTTATGGCACAGGAGGCCATTTGACCCATTATGCCTAACCTAATCCAAAACTATATCCACTGCTTTGCTTTCTCCAAACCGCCATGCATCTTCTTCAGCTTCAAGTGTTCATCCAATTATGCTTTAAGAGATGCAATGGTTTCTGCCTCAAATACTCATAACAGTTATCAATCTTAATTACAGGCACAATTATACCAATGTTTTATATACTTAAATTAGTACCAGTAGCGGCTTCACTGAACAAAGATCACTCAGTCAAAAGTCTCTTAGGGATCCTGAACCCTGGTGCCATGTATAAACAGATGACTTGTGACACTACAACCGTTTGTCCTTCGAAAAACTAAAACACCCCCATAGCCCACTCTTAATACGCCAAGCCTCAAATACTGTGTATTGTTTAGTTATAAACATTTAAAAAACACACACTAAACACCCTCTCACACTCCAAGCTAAGGCAGGAATTCTACAATGACCTTCCTTCCATCATAAGGTCAGAAGTGGGGATGTTTGCTGATGATTGCACAATATTCTCTACCATTCGCGACTCCTCAGATACTGAAGTAGTCCATGTTCAAATGCAGCAAGATCTGGACAATACACAGGCTTGGGCCACCAAGTGGCAAGTAACATTCATGACACACAAGTGTCAGGCAATGACCATCTCCAACAAGAGAGAATCCAATCATCGCCCCTTGATGTTCAATGGCATTATCATCACTGAACCCCCCATTATCAACATCTTGGGGGTTACCACTGACCAGGAACTGAACTGGACTAGCCATATCAATACTGTTGCTACAAGAGCAAGTCAGAGGCTAGGAATCCTGTGACGAGTAATCCACCTCCTGACTCCCCAAAGCCTGTTTGCCATCTACAAGGCACAAATCAACAGTTTCATGGAATACTCCCCACTTGTCTGGATGAGTGCAGTTCCCGCAACACTCAAGGAGCTTGACACCGTCTAGGTCAAAGCAGCCCACTTGATTGGCACCACATCCACAAACATTCACCCCCTCCACCACTGACGCACAGTGGCAGCAGTGTGTAACCAAGCTGACTTGTGACACTACAACCGTTTGTACTTCGAAAAACTAAAACACCCCCATAGCCCACTCTTAATATGCCAAGCCTCAAATACTGTGTATTGTTTAGTTATAAACATTTAAAAAACACACACTAAACACCCTCTCACACTCCAAGCTGGTAATGTATCCACGCGAGGCCCAGGATCATCCATGGACCCAGCCACAGGTGAGTGATGGTAGGAGGGGGAAGTTGTAGGATTGGGGTCTGCAGCAAGGGGAAGATGGTGGTTCACAGCGCCCCCCCCCCCCCACTTCTCCCCCCTGCCCCAATCCCAATGCTGGCTCCCTCAATAAAGCACTGAGTGCCTTCGAACGAGACCTCCCCTGACAGGGTTTGCCTTTCGGGCTCCCTGTAACTGCGAGTCCTCTGCCACTGCTGAGTAAATACCAGCAGCAGCAGGATAAGGCTCTTAAGTAGCCTTCCCAACCAGATGTAAGGTCCCTTGACCTTAACTGAGTTCTTGGAACAAAACAAAAAGGCAACAGAGAAGGATTTCAGTACAACAAGTTAACTGAATTTTTTAAGTAAATGAGTGAACAAAACTACTTCACAACAGGCGATGGTAGACAAGCTTCTTTCGGTCCTTGGTCCTCAATGCTGCCTGGACACAGGTGTTGTTGGCTTTGGTTCTCTTTGATGTCTCCTCTCCTCTGGCTCCTGCTCCTCTTGTGAAACTGCATGCCTCAGGGTCCCAACTTTTATGCACTTCTAAGGGATGTCTCCTCCCTATGTGTGACCTGGCTACCTGGCCCCTTGCCCATATGTGGCCTGGCCATCTAACTCCAAACTCGCTGGCAACATTTCTGCATCATTTGCCAACCAGGTGACCCTGAGGTCCACTTTTGATGCCAGCCTGGCAACAGCAGCTCTCTGTGGAAAGTATGATTATTTTCAATACTTAATCCTTTAGCACCCTTGTAGCTGTAAACAGTACAATCAAATGCCATGGAAGCTAACATGCAGGTGCAGCAGGCTATTAGGAAGGCTAATGAAATGTTAGCCTTTATCGCAAGAGGATTTGAGTATAGGAATAGTGAAGTCTTGCTTCAATTATATAGAAGATTGGTTAGACCACACCTGGAGTACTCTGTGCAGTTTTGGTCCCCTTACCTCAGAAAGTGTATTATTGCCATAGAGGGAGTGCAATGAAGGATCACCAAGGGATGGCATAACTGTCTTATGAAGAGAGATTGGGGAAACTGGGCCTGTATTCTCTACAGTTTCGAAGAATGAAAGATGATCTCATTGAAACCTACAAAATACTTAAAGGAATAGACAGGGTCGATGCAGGTAAGATGTTTCCCCTGGTAGGAGAGTCTAGAACCAGGGGACACAATTTCAAAACAAGGGGGAAGCCACTTAGGACCAAGATGGAGAGAAATTTTTTTACTCAGATGTTGTGAATCTTTGGAATTCTCTAACTCAGAGGGCTGTGGAAGTTCAGTCATTGAGTATGTTTAAGGTAGAGATTGATAGATTTCTGATTAACAATATATAATGGGTAATGGGGATAGTGTGGGTAAAAGGCATTGAAGTGTTTGATCAGCCTTAATCGTATTGGATGGTGGAGCAGGCTCAACAGGCTGAATGGCCTTCTCCTGTTCCTATGCTCCAATGACAATTTAGAACTTCTCCACAAATAATGCAAACAACATATTAACCAGAACACCTTCATAAATGATTTAAACCACATAACTATAATTTCCAACACCGGACATATTCAAGGCAGAGACAGGAAGGTAGTGAGGTTCCCGCCCATCACCTGGTTAAATGGCCCCTGCCACCAAACCCACCCCAGGAGAGGGCATTAAATTCCACCCCACTAGTGCTTTACTTCCTGGTTCCTGATGTTTAAGTGAATATGGACTTGTGAAGTAAATTCACTTGTATTGTGAGTGCATGGAAGATATTTTCTACTAGAATTAATGAATGTGGCTAAAACAATGTCACTGTAAGCACACCTGCAGCTAGTTAGCAATTTCTATTGAACAACATGATAGTTAGGAGATGAAAATCCTGGTATCATTATAATTGGCTGGATGCTGCAATGGGGAAGGGACTGTAAGGCTTTTCTGGTTGGATGCTCTATGGCGGGTCAAATGGCATTCTGATCTGTATCTATCGTGTGTGATCTATTTGCTATTACACCGTGAAACACGTATAAAATTCACTCTCCTGGTATGAGCTAATGGGACTGTCAATGTTATTAAATGCTCACCAGGTGGCATATGTGGGCCATATTTGGAATTTTTTCCAAGCTTGTGGCTTAAGAGGTAAAGGTGAGGTGAAAACTCATACTTAGGTGTGCTTTCTATTTTTATTGCAATACTGTTTACCAATTGAAGCTGTTGCAGATCTATACTTTCTTTCAATCTTAATAGCCAAATAATTCTGGAATTCATTTGAAAACATGGCCCCCCCATCCTGACTGGGGTGGATTTAGTTCGGGATTTTACAGCACGCTGTGGCATTTTGACTCCATAGTGTGTATCTTTTTTTCTTTAAGCAAGTGCCTTATCCAGGAGCCAGCCTGTTCGACAGGCATAGCTTCCTGTCACGTGGGGAACACTCCAGAGAAGGCCATATTAGCCTGGAGCAGGTACAGAGAGCTTGCAGCGTGCGGACGTGCAAGGTATGGTGTGTGGTTGCTGATCCCTGGGGTTCTTGAATCAAAGTTAATCCCTGATTCCAGGAGGCAGGTGGTTTGATACAGGTGGGGTGGGGAGGGCTATTTGCCAATCCCTGGGGGACACCTGATACTGGGGTAGGTGTGGTCACTGATCCTTGTGGGAGGTCCAGTATTGTGAGAGGGGTGATTCGATGCAGGGAATGGGGAGGCCAGTGATTGTTGATTCTGGCCTCCTTATAATATTTAACACACTCCCAGTCGATTATCCACCCCTCCATTCCATCTCCGTGAGGATTACCCCCAGTGATGCAGATTTTTTTCTATTCTTTCATGGGATGTGAGCATCACTGGCAAGGCCAGCGTTTGTTGCCCATCCCTAATTACCCTTGAACTGAGTGGCTAACTAGGCCATTTAATAGCCAACCACATTGCTGTGGGTCTGGATTCACATGTAGGCCAGACCAGGTAAGGACAGCAGATTTCCTTCCCTAAAGGGCATTAGTGAACCAGATGGGTTCTTACAACAATTGATGATAGTTTCACGGTCACCATTACTGAGATTAGCTTTATAATTCCAGATTTATTAATTGAATTTAAGTTCCACCAGCTGCTGTGGTGGGATTTGAACCCATGTCCTGAGAGCATTACTCTGGGCCTCTGGATTGCTAGTCCAGTGACATTACTATGCTGCTATCTCTTCAGCTACTGGCAACTGTCGGGTTACGCCAATAATTTTAAAACTCATATTGAAAAACATCTCCGTGAAAGAACAACTGCAGAGAAAATGACAACTGTTGACTCAGCAAACTCCTGTGCTACGGGATCATAGGAGCAGGAGGACAACAGTCAGTCCCTTAAGCTGGTTCTATCATTCAGATGGTAGTTGATCTGAACCTCAATTAGATTATTTAACAGCCTGTTTCACATTTGTCGCTTTGTGAGCAGAGTTTTGTTGTAACCTAACCTGCCCAATGAGAACTTCTGCTCCTGCTGGTCTCACTAAGTAAAGCTTCTGACTTACATTAAAGGGTCTCCTCTTGTACCCCACCATGCTTTGATGGACAGTACACCTGTTTAATAGCATTAAATATTATCAGGGTACTAATGACATAGACTCTGATTTTCATGTATTAATGATGTTGTATAAAGGCCTGGCACATAGAGGTTTAAAGTGGGACTGAGTACCGTACCGCCCACACAGTGATGTAAGAAGGCACATTACCCAGACCCAGGGGTTAATGTGGTGTTGAACAGAGACGTGAAAAGACCTTAGCATGGAGCTGCTGGTCTGTACCTTTTACTGTACATGTGTAAATAGTTCCAGTAGTTAATAAAGACTTACAATTAACCTACTGAAGACTACAAAGACTTCTTTAAGAGACACCGATCTGTAACCAACATCCTCCCAACAAACGAGACCTCACCTGAATCGTTAGTTGCCGAGAGAAATTGTCCCAGCTATGTTGGTGACGGCAGTAATCAAGCAGCAAGTTATCGCACAATTACATGCGCAGAGTGGGTTAAAATGAATAACAATAAATATAATTAAACAGGCTGGAAATTACAGGGGGAGTACTTTTTGTGCAAAGTACTTTTTCATTGTAGAATAAACGAACGCTAACACCAAAATCAATTTTTAAAAACGGTGATACCTTTTTCTCATTTTTGCCCCGTTTTTAACACTTTCAAGGTTTGGGAAGCAATCAGCTGCACGTGCATCGGAGCTTTGTCTAAATCAGACAGACGCATAAATATTGGTATCAGCTATCATTCACTATTAAAACACCATACCCTAGGCTTTTCACTGCCTGATTCCCATTCTACTGGCCTAAATTAGGCAGCTGCTGGTAGAAAATGTGTCAAAACTATTTGCAGCTTTGTCTCTGAGAGTATGGAACTCAGAACTATAGGAAACCTCCACCTCCAAGGGGCACAAACATTTTATTTAAAAATTAATTTGAAGCATTTCCTGTGGTTTGGGCAAGCAGGATGTCAGATGTAATTCATGCCCATATGAAATGGATGTCTAGGATTGCTAGGAACTGGTCAGCACTGCGTATGGAAAGGACTCAGTAATATCAAGATAAGTAAATTTTATCTATTTCTTGACTCTTTGTTCACTTTCTTTTTCTGTCCTAGTCCTATTGGTAGTTAGGTTGTCATGAGCTGTTGTAACTGTTTTTTTTTACCTCCATCACCATTGGAAATGATATCAGGGCCAGGTCATTTGAGAGCATGGCTGTTGGATCCAGTGCCCTTGTTTTGTAGAGGCTAAAGGATCCAGGTTGCACGCTTTGTTCGGGGTGACCGAGTCAGTATAGAGACAGAGGACATCCGGAGATAGTTGTTAGAATAAACACATGCTGTTTATTTACAAACTAACTCTACAACTACAACTAATTAACTCTACAACTCTACAACTTGTGTGCTCACAACATAAAACTCTGTCTTCACTCATCAGTGACTAACTCAAGACTTTCCCACATAGAGGTAGACTGCACCACTCTGCTATTGGACAATAAAACCTTATATTACAAAACCTCTCATCTCAGGTGACTACGCCCCTCCCCCTTTAATGAAAAATATATCTTACAATTTTTCAATACATCAAGTTATTTACACAGTTCAATTATATACAAAGTCAGTCTTCCAGGGGGTTTCCTTATGCGTGTTGAATGTCTCAACTTTACAGCTTCTGAAGTTTGCTTTGGAGCCTCCCTTACTGAAGTCGTCTGAGCTTCAGGTTCTACAGCAGGTATCTGTAAATTTGCTTCTTCAACTCTTTCAGGTACAGTCGGTCCTTCAAATACATTTGTACTTGGTTGAGTTCTTTCAACAGGAATCGTTGTTTCAGTTTTGAGCACTGGTGGAATCACTTCTGGATATTTGGTTTCTCCAGTTTGTATGTGATCCACATTATTCAATCTTATTGGTCAATTTTCAACTTTCATATGGTAGGAAAGAGGTCCCTTAACAGCGCTTATTTCACCGAACAACATTGCTGGTCCTTCTCTAAAATTTTTCACAAATACCTTCTCTCCTACACTAAATGTCCTACCCTGACTGTGACAATCATGTCCCATTTCCTGATTTTCCTCCCTTCTTTCTAATTTTCCCCCCAAATTTGGATTAATTAGGCTCAGTCTCGATTGGAGACAACGTTTCATTCACAGTTCAGCAGATGTGATACCTGTTGTCAAATGAGGGGTGGTTCTATAATGGAAAAGAAATTGTGCTAATTTATTTGCTATCGAATCCCCAGACAATTTCTTCATACCAGATTCGAATGCCTGAACTGCTCTCTCGGCAAGTCCATTGGAAGAAGGATGGTATGGAGATATTTTCACGTGAACAATAACTTTGAGGCTTGTATGTTGGTTAAATTCAGCACTTGTGAATACTGTTCCATTATCTGATACTAGCACTTCAGGTAATTCATTTATAGCGAAGCTTTGTCATAGCTTGTCTCTTGTCACTGAAGATGTGGGTGACCTTACTTCGTATATATCCATCCATTTTGAATGTGCGCCTATTATAAGGAGAAACATTGTTCCCATAAAAGGTCCCACATAGTCGATGTGTACACATACCCATGGCCTTCCTGGCCATTCCCAGAGGTGTAATGGGGCTGTTGCAGGTAACTTTTGTACATGTTGACACCGCACTCAACTTTTTACAAGGCTTTCTATCTCTCCACCCATTCCCGGCCATCACATATAGCTACGTGCTGTTGCCTTCATATTGGAAATTCCGGGATGTAAACTGTGAAGTTCAGATAACAATGGCTTTTGTCCTTTCGGAGGAACAATTACGCGAGCTCCCCACAATTAAACACCCTCTTGGCTGGTTATCTTGTATCTTCACTGGAAATACGGTTTCATTTCATTGGATTCTTGTGTTTTTGACCAATCAGAAGGAACTTGATTTCTCACTTTGGATAAGACTGGGTCTCGGTTCGTCCAACCTTTAATTTGTTTGGCACATATCGGTGATGAGACCAGGAAGTTTAATAACAAGACGTATTCATGAGGAATTGGAACATTCCCATCTTTTACCTGCAAGGGTAAACAACTGAGTGCATCTGCATTTGCAATTTGACTTCCGGGTCTATGAATAAAAGTATACTCATACACTGCTGAGATCAACAGTATTATTTGTGCTTCTGCATCTTCTTTCGATGGATGTTCTTCTTTCTGACACTGATTTTATTCTCGGCCTTCTTTTCAACTCCCATATTGGCCAGACTAATCTCAGATATAAACTCAATGGTTTAATTTTTCAGAATTTCATCATCCGTCTGCTTTTGAGAAAATTCTGTGGCTTTTGCCTCCAAAGCCTCTTTGATTTCACATAGCTCAGTTTTCAGCTCTTCCATCTCTTTTTTGCATTGGATTACTGCCTCCTGGAAAATTAAATATTGTTGTGTCTTCTCTGCTAACTCATCCTTCATTTTACTGAGAGAATTGAAGGACTCTTCCTGTTTCTCTTCATGCCTTTCCAGAGGTACATACTTAGACAGGAGGGAAACCAATAGTGTGGGGAGGTCTCTCGGCAGGTTTTCACTTTTCTTTTCGAATTTCTGTGACAAATCAAAGTTGATTTCCCTCAGCCAGTTTTGTCCTAGTATGCTTGGTCCTCTGCCTGCTACCACCAAGGTTAATCTCACTGTTTGACCTTCATGGTTTACTGAGATTTTACATACGCCCTTGATTTGTATGCTTTCTCCAGTATAAGTCTTTAATTTTTCAACAGTTTCTTCTAAATTCAGCTTATGTTCTCCATGATTCAAGTATTGAAAGGTATGCTCTCTGATCACCGTATTAGCTGCACCGGTATCCACCTCCAGTCTGACAGGTTTCTCATTCACTCTCATAGTTACATAAATAGGCTCCGTTCTTCCTACCTTTAAATTATATAGCGAATAGACATTAGCATCTATTACATCAGGCTTGTCAACACCGTTTATCTCATTGGATTTTTGCCTTTGTCTGACAGTCTGCCTGATTCTATCTTTACAATTTCTCATGAGGTGTCCATATCGATAGCAGGAGAAACATTCAATCTTTTTAAATTGTGTTTCATTACAGGGCTGTCTACTTCTATTTCTGTTACTTTGATGCCATGCTTTTCCTGCTGAGATTTCTTTTTTAATTTGTCTGCTGGCAGTGGCTGCTTCCTGCTTCGGAACAAAGCTCTGCATTTTCGTGCCCTTTTTGGTTGAAACTCCTTGCCCATCATGGTGCCATTTTGCGCTCCTCGAAGGGCTTCGGAGTCTCACAGTGCAAGAGCGATTTCCAACGCCTGCTGAAAATCTAGATTTGTTTCAGCCAACAATCTCCTCTGGTTAGCATTTTCGTTCATACCGCACACCGACCGATCTCTAAGCATATCATTGATTGAAGTACTGAACCGGCAGTATTCAATTAATTGTCTCAAACTCGTTACATAAGAAGCAACTATCATGCCCGCAGCTCTGATTCTTGAGTTGAATTTAAACCTTTTGTATGGTCACTGACAGCTTGGACTGGTAATGACTTCTGACGAGGTTCACTAAATCATCAAAACTATTGGAGTCTGGGGCACTAGGCGTCAACAGATTTTGAATTAATCCATATGTCCTACTCCCACACGTGAACAGAAGGATTACGCATCTTTTCTTCGCCCCTGCAATGTCATTCACCTGGAAGAAGAACGCGAGGCGTTCAACATAGTGAGACCACCAGTCATCCGAGGTTGGATCGAATGGTTCCCCTCTTCCAAATTGCGGCATCTCTGAGGGAATTAATTCAATGCTCAGAAGGAAATTTTTTTTAACTTACAACTATTGTGCGAGGTACGGCTTCGGTTCTTCTGGTTTCCTTCGATTTCCTCTCTTGCTTTTTTTAACCACGTTTTTTCTGTGATTTTTCTTGCTTTTACTCTCGTTGCCAGTTCATTGGATCCAGTGCCCTTGTTTTGCTCGGGCTAAAGGATCCGGGTTGTATGCTTTGTTCAGGATGACCAAGTCGCTACCGAGACAGAGAACATCTGGAGATAGTTGTTAAAATAAACACATGATGTTTATTTACAAACTAAACTCTACAACCATACTTGTGTGCTCACAACATAAAACTCTGTCTTCACTCATCAGTGACTAACTCAAGACTCTCCCACATAGAGGTAGCCCGCACTGCTTGGCAATCTCAAATGGCCAAATGAATGTTTCTGTTGAGCAATTGGTCAATAAGATCATATGGCCTTACATTACAATACTTGTCTTAAGGGTATATTACATCTCAGGTTACTACAATGGCACATCTAGTTACCGCAACTGCCAGCTTTGCTCATTCTGTGATTTTACTCCCCCCTCCAGGCTGGGAGACTGGAAGACTCATAAAATGGTGACATGGCATCGGGAGGGAAGACTGATGTCTTCTCGCCACCACAAGATACTGCCAGGAGCAGGGATGGCAGTAACACAGCTGCCTGCCAACCAGAGGGTTTACTGCAATGAATTCAAGTAAATGGCCAATTAAGGATTGGATTTTACCAGTCTCGGCATAGTCCCTAGCTGCACTGAGGGTCTACTAGGTAAGCTATAGCGGCCTTCCAGTGGGTTCGTGGGTGGAGATCTTGGGGCCTTCCTTTCTGGGCACTCCATGACCCATGGTGGGACCTCCTGGTGGCAATGGCCGCCTTGTGGCTCCTTGCCACTGCTGGAGGATTTGCCCCTCAACACCATTAAAAAAATCATTTTTAAAATACCCTTACCCACTGTTCAAGGCACGTCTTCAATGATGCCCATGCCACCTCTCTGTAAAGCAATCCGATAAGTCTCATTCCCCCACACTATCCCTGTAGACTTGCATTTATTTTCCTCAAGCACTCATCCAATTTCCTTTAAAAATCATTCATCATCTCCACTTCCACCAGCCTTGAAGGCAGGCATATTCTGGCATATTAATGGCATATTCTGCTCAAATGTAAATTGTGTTGATGATACCAGGCCATGTAGCTAGATAATTAGTGTAAAGGTTGATTGCATTCAAGGTGATCTGGACAAATTGAATGGATGGCCTAGGGAATGGCAGGGGAATTTTAGTAACTCGCATGGCTAATCCAGCCTTGGATGTATCAAAGTTTTGATTATAAACTGAAAAAGCGATTTGAATGTTGTAATGATAAAATGATCGACATGTGCAGTGGTCTAGCCTCATCATCTATGGAATCTGATTGATTAAAGTTAAGTCATATATGTTGTAAAGTTGGATTAATATCCTGGAGTGTGCATGGTTATTGTTAAATCATCACTGCTGATCACCATGTTGTGTTATGGTGCCAGTTGTAATGATGTCTCAATTATGAGATCTTAAGACTTTCATGTTTAAATGTGAACCATTTATTGTTAACCTTTAACTATCTACAGATCCCAGATATTGTCTTGCATGGTGCTGCTGTCTCCATGCAGATAGGCTGCTCCTAGAGTGTTCGTTCTAGACTGTTATCATGTGACTCTATGCATCATACCATGGGCGGTGCTATTCTCCAGCCCCACATTAATACTTGCTGTGCTGAACATCTTTACATTACAATGGCAGCAGGCACACATAGCATCATACAAAAGTTATCTTTTGGGAAGTGGAGCAAAATTTCACATATCTTTATCTTCTTTGAGATTTTTATTTGTGGCTGGTTGCCTTCCTTGGGTGATTAAATTATTTGGGGAAAAATTATCATAGTGCACATTGTACAGTATTTGTTTTCTTGTTCCACATAACCCTATAACCCTATCCTCTGAGACTATGGGTGGAAGCATCCGGTCCCATTGGCGGCAGGTGTCATGGCAGGCGGAGGGGGACCAATTCAGTGTGAGGGGCAGAAATCAGTTTTATGCCAGCATGAAATCACAGCAGGATCAACCGATGGTGTCCGCCATAGCAAAACGCAAAGCCCACTGGAGGCCGGCATGAATGGGATACCTGGTAATGGGATGCAAAGTAAGGCCTAACTGGATTCGTCTCCCCAGGCCCAATTTGCCATTACGCCGGCAGGAAAACATGCCGGTCCCAAGTCGTGACTTACCTTTAGGGCCTTGTTCAGATCATGGACATCTGAGGAGAAGAAGATGCTGGAGCCCTACAGCTACTGGACCCTGGAGGAACACATGCATCGCATGCTGGGTGGATCTTCACGGACATGGCATTGCTGCGAAGCAGGTCTTGAAAGGTGGGAGGTCTCTGATGATGTTTTGGGTCTGCTTCGGAAAATCACTGGCCTAGTGAGCGAAGCCCACATCCTGTGAATGAATAAAAAAAAAAATCACGGTCTTGGCCATGGGCTGCTACTGATGATCAACGAGGCAAGGGAGAGGAAGGTCTAGCTGTGAGTGGGAGAGGAAGGCCTAGGATGATGTGGGCGTGAGGTTGGAAGGGAGGGGAATGAAGATGTCGGGGGCCTGAAGTTGGGGGGAGCAAAGGTGTTGGGGGAGGTGAGGTTGGAAGGGGGGAGAGGGGAGTACCGGGGGAGGACAGTGTAATGGGGGAGAATGCAACAAGTGGGGAGGTAGGTGTAAGGGAGGTAGTTCAGAGCGGAGAAGGTGTCTGGGGCAGGGGGGGAGCTTGAAGTGGGGAAGGTGTCTGAGTGGAGGAGGGAGTAAGGGTGGAGGAGGGCGTAAGAGGGTGGGGGGCGGTGATACCCAGGTGAATGTGCAAGGGAGGGGTCTGTGGAGTCAATGACTGCCTCCAGGGGAGCAAACTGAGGGTCGGCATGGTAAAAGAGAATGGTGAGTGTGAGAGCGCGCAGAGGGAGCCGGCAGGGTGAAGGTGTCTCAGTAGCAGTAGAAGGGATGGCAAGGGTGGATGGTGGGGACATGGAGGCAGACATGGATCCTGGGGACGGGAAGGAGAGGTTGGGGAGGTCAATGTGGATGGGGGTGGAATTCTCAGGATGCCAGAGAACATGTACGTTCACCTGGACATCCTGGAACAGCAAGGGTTCGGGTTGGTAGGTGATGTTGGGGAGGTGGAAGGTGATGCCAGGGATCGACTGCAATGATGGGGAAAAGGACATGGGTGATTGGAGGAGGGGAAAGGACAGGGGAGCTGACAAGATACTTGGCCACGACAATGGTTGTCAAAATCGAAAGTGAGTGGAGCCTCATGTTGGGCGGGCACAGGTGCTGCATGGGAGTGTGATCAGTGGGTGGGCGGAGATGCAGGTCAGCTCAGATGGACAATTGAAATAGAATCCCAGCAGGTCAGCATTGAAAATGCTCGGGACAGTGAGATGAGTGTGATGGATGAAGGCTCCACGTGCGTGGGAGAGTGCTCGCGTGAAATTCTGAAAGGACCTGCCACACGCACACTTGTCTCTCCAGAATCACTCGTGGTCCAGCTGCGTGCAGCTGAACTGCCAGTGCAGGTGGAGGGGATGCTGTGGGAGGACTTGCGAAGCCTGTCAATGAAGCTGAAAGTGAATATATTTTCAGATTATAAAGTGACAAAATGTGTTTATCTGTGCAGCCACTTGTGATCAAAATTTCTTGACTTTTCTCGGCCTACCAGTTCTAGGTGCTACCCTGATATCCGCAGCAGGGGTGGAGGCAGCCTGTGCAATGATTGGCCCTGTTGCCTCTGATGATCTCAGCATGTGTCCTCTGGAGAGCCGAGGTCTTGTGGGCACTGACTTGCTTTGGCTGACCTCCTGTGGGCCAGCTGCTCCCTCTCCAGTGACAGAGGACTAGGTTGAGACAAAGGTGACACGGAGGGAGAGAACAGCCTCTGAGATTCCTGGGTGGATGACTCAGGGTGTCCAGCTGCCGCTTCTCCTCCCTTCGGGTGCCAGAGGGCCCCAGCCTGACTCCTTGAGGGGAAGGAGCACCTGGAGGGGCGTCGAGGTGCCCCATTTCCTCTGTGCATTGCCATTGCAGGAAGTCACCCTTGGCTACCGCAGTAGAATGCAGGTCTGCACACATCTCCACATTCTGCTGGACTAGGGTCTCCATGGTGTCAGCCATCCTTCCCATGGAGACCTCCATGCATGTACACGTGGGCACCACTTCATCAGAGAGCAGGTGGACGCACTCCTCCGACTCATGTGTCACTCTGTTGAGGGCTTCCAATAGTTCTGCACAATGTTCTCACACCTTCCGCTGAATCTCCAGGATGAATTGGAAGGCCGAACCCAGAGGCTCGTCATCTGTATCGGACTTCACAGGTGCCTCTTCCCCAACAGTCCTCCGACTGCTAAGGGGCTCAGCTGAACCTGCCTCTGCTTGCTGCAGACATTTGTCAATGCAGTGACGACCAGGTTATGAACCCGAACCTGCTCTAGATCCAAATCCCACCAAGGTGTGTATCTCTGCGCTGCTGCAGGGTGTGGGTAAGCACTGTGACGGGTCTTCCAGGCTGCTTATTTCCAGCTCTTCAATGGGGGAGGTGTCTGTTCAATTGGCTGGAGGTGAGGACCTGGATGGAGCTGAGGGACTGGCTGGCTGAGGGTGGAGGTTGCTTGGCGGAGCTTCCTGTGAACCAAAGTAGAGATGATTAGTGCATGGCAGCAAAGTCAAAAACAGGAGAGAGAGAGCTCTCACAGTTACGTCGAGAGAGGGATGATGTGCTGCAAGATCCTCAGGTGGTGTTTGCCACCAACGTCATTGTCTCCACAGGTATGGTCCGTGTCCTCACCTGTCAGTGGGATGGCACACTCCTCAAAGTGGGTGGGCCTAATGTGGGCTACTCCACCCTGGTCTGGGATCTCTCCCTGCTGATGTGAGCAGGCTTGTCCTGCATGGAAACAGATGGAGAGATGTGAGCAGTTCACAAGACACTGCATGGAATGTTTGTGTGGTGAGCAGATGGGCAGGCTGAGGGTGTGAGCTCCAGAGGCTGTGACCCTGATAGAGATGTCTGTAAGAGTTAAGTGGTGTTGTCCCTTCAGGTGTGAGATCCCTGTGGACGGGTTTGTGAGTGTGTGAGTTGAGAGTGATGAGGTGGTTGACTTCTCCTGGCTGAACAGATGAGAGCATTCATCCCCTTCCTGCACTGGATAGCTGACCTCCTTTGTGCTCGCTGACCACTGCTGCCACCACCTCCCAGACCAAATTAGTGACTCTGGTGGACCTCCTGTGGCCAGTGTGGGTGTAGAGGACATTGCTGTGGCCTTCCACTGTGTTCAGCAGGCACCCCAGAGAGGCGTCACTAGAGGCTGCCGTTTTCTTTGTTTTCAGGCCATCTGTCACCTGGAGCAGTCCTGGTATACTACGCTCTGTTGTGCCCGGAGTGAGAATGTGGTGAGGTCACGGTGGGCAAATCTCAGCCTGTCTGCCAGTGTGTTTCCTGTGAATGCATTATTACTGAGGTGGGGACGCGCCAGGGAGGGGACGTTTTGGCACGAAAATCTGCCATTGCGGCCGGCGGGTAAAACATCATTTCTCATGCCTGCTACTACACTTAGTGCAAATCTGGGATGATTCCGCCCTACGTGAACAATTCTAACCTAACCCACCTAGATGTCATCTGAAGGAGTCAGATTGGCTGCTTTGCACCCCCACCCAATTTTACCTCTGCTGAAGTCAATGGAAAGTACAATCAGGTGAGATGCACAACAGGCAGCGGACATAATCTTATCAGCTTCTCGCTGAGCTGATTAATTTAAAAAAAAATACCCTTATGGCTATTCTCTGCATTGCATCATGGACTTGTATATTTCCTCTGCATGTGGACAGGCTATTCAAGGTTTGTTAGACTACATTCCCTTAGACACACAATGAGCATGGCTTCCTGGAAAATTCCCCTCATCCTGACACAAACGATGGTTACCACTGAAGAAAATACTGGGTGGTATCTTCCACTCCTGCCGGCACTGGGATCGTGGCAGGCAAGGGTACTTAATTTGGCACGAATGAAAATATTGGTTTCCTGCCAGCAGAAAAACAGTGAGGAATTTTGTTCTCCCAACTTTCAAGGCAGGTAAAAGGTGGGTCAACTTTCCTGCTGAGCAATGTTGTGAACCCCATTTGCATTCATTAGCACCTCATGAATGCTCAATAAAAGGCCAGCTTGCCAGAATCGAGTTCACCCTCCAAATTAAGTGCCCAGCAAGACTAACTAGAGCATCCTGTTTTCCAACTGTATATAAATGGCACGGACCTGGTGAGCTTCACTTCATCCAGTAGACACTGCTTTCGCTTTCCTTTCACATCGTAATTGAAATAGATCAGGTGCCTGTAGCACACGCTGTGCCAAGGCTGGGCATGGGAGGAATGACAAAAGGGGAAGGGTGAGAGCGAGGCAGGACTTGGAGGGGGTGTGGGGGCCAGGGGGTGGTGGTGGTTGGGGGGTGGGGGGGGGGTGGGTTGGGGGGGGGGGGGGGGGGGGGGTGCGGGGTGGCGGTGGGGAGCAGAGTGGAAAGGTGAAACAACGTCCAGGGACAAAAGTTGAAAGACTGTCCAGGGTAGATTGAGAGACTGTCCTGGGGTAAAACACAAAAGACTGTCCAGGGTAAGCTGAGAGTCTTTGATGGGGCTGAGGCCACGCTGTCAGGGGCATGTATAAGAGGCTGTTCTGGGGCTGCATGGGCCATCTTAGAGGGCTCTGCATGGCATGCATGTCTTGGTCCCGGTCTTGGGTGGGAAGGCCTCTCTGGGCAGTGACAGTAGTGCACAGAACAGTTTGTAGGGCGTAGTCAGTGCACGAAGGCATTTGGTCGTGGGGGTTAGAGTCATAGCATTGGGAAACAGAGAGCACTGGAACATTCAAGAGAGGCAGCTGGATTCTGTAGGTTGGCAACTGAAAAGTCATAGGGGGGTTATTGGATGGTCTCATGGTGGGGTATCAAAAAGTAAGGATGCAGGTGGCCTCAAGAAGGAGAGAGGTCACACTGACAAAGAACATGGGAACATCAACATTGAAGGGATCGGGGGGAAATCAGGAATATCAATATGGGCAATGACGGGGTCAAGGGTAACAGAAAGAGGCTGGATAGTTACAGGAGGGATGGGAATTAGGGGGTGGTGACTATGGAGGAGGATGGGAGAAACCTGGTGGGTGACGGGGAGATTGGAAGCTGGTTGCACTCACATATCTAATGAGCACCATGTTTGCCTTCAGTGGTCAATGGCCCAGTTGGAAAAACAAGCTCAAAAATAAACAATATGGGAGGGATCTCATGCTATATGGGAGGAGTTCAACATAACTATTTTGGACCAATTGAAGGGGCACACTATTAATTACCTGCTCAAGCCATGGAGAACAGGGCTCAGCTGAGTGCTGGATTCGAGGGTCTAATGCCCAATGAAGATCTTTGCTCTTTTACTAATGGTGTGCATTCAGGCATGAAGCCATTAAGTCTTGGTGCTGCAGTGAAATTAGTCTTACTGACCATCTGTTCCTGACAGAGGCTGTGAAAACGGGGGAAGATCAAACATTCAAGGGCCAAGGCTGCTGGACAGAAGCTATATGCACACTACAAGCATCAATATTCCCATTGTACAGGTCATGGCTTACAAGGCACTATGCTTACTATCATGACATTAGTACAAGGCTAGGGTTTCGATAATTAGTATCTAAGCTACTAGAAGCAAACTGACAATAGACTGACTGAGGGTTATAGCACATGGGTGTATTCATCCTAATAAAGACCCTCGTTGTGAATGCACTGTCATATCTGAGGGGGATGCTCAGCCACCTGTGGACCTCCAGGATATTCTTCCCCTGCAAGGACACCAGGGGATGCCATGTCTAGACTGAGGGCAGACCAAGAGCTTGAGACGGGATTTCTGGTTTGGAGATAGAGGGAGACCATTCAAGGGGAATTAGCTATGATGTCTCAATTCTATTCATTCGCAAATACAAGGAAGAGTGGAGAATGCAGGCTGCAGGCAACGCTGCCTTGTTGATGGCTGTGATTCAAATGAGGAGAAGAAAGGCCCATCATCAAATGGCACAGTTCTGGGAAGAACATTGGCCTGAGCAGCAAGAGTCAGTGGGACCCTAGGGAGTCCCAGCTGCTCCTGAAGAGGGGCAAAATCCACAAATATGTGTGGCGCGACCAAGGGTACATAGAAGACGTCGCTTGTACATGGAGGTCAGTGAACAGTGCCGCGGGTGCCTTCGTTTGTCTAGGGATGTGGTTGTTCACATTTGCTAACTTCTCCATGAGGAACTCATGCCACAAGGACTTGGAGGACATCCCAAGCCGGTTGCTAGGAAGGTGAATGCTGCACTAAAATCTTTGCAAGCGGATCCTTCCAGGGTTCCAATGGAGACCTTTGCAGAATATCACAATCAGCAATACACAAATGAATAAGGGAGATGACAGATGCCCTTTTCAAGAAAGCTCATCATTACATACAGTTCCGCATGAATGATGCAAGCCTGGCTGCCAGAGCTGTGGGATTTGCTGCAATCTCAGGTTTCCTGCAAGTGCAGAGCACCATCAACTGTACACACGTGGCCTTGAGAGCACCCTGGCACAAGCCAGGGAGATTCATAAATTGAAAAGGATTTCACTCTAAACATCCAGCTAAATTGTGATCACAGAAAGCAGATCCTACATATTTGTGCAAGATGCACAGGGAGCTCTCATGACTCTTACATCTTAACTCACTCACAGGCGTCACAGATCTTTGAGGGACCTTGACACTTAGAGGGTTGGCTCTTCGGGGACAAATGGTGACCCCAGAAGACCTGGCTAATGATGCCCATTCGCCATGAGTATATAGCAGCTGAAGAGAGATACAACGTAGAACATTCTATCATAAGGGATTTAATAAAGCAAACAACTGGCCTCCTGAAGATGTGTTTCCAATGTTTGGACCAGTCATGCAGGAGTCTCCAATACTCACTACAAACAGTGCCCGCATCATCATTGTTTGCAACAACCTTGTATTGCAAAGGGGGATCTGTTGCCTGAGGGAGACATTGAGGAACTAGACGTTTCCTCGGATGAGAAGGACATTGAAGGGGATGGTTATGTAGAGGGAAGGATTCAGCTGAGCCACATGAGCATGCCATTGCATGGGTATGATATGGCAGATGTGCCCATGGCAACCTAATAGCTACAGGAGGATTAAGGTGACAACAAGTTCTCACAATTAATGTTTTCTTCAGCCTTTGATGCATGTGTCATGTTCCTAAGACATGGAAGAGATCATAAAGTGTTTAAATCAAACCTTACCTTTTTGCTTATATAAAAGTGGACTTTGAACCAAAAGTTGGCTGCTACAGGTCACATGATTCACAAGTTGGTCACAGTTTCTGGAAATTTCTAACCATCAATTATAGGACAAAAACAACAAGTCTTCATCAAGTCTAAGCCTCCTCGAACCCTGTTTTTCTGGAAGCTTCCTGCCATTGCCTGCCAAGCAGACCAAGTCTCTGGATACAAACCTCCTCTTGCTGCATCACCATCTACTTTAAATGAATTCTGAAAAATCCTCTTTCAGCTAACTGATCTGTAGCTCCTCCATGAAGGAACCCTCACTAGGCTCTGACTTCCTGGACTCTGGCAATTACATGAGCTGAAATCTATATCTGTGATGCTTTTTCATAAAAACTTTGTAAAATTCCTCTTTCCCATCTTCTTATTGTGTGTGCATGTATGAAGTCGCGATCATTCTCTGGGTTTGAATGTGCGAATAAACTTTACTTCTGATTTAACCTTAATGAGTTTGCTGTGAGCCGTTTCAAAAATTGACCTCACAAAGCAGCGGGTTTGGGGAAACATGCCACAGCCTATTTCAGAAATTAAAGCACCTCTGCTCATGGACTGATAGCGCTAAGTAAAAGTTTAGTTTTGCCTCCCTCCCCTGTCAGTCCCATACAAGGCCTTGCCCGCCCCAGCATAAAATAGCTGTGTGGTCAGGGTGGGCAGGAACTCAGGGGGAATCCCGTTCCTTCAATTTCATGCTCCCCACCCCTAAAAAGCCACTGTTGGGGGAAATGTGAAATTCTAGCTTTTGAACCCTGCAACTGTGGGAAGCCTGACAAGTCTGCGTCCTGGATGACCTTTGCAATATGGAGAAACCTGGCCCAGTCATTATTGACACAGCAGCCAATGATAATGTCTTCCCTTCATATACCCTGCTGAGGTTTTAGGAGATTTGAAAATGCAACACTTTCAGAGCATCACAGTCCTCGACCTGGTCCAGCTCACAAAGGCCATTCCTATGTATATACCTGATGTCAATGGGAGTGCTATCATGCAATGAATTCCAGGTTGAGTTGTGTGCTGTGCCTTCACGTAAGGAGCATGTAAAGCACCTCTAGCAGCTGTCCACGTCCAATGTAAAGTTGTTGCAGGTAAGGAAACGTCTTCATCAATATAAGCACACACCTCTGACATCACACTTATACCACTCTTGCAGATATTTGTAAATTTCCCGATTGATCCTTACTTCCCTTAAATGCGGGCTCAACATCTTTCTGCAGAGAGGCATGGAGACCAATGGGCTTCGAATCTTAAAACTACTTTTTTGACGAAATCTCATAATGTTAGCGCCATGCAAAGAAGACATTGGAGAAGTACAACTGCTGCCATCCACAAACAACAGACATCAGTACAACAACAGCAGGATAATCACCAACCTTTATGAGCACTTCTTCAGAGCTCAAACAATGTCTGCCTGAGATTTAAAGCTGACAGGTGTATTGGCCAGCGATCAGTGTCACACACGAATTGCATTTCCTGATTTCGCAAATGTGGAAATAAAAGCTACTCACTGTGGTGGGATTGTGTGAGAATTTATGCAACTGAAGATCCAGACGAAGATTTATTGGGGGGGAGGCTACATTGTCGACCCTTAAATGGCTGTGGGACATTGAAGCAAATTGAATATAAATTGAATCCAAGAGACTGGGAGAAGGATTAGTGCAACATACATTTACAGAAGTGAAATGTCAACACAATGAGTGAACACCAGTGTGCATTCAAAACTTCTTAATTTTTCTTCCCTACCACTACATCTACGTGCAGCCCCAACATCCACAGCAAAGGTGGAGGCAGCCTGCAAACTACTAGGCCCTGTCATTTGAGATGTCCTTGGTGGGCCGAGGCTTGAGGGCTCCAGTCTGCTAAGGGTCTCCGCTCAGGTGCTGGTTCACCTTCCTCGGTTTGACCAGTTGGAGTTGATGGGGTTGCTGGCAGAGGTGAGGCGGAGCAGCCGGGCACCCTTGGAGTGTCCTCGGTGAATTCCCTGGGGTATCTGGCTGACACTACTCTTCCCTTTGGCTGCCTGATGCCCCCTCCCTGATTTCTGGAGGAAAAGGGGCACCTGGAAGGAGGTCGAGGTGCCCCATCCACCTCTCACCTAGCCACTACTAGAATGTAGCCATGGTTAGAGTGAAGCTGTGCAGGTCCGAGTGCAAATCTGGCAGAAATTGTTGGACCAGGGTCTTCAAGGTGGCTGCCACCCTTCCAATGGTGACTATGATGTGCTTGCATGCCAGAGCCACAACATCAGACAAAATGTGGACGCACTCCTCCGTCCTTCGGTCCAGTCTGTTGACGGCCTCTAACAACTCTGCTTAATGTTCCCCTGCCTGTCTTTGCATCTCCAGCATTTCCCTTAGGGCTGATTCCAAAGGCTTGTAATCGGACTCAGTCTCAGCAGGGACCTGGTCTCCAGCAGTCCTCTGAGTGTCAGAGACCTCGGCTATCACTGCCTCTGCCTGTTGTGGACACATGTCTTTGAGGTGATCACCAGATTGTGAACCCAGGCCTACTCTAGAAGTAGTTCCCACTGAGATACATGTATCTGTGCTGGTGGAGGGTGCAGGTGAGCTCACTTACGGTTCTTCATCTGAGGATAATTCTGGCTCCACCTCAGAGGTGGTGGAGCAGGCTTGAGGGGCTGAATGGCCTACTCCTGATCCTTGTTTATATGTTCATATGTTCGAACATTCTGGCGGAGGAGGTCCTCCACCTTTTTTTGATGGTACCTGGAACAGAGAAAAGAGAAAATTAGTGATTCACTAAGCAGGCTCATACATTAAAGATCATTCACAGTCATTGTGAATGCACCCTCACAGGGTTGTTGGGGAAGGCTGATCTCATCTTCCATGCAGCAACGATCCCTCCCCTCACCTGCGAGCCCTGTTCTTCAAAACCTGACTGGCTCCAGGTCTCTGGCGTTCCCCCTCTGGTCATAGCTCGCTCTCTCTTGTTATGTGCAATCTCGTCCTGCACAAAGACAGCTGGATTGACTGTGAGCACAACGGATGAAAGAGCAGTTCAGAAGCATGCATGCTTGTTGTCTCCCCAGTAAGGGATTATGACGTTGTTTGTACCGGAATTTACATGAGATGGTGATCTTAAAGTGGATGGCAGACATTCAGTGTTGATGTCCCATTGTGGACTCTAACCCATCGACTGCCTGATGCCCTTATGAGAATGTGAGTTTGCAATGAGTAGCAGTTTCACTTACCCTGGTGGGGCCGAGCATTTCCTGCACAGTAGTGAGGTCCTTTTCTGGGCCCCACATGCGCTAATCTCCTTCCAGGCTGGCGTGGTCAGGTGGGCGGGCCTCCTGCTTCCATCCCTTGGAAAGAGGACCTCCTGCCTTTCCTGGATGATCTGGAGAAGAATTCCCAGGGAGGCTTCGCTGAAGTGGGGCAGAAGGTTTCCTTCACTTGGGTGTCTAGCTCTTTCCGTCAGCACAACACCGGCCTGCAATGAATGAATGGCTGTCTTGGTGCCTTTTAAATATGCCACCAGGACCTTCGACCCCCTGAGGTAACAGCTGGGCGGGCAACCTCCTGCCCACCCCTCCACAAGACTTGCTGAGCTTCTTGCTGATGCATAATTAATTAGCTAAAAAGCATAAGATTGCGTGTGTTGTGCCAACCTACCGCCCAGCGGGAATCATGTCAACTTTCCTGCCTGTCACTGGACTTAGCTTCCAAAATGGAAAATTCTGCCCACTATTTTCCATTCTCAACAGAAAAGAGAGGATACTTTGGCCCATGAATAAGTCTAACATTAGATGACAGAGAAAACATTTCCTGCTTTACAACTGCAAGACATTTTAATCAGATATACTTTTGTTAATCCATCAGATTATATCATGCTTTTTCTTCATTATTTTCTCTCTTCGCTAGGCTTTATTAAAAGGGACATTGAGTATAAAAGCTCCTGGCTGATGCATGTTATGTTAAACTTCTACAGAACAATGGTTCAGCCTCACCAGCAGTATTTCATCTATTCTGGGTGCCACACTTTAGGAAAGACATAAAGGTATTAGAGAGAGTACAGAAAAGATTCACGAGGATGGTTCCAGGGATGAGGAATTCCAGTTACACAGATAAATTGGAGAAGTTGGGACTGTTTTCCTTGAAGAAGAGAAGGTTAAGAGGAGATTTGATAGAGGTATTCAAAATCATGAAGCGTCTGGACAGAATAGATAAGGAAAAAATGTTCTTATTGGTGGAAGGATTGAGAACGAGCAAGCACTGATATAAAGTAATTGCCAAAAGAAGCAAAAGCGACATGATGAAAAACTTTTTCATGTAGCGAGTGTTTAAGATCTGGAATGCACTGCCTGAGAATGTGTGGAGGCAGGATCAATCAAGGCATTCAAGGGGGAATTGGATTGTTATCTGAAAGGAAGAATGTGGAGGGCTACAGGAGAAGGTGGGGGAGTGGCACCATGTGAATCCCTCCTATGGAGAGCCGGCACAGACACAACAGGCTGAATGGCCTCCTTCTATGATGTGACATAGACAATTCTGTGACTTCCTATGTGTGAGATGTGAACCAGACTGGAGTTTGTGAAGTTAATTGTTTGTATAGGCTGGGTTTTATTTTAACTTAGAAATGGTGATGAATTACGTTAGCATTTGAACTCAGTCCATCATGTGTCTATTATTTCATTGTTTGTTTATTAGTTTATATTTCCATATTATAGCTGCTTCTCTTTCAACTGAATTTCCATTATTCAACATTAGACACCACAAATTAATCACACTTACCTGAGAACAAATTTTCTTATGGATACTTGGACTGTTCCTCATTACCATGCCACAGTAATGATCTATAAGATCTTTTAATCCATCATTACCACAAACCGGTGGTCATACTTCTTGTGTGAGCCTGGGAAATTAGTGCCAGTGACTCATTAAAATGTGAAAGGCTTTACAGCTGAGCCAGTTCCACTTTCATATTATGACCATATATGTGTACTGGTCACTAAGACCAACAGTCCCAGCCAACTTCCACCCAGTTTTTGATTAATTACTTCAAGGACATGCAACTGGGGTTAATTGCTAGGGACCTTCCTAGTTTGTGCAATTCAGTGTCAGACCCCACATTTATCAACTGAGTCATCAGGAATGCTTTTTAGGTGATTTTAAGCATAATAGAGCACAGTCTGCATTAATGTTCTGGTTTCCATGTGGCTTTGGGAGGGGGAAATAAATCATCTTCTCTCAACCAAAGTCAACTGGATACCAGGATATTAAAGGGATACTGAATGAAATGGTGGGTCAGACAGTATGCCCTTTTATCTCTTGGATCAATGATGAACCTTGCTGGTTAGGATTTCCTTTATGCTACAGCAGTAAGAGGCCTAAATAAAATGAGCTTGGGCACTCTCAACTTATTTACTGTTGTGCACTGGTTTGCCAATTCCATTCACAGAGGCCACAGAATGTTTGCTGTGGGAAATAAGAAAATGTCACACAGTTACAAAGGAGCGCTCTTCTAAGGTCAGAAAGGTGACAAAGTTGGGACAGCTTGGTTGGATTTTCCTCTTAGATTTGCTTTGAGGTACAATGCTGAATAAATTGGTGAAGCTTACACTGCAATCCTGCTCCAAGAAATAAACACCAAACTTTTTCCAAAATCCACCAAAGATCAAGCCCTTTATGTCACACATGAATGGGAGTGGGTGTGTGTGACCAAGTATTTTCTCCCAATTTAGAGACTCAGTCTAACGGATATTAAAATCCTGAAACTCACCACCTAATAGCATTGACCATGCCACATGGAGTGCGGCAGTTCAGGATGAAGGGTCACCATCACCTTTTGAAGGCAAGCAAGGGCTGGGCAGTAAATGCTGGTCACGCCAGCAACATCCGCATCCTGTGAAATATATCCACTACATAGGTGGAATCTTCCAGTAGTGGTGAGGTTGATAACAGTGGGACTGGAAGTGAGTGACACTTTCGCTCAGAGGTGGGATGGCTTTTTTTTATTAATTCATGGGATGTGAGCTTCGCTGGCTACGCCAGCATTTATTGTCCATCCCTAGTTGCCCTTGAGAAGATGGTGGTGAGCTGCCTTCTTGAACTGCTGCAGTCCACATGGTGTAGGTACACCCACAGTGCTGTTAGGGAGGGAGTTCCAGAATTGTGCTGGCCATGCACAATCATGCAGTGATTGTCCAATTAACTATGCATCTGCAAGGAGTGCGGTGATTTATGCCGAGGGGGAAGGTAGCAAGCCAGTAACCTGTCATTACCACACATGGTTGAAGGTCCGAGCACCATATTTAAAGGGCACCTGGACAGGCATTCATTCGTTGCAAGCCAGGAGCATCATTCTTGTTGTCTGAGGAGCTTTTGGGAACTGCAACTACTGCCACCCCTTCTCCACTTGTTGATCATAATCACCTGCTATATCCAAGCAAGGACAACGAATAGCCCCACTGCTCAGTGATACCTTGCTGCAGGTTCTCCCCCAGGCTGTTTGGGAAAGGCTAGAGGTCCTGTTTCCCAGGATTGGGAGCAGGAAGCCCTCCCATCAAACCAAGGTGGCCCTGACAGAGGTAGCAGAGCAGGTCAGCAACAGTAAGGCCCACATAAGAACCTACGTCCAGGATCGAAAAAGAATGAATGATCTGCTGCACTCCGCAAGGGTAAGTTGCATTGTGTAGTCACTGCAAAGCATCAAGCAGTGTGAATGTGCCAGTGCCGAGGGCTGTCAGACAGGCTTTGGGTTGCAGCCCTCAGCATCTAATAGAACTTGTGGACTGAATGTGTGGGAGCCACTTTATGATGCGAATGTTGCCTGCTTGATTGGCACTCCTTCGACAAACATTCACTCCCTTCAACACCAACAACAGTGGCAGCAGTGTATACCACTGTTACAAGATGCACTGCAAAAACTCATCAAGTTTCCTTAGGCAGCACCTTCCAACCCCATAACCACTACCATCTAGAAGGACAAGGGCAGCAGATACATGGAAACACCACCAACTGAAAGTTCCCCTCTAAGCCACTCACCATCCTGACTTGGAAATATATTGCTGTCCCTTCACTGTCCCTGGGTCAAAATCCTGGAACTTCCTCCCTAACAGCACTATGGGTGTACTTACACCATAGGAAATGCAGTGGTCCAAGAAGACAGCTCAGCACCACCTTCTCAAGGGCAATTAGCAATGGGCAATAAATGCTGGCCTAGCTGACAATGCCTACATCCTGTAAATGAATAAAAGAAAGTTGCAAGACAGTGTGGGTGTCAAAAGAGGGCTCAGGAGCTGTCATAGGCATGCATGCTCATAAAGTGTTTATGTACCCATTGGGATGACACTCAATCATTCTGTCTGCAGGAGAAAACAGCTCATAATTGGAGGTAGTGCAATATAACTGGAAGGGGGCCTCCCGATATAAGAATCTTCACCCCCTTTGAAGAGGAGGCTGCAGAAATTGTTGGGGAGGACCGGGACTGAGCGTGCACCGATGGAGAGCCCAGAGTCTTGCAGCGATCCAGTGTTAATGCCTCCAGTCTGCTGTTGACAAATAGACTTACAGGTCTAACGCCTAAATCCCTGTTGAGAAAAGGAATTGTGCATAACCATCAGCTAATTCTTTTTGTTCTTCATTGCAGTTCCTTTCTGCAAGTCCAAGAAGAGGAGATAGCATACCCCTAGCTCCACTTCCAGCTCCAAATTCACCTCGAGCATCACCTCTGAACATGATGACTCAGAATCCTCAGAGGATGCGCAATTGCAACATTCACCTGTACCCTCCACCAGTGCAGATATGTCACTTCGGTGGGTGCACATTCTAGATTAGGTTCACAATCTGATGAGCACACCACAGGCACATGCCCACAGCTGCTGTGATGTGAGAGCTGAGATCTGACACTCAGCGGACTGCTGGAGACCGGAACCCTGCTGATGACGAGCCTCTGGGAATGGACATACAAGACCTTGTGGAGATGCGTAGGCTGGCAGGGGAACATCAGGCAGAGATGCCAGGATCCATGTGCAGACAAGAGTGAAAGGTGGAGGAGTCCGTCCAAGTTTTCTGTGCTGTCATGGCTCTGGCATGCAAGTGCTTGGCTGCGTCAGTGGAAGGGTGGCCTTGGAAAGCCAGGTTCAGCAGAACATGCAGGATATGCGCTCGGACCTTCACTCCATCGCACTAGCCATGGGTGCAGTGCAGTAATGGTTAGGTGAGAGGGGGATGAGGCACCTCCTTCCAGGTGCCCCTTCTCCTCAAGGAGTCAGGTAGGTGCCATTGTGCATTAATAGGGAAGTGGAGCTCCAGCCAGGCAAACCAGGGCTTCATTCTGGGGCACTGCAAGCTCCAGCTCCTCTCTCCCAGTAACCGCATCGCCTTCAGCAGGTGAAGCTGAGGAGGGTGCAGCTCTACCTATGCAGGTGACTCCCAGCAGGCTGAAGCCCTCTAGGCCTTGGACCACCAGAAGACAGCTGCCAAGGTCATCTCAGTCAGCAGGCTGCCTCCACATCAGTTGTGGATGTCAGGGCTGCAACTAGGCATAGTGGTAGGAAAAGAAAGATTAAGAAGTTCTAAAGGCACAAAGGTGGCACAAGTATTTAATCACTGTATAGATGAAACACACTTGTAAATATATGTTTAATTGCACTTTAAGCATGTTTGTTCTATTTTCATTTTGTTGCTAGTTACTACAATGGTTGCATGCGTTCAAGGGCATTGCAGCTCATTCCCAATTATTTCTGGATGATGTGGACCTATGGATACAATATTTATGGTTAACTGTAAGTCTTTATTGATTCTTAGAACAATTTACAAGTGTACAGTAAAGGGTACAAGTTAGGGACTGTCTCCATGCGCGCTGATATACCCGGCTCTGTCCAACACTCAGCTGACCCTTGGTGTAGGTCATGTGCTCTCTTATATCACTGTTTGGGTGGTACTGCACTCAGGCCTATATTAACTCTACATGTGCCAGACCCTTATACTACACATACCACCAAGTCTTTATCCAATGCATTTTAAATGATTATAGTTTACCTTATGTCTTACATTGTTATTACTATAATACATTTACATTGTCCTTTCTACATTACTATTACCTCATCTCCCCTCTTCAAGTCCTTGAATTCAAAGTTTCATGGTGTTGGAGGCCCTATAACCTCTCCATATCTCATTCGCACTACTGTCAGAGGGCTGGTAGGCTCTGCCGCCAATGGTTCTTTCTGTAGGTTTGGAGGTTGTTCTGTCATCTGGGTATTTTTTCATCCTTTTCTTCCATTCTTTCATGTTGAACTGCACTTGGTCAATTTAGCTGTTGTGCTGGTCGGTGGTTGCTACTGTAACTCGCCTCTTGCGGGGTAGCCCAAAATTGTGCTCATCTCCTTGTTGTTTCTTTTCCTTCTTTTGTTGTCGTGTCTTCTATGGCAGTGGATGAGCATTACTGTGACTAGAATGAGGTTTAGTGGTATGCTCACCTCTGCGTCTCACTGTCAGCAATGGACAGCTACTACCAGGTTCCAGCATCTTTTGTGGCTTTGTCATGCTGGCTGAGAGTTGCAGTGTATGTTCAGTGGCTGCAGTGTTGACCTGCTGTACCATCATCGGAGCCGGAGGCTGAGGCTCATCTGACTGCTTGTCACTCCCTTTTACATCCTCCACTGGAGGCGTCCTGGGTACCTCCTGGGTGGTTGGCTGGTCTGATCATTGTAGGTTTTCCGGCACCTGTAATGAGAATGGACAAGCCTGTTCCACAAAAAGAGAAGACAGTTCAGAGCTGAAGTCCCAGTCAGGATACAATCTTTTGTTTGAGCACTCAGAAATTTGTAGTTCTGTATGATTTATGACAGTGATTGCCTTGACATCATTTGCCATTTTGAAGAGATCCAGGAGTACACAGGCATCTCTGCTCAAGAGAGAGAAAGGCTGGTCACAGATGATGTGCATCAGTTCGAACATTTGTTGGCCGCCATACCTTAGTGGTTTCGGAATCATGCCTATGACTGGAAATCGGATTCCTCTGGGCCCAGAGAGTGGTGCATCTGTTGTTCAAAGCCAGAGGTCGTTAGCCATGGTTCTTTGTCCAACAGGACTGTTACGCTGACTCCTGTGTCTAATTTAAAATTTGTTAAATGGCCATTGACTGAAATGTCTGCATTCCAAAATAAGAAACCAAGAAGCACGGCTGTGTGTCTTCTGTGCTTATAGTCCTGACCTTGTGGATAATCTTTGTGCCTTTTGTGCGTTTCAAAGTTTTTGCCCTGCACGTTTTGCCATCGTGTCCAATCCTATTGCACTGAAAGCACTAGGTTGAATTTACAGGACATTGATCTGGTGGGGGCGCTTTGCTCCACAGCGTTGGCATGGTCACTCTGCTGGCCCATTCGGGTATTGCTTTCCCTGGCCTGGAGTGTCCCTGTGTCTTTGTTGCTTAACTAGCTGAACCGTGGGGTTGGCTCTGCACCACAGTTTATTCTCTACCCTTAAAATGGTTCTGGGTTGCTCATGTAGTTCTGACTGCCTAACTATCTGGATTGCCTTTTCAAGAGTTAGATTTTCCTTTGCTTGCATGAGGACAGAGAGTGCATCGTCCACTACTCCTATCACTATTCTGCCTCTGATGAGTTCAGATTTTAAGTCTCTGAAACTTTCTGCCATCCGGTATGGCTTATTAATCGACAGGTTCTCCAGGCTGTTGGACTCACTTGTTAAATTTAGCTCTTCTGAGTATTTTATTTCTTCTTAGATTAAAATAAACATCAAATGATTTTAGTACTTTTTCAAATTTAGCAGATGCACCATTGATTCCCTGTCTTGCAATAATGTCGTACTCAACTGGGCCTACCGAGTAAAGCAGTTTATTAACCTACTCTGCTCCTGACTTTTTGTCTAAACCTGAAGTTATGCTGAACCTTAGGAGCTTTTTCCTCCAAAGTCCCCAATTATGTGATTGATCTAGGCTTAGGATTAGTCTGAATTGATTTGGAAGTGTGGAATTCTGATCCATGGTTAATTTTTTAGAAGTGTAGGTTCTGTTTTAAGAGATATTGGAATTTCCAGATTGTATTACTGTTCATTTGGAGATGAAGGACTTTTCTGGTATTGGCAGGCTCCACTATAATGGTGATTGCGCTCAGCTTAAAGAAAAAGTTTTCTCAATAAAGGCTGCCTGGAATGGCTGCCTGCAGAGTTCTCTTGCTCAGTGTTTATGTTTAAAGTCACAAATTTGTCGAATCCTGGCTTTTGCTTGCCTTTAGCTGGGTTATAAAAATCACGATTCTTCCAGAGTATTCAATTAATTATTTTGGAGTGAGCTCAGGTGCCACATGTTAAGGCACCGACTCAGGGACTGTGTTTTTAGCAACAATTTTTTTTTCAAACTGCACTTCTGACCCTGAAATTTATGAAAGCTTCTCAGGACTTGCTGTAGCCTGGAATTTTAAAAGATTTAGCATACCCTTGCTAGGTCTGCTCTGCTCTGCTCTGGGATTTGGATCTGGAGTTCCAAAGGAGATGCAATGGAGTCTTCTGTTGCAAAAAGGAATTTTAAATCTCTACCTTCAACTTCCAAGCCTTTTTTAGAGCTTTCCCCTGGTGATTTTTCCTTGCGCCCCTGCTTCTGGAGCTTCTTTTTAGGTCAGAATGCTTTGTTAAATTTTTCTTTCAGTCTTCCAGAATTTTAGTATTTCTCTGCATTTTCTGTGAGGTTTTGGGTTTTTCCATAAGCTTCTACCATGTGGTAGGGAGTTGGTTATAGTTTGGTAAGTCTGAATAAATCTTCACAGTCATATGTAGGTTAGCTCTACTGGGTAAAGTGGGAACTGTACCGTTGGGTTGACCTTTACCTGAACCATGCTGGGATGAGTGTTCCGGTGAGTTGTATAACTAGGGTGGTAGGGAGGGCTTTAAACTAAATAGTGAAGGTGAGGGATCGAGTTTGGGAAGATGTGATAAATTAAATAGAGAAGACAAGGCAAGAGGGCAAGGTGGGAATAAGGGAAATGATGTTCAGACTGAGGCAGGAAGGGGCAGAGTGTACAAACCTAAGAGTGTACCAGCAGATAAGCCTATAGGTTACAAAAATAGTAAACAGACAGAACTAAAGGCTTTGTATCTGAATGTGCATAGCATTCATAACAAAACAGGTGAATTGACAGTACAAATAGAAAAAAATATGTATGATCTGATAGCCATTACAGAGACTTGGCTGCAGGATGACAAAGACTGGGACCTGAATATTCAAAGATACATGATATTTAGGAAGTTCAAGAAGCTAGAGAAAGGCGGGGGGAGGGGGAGTTGTATCTATGTTAATTAAGAATGACATTGGTACAACAGAGAGACGACCTTAGTTCTGGAGATCAAGATGTAGAATCAGTTTGGGTAGAGATGACAAATAGTAAAGGTAAGAAGTCACTTGTGGGAATGGTTTAAAGGCCCCCTAACAGTACCCACACTGTAGGATGGGGTATACAGGAAGAAATAATGGGAGCTTGTGAGAAATTACAGCAATCATCATGTGTGATTTTAATCTAAATATAGATTGGATGAATCAGAATGAAAAAGGTAGCCTGACTGATGGGTTCATAGGGTGGTTTTGGGATAGTTTCTTACAGCAGCATATTCTAGACTCAACCAGCAAGTGGGAAATACCAATACATGGTAATGTGCAATGAGACAGGATTAATTAATGACCTCATAGTGAAGGCATGCCTAGGTAGCAGTGATCATAACATGATTGAAATTCACATTCAGTTTGAGGAACAGAGGAGTGGATCTAAGACTAGTGTTTTAAACCTAAATAAGGGCAATTATGAGGGCATGAAGATAGAGCTGGCTAAAGTGAACTTGGAAATTAGGTTAAAGGATAGGTCAGTAGAGATGCAGTGGCAGACATTTAAGGAGATATTTCAGAATACTCAGAAAAGATACATTCCAGTGAGAAAGATAGACTCTAAAGGAAGGACGTATCATCCGTGACTAACTAATGAAGTTAAAGATAGTATCAAATTGAAATAAAAAGTGTATAATTCCATAAAGATGAGTGTCAGATCAGAAGATTGGACAGAATGGCAAAGAAGACTAAAAGATTAATAAGGAGAGAGAAATTAGAGTATGAAAGAACGTTAACTGGAAATATAAAAACAGGGAGTAAGAGTTTCTACAGGTATTTAAAAAAGAAAAGTGCAAGTAAAGTGATCTTTGATCATCTAGGGAGTGAGTGTAGAGAATTATTACTGGAAAATAAGCAAATGCAGATGAATTGAACAGATATTTTGCATCTGTCTTCATGGTAGAGGATACAAAGAACATCCCAAAAATAATTGTGCATCAGGAGGTGAAACTGAGGGAGGAACTTAAAACAATTATAAATCACCAGGGAATGGGTACTAAGAAAATTATTAGAACTAAAAGCTGACAAGTTCCCAGGACCTGATGGACTTCATCCTAGAGTCTCAAAAGAAGCAGCTGCTAAGATAGTAGATGTATTGGTTTGAATTTTCCTAAACTCCCTAGATTCTGGAAAGGTCCCATCAAATTGGAAAATAGAGAATGTGACCTCTCTATTCAAAAAAGAAGGCAGACAGAAAGCAGGAAATTACAGGCCAGTTAGCTAACATCTGCCATAGGGAAAATGCTGGAATCTATTGTTAAGGAGCTTATAGTGGGCACTTAGAAAATCTCAATGCAATCAGGCCAAGTCAATATAGTTTTGTCAAATCATGTTTGATGAATTTTTTGGAGTAACAAGCTACGTGGATAAAGGGGAACCAGTGGGTGTGCTGTACTTAGAATTCCAGAAGGAATGTGATAAAGTGCCACATCAAATGTTACTACGTAAAATAAGAGCTCATGATGTAGCAGGGATAGAGGATTGGTTAGCTAACAGGAAACAGAGAGAAGGCATAAATGGGCCATTTTAGGTTGGCAAGATGTAGTGACTGGAGTGCCATAGGGATTCCAACTATTTACAAATTATATCAATGACTTGGATGAAGGGACTGAATGTATAGTTGCTAAATTTGAATACACAAAGATAGGTAGGAAAGTAAGTTGTGAGTAGGGCATAAGGGCTCTGCAAAGGGACATAGGTTAAGTGAATGGGGGAAAAAATTGGCAGATGGAAAATGTGAACTTGCACACTTTGGCAGGAAGAATAGAAAAGCAGTATATTATTTAAATAGAGAGAGATTGCAGAACTCTGCGGTACATAATGACCTGGGTGTTCTGGTATATGGATCACAGAAAAGTTAGAATGCAGGTACAACAAGTGATTAGGAGGGCAATGGCATGTTGCTGTTTATTGCAAATGGAATTGAATATAAAAGTAAGGATGTTTTTCTACAGTTGTACAGGGCGTTGGTAAAACCACATCTGGTTTTGGTCTTCTTATTTAATAAAGGATATAAATGCCTTAGAAGCAGTTCAGAGAAGGTTCATTCAACTGATACTTGGGTTGGGGGGCGTTGGCATTATCTTATGAGGAAAGGTTGGACAGGCTGGGCCTGTGTCCATTGGAGTTTAGAAGAATAAAAGGTGATCTTATTGAAACATATAAGATCCTGAGAGGACTTGAGAGGGTGGATGTTGAAAGGACTTTTCCCTTGTGGAAGAGACTAGAACTAGGGGAGACAGTTTAAAAATAAGGGATCACCCATTTAAGAGGGAGAAGGGAAGAAAATTTTTCTCTCAGAGGGTCATGAATCTTTGGAATTCTCTTCCCTGGAGCATGGTGGTGGCAGGGTCGTTGAATATTTTTAAGGCAGTGATAGCTAGATTCTTGACTAACAATGGAGCCAAAGGCCATCGGGGATAGGCGGAATGTGGAGTTGAGGCCACAGCCGGATCAGCCATGATCTTATTGAATGGTGGAGCAAGTTTGAGGGGCCGAATGGCCTATCCTGCTCCTAATTCATATGTTTGTCTGTTCATTTGGTCAACAGGCAATGGCTGGCATTTAAGGAATTAGTACATGATTTGCAACAAATTTACATTCCTTTAAGGAACAAAAACTCAACAGAAGAAATGATTCAACTGTGACTAACAAGAAAAGTTAAAGATTGCATTAGATCAAAGGCAGAGGCTTATAAAGTTGCCAAACAATGTAGTAAGCCTGAGCATTGGGAACGTTTTAGAATTCAGTGAAATATAAAAACCAACTGTAAAATCTTGTACAGGTATATAAAAAGGAAAAGATTAGCTAAGAAAAATGTGGGCCTATTACAGCCAGAGACAGGAGAATTTATAATGGAGGATAAGGAAATAGCAGAGAAATTTAACAAATACTTTCTATATGTCTCCACGAAGGAAGATATAGAAATTGTCCCAAAAATACAAGAAAAGCAAGGGAAAAGAGAGCTTATGTTATGGTGCAGTTGATAAAGTGGAGTTATTTTTAAAAATTCCAGAGGGAAACTTTAAACAATTGTCATAACCAATAAATTTAAGTGTTATGTTTGAGATGCGACTGTAAATTCAGGAATCAGACCACTAGTTCTCAAGGTTTTACATTAACTAAATGAAACATTTTCTTTATTTACACAGATTAAAGTATATGTACAAATGGCTGCAAATTATTACTATCATAACTTTTAACAAATTCCCAAACTAATTTCCATTAAGGCAACAGCAGCCTGTAGACTTAACCAAAACACCAGGCAAAGCATTTGCACTTTATGAATTCAGAATGAAATTCTTTTCACTGTGGAGCCAGTTGGAGGCTTGAAGCTGCCTTTTGATCTTACATTGCGTCTCCCTACGCACCCAAAAACTACTGAAGTTATACCTACCAGCCCCATTGAATGTTAATTCTCATTGTATCAACAACCTCTTTGAACTTCACCTTTTAACAATGAAACCCCTTTCATAATACCAATTTTATTAATAATATAAACATATTGCTTGGTAGCTGCTAGAAAGGCATCAATTTTCACCCCACTTCTTGAATGCTCTATTCAAAAAATGCAAATGCACGCTATCTCTCTTAGGTATCAAAACTAGTACATGTCAAAGCACCCAAACCATCTGGCTTTAATCCAATTAAGACAGACCTGTAGACTAACCCTCTAATTTAAAACAAAAATATTTTATACATTAATAGCTCCATGACAGCTTAGTATTTGTAAAAAAAAAGTAGTACTGGAGACATTAATGGGACTGAACATTGATAAATCCCCTGGACGCAATAATCTACATCCCAGAGGGTTGAAAGAGATGACTGTAGAGAATAGTGGATGCATTGGTGGTCATCCATCAAAATTCTATAGATTCTGGAATGATTCTTGCAGATTGGAAGGTGGCAAATGTAATCCCCATTATTTAAGAAAGAAAGGAGAGAGAAAATGGGAACTACAGACCTATTAGCCTAACAGTAGAAGTAAGGAATATGCTGGAATCTGTTACAAAGGATGTGATGACTGGACACATATTTATATGGCTCATCCAATTCCCTTTCTGGTCAATGGTAACCACCAGGATGTTGATACCTGAGGATTCAGTGATGGTAATACCATTGAATGTCAAAGGGCGATGGTTAGATTCTCTCTTTTTGGAGGTGATTGCCTGGCATGAATGTTGATTGCCACTTTTAAGCCCAAGCCTGGATATTGTCCAGGTCTTGCTACATTTGGTCATGGACTGCTTCAGTTTCTGAGGAGTTATGAATGGTGCTGAACATTATGAAATCATCAGTGAACACCCCAACTTCTGGCCCTATGATAGAAGGAAAGTCTTTGATGAAGCAGCTGAAGATGGTTGGGCCTAGGAAACCACCTGAGGAACTCCTGCAGTGATGTCCTGGAACTAAGATGATTGACCTCCAACAACCACAACCATCTTTCTCTGTGAGAGGTATGACTCCAACCAGTTGCAAGTTTTCCCCTGATTCCCATTGATGCTACTTTTGCTGGGGCTCCTTGATGCCACACTCAGTCAAAAGCTGCCTTTGATGGTCAAGGGCAGTCACTCTCACCTCACCCCTGGAGTTTAGTCCTTTTATCCCTGTTTGAACCAAAGATGTGATGAGGTCAGAAGCTGAATGACCCTGGAAGAACCCAAACTGAACATCATGAGCAAGTTATTGCTAATCAAGTGCTGCATGATAGCACTGTTGTTGACCCCTTCCATGACTTTACTGAAGATCAAGAGTAGACTGATAGGGCTGTAATTGGCCAGGTTGGATTTGTCCTGCTTTTTGTATACAGAACATATAAGGGCAATTTTCCACATTGCTGGGTAAATGCCAGTGTTGTAGCTATACTGGAAAAAATTGGCTAGGGATGCAGCAAGTTCTGGAGCACAATTCTTCAGTACTATTGCCTGAGTATTGTCAGGGCCCATAGCCCTTGCAGTATCCAGTTCCTTCAGACGTTTCTTGATATCACGTGTAGTGAATCAAAATGGCTGAAGACTGGACTTGTGATGCTGGGGACTTCCAAAGCTGGCCGAGATGGATCATCCACTCAGCACTTCTGGCTGAAGATTGTTGCAAATGCTTCAGCCTTATCTTTTGCACTGATGTGCTGGGTTTCCCATATTGTTGTGTATGGGGATATTTGTGGAGCCTCCTCCTCCAGTGAGTTGTTTGATTGCCCACGTTCATTCATGACCGGATGTGGCAGGACTGCAAAGCTTGGATCTGATTGTTTGCGGAATCATTTATCTCTGTCTATCACTTGCTGCTTACACAGTTTGGCACACAAGTAGTCCTATGTTGTCGCTTCACCAGGTTGATACCTCATTTTTAGATATGCCTGGTGCTGCTCCTGGGATTCCTTCCTGCACTTTTCATTGAACCAATTTTGACCTCCTGGCTTAATGGTAATGGTAGGGTAGAGGATATGCTGGGCCATGAAGTTACAGATTGTGTTCGAGTACAATTCTGCTGTTGCTGATGGTCCACAGTGCCTCATGGATGCCCAGTCTTGAGTTGCTAGATCTGTTCGAAATTTATTTCAAAAACCACGATGGAGAGTATCCTCAATGTGAAGATGGGACTTTGTTTCCGCAAGGACTATGCAGTGGTTACTCCAACTGATAATGTCATGGACAGATGCATCTATAGCATGTAGATTGGAGAGGACGAGATCAAGTATGTTTTTCCCTCACCACTTGCTGTAGACACAGTTGAGCAGTTATATTCTCTAGGACTTGGCCAGCTCAGATTATAGTGAGCTACTCTTGGTGATGGACATTGAAGTCCCCACCCATTCTGTACCCTTGCCACCCTCAGTTCTTCCTCCAAGTGATGTTCAACATGGAGAAGCACTGATTCATCAGCTAAGGGGATCAGGGGCAGGGGGCAGTGGTGGTATTGGCAATAAGCAGGAGGTTTCCTTGTCCATATTTTTCCCCTAAAGGACATTAGTGAACCAGGTGGGGTTTTATGACAATTGATAATGGTTTCATCATTATCATTAGACTCTTAATTCCAGATTTTTTTTTATTTCAAATTCCACCATCTGCCATGGTGGGATTCGAACCCAGGTTTCCAGAGCATTACCCTGGGTCTCTGAATTACTAGTCCAGTAACAATACCACTATGCCACCACCTCCTCTAAAGTGGGAGCCACTGGATGTGATGTTTTTGGTTTTTCAGAAGTCTTTCAATATGGTCCCACATAACAGGTTAGTAAGCAAAATTAGAGTACATAGGACAGGGGGTAATATACTGGCATAGATTGTGAATTGGTTAATGGACAGAAAACAGAGTGTAAGAATAAACAGGTCATTCTCAGGTTGTCAGTTTGTGTCTAGTGGAATATTGCAACGATCAGTACTTGGGCCCCAGGTTTTCACAATCCATATCAATGATTTGGATGTGGGGATCAATTGTAATATTTCCATGTTTGCCGATGACACACAACTAGGTGGGAATGTGAGATGTGAGGAGGATGAAAGAGGATTCAAGGAGGTTTAGACAGGCTAAGTTTTTGGGCACGATCATGGCAAATGGATTATAACGTGGAAAAATGTGAAGTTATCCACTTTGGTGGAAAAACAGAAATGCATAATATTTCTTAAATGGTGAGAGATTGGGAAGTGTTGATGACCAAAGTGTGTTGTTCAAGAGTCACCAAAAGTTAACATGCAGGTGTAGCAAGCAATTAGGAAGGCAAATGATATGTTGGCCTTTATTGCAAGAGGATTGATTTACGGGAGTAAAGATTTCTTGCAGTCATTGTATAGACCTTGATGAGACTGTACCTAATGTATTGTGTACAGTTTTTGTCTCCTTACTTAAGGAAGGATATACTTGCCATAGAGGGAGTGCAGCAGAGTTTCACCAGACTGATTTCTGGGATGGTGGGATTGTCCTATGAGAAGAAATTGAGGAGACTGGGCAAACATACAAAATTCTTACAGGTCTCGACAGGGTTGATGCAGAAAGGATGATTCCCTTGCTTGGTGGGGGGGGGCTACAACCAGGGAACATAGTCTCAGAATGAGATGAGGAGGATGAGGAGGTTTTCTTCACTCAGAGGGTGGTGAATCTTTGGAATTCTCTACCACAAAGGGCTGTGGAGGCTCAGTCATTGAGTATGTTCAAGACAGAGATCGACAGATTTTTAGATGTTAAAGGCATCAAGGGATATGGGGATAGTGCAGAAAAAATGGTAGAAGATCAGTCATGATTGAATTGAATGGCAGAGCAGGCCTGAGGGGCTGAATGGCTTACTCCTGCTCCTATTTCCAGTGTTCCTATGCATGACATGCAGATGCATGCAAAACTGCATTAGGAAGCTCGAACCAACATCAAACTTCCGAGAACTTAATACCGTAGTTTCATCCCACACTCAGGAAGCTGATTTTTTGCCTCCTGCGCAATTAAGTTCTCCCGCCCACCAATCTCCCTGCTCCTGCGAGCAGCATGCCATCAGTGACAATATGGACAGCATGGCAGCATGTATCCCTGAGGCAGATGCTGTATAGAAGAGACTATTGTTTCAGAAGTTTTTTATCAGTTTATTGAATTTTCCTGGGACAGTAATTTGTGTTACATTGTGCTCTGGAGATGCACTAAAACATTATCAGTTAAAGTGAGTGGTGGACCATTTTAACTTTTTGGATCTTTGCTCCAAATCATATTGTTGCCAAGTCTCGGTTCTGGTACTTCATTCTGGGAATTAGATTTTCTACACTTTCTATGTTACAATGAGATGAAGGAGGAGTGAATAGAAGAGTCCAAATTGAAGGAGCTTAGAGTGAGGCTTATTTCCAACCAGTTGTTAACTATTCCAAATGTTTACAGAGCTGAAAGATCTTACTTAAATTTCTCCGCTCAACCATGCATCAAAATGTTATCATTTCACCCAGAAGCGACTAGGAATTTATATCAGCTTCTGGCTGAACACCTGCCACCCACTGGAATGAGGAGCTCAGCAATGAAACTGACCACTCATTTAAATATTTTTTTAACCACGGGATATTTCTAGACAGTCTCAGGTGAGCATTTTCATATTAGTCAAGCTGCAGCTCATCACTGTATGAAGAAGACCATTGGCGTTCTGCTCAGATGGGCTTCACAGTCCATTATCTTTTTAATGGAACCTACAAAAAGTCAGGGTAAAAGTGCTTCTGCTGCCACTAACCTGCCTGCAAGAAGAAATTCCAGCCCTCACTGTAAGTAACTGCACTATGCCTGATCATGCTGTCACTAGGTGCTCAAAATAGAATTTGTTCCACTTCTCAGAGCTCACCTTGAACAGTAGAAATATTACAAAATCCTTTATTCTGGATTGCTGACCACTTTAGCACTGTCTCATTTTCTGCTCTTATTTCTAGTGATTGACAATGGCAATCCAAAGTGACATCCAGAAGAAAGAAATGTCAGTGTTTCAGCCATTTGATCAGAGCTGAAAAGCTGCAGGGATCTTTTCTAGAAGGCAAAATGGAGGGCAGCAAAAAGAGAAATCAACCTAGACGTAGTGGGATGATGGATGTCACAGAGTGGTTGCAGAGGAGCTACAATAGGTGTGTGAGGATGGCGCAAGATGAGAATGATATACCATGTCAGCAGATCTCCTGCTGGGAGTAGCTACAAGCAGCAGCAGACAATAGCACCTGGCTCAAACCATTTTTAATTATTTATTTAGAAGCAAAAAGACTAGTATTATCAATTTTCATACTTCTGGCTAGCAGGATGTCAGACTTAGATCATAAAAACATGGAGGGGACATGGATTGGGGGGGTACTGGGTTGGTGGTGGTAACAGAAAGAAGGAGAGAGAACATGAAGGAATTTGAAAACAAGTATGTGAATACTTGCTTGGTAGTACAGAACTTGAGTGAAAAAAGAGACATGCTGTTGAAGCTTTGAACTCATCAGGGCAGATGCAAACATACCAAATTTCAAAGGGAACAACAATTTATACTGCATGAGAGAAGGGGTGGTGGTTAGTTGGTAAGTTGGCTCTGATTAGTTGAGACGTTGCCATGGCGAATGGACCTGGGAGCTATTGTCCCATATTTTTTTGTTTATTTAAAAATGTGCAATATTTGCACATATTCCATTTGCCTGCAGAGTACTGGCCCCTGCATATAAATATATGTAGCTTCTAACATGTATAAGTGAGCTACATTGGGAGCCTGACTGATAATCTTAAATTGGTTGTTAGTGTAATTCTTAGCAGACTCAAGATTGTTCAGTAAATGCTGCCCAATTGTGGAATCACACCCAACATTAGACATTATGTTCTGAGTGTTGCAGGCACGGATTGGTTGAGTACATTCAGTACTCTGGCTATTGTAAACAGCCAAAGGGACTATTTGATGAGATCTGCCAGTCCTTGGGATGTAAGGGCTACATAGCTGGCATCGCACTGGCACTGAAATTCATTTATACCACATTATTCGTTTGTGAGGTAGGCAGACCGTCTTTTTGGCTTGTTGGCAGCTTCCAGTTAGTGGAAAACATCACTTGTATTGCCACTACATGGTAGCAGCGTGAAATGGCTAGATTCATCTGTTTCTCAAATTTTTGAGAAACTTTACCCTTACAGGGTAATTTGAGGGAGACTGGGCACTTTTTAGGTCCGAAAGTGGTGGCCTTACGCATATTCATCAGTATGTGTGATATACAGTGAGCAATGATCTGATAGGGCTAGCCATTGTCCCACCAGATAGCTTTGATGCTCCCTGTTTCAGTGTCAACTTGCATGACATGCAAATGGCTTTGGGCCTATTTATGAGATTGCCAATAAGGCCAATCTTGTAGCATATGGAGCTGAGGAAATCCCAACATGCCCCACAAATATCCCTCTATTCAACGATGGAGGAGCCCAGCATATCAGTGCAAAAGATAAGGCTGAAGTGTTTGCAACTACCTTCATCTAGAAGTGCTGAGTGGATGATCCATCTCAACCACCTCTGGAGATCCCCAGCATCACAGATGCCAGTCTTCAACCAATTTGATTCACTCCTCATGATATCAAGGAATGGCTAAAGGCACTGGATCCTGTAAAGGCTATATGCTCTGATAACATTTCAGCATCAGTTCTACAGACTTGTGCTCCAGAACCAGCTGCACTGCTAGCAATTTTGGGAATGGACAATAAATGCTGGGCTGGATAATAAATGCTTGCCTAGCCAGCGATCCCCATATCCATGAATGCATAAAAAAAAGCTGAGCTATTGCAGTATAGATGCGACACTGGCATCCACCCGGCAATGTGGAAGGTTGCTCAGGTGTGTCCTGGACAAAAAGCAGGACAAATCCAATCTGGCCACCTACCCCCACCCCATCAGTCTATTCTCAATCATTAGCAAACTGATGGAAGGTGTCAGTGACAGTGCTATCAAGTGATACTTATTCAGCAATAACATGCTCACTAATGCTCAGTTTGGGTTCTGCTAGGGCCAATCTGCTCCTGTCCTTATTACAGCCTTGGTCCAAACATGGAGCTGAATTCAAGACATGAGGTGAGAGTGACTGCCCCTGATATCAAGACAGCATTTGACCGAGTGTGGCATCAAGGAGCCCTAACAAACCCGAAGTCAATTCAAATCAGTGGGCAAACTCTCCACTGCTTGGAGTCATACCTAGCACAAAAGAGACTGGCTTTGGTTGTTGGAGCTCAATCATTTCATTCCAAGGACATCAGTGCAGGAGTTCCTCAGGGTAGTGTCCTAGGCCTAACCTCTAAATCTATTTCATCAATGACCTTCCCTCCATCATAAGGTCAGCAAAGGGGATGTTCGCTGATGATTGCACAATGTTCAGCATCATTTGTGACACCTCAGAAACTGAAGCAGCCTGTGTCTATATGCTGTAAAACCTGGACAACATTCAGACTTGGGCTGATAAGTGACAAGTATCATAGGCGTCACACAAGTGCCAGGCAATGACCATCTCCAACAAGAGAGAATCTAACCATTTCCCCTTGACTTTCAATGGCATTACCGTAAGTGAAACCAGTAGAACATCCTGGGAGTTACCATCGACCAGAAACTGAACAGGACTAGCCATATAAATACTATGGCTACAAGAGCAGGCCAGAGGCTGGGAATTCTGCGGAGTGCATCTGACACACCAAAGCCTGTCCACCATCTACAAGGCACAGATCAGGAGTGTGATGGAATACTTGCCTGAATAAGTGCAGCTCCAACAATGCTCAAGATGCTCAACACTATCTTGGACAAAGCCGCCTGCATGACTGGCACCCCATCCATCACCTTAAACATTCAGTCCCTCCACCACTGACACACAGTTGCAGCAGTGTGTACCATCTACTAGATGTACTGCAGCAATCCAACAAGACTTCCTTGAGAGCACCCTCCAAATCCATGACCTCTACCACCTAGAAGGACAAGGGCAGCAGATATATGGGAAAAACATCACCTGCAAGTTCCTATCCAAGTCACACACCATCCTGATTTGGAACGGTATCACCATTCCTTCACTGTTGCTGCGCCAAAGTCCTGGAACTTACTCTGTAACAGAACAGTGAGTGTACCTACATCACATGGACTGTAGTCATTCAAGAAGGTGCCTCACCACCACCTTCTCAAGGCCAATTATGGCTGGGGAATAAATGCTGGCCTAACCAGTGATGCCCACATTCCGAGTGAAAAAATAAATTAAAAAGATGTACTGCCCATATGTGGGCCCATCTTAGGGTGTGGGTTGGTAGAGTCCTTAGAGAGCTTTGAGTTCACCCACAACATTTCAATTATCCCCGCTGAAAGTGATCTTGGACAATGTCCTTTACAATGCATAGAAGAGAGAGCCAGCAGAGCCTGCAAGTTCAACTATATCCCACAGAATGGCGAGTACAACACCGGATACTAATATGAACATTCAATAATGAGTGAACGTAAAAACACATCATCGTTTCTTTCACAATAAAGGAACTGTCTCTAACTCCCCTGGAACCATTAATACTTGCCAACCATGAGGCGTGCCAGTACATTTAGCTCTCTGACTGAGCTAGTCTCAACAAAGAACAATAATAAATATATGAATAAAGTGAAACCAATATACTGTGAAATATTTACAAGGGAAATTTAAATTTGAAAAACACCCATTCCACCTTTAGTCCATTAGACTGGGTCTACAGCAGGTGGTAAGGGAACTAACAAGAGGGATAAACATACTTCACCAGATCTTCACCAACCTGCCTGCTGCAGATGCATCTATCCATGACAGTATTGGTAGGAGTGACCATCGCACAGTCCTTGTGGAGATGAAATCTCGTCTTCATATTGAGGATACTCTCCATTGTGTTGTGCGGCACTACCATCATGCTAAGTGGAATAGAATTCAAACAGATCTAGCAACTCCAGACTGGACAACCATGAGTTAGCATGGGCCATCAGCAGCAGCAGAATTGTACTCAACCACAACTGTAACTGCATGGCCCGGCATATCCCCCACTCTACCATTACCACCAAGATGGGAGATCAACCCTGGTTCAATGAAGAGTGCAGGAGGGAATGCCAGGAGCAGCACCAAGCATACCTAAAAAAGAGGTGCCAACCTGGTGAAGCTACAGCACAGGACTACTTGTGTGCCAAACAGCATAAGCAGCAAGCGACAGACAAAGCTAAGCGATTCCACAACCAACGCATCATATTTAAGCTCTGCAGTACTGCCACATCTAGTCGTGAATGGTGGTGGACAATTAAATAACTTACTGGAGGAGGAGGCTCCACAAATATCCCCATCCTCAATGATGGGAGAGCCCAGCACTTCAGTCCAAAAGATAAGGGCTGAAGCATTTGCTACAATCTTCAGCCAGAAGTGCTGAGTAGATGATCCATCTCGGCCTCCTCTGGAGGCACCCAGCATCACAAGATGCCAGCTTTCAGCCAATTTGATTCACTCCACGTGATGTCAAGAAACAGCTAAAGGCATTGGATACTGCAAAGCTATGGACCCTGACAATATTCCGGCAATAGTACTGAAGACTTATGCTCCAGAACTTGCCATGCCCCCTGTTCCAAGCTGTTCCAGCACAGCTACAATATTGGCATCTACCTGGCAAATTGGAAAATTGTCCAGGCATGTCCTGTACACAAAATGCAAGAGAAATCCAACCTGGCCAATTACCAACTATCAGTCTGCTCTTGATGATCAGTAAAGTGATGGAAGGGGTCATCAACAGTGCTATCAAGTGGCACCTGCTTAGCAATAACCTGCTCATTGACACTCAGTTTGGTTTCCGCCAGGGTCACTTAGCTCCTGACCTCATTACATCCTCAGTTCAAACATGGACAAAGGAGCTGAACTCCAGAGGTGAGGTGGGGGTTACTGGCATTGACATCAGTAGCTACATTTGACCGAGTGTCTCATGAAGGAGCCCTCACAAAACTGGAGTCATTGGGAATCGGGGGAAAATTATCCGCTGTTTGGAGTCATATCTAGCACAACAAGATGGTTGTGGCTGTTGGAGGTCAATCATCTCAGTTCCAGGACATCACTGCAAGAGTTCCCCAGGGTAGTGTCCTAGGCCCAACCATCTTCAGCTGTTTCATCAACGACCTTCCTTCCATCATAAGGTCAGAAGTGGGGATGTTCGCTGACGACTGCATAATGTTCAGCACCATTCGCGACTCTTCAGATACTTAAGCAGTCCATGTCCAAATGCAGCAGGACCTGGACAATATCCAGGCTTGGGCGGTCAAGTGGCAAGTAACATTCGTGCCACACAAGTGCCAGGCAATGACGAATTCCAAAAAGAGAGAATCTAACCTTTGTTCCTTGACATTCAATGGAATTGTCATCACTGAATCTCCCACTATCGACATCTTGAGAGTTACCATTGACCAGAAACTGAACTGGACTAGCCATATAAATACTGTGCCTACAAGAGCAGGTCAGAAGCTAGTAATCCTGTGGTGAGTAACTCACCTCCTGACTCCCCAAAGCCTGTTCACCATCTACAAGGCACAGATCAGGAGTGTGATGGAATATTCTCCACTTGCCTGGATGCGTGCAGCTCTGACAACATTCAGGAAGCTCAACACCATCCAGGACAAAGCAATCTGCTTGATGGGCACCCCACTGACAAACATTCACTCCCTCCACCACAAAAGCACAGTGGCAGCAGTATGTACCATCTACAAGATGCACTACAGGAACACAACAAGGCTCCTTAGACAGCACCTTCCAAACCCATGACCACTACCATCTAGAAGGACAAGGGCAGCAGATAGATGGGAACACCACCACCTGAAAGTTTCCCTCCAACTCACTCACCATCCTGACTTGGAAATATATCGCCGTTCCTTCACTGTCACTGAGTCAAAATCCTGAACTCTCTCCCTAACAGCACTGTGGGTGTTCCTATACTACATGGTCTGCAGTGGTTCAAAATAGCAGCTCAGCACTGCCTTCTCAAGGGCAATTAGGGATGGGCAATAAATGCTGATCTAGCCAGCAACAACCACATCCCATGAATGAATAAAAAAAAAGTCTTAATTAATCGCAATGGAGTTGAACAGGAAAGTTGTGTCTGTAATAACAAGCTTCTCTGTTTGTCCAGGAGGCTCTTTTATCACCCGCCCTTGGCTGCTGCATTGTCAGCTGATGGCAGGTTCACCATTGAAAAACTCGCCCCGTAACCGTAACTTAATGAAAATTTCCATTTCTTTTCAAGAATAAAAAGATGTGCTCAGTAACAAAAAAGAATAAAGGTGGTGGGGGAGGAGAAAAAAGCCAACATATGCCAGGAGCCTCCTGCATCCATGTGGGATGACACATGTCTCCTGTGCATGCCACCGACACTTGAAATTTTATTAGAATTGCATGGGAACCACTGAAAAGCAAGAAAGCAGAAGTGCTGTCCACTCCCTGTCCTGTTGTCGGGAACAGCGCACCACAATTAAAATTCCGCCCTATGACTCCAAATGAGAATTACTTTGGGTTAACATCACATGCAACAATGCCCAGGTGTCCACCAGCTGCTTATAATGGGTGTGATGTCAGAGGTGTAGCGTTGTGGTATTGTCATTGGACTGGTAATCCAAAGGCCCAGGGTAATGGGGACCAGTGTTCAAATGGCAGACGGTGGAATTTGAATTCAATAAAAATTTGGAATTAAAAGTCTGATAATGACCATGAAACCATTGCCAATTGTTGTAAAAACCCATTCCCTAATGCCCTTTAGGGAAGGTAATCTGCTGTCCTTACCTGGTCTGGTCCAAATGTGACTCAAGACCCACAGCAATGTGGTTGACTTGCAGATACTCTCTGAACAAGGGCAATAAATGCTGGCCCAGCCAGTGACACCCACATTCCATGAATGAATTTTTAACAAAGATACACTTAAACCATGCAATTACATGTGGGACCTGAATTTGAGGAAATTTTAACAGCCATTAGTGGAACTCTCCTGTGGTGGAGGAGAGCTTGAGGCACATAGCATTCTTAGTTTTAGCTTTAGGAAGTTCTTTTGGTCAAATACAAATGGCAGAAGCACTTATGATTGTATATTCTGATGTGGAGTTGCCAACATGTGGGTGCTGCGCACTCCTGATATATCCTTACCAACATGCCATTCTTAAATTGCAAGAGGTTTGAGAGGAATTCCCAACAGAAAAGCCAGTGTCCTAACTGAAACAGGGGAGACGACTGGGTTGGAGGAGTGGGGAGTGCAGGAGGAGGTGGGTAGGAAAAGCAGAGGACAAAGGGATTAACATTAGCAAAAAAAATTATGGATAAATAAGCTTTTAACTGGACCTGTTAGTATTGAGTCTAGGCCCTTCAGATTCTCTTTAATATTTTTCCTATCAACTATCAACCCTGTGTGAGCATTGAATTGATTCAGAGCAAATTAGGTAGAAAAAACATAAAATTATATTAATACAGCTTAGTTTGTATGCTGATTATAGGAAAATGCAAGAAAATTGTTATTCACTTAATTACTATTCCTATCAGCTATCCCAACATTTTGATATTTTCAATTTCTTTTCTCAAACATTTTCCCCTCCTCCCCTCTCGAGCGTATTGGCTGCTTGATGCATGACCAAAGGTTGTCATTAGCCCTATGAATGGGTATTGAGGGTTGTCAAGCACAATGGATGGGCATTTTCCACCAGAAATTATAGTGGAAAACGGGACTGGTTCTGAAGTGGGTGAGGATCTGGCTTAATAAATCTCTGACCCATTTACTGCTGTTGCACACCCAATAAGTGCAACAAAAACAGCCTAGCAGAAAATCTAGGCGTACCAGTCTCTGGCAAAGTGCTTGATAGCATGACCTTGATTGGAAACTAACCAGGCATGAAATTTGAAGTGTAAGTCTACACCCCACCACTCAATATGTTACTGCATATTAGAACTCGAATAAGCTGCAACACCATTGACAACTTTTTATTTTTAAGTAAATCATTTAAAAAATCATTTTATGGTCCATTAGACATACTCTAATTTATTAGCGAGTTCCTAGGTGCTCATCTACTGTGTAAAATTCGGACCCATTATAATCCAAATGTTGATGTGAAAAGCACACTTTGTGCATGATGCATTTTATTTCTGAGTTGAATTGGATGCACGAAAAATCGTTAGAAAATAGGAAGCCATTTTATCCATTCTCTTCCAGGCATGATGCAATCCGAGAATATCCTAACTGCGCTTCAGCTATACTATTAGTTTTAGGAATAACTACGTTTTGATTTCTTTGTTATATCTATTGCAGCTTGACATTAAAATCGTCTTGATTTTGATTAACTTTGTTCCTCCTTTGTTTGCATAGATAGGCTTCACGAGAGACATCGCAATGTAGGTCAAATTACATAGCAACGCATGTGCAGTGCACAATCTATTTAAATGTTATCTTGCATTTCCTTTACAGTCACCCTAATGGATCGTAATGGATTGCAGATTTAACTGCAAATAGTTCTTTACAGTGGCTCAGCTTAGATTAAAACCTCCCCCTTAAAAGTTAAGATAACATGCTGATGATTAAAATGTTCAAGCGAAATACAAACGAAACACATGGTGTACATAATGTTCTTCAAGAGGATTAAAGCAGATGGTTGAGTATGTGGGTTGCTATGCTCACCAGGGGACATGCAGCTATAGTAATATTATGGAGAGGGGCGGGTTCAAGCCTCCCCTCACGCACCACGATGTGAAGATTTAAATTAATAATATTCATTTTCCTTCATATTTCTGTCAATTTCCTTCAGGATTTTAAATATGTGGCGACAAAAAACAAAATCCTATTTTGCCCTCATATTTGTCCCCAAACCACGCTGGTTTCACATTCCTGTTGCAAATAAGATGGATTTTATTCAGGACACAAAGTCAACCCTTAGAGAGAGAGAGAAAGCAGGGCTGACAACACTGTACACGTGCTGTGATGACACACTGAAAATAATGCAGCATGGCTGCAGCATGCTTCGACTGACAACACCAGGAAAGCAGTAACCAGAAAGGACAACTCAGAACCGTCATTGTACATGGATGAACGCCACACATACTATAAAAAAGAACAGAGGAAAACCACAAGTAAATGCAGTAAACCGCAAGCAACCCCCTCCCCCCCTCCCCCCGCACGTGCACAGACTGACTTGGATGGGATTTAATTATTAAATTCACTGTCCACCGTGTTTTTGTTATTATTGTGCGTCCCCTCCTCCCCGTTTCAGAATATGCAAGAGTTGCCAACAATCCCGCCAATCAGCGCGAGGTTTTGGCTTGAATGACATGCGCCAGGGGCTAACAGGAATTGAAGGGAGAGAGAGTTACGCCTCCTTGAAAAGAGAATGACGCAATGTGTTTCATCTCGTCAACCGAACCTGCTGGTGGTGGGGCTTCCGTGACGCAGATGACCGACAGCTCCGCGTTTGGCCAATCAAGTGACCGTCCGCTCCACTCGCCCCGCCCGTCGAGTCAAGAATGCACCAACGTGAACACGGATTGATCCAATGAGCGCGCTGGAGAGGTCGGGCCCAACGAAAGTCAAGCTGGGTTACGCTCTGGCGTCTCTAACTTTGTTTCGGTTCGGTGGGGAGAGAAGAGCCGGAGAATATGAGTGTGTGCGCGTCTCTCCTTGTCAAGAGTGGGTCGGCGAAGCCAAGCCGGAGGGAACGTCGACAGCGAACGTGCTGCGAGCGGGGAATTCTGGTGTTTGCCGCCGAGTAACCGCCTGCCGTTCTAGAACCCCCGTATCCCGGAGTGACGGCCGGAGGCCAACGGCCGGCGCGCGAGAGGAGGACCCGCAAGAGGCTGAACCCTGCACTGACCCGTGCATCATTTAACCCCCGCTTCACTCTTTAGTAATCGGGGGGAGGGGGGGGGGAGGGGGCTGAAGGATTGGGTGGAGGGGAAGAGAGAGGAGGACTCAGCGGACGGAGGGAGGGAGGGGGGGGGGGTGTTAAGGGTTAGTTTTAGAGGTGGGGTGGGGGGGGGGGAAACACCGACTCCCCCCAAGCGAGTGGGTTGGGAAGTGTGATGAGATGGCAGCAGCAGCCCGGTGTGTGTGTGTGTCTTCAATAAGAAGCAGCGGATATTAACCCCCCACCTCACTCAGCCTGACACAGGGGAGAGACAGGCCGGAGTTTGTAACGCTTATCTCCCTCTCTGGATGGCTCCGAGTCACTGGCATCCGCTGCGGCTTTAGTCTTAAACCCCCTCCCCGCCCCGACAGCATCCTGACCCAAGCGCCGAAGCGCAGCCCCGCACCCCGGTTAGCCCGCAACTTCCCTTCCCTACACCCACCCCCCCCCCCCCCCCCCCCCCGGGCTGCTGAGCGCCCATCATGACCGAAGGGGCTGCCCCCGCCACGGGGTCCGCGGCGGCCGCGCCGCTGGACATCGACATTGACCCCGACTTCGAGCCGCAGAGCCGGCCCCGCTCCTGTACCTGGCCCTTGCCCCGGCCCGACTTCCCCGCCTCCTCTCCCCCGGGCAAGAACGAGGCGTCCGAGGCTTCCGAGATGATCCCCGAGGAGGAGGAGGAGGAGGACGACGACGAGGAGCAGCTCGGCCCGCCGCTCGCCTCGGCCGTCGGGGGAGAGCCGGAGCCGCCGGCAACCGGAGGTGGAGAAAGCTTGAAGAAGAAGAAGCAACAGCAGCAGCGGCCGCCGCCGGCCGGGGCGAGCGGCCCCCGGGGCTCTCGCTCGCCGTCCTCCGCCCACTCTCCCGGCGGCGGCCTCGGTGCAGGGGGAGCCGCGGGGCCCCAGCAGCGGAAAGCCTCGTCCCGCAGGAACGCTTGGGGCAACATGTCGTACGCGGATCTGATCACGAAAGCCATCGAGAGCTCTCCGGACAAGAGGCTCACCCTGTCCCAGATCTACGACTGGATGGTCCGCTCCGTGCCCTACTTCAAGGATAAGGGGGACAACAACAGCTCGGCGGGCTGGAAGGTACAATAAATTAATCATTATTATAGCCATCCCCTCACTCGGCTCGCTCACTCTTTGACCATTTTAATGTTGTATTCTTTGTGTTTCACAATCTGGTTGCTTTACCACACAAAAACCCTAGCGCGGATCCAGTGAGTAAAAACTTGAAACGCGACCGATGTGTCGACTTGAAATGTCTAAGCGGGTTTTCAACCCAGGATAACTTGTTCCCAGAACACTCGCGATTTCGACGTATACTTGTTCCGGGAAGTGGTGATGTGTCTCTACTGCTTTTGCATTTACTTCATTAGCTTGCTTTTTAAATGTTATACAGCACCAAGTGTTTGTAATTGAATAGCCTGCACTGGCTGGTATATGGAGCACAGAAAGAAATAACTTGCATTTAATGTAACTTCTTTCGCAACCTCGGGATGTCCCACAGCGCTTTACAGCAAGTGGAGGACTTCTGAAGTGTTGTCAATTGTAGGGAAACTGGACAGCCAGTTGAGCACAGCAAGGTCCCACAGGCATGTGATGTCCAGGCGTTGCTTCAGGGATAAATACCGAGGAGCACTTCCCTGCTCCTGAAATGGTGCCATGGGTTGCAATTTTTTATGCCCACTTGAGAGATCCGATTAGTTCTCAGCCTAATGTCTCACCTGAAAGGCAGCGCCTCCAGCAGTGTAGCAGTTCCTCATTACTGCATCGGAGTGTCTCTGGATTAAGTGCTCAACTTCTCGGAATTGGACTTGAACCCACAACCTTCTGACTTGGTGAAAGTTATATTACTGCCTTGTGTGAAGATTACTGCACTGTAAGCATTTATTCATTTGCAGGGTGTGAGCATTGCTGGCAAGGCCAGCATTAATTGCCTATCTCTATTTGTCCTTGTGAAGGTGTTGGTAAACTGCTGCCTTGAATGCAACTGACTGGCTTGCCAGGTCATTTCAAAGGGCAGTTAAGAGGCAGCCATATTGCTGTGTGTCTGCGATCACATATAGGCCAGACCAGGTAAAAACAAATTTCCTTTCCTAAAAGATATTAGTGAACCAGGTGGGATTTTAATTTTTTTTAAATTCCAGATTGGAATTTGAACTCATGCCCAGTGGATCATTTGGTCCTGATCTTTGAATTACTAGTCCAGTAACATAACCACTGTAATACCATAAGCAATATAGAATGATGCAAAAAGTAGTCTTGAAGAACCAGAACCTTAGATGTTCTGACATCCTGCTAAGTGATCGCAACCTCGCATATCAGTGTGCTTGGAGGTGGGTAGATATGTCTTGCATTGAAAATATACCCAGAGCTTCACTCCTGTCATGGCAAGTAGTATACAAGTGTAGTTTCAGTTTGTTTTATCCTATTGTGAACTTTGCTTACTATGGAAATTGAACATTTGCTTGGAAGTAGGGAAAGGACTTGTTTATCTGTAGCCACTCTTTTGTCAATCTGACATGTGTACCACTGTCTTTGCTGGTACGTCACTATTCTGTAATTATATACTGTGTTCACTGAAAAAGTGTGTAGTTTTTTAAAAAGTGATTTTATTGGTGTTTCTAGTCATGATTCCCAGGGGTGGTCGCTAGTTAAACAAGGATTCAGTACAGTTGTACTCAGCTTGAGTTTTACATTCAGGGTGCATGTACCAGAGGGCATCACAAGGAAAAGGCAAGAGGGGGGAAAATAGAGAGAAATTTTCTCCACATCAATAATTGGAGGTTGTGAGGGCCAAGTGTGGTTGCTGAGTTAATTGGGTATCTTGTGAGGACCTCAGGGCTGGGTGTGAGACAAGTAATTAAAATCAGATAGCTGATTCCCTGTTAAATTTATGATGTGAAATGCAGCCATCAGCAGTTCTAGGATATGCTGTTGCATGTTTCTATGAAGTTATTGAAATCTGTCCTAAGGAAAATTGTGTATAAAGATCACAATTGTCAACTGTTATTTCAATTGTCTGACACAAGTACTGTTTGGGTATGGCAAACATTTTTCAAAAAAAGTTAAATATGTTCTGTGGCATTTTAATGAAACAGGGTTAGTGTAGTTTTCATTCTATGTAAAGGTTGGGCAGTGGGAAGTGCTACATGTAGCTGTGTTTATGCTGATATCTTTAGGTTGTTCTTATGTGTGGATGTGTTAAAGCTGCACTTTTAGAGATTTCTTTTAATAGCACTTCATTTTTCTTGGCTCATTACTTTTTTCTAAATAAGACTTAAATATTTTACTGCTTTAGCTAGTCTTCTTGATAAAATTGTTTGCTGAGCTAGCACGAGTATTAACTAAGGAATTCTTATTAAATGGAAAAGTGAATATTTTAAATTCTACTGCCTTTAATGAACAATCTGTAATAACGATGGGACTTGATGTGTTCTGTGCAGTTTCTCTAAATGAACAACTTGCTTTTGAATCTGGAGGCCTTTTAAATCACTTGATACCTTGCAATTCTTTAGTCATAGATAACCCTGACATTTAAAATAGCCTGTCTTTTGTTTAAAGAAAAGGCTTGTAGTGACTGCCTCTTATCCTTCTTGACCTGTCTGCAGCCTTTGACAAGGTTGCCTACACCATCCTCCTTGCAACACATGTCCAACTGTCACCCATGTCATTCAGCTGGGTAGAACTGCTCTCACCTATTTCCATTTTTAACTGTCTCATTGGAGCCAGGGAATCAATTGGTTTTTTTTCCTGCTGCCCCATTACCCAATTATTTGTCCTTGGCCCCCTCCTATTTCTCATCTACATGCTGCCCTTCGGTGACATCATCTGAAAGCATAAAATTAGCATTCACCTGTTTGCTGACGACACCCAGCTCTACTTCACCACCACCTCTTTGACTCTTTCACTGCTGCTAAATTACCACACTACTTATCTGATATTCAGTACTGGACTAGCAGAAATTTCCCTCAATTGAATATTTGGAAGACTGAAGTCATTGTTTAACTTTCCCGCTCCAAACTTCCCTAGCTACTGACTCCATTCGTCACCCTGGCAACAGTCTGAGATTAAACCACACTGTTTGCAGCCTTGGTGTTACATTTGACCTCAAGAAGAGCTTCCAACGTCATTTGTGCTTTCACTAAGCCTGCCTTTTTCCACAACACAAATTCGCTCTTCTGCTGAGACCTTCGTTCATGCCTTTGTTACATCTAGACTCGACTGTTCTAATACGCTCTGAGCTAGTCTGTCATATTTTGCCTTCTATAAACTCTCACCTATCACCCCTGTGCGCACTGACATATGTTGTCTCCCAATTAAGAAGGTTTTTTATTTTTAAAATTGTCGTCATTGTTTTCGAATCCCTCTATGGCATGTCCTCGCCTCTCCCTGTCACTGTAATCTCCTCCAGCCCCACAACCCTCTGAGATATCTATGCCCTAATTCTGGCCTCTTGAGTATCCCTCCACCTTTTGGCTTTTGTTGCCTAGGCCCCAAACTCTGGAATACCCTCCTTGTACCTTTGTCTGTCTACCTTGATTTCCTCCTTTAAGACACTTAAAATCTTGGTCAAAGAAGTGGATTTTGGTCAATCGATCTAATATCTCCTTATGAGACTTGGTGTCATGCATTTTTATTACGCTCTGTGAACTGCTTTTATTACATTTAAAGGAGCTTTATAAATAAAAGTTCATCTTTTTAGTGTGTTCAGTCCAAAAATTTTGTCCGCTGCCATAATTTTATGGATTTCAGTAGGAATGCAGGGGTTTCTGGCAGATGGTTTTAATGTTGAGGGTGGTTATAAATTTTTTTTTGAACTGAGAAAGCAGACTAAATTTAATTCTAATGAGTGATGAGATTTTTCAATCTGTGTTTAGGAAGATTGGGTGTGTAATCTTTCAACAACAACCAATTGCATTAAATAGTGCTATTTAACATAGAAAAAAATCAGAGGCATAAGAAAATTGGTATCAAGCCTGATGAGATTAGGAGGGGTGATGAAACGCTTAGCCAGAAGTGAGTTCCAAGGAGGTTATTGAAACGGGGAAAGAGGGTTTAATTTAAAAATTATGCAGCGGAAAACCAATAGGAATGAGTGGAAATGGACTCGAGCCCAATCAAAGGTATTTTCTAATAGTGTGTAGTGCTGAGGCTTTAGAGATGGAGAAAGGGTGTAAGATAAAGGACGATTTTTAAAGTGATTGGAAACCAATGTAAGTTAGTGAGGACTGTGTAATGGGTGAGCAAGTCTTAACACATGTCAAATGTAGGCAGGATAAGTGTGGATGACATAAAGCTTATGGAAAGAGAATGACTGAGTAAGAAGTATTCCATAAGACCACAAGACGTAGAAGCAGAAGTAAGCCATTTGGCCCATCGATTCTGCTCTGCCATTCAATGAGATCATGGCTGATCCGATAATCCTCAACTCCACTTTCTTGCCTTTTCCCTATTACCCTTGATTCCCTTACTGATTAAAAATCTGCCTATCTCGGCCTTGAATATACTTAACAACCCAGCTGTACAGCCCTCTGCGGTAAAGAATTCAGATTCACTACTCCCTGAAGGGAGAGAAGAGTTTGGGGGCAGTCGATACACCTTATCTTTGCTCTCCAGAATAATAGTACAATAGTGATCTGATTTGACAGGGAACCTTAATCTGTTGAAACTTGATGTGGGCAAGTCATTTCTGGCGATAGATTGCTTAAATACCTGTCTGCCAACTTTCTGAAGTTTGTGTCCCTTGGACTTCAGGGAGAAAAAGATGAAGGCTGTACTGTAAGTATTACCAAGGTGGTCACAAAGTTTTAATTGGGAACAAGGGCATTATAGGTGGAGGGGTGAGTGTTTGATAAATAGCTGCTGAGCTAAGTTGGCAAGTGGAGCACTAAAGCCTAGGTAGAATTCGGTTCACAAGTGTGGTTGAGTGATTAGGGGGTGAGAATGTTGGAGTTTGTTTCCAGGATATAAAGGAAGGAGACTAGTGGAACTGTGTGGTGAGGAATGCAACCAACAAGGCAGAAATTACTTGCTGGTATTTCATCATGAAAATGGCATGGTTGAGGGGATGACTGTGAAGGGGAAGAAGAGGTTTAGACCATGCAAGAGGTCAGTCATTTGGTAAGAGAGGGGTTAAGGAAGCTGAAATGGAGGCTAAAATCACTTTAGGATAGTGCCTTCAACTGTCTAGGTCCTATACTGTGGAATTCTTTCCCTAAATTCTGTCTCCTGAATGAGATCCTGTGGCACTATTAGCAAAAGAACAGAGGTTCACCTGGTGCCCTGGCAACCCAACGTTTAACCCTTGATGAGATGAGACTGATTATTTCATAGACTGACTCATTTCAGTTTGTGGGGGCCCTGCTGCATGCAAATTGGTTGCCTTATTTCCCTATGTTGTAATAGTGACTGTACCTAATAGGCTGTCAGGTGTTTTGTGACATCCTGAGATTGTGAAAGTCACTATAAAAATACAAGCTTGTTCAGTTGTTTGCTTTTGAAGTCTCTCTGCCTCCCTTTTTAAGACTCCCTCTTTGCCCAAAGTTTTAGTCACCCCTCCTAAACTCCCCACCTTGACTTCTTGATCTGTGCCAGATTATCCCTCTGAAGTGTCTTGATATTTTTCTACACTGCACAATATAAATACAGGTTGTTGCATGAATATTTTAATGATGAAGCTGAAGTTGAATATCCAGTGACCTCGTTGATGTAAGAAAAATATAGTATTCAGACAACCTGTGATGAGTAAAACCATGGGTGTGCATTCCCAGGAACTCTACATTTTTTCATAAATTATCTGAAATGCAATTGAAATAGTACATTGCTTTGTAATGTCATTCTTGATGTGTAGAGACTATAACTGCTTAATGAAAAGGTGTCTCAACAGAAGCCATGTACTTGCACTGTAAAATTAAGATCAGCTGTGAGTAAAGCTCTGTGCTAGTTGTGGCTTGCTCCAGGGCTTATGTGACCTTGTTAACTTTAGAGTGGGTTGGCTAAGGGACTGTGAGCAGCATAAGATTTAGGCAGATGTAATCGATGTGGCTTTGGTCAGAGTAGATGATGTAATCTGTATTTTTACAATCATGTTGGGTGCATTTCCTTATCTACTCTCTCTGGTTATTATATTTGAAGAATGCAATTGGTAAACCATATCATTGGAATTTTGCAAAGGTTTGGATGTGTTGCCAGGCTGGTCTTGGTTGTAACAGTGAACCATTGGGGGAATTAGCCTGGAAATATCACTTGTTGAAATCCGAGCTGCATCTTCTTAAACCTCTCTCACAAACTCGGTAAATAGAAGAAACTATTATTGTGTAAAAGTCTGAACTGACCACTGTCATGGAAGAGTTTGATATTGAGTCAGCAGTTGTTGGCTGGAATATTGAAATGTATTTGTGTGTGAAGACACAAATTTGTTGGAAAACACCGTGAGAATTTTAGAAATGTAAATTGTTGTGAAGGAGCATACTGCTCTAACTACCAGCTCAAAAATGAGTTAATTATACTTATCAATGCCATTGGCTCAGCCTGCTAGCTTGTTCATAGTAGAGTAGAGCTTAAGGGCTACAGCATGTTTTACTTTAAATCTAAACTCATTTTGGATAAATGCACCCAGGCAAATAAAGTGTAATTCCCACAAGAGCTGCATGTCAACACTACCAAATGGTTTCTGCTTTGCAACAATACTAAAGGTGCACTATATATCCAGTGGGCCTAGTCTGATTCTAGAGGGCAGCAGAGAAACCCGATCTTCTCCCCTTGGAGTGTAACCTAAGTGGTTTTGAACCAAGTTTATATTTTTTTTAAAAGTTTGGCTTGGACCTCCTGAGCACTTTTAAATTTTGGCCCCCAGTATCAACACCCTGAAGTTTACCATTGATCAGAAACTGAAGTGGACCGGTCATATAAATACAAAAGCAGGTTAGATGCTGGGAATTCTGCGGAGAGTAACTCACCTCTTGACTTTTTCTTCATTCATGGGATGTGGGTGTCGCTGGCTGGGCCAGCATTTATTGTCCATCCCTCAATGGTCTTGAGAAGGTGGTGATGAGCTACCACCTTGAACTCCTGCAGTCCATGTGGCCCTCTGACCTGCTCTTGTATTTATATGACTGGCCCGGTTCAGTTTCTGGTCAATGGTAAACCTCAGGGTGTTGATATTGGGGCCATAATTTAAAAGTGCTCAGGAGGTCCAAACCAAACATTTAAAAAAAAATATATAAACTTGGTTCAAAACCACCTAGGTTACACTCCAAGGGGAGAAGATCGGGTTTCTCTGCTGCCTGCCAGAATCAGACAAGGCCCACTGGTTATAAAGTGCACCTTTAGTACTGTTGCAAAGCAGCTTGAAACAACTGCCACAACTATTTTGCAGTTTGTATAAATTTTGAGATGCGTGCCTTAAATTCAGCAGTGATAAGACCACTAAATCTTATAGGTTTCTTACAAAGCTAAATTAAATCTTTTATTAATAGAATGAAGCGCACACATACACATCTACAAATTACTACTAAGAACTTATAAATCCTCTAGTTAATCTAGCTTTCGTTAAGGCTACAGTAAGACACAGATTTTAACGGACCCAGGCAAAGTAACAAGACACCCTGAAACAGTCAAATTCAAAATAAGTTTTCTTTACTTCAGTTCTTTGTAGACAGCAGCTTGAGGCTTAGGTTCTGGAGGCTTTTCACATTTATTAGATCTTAGAATGCCTAACCTTACACACAACCTTCTCCCCTTTTATACATATTTTCCCCTTTTGAATGCAAATTCCCATTGTTTCACTGTCTTTGGACTTTAGCTTTCTAATAAAAAATATCTATCATAGTACCAATTTTACCAGTAATCTTTGGGAAAAAATAGTGTTCTTTAACTTACCCTGGCTAGGTGAAACATTTCACTAGCTCTTTTGAATTCCAGCTAGTCTGGTTTATTTAAAAATGCAAATGTTCCCTTTACACCTATGTTTACCTACTTAACATTTCAAACCTAGCTTATCTTCTAGTACATCAAAGCCTTCAGACCAGCTGCCTTTAATTCATTTAAGTCCCACACAAACGCAGACCCCACTATTACTCTACTTTACAATAAATTCCAATAACATTATGAAAAATATCTTCCTGACACTATTCATTCGTGAATGGTGGTGGACAATTAAATAGCTAACTGCAGGAGGAGATGGCTCCAAATACATCCTATCCTCAATGTTTGGGGAGCATAAGACATCAATGCATAAGGCAAAGCTGAAGCATTTGCCACAATCTTCAGCCAAAAGCAGCAAGTGGACGTTCCATCTTTACATACTCCTGAGGACGTCATCATCACAGATACCAGTCTTCAGACAATTTGATTCACCCATGATATCAAGAAATGGATGAAGGCACTGGATAGAGCAAAACCTAGGGACCTTAACAACATTCCAGCTATAATTCTGATGCTTTGTGCTCCAGAACTGTCCAAACCCTTAAGTTGTTCCATTGCAGCTACAACATAAGCATCTCCCCAACACTGTGGAAAATTTCCCAGGTATTTTCTGTCCATAAAAAGCAGGACAGATGCAATCTGGCCAATTACTGCCTCATTAGCCTACTCTCAATTATCAGGAAAGTAATGGAAGATTTCATTGACGGTGCTGTCAAGGGACTCAGCAACAACCTGCTTAGATTGGGTTGCTTCAGGGCCACTTGGCTCCAGACCTCATTACAGCTTTGGACCAAACATGGGCAAGAGTCTGAAGTCGAGTGTTGAGGTGAGAGTGACTGCCCTTAACCTCGAGGCAGCATTTCACTGAATCACAGTGCAGAAGAGGCCCTTCGGCCCATCGAGTCTGCACCGACAAGTGAGAAACACCTGACCTACCTACCTAATCCCATTTACCAGCACTTGGCCCATAGCCTTGAATGTTATGACTTGCCAAGTGCTCATCTAGGTACTTTTTAAAGGATATGAGGCAACCCGTCTCCAACACCCTCCCAGGCAGTGCATTCCAGACTGTCAGCACCCTCTGGGTAAAAGTTTTTCCTCACATTTCCCCCTCTAAACCTCCTGCCCCTCACCTTGAACTTATGTCCCCTCGTGACTGACCCTTCAACTAAGGGGAACAGCTGCTCCCTATCCACCCTGTCCACAGAATAATGCCCCTCATAATCTTGTACACCTTGATCAGGTCGCCCCTCAGTCTTCTCTGCTCCAACAAAAACAACTCAAGTCTATCCAACCTCTTTTCATAACTTAAATGTTTCATCCCAAGCAACATCCTGGTGAATCTCCTCTGCACCCCCTCCAGTGCAATCACATCCTTCCTATAATGTGGTGACCAGAATTGCACACTGTTCTCCAGTTGTGGCCTCACCAACTGAGCGTGGCACAAAGGAGTCCTATTAAAATTGAGGTCCGTGGAAATGTGATGGGATAAACTCCACTGGAGTCATACCTATTATGACCAGGTGTGAAGGGGTGAATTGGCTCCAATCTATTCAACTTCCTCGGTTGGCCATAATAAAGGTTTAAGTTTTTCACAAGGATATGCCCTTTTCCAAATCAGAACGTATTTAACTGTTTAATCTATGAGCAATAAGGAACCAATCAGACAAGGTTTCAAACAAGGTTTTCTTGAGTCAGAGGGCAAATTTATTAACCACTAAAACAGAGAAAAATACGCCCCCGCCCTCCCACAATTAAGAGATCTGGGTTTCACTGGTAGGTTACTGGTAAATTTGACTTCTCAAACTGGGCAAAATGCTTATTGCAAAAGAGGGAGGGAGTGACAGAAAGTCAACATGTTGTTTCTTTTGCTGAAAACTTTCTTGACACTACCTTTGTCACTTGCAGTCTCTCTCTATTGGCTGGCAGCCTTGCCTTGAAATCCTTCACCCACTCTGTATTTCCAAGAGGTTTTGGGTCCATGTTTGTGTGGCAACCATTGTTTCAATATCCAGTACTTTGCATTTTTAATGTCTCTTCCTTAGGCAATTAGGAGTTTTGATGGGTGTCTGGGTTATGGAAAATGTCTTTCTCTCTGCATTCCCCTGAGGGTGATTTGTTGCTTTCTCACCTTCCTCTTTGAATGTAGCTTTGCATTTTTAAGCAGTTTGCTCTGTCAGTTCAAATTGCAAAATTTCCAGTCAGTTGAAAGTTGAAAAGTCATATTTTCCTAAATAAAGAGGCATAGCCTCGTAACAACTAAGCTGTGTTTGTTGGAGGCCAGTCATGTCAGTTGCAGGACATTGCTGCAGGATTTCATCAGGGTAGTGTCTTAAGGCCCAACCATCTTCAGCTCCTTCGTCATTAAGGTTAGAAGGAGAGATGTTTGCTGATTACACGGTGTCGAATATCATTAGTGACTCCTCAGATACTGAAACTGTCCGTGTGCAGTAAGATCCGGACAACATTCAGGATTAGGCTGATAAGTGGCAAGTAATGTTCATGCCACACCAACAAGAGAGAATCTAACCATCGCCCCTTAACATTCATTGGCATTGCCATCACTGAATTCCCCTGCCATCAACATCCTGGGGCTTAAACTGAACTGGAGCAGCAATGTAAGTACTGTGGCTACAAGAGCAAGTAAGAAGCTAGGAATTCTGTGGCAAGGTACCCGCCTCCTGGCTCACCAAAGCCTATCCACCATCTACAAAGCATGAGTCAGGAGTGTGATGGAATACTCGCCAATTGTCAGGATAAGTGCAGGTCCAAGAATACTGAAGAAGTTCAATAGCATTGAGGATAAGGCAGACAGCTTGATGACACCCCATCCACCACCTTAAACATCCACTCCTGCCACCACTGACGTACGGTAACATCAGGGTGAACCATCTACAAGAAGCATTGCAGCAACTCACCAAGCTTCCTTTGACAGCATCTTCCAAACCTGTGACATCTTATCTTAAGACAAGGGCAGCAGATGCATAGGAACACCACCATTGCAAATTCCCCTCCAAGTCATTCACTATCCTGACTCGGAACACTATCGCCATTCCTTCACTGCTGGGTCAAATACCTGGAACTTCCTCCATAATAGCATTATGGGTGTAACTACATCACATGAACCTGTAGCAGTCCAAGAAGGTGCTCACCACCATCTTTCCAAGAATAATTAATTTTGGGAAGAAAATGTGGGCCTTGCCAGTGACATCCACATTTGAGGTACAAATAATTTTTAAAATTCCCGGGTTTATCCTCGCCCCTTTTTTTCGAATGATGGTGTAACATTCACAATCCTCCAGTCCTCTGGGACTGCTCCTGTATCCAAGAGGGGTTGGAAGATTGTGGCCAGAACTACCTACAGTTTCTACCCATATTTCCCCCAGCAACCAAGGATGTGTATCCCATCTGGATTGGGGGAATTTTTCTACTTTGCTCACTGCTATCCTTTTTAATACCTTGTCTTTATCTATTTTTACCTATCCTATTTTATCAACCACCACCTTCTTCAGTCTAATGTTGGCAGATACAAAGCACTTGATTGGTACCTCAGCCATGCCTCTGCTTCCATTTAGAAGACTTTCTTTTTGGTCCCACCCTTCCTTTTGCTTCCTCTTTTTTACCCCAATATTTATGTTTCTCTTGTATGCTGCTTTCTGTGACAATCCACTGAAATTTAATACAGTGACATTGTTACTTCAGAAGTTCATAAATGGGTGTAAAAATAGGCCATTGGACTGACCGAGCCTGCTCCACCATTCAATAAAATCATGGCTGATGTGATTGTGGCCTTAACTCCACTTTCCTTCCTGCCAGCGCCCCATAACCCTTCATTTCCTTGTAGATTAGAAATTGGATTGGCTCAGCCTTGAATATATTAATTGATTCTGCTTCTGTGGAGAAGAATTCCAAACAACCCACGAGAGAGAAAAAAAATCATCATCATCCCCGTAAATGGGAGACCCCTTATTTTTAAACTGTACCCTAGTTCTAGATTCCCTCACCAGGGGAAACATCCTTGGTCTGGCATGCTGGGAAAGGAGTGAAAGAGGCTGGCTATTTTGCACCCTAAGTCAGTAGCATAGTATCTTGGTTCTTGCAGGTGTGGAGTGGTTCCTACATCAGTATTCGGTCAAGGCTCTTGGAGTTTGCTTTATAACTGATTTTGACTGACGGTTTGAAGGAGCCTTGACCTTGCATTGTTGCTGGACTAAAATTTTCAGGCATGTCTCTTGACCCTTTACTAACTGACAGACGTAATGGATGTGTTACAGAAAGTGTTATACTTGCAGGAAGTGATCTCACAAGATGTCATGTTATAAATGAGGAAAGACTTGCATTTATAAAGTGCCTTTCATGATTTTGGGTCTCCCAAAGTATTTTATAACCAATGACGTTCTTTTGATGTGTAGCCATTGTTAGGCAGCCAACTTACACACAGCAAGGTACTGCAAGTGGCCATGTGATGACTAGATTCTGTTGTAATTACAGTGGTTGAGAGTTGAATATTGGCCAGATGTTCCTTGTTCTTGGAAATAGTTCCATGGGATCTTTTACATCCACCTTGGGTGCAGAAGGGACCTCATTTTAACATTACATGTGAAAAATGAAACCAAAAACAATGTAGAACCCCTTTTCTCTTTGTGCTGACATGTCAGCATAGATTTTGTGGTTGTGTGAGACTTGAGCCCATACACTCGTCTTGGGAGTCAGAAGGCTGCTACCACTGAGCTGTGCTTAACATTAATGTTATCAGTTTTGAAAAAAACACAATATCCGTACCTCAACAGTAAGGCTTTGCATTACTAATATCAACTTTTTTTTCCAAATTGACACATGAAGTTTAAGGCATCTTTCAGCTGTTTCCCCAAGACACATGCCGCAGGGTTATTGGACACAGCACTATTTGCCTGAGGGCTGTAAAATTGGCCGTATACCCAGGATTCTCTCCTGTTACCCCTCACCACTACCAAGATGTCTCCATTCCTCTTGAGGCACGCAGTTGTGATCCAGTAACTGTCTTCATAATTTTGAGAGGGCTAATCATAATTTTACTAAGTTAGCAAAAGTGCAGTAATTACTTAGAATTTTAAAAGTTGGCTCTTGGATTATTGTAGCATTTTTCTTAGGTTGTTGTGGAATTTAACTAAAGACTTTTCCTCACACTAAGCTGGCATTCCTGTGTTCATTTTAAAAGACAAGTGTTGCAGTTCTTCAGGCATCTCCCCTTCCTGTGCTATGATATCTTGGATTTTTATCTCTTAGTTTCCATTCCGCCTCCCCCCTCCACCTCTGTCACGTAACCCCCTGAGTAATAAATACTTCATCCTCCTGCGCCATGGCACCCATTGCCTGATAGTCATCCAGGACCTTTTGCTTCCTCTGAATACTTCCACAGTAAGTGACTGCCCCCCTTCTCTCTTGACCCTTTTTAGCAGTGGTTTCATATCACAGCTTAGCCTGACCCCAGCAGTTCTATGCTCATTCCTTTCTAAATGCCAGGACTCCATTATTTTGCTTCTAAACCCCACTATCCACCTTTTATTACTTGGGGGCCATCAACCCTCCAGCCACTGCTCTCAACTTCACAATTCCCCTCCCAATTCAACTTGAAGCCTCTTCTTTTAGATCTTGCACCTCAAGAAAGCTTAGGACTTGCGTGATGCTACAAATGCCAGCGATTGAGAAACAATATAAAGAGATTGACATGATGGATTTAGAGATGTTACCACTTGCAGGCGAGACCAGTAGGGGTGTAAACGTAATCACTAATAAATCAAATGAAGAATTAAAGGGAAATTTCCTTACCCAAAAGTGGTTAGAATGTGGAACTCATTACCACAGTAATTCCTATTAATATCAGTGTATTTAAGATTAAACTAGATAAGCACGTGAGGGTGGAAGTGTAGGATATGGTGAAAAGGAAGAAGGATGGCAAAAAGCCTATGTGGGGCATAAACATGTGTGCTGGTAGGGTTGAGTGACCTGTTCAGTGGTGAAAATTCTTTGTCCATGTTTATAATTTATATCACAATTAGTGTGCTGGAAATATATACTCTGGCAAGCAGTGATAGGAACCCTAACTTATGAATGATAGGTGTTCATTTAAAAAAAAATTCAAATGGTTGTTGTCATCATCCAAAGGTGGTGATAATGAGCCATACTAATGACTGAATTTCATTGGCTAGCCTTTCCAATTGTTACAAATGTTTTGGAGTACAAGAAACTGTTTGAAGTGATGCGACTTTATTGAAAAAGCCTAAAAGAATTTCTAAGTACGGGTTATTCTTTGCTTTGTGACCAATTTGTACAGGATACTGTTCAGTTCTGCATTTTCTGTACACGTCAAGTCTTCTGCCCCCAACAGATTTTTTGAGAGGTGGGAGATAGTTTTGAAAGAGTTCCATCAGGATGTATGTTATTCTGGAGTTAACTAATCTTCCCACATTAGTAAAATCATGTCAAAATCCTCAAGTGAGCAATACTGTACAATGTTTTGAGGTTGTTGTGTGATGACTGTGATTGAATAGGTCAACATGGCATTGTTAATACTTTAATGTAAAGAATTTAAAGTAAAAATCATATGTAGGCTTGATTGTAAGTTTTTTCCATTCTCTGGTTAAGATTATAAAACTTATTTAACTTTTTAAACCCTATTTGAATATGGTAAATATAACCTTGATAACTGGACTGAATTCCTGGCTATATGAGCACTCAATCCTATTCAAAAAAAATGTCAGGAATTTACAGAAATGTCTATATTTGTGTTATATTTATAAGAAATACAAGTGTTAGGCATTTGGAGCATATTGAGCACTTTTTTGGAATAGTACTGAGGTTCATTTGGTTTTGTGACCTGGATATGCTTGGTTGGTTGTTATTGCATATGCAAAAATGTAGCATTTTCTTTTCACCAACTATCCTGCGCCTTCAGCAAAATAATTGTGTGTGTTTCTTTCCCTGTGGGGATTTGGGGGTGGGCGCGGGGCGGGAGAAATACATAATTTTTGATTTGTGGATCATTTCCCAGGCTCAAAGGCTTTGGGTGCAGCAGCCATATAAATGGTAAAGTTAACTGCAGAAATTCTTACACTGTTTTGTGCTTATCATATATTGGAAGCAATTTTAATAGTGGAAGGATTTGTGTTGACTTGAGAATTTTTTCTCTCCCTCTCTTTGCTCTATCTCACCCCTGACCCACCAAATAATTCTTGCAATTGGAGTAATGCATGGAGCCTGTGTTCATCCAACACCTACTGGTCTGTTTTGCTGTAAATACTATATAACAAATGTCCCCTAGACTTGAAAAGTATTAGGTTTATTTTACTTCATTCCCTTTATGGCTTTCATTCATGCTAAATAATATTTTGATCCTAGTTTGTTGTGGGACTTGCATCAAGGCTGAAAAACACTGAACAAATAGTGTCTTATGTACAAAGAAGAGACTTTTTGTATTTAAAAAAACTGACTAAGCCATAGTTGATTAATGGGAAAGTTTGTGTGATAACCCTAGAGATTAGAATTGCTAATACACCCAAGTAGCAACCATGTGGAGCACAATGACAGCTTGTATCAGAAAAAGCTTTGGCTTAGAGTATTCTGAAAATGTTAGAACAGTATTTAAATTCAATGGAAACTTAATGAAATAGTTAAAAAATATGAATAATTTTAAACATTTGTTTAGATGTTTCAGTGCTCTGCATAATAAATATCTTTTGCATAAAATTGTCACAAAAGATACAAAATTTGCTTCTACCTTCTCTGCTAACACTACACAATTCCATAAATCAATTGTATTTTATTTGTTGCTGCATTTGCACACCCTATCATCTAGATAATCAGCTGACTCAACTAATGTAAGTTATGGCAACAGGAAAAGTGGACCTGCAGTATCCAACATTAATTCCACTCTACCTGACTACTGTGGCTAGTAAAATGAAGGATTGCTGCTCTAGTTGCATCTTATTTAATGTCTTTGTTTCTGACAATTCCAGAATTGATGGGCTCTTTTCATGTTTGAAGTTAAATTGACCACCTGTTTTGATTGTGAAAGAAAAAAATCTGAAGCTGAGCAACTTGGATTTAAGGAAGCCTGAAAAGCCTTTCAGGTATCCTGTGAGGAAAGATTTTTTTTAATAAACTGCAGCAAATGTCAGTCATTAGTTAGAGACAGAACAAGGACAGCAGTGCACTGACATATCTACCACACCGGTTGTTCCTTGAAGACTGATGTCATCAACCCAAGGCTGAGGCATATCACAAGCTAAGCCATTGTATAGTAAAAGCAAGATTGCAGCTGTTCTCCTGTATATAACCTCCAAGAGTTTTTATTATCAAGAGCAGTAGATAAGTGAGTGAAACCATAATATTAAACACGGGTTTCTTTAATTTTACTTTTTAATTCAGAAAATATCCAACTACGTGTTCATTTGCTGGCTACAGTTAATTCTAAATACCAGATACGCCACTCTTGCAAACTTCCTTAACTTCAATGCTGACTGTGGTAAATGACCAACTTTAAATCGGCTTTGTTTAAAATACTTGCTCAAATAGAATCAAAAATAGCAATGGTTTGCTATTTCAGGTGCCTGCGGATAGCATAGTTTCATGTTCTGGCCTGTTTTTAGCTTTTCAGTTAATGCAACTGAGTACACCAAATTACCAATTAGCTAGTGCTAACTTTTTCTGTTTTTCAAAAACCAGGAGTGTCTCATCTGGCTCTTATACTAGCCTGATCTAAATAAAGATTCACATCAGGTCAGTTTTGTGATAGGTGGGGCAGGCTGGGACAGCATTTTAAAATACAGTAATTTGCAGCAGTTGCACTTCGTGCAAATAAAATTTTACAGAATCTTTTCAACAAAATTGATTTTGGATTTTTCTTTATTTGCAAGAAATACACCTGAACAAACTTGTGTAACTTTGTACATTGAAACAATGACTCACCATTTCCTGAACTGATGAAATAAAGTCAGCATGTGTGTGTCAGATATGAATAATTCTGTGACCAGCTACCTGCATATTCCCTGCCTCTCCATCTCTAATTGAGAGGGATCCAGACCTGTACATATTTGCTGGCTTTATTACATCAATGACTGAACTAGAAAATTGATTGTCGTAATTGTCAAGGATGTTATTTTGCTATAACTAATTCAAGGACAAATCCTTGGAGGAGGACCTCATTCCTTCTGAGGGTGCACCATCAAATAATGTACAATATGCACCAGCAAGAATACTTGCATCCTTCAGTGCATCTGAGAGCTAGGCCATTAGCAGCAGCCTGTTCCTTCCCTCTCATTTTGCACTCTCCTCATTGGGTGAGAAAACAGGTATATATCCAAAGGTCAGATATTCACCTAATGGATACAGTGCATCTGGCGAGAAGACATGCATCACATTGCATAAGGATTGGGGTGAGTGGCAGTGGTAGATGGATAAATAGGTAAATGATGAAGAGCACAAACTAAAGGCTGGTCTCTGAAAGTTGAGAAGTGGCTAATGATGTGGTGCAGTTGCTTAGAAAGACTGTGAAAGTGGGGAGGGCTTAAACCAAAGGATGTAGATATAGTTGAATCAGCAAATGCATTTGCCTTTCTTGGCATGGCTGGGTCATTCCTGCACTGCATCCAAGACCAGACACAATGCTATTGCTGCCCCTTAGCTGCCTCCAACCATGACTTCCTGGTGAGAACAGCAGGTTTCTTCCTCTGAATGCTGGGGCAATTAATGTACTTTCATGACCCCTTCCCCACCCCCCACTCCTGACTGTACCTGGAAATGCATCATTAAATCTGATTCTTTGTGCATTTGTACCAAATACCACCTAGCTCCTCCAAATTCCATTTCTACAAATAGCCATTAACTAGCCTTTTAAAGATAAAAGCAAAAAACTGCGGATGCTCGAAATCCAAAACAAAAACAAAAATACCTGGAAAAACTCAGCAGGTCTGGCAGCATCTGTAGAGAGGCGCACAGTTAACTCTTCAACAGAACTAAGGAAAAATAGAAAAGGGGTGAAATATAAGCTGGTCTGGGGGTTGTGGGGGTGGGACAAGGAGAGCTGGATAGAGGGCCAGTGATAGGTGGAGATAACCAAAAGATGTCACAGACAAAAGGACAAAGAGGTGTTGAAGGTGGTGATATTATCTAAGGAATGTGGTAATTAAGGGTAGAAAGCAGGACGGCAAGGTACAGATCGCCCTTGTGGGGGTGGGGTGAAGGAATCGAGAAAGGCTAAAAGGTAGAGATAAAACAATGGATGGAAATACATTTAAAAATAATGGAAATAGGTGGGAAAAGAAAAACCTATATAAATTATCGGAAAAAACAAAAAGGAGGGGGAACATCAGAAAGTGGGTGGGGATGAAGGAGAGAGTTAATGATCTAAAGTTGTTGAACTCAATATTCAGTCCGGAAGGCTGTAAAGTGCCTAGTTGGAAGATGAGGTGCAGTTCCTCCAGTTTGCTTTGAGCTTCACTGAAGCAGTGCAGCAAGCCAAGGACGGACATGTGGGCATGAGAGCAGGGTGGAGTGTTGAAATGGCAAGCGACAGGGAGGTCTGGGTAATGCTTATGGACAGACTGAAGGTGTTCTGCAAAGCGGTCACCCAGTCTGCGTTTGGTGTCTCCAATGTAGAGGAAGCTGCATTGGGAGCAACGAATGCAGTAGACCAAGTTGAGGGAAGTGCAAGTGAAATGCTGCTTCACTTGAAGTGAGTGTTTGGGCCCTTGGATGGTGAGGAGAGGGGAAGTAAAGGGGCAGGTGTTGCGTCTTCTGCGGTTGCATGGGAAGATGCCATGGGAGGAGGTTGAGGTGTAGGGGGTGATGGAGGAGTGGACCAGGGTATCACAGAGGGAACAGTCCCTACGGAATGCCGCCACAGGGGGTGAAGGGAAGATGTGTTTGGTGGTGGCATCATGCTGGAGTTGGCGGAAATGACGGTGAATGATTCTTTGAACGCGGAGGCTGGTGTGGTGATAAGTGAGGACAAGGGGGACCCTATCATGTTTCTGAGAGGGAGAAGATGATGTGAGGGTCAAACCTACTGACAAGGGTGGTGCTGTTGTTGTCTGGCGCACTGACCTCTACCTTGCAGAGGCTGAGCGTCAACTCGCAGACACTTCCTCCTACCTCTCCCTGGACCATGACCCCACCACTGAACATCAAGCCATTGTTTTCAGGACTGTTACTGACCTCATCTCCTCTGGAGATCTTCCTTCCACAGCTTCTATAGAACTATAGAACACTACAGCACGGAAAAACAGGCCATTCGGCCCATCTAGTCTGTGCCGAAATATTATTCCGCTAGTCCCATTGACCTGCACCCAATCCATAACCCTCCAGACCTCTCCCATCCATGTATCTATCCAATTTATTCTTGAAACTTAAGAGTGAGCTCGCATTTATCATGTCAGATGGCAGCTCGTTCCACACTCCCACCACTCTGAGTGAAGAAGTTCCCCCTATTGTTCTCCCTAAACCTTTCCCCTTTCACCCTAGAGCCATGTCCTCTCATGGTTATCTCTCCTAATCTAAGTGGAAAGAGCCTACTCGCATTTACTCTATACCCCTCATAATTTTGTAAACTTCTATCAAATCTCCCCTCATTCTTCTATGCTCCAAGGAATAAAGTCCTAACCTGTTTAATCTTTCCCTGTAACTCAACTCCTGAAGACCCGGCAACATCCTAGTAAATCTTCTCTGCAATCTTTCAATCTTACTGATATCTTCCTGTAGTTAGGTGACCAGAACTGCACACAATACTCCAAAGTTGGCCTCACCAATGTCCTGTACAACCTCACCATAACATCCCAACTCCTATACTCAATACTTTGATTTATGAAGGCCAATATGCCAAAAGCTTTCTTTACAACCCTGTCTACCTGTGACGCCACTTTCAGGGAATTATGTATCTGAACTCCCAGATCCCTTTGTTCCTCCGCACTCCTCAGTGCTCTACCATTTACTGTGTATGTCCTACATTGGTTTGTCCTTCCAAAATGCAACACCTCACTTTTCTGCATTAAATTCCATCTGCCATTTTCTAGCCCATTTTTCCAGTTGGTCCAGATCCCTCTGCAAGCTACGAAAGCTTTCCTCGCTGTGCACAACACCTCCAATCTTAGTGTCATCAGCAAACATGCTGATCCAATTTACCACATTATCATCCAGATCATTGATATAGACAACAAACAACAATGGTCCCAGCATAGATCCCTGAGGCACACCACTAGTCATAGGCCTCCAGTCTGAGAAGCAATCATCCACTACCACTCTCTGTCTTCTCCCACACAGCCAATTTCGAATCCAGTTTACAACCTCTCCATGGATACCAAGTGTCTGAACCTTCTGAACTAACCTCCCATGTGGGACCTTGTCAAAGGCCTTACTAAAGTCCATGTAAACAGCATCCATAGCCTTTCCTTCATCTACTTTCTTGGTAACCTCCTCAACAAACTCTGCACGACCTACCACGCACAAAGCCATGCTGACTATCCTTAATCAGCCCTTGGCTATCCAAATAATTGTATATCCGATCTCTCAGAACACCTTCCAATAATTTACCTACTACTGACATCAGGCTCACCGGCCTGTAATTACCTGGTTTACTTTTGGAGCCTTTTTTAAACAACGGAACAACATGAGCTACCCTCCAATCCTCCGGCACCTCACCCGTGGCTAAGGACATTTTAAATATTTCTGCCAGGGCCCCTGCAATTTCTACACTAGTCTCCCTCAAGGTCCGAGGGAATATCATGTCAGGCCCGGGGGATTTATCTGCCTTTATTTGCTTAAGGCAGCAAGTACCTCCTCCTCTTTAATCTTTACATGTTCCATGACACTGCTTGTTTCCCTTCCTTCCTTACACACTATGCCAGTTTCCTGAGTAAATACTGATGCAAAAAAACCGTTTAAGATCTCCCCCATCTCATGAGGCTCCACACATAGATGACCACTCTGATCTTCAAGGGGACCAATTATGTCCCTTACTATCCTTTTACTCTTAATATACTTGTAGAAACCCTTCGGGTTTACCTTCACATTATCTGCAAAAGTAACCTCATGTCATCTTTTTGCCTTCCTGATTTCCTTCTTTAGTATTTTCTTACATTTTCTATACTCCGCAAGTACCTCATTTGCTCTGTGTTGCCTATACCTGCTATACACCTCTCTCTTCTTCTTAACCAGATCGCCAATATCCCTTGAAAACCAAGGTTCCCTATGCCTGTTAACTTTGCCTTTAATCCTGACCGGAACATGCAAACTCTGCACACTCAAAATTTCACCTTTGAATGCCTTCCACTTAAAGAACACATCCTTGCCAGAAAACAACTTCTCCCAATCCACTCTTCCTAGATCCTTTCTCATTTCCACAAAATTGGCCTTTCTCCAATTTACAATCTCAGCTCTAGGACCAGACCTATCCTTATCCATAATTAACTTAAAACTAATGATATTGTGGTCACTGGACCTAAAATGTTCGCCTACACATACTTCTGTCACCTGATCTGTCTGGTTCCCTAATAGGAGATCAAGTATTGCATCCTCTCTCGTTGGTACCTCTATATATTGATTTAGAAAATTTTCCTGAACACATTTGACAAACTCCAAGCCTTCCAGCCCTTTTACAGTATGGGAGTCCCAGTCAATATGTGGAAAGTTTAAAATCTCCTGCTATCACAACTTTCTGTTTCTTACACTGGTCTGCTATCTCTCTACAGATTTGCTCCTCCAATTCTCTTTGACTATTGGGCAGTCTATAATACAACCCTATTAGTGCGGTCACACCTTTCCTGTTCCTCACTCCACCCATATGGCCTCTGTAGATGAGCCCTCCAGGCTATCCTGTCTACGCACAGCTGTGATATTTTCCCTGGCTAGTAATGCCACTCCTCCCCCTTTCATCCCTCCCCCTCTATCATGTCTGAAACAACGGAACCCCAGAACATTGAGCTGCCAGTCCTGCCCCTCCTGCAACCAAGTCTCACTAATAGCAATAATGTCGTAATCCCACATGCCAATCGTCTCCAAACCTTGGATGGCCCGCTTCTACTCCTACCCAAAATCCGCAAACAGGACTGTCCTGGCAGACCGATCGTGTCAGCCTGTTCCTGCCCCACGGAACTCATTTCTTGCTATCTTGACTCCATTCTCTCTCCCCTTGTCCAGTCCCTTCCCACCTATATCCGTGATTCCTCTGACACGTTATATCGTATCAACAATTTCCAGTTCCCTGGCCCCAACCACCTCCTCTTCACCATGGTCATCCAATCCCTCTACACCTCCATCCCCCACCAGAATGGTCTGATGGCTCTCCGCTTCTTCCTCGAACAGAGGCCCAAACAATTCCCATCCACCACTACTCTCCTCCGTCTGGCTGAATTTGTTCTCACGCTGAACAATTTCTCCTTAAACTCCTCTCACTTCCACCAAATAAAAGGTGTGGCTATGGGTACCCACATGGGCCCCAGCTATGCCTGTCTCTTTGAGGTACGTGGAACATTCCTTGTTCCAGTCCTACTCCGGCCCCCTTTCACAACGCTTTCTCCGGTATGTCGATGATTACTTCAGTGCTGCTTCATCCTTTTGTCTGGACCTGGAAAAATTTATTAATTTTGCTTCCAATTTCCACCCCTCCATCACTTTCACATGGTCCATCTCTGACACTTCCCTACCCTTCTTCGACCTCCCTGTCTCAATTTCTGGTGATAGACTGTCCATCAATATCCATTACAAGCCTACCGACTCCCACAGCTACCTCGACTACAGCTCCTCACACCCTGCTTCCTGTAAGGACTCCATGCCGTTCTCTCAGTTCCTTCACCTCCGTCGCATCTGTTCTGATGATGCCACTTTCAAAACAGTTCCTCTGTCATGTCCTCCTCCTTCCTTAACCCAGGTTTCCCACCCATGGTGGTTGACAGGGTCCTCAACCACGTCCGGCCCATCTCCAGCGTAACCGCCCTCACGCCTTCTCCTCCCTCCCAGAAACATGATAGGGTCCCCCTTGTCCTCACTTATCACCCCACCAGCCTCCGCGTTCAAAGGATCATCCGCCGCCATTTCCGCCAACTCCAGCATGATGCTACCACCAAACACATCTTCCCTTCAACCTCCGTGGTGGCATTCCGTAGGGACCGTTCCCTCCGTGACACCCTGGTCCACTCCTTCATCACCCCCTACACCTCAACCCCCTCGCATAGCACCTTCCCATGCAACTGCAGAAGACGCAACACCTGCCCCTTTACTTCCCCTCTCCTCACCGTCCAAGGGCCCAAACACTCATTTCAAGTGAAGCAGCATTTCACTTGCACTTCCCTCAACTTAGTCTACTGCATTCGTTGCTCTCAATGTGGTTTCCTCTACATTGGAGAGACCAAACGCAGACTGGGTGACTGCTTTGCCGAACAACTTCGGTCTGTCCACAAGCATTACCCAGACCTCCCTGTCGCTTGCCATTTCAACCCTCCACCCTGCTCTCATGCCCACATGTCCATCCTTGGCTTGCTGCATTGCTCCAGTGAAGCTCAACGCAAACTGGAGGAACAGCACCTCATCTTCCGACTAGGCACTTTACAGCCTTCTGGACTGAATATTGAGTTCAACAATTTTAGATCATGAACTCTTCTTCATCCCCACCCCCTTTCCGATTTTCCCCCCTCCTTTTTGTTTTTTCCAATAATTTATATAGGTTTTTCTTTTCCCACCTATTTCCATTATTTTTAAATGTATTTCCATCCATTGTTTTATCTCTACCTTTTTAGCCTTTTTCGATTCCTTCACCCCACCCCACCCCCATTAGGGCTATCTGTACCTTGCTCATCCTGCTTTCTACCCTTAATTAACACATTCCTCTAGATAATATCACCACCTTCAACACCTCTTTGTCCTTTTGTCTGTGACATCTTTTGGTTATCTCCACCTATCACTGGCCCTCTATCCAGCTCTTCTTGTCCCCCCTTAAACCAGCTTATATTTCACCCCTTTTCTATTTTTCCTTAGTTCTGTTGACGAGTCATATGGACTCAAAACATTAATTGTGCTCCTCTCCACAGATGCTGCCAGACCTGCTGAGTTTTTCCAGGTATTTTTGTTTTCGTTTTAACCTTTTAAAGAGTGTAGATTGGTCACGCAGGTGCATGTGATGACAGGTATGCAGCTAGGAGATATAAAACTCGTCAAAATTTACTGCCATAATCAAGTTGAAATTTGAGAATCTGTCACCCTGACTTGATTTCCACGTATTGCCCACACATTTCTATGGAACTCTGAACCTTCACATTAATTTTGAGCCCAGAAGGAGGGAAAAAAATCTGTTGCTTGACTTGCTCCATTTTTGAATAATTATTTAACAAGGATCAGAGCTACATCTGCACTGATGATACTCATCTGTATCTCTCCACTGCATCTTCTGAACCATCTAATACCTCTGCTGTCAAATTGCTTGTCCAGTTTTGAATGAGTCAGAATTTCCATCCATCCATCCATTTTCACACCACTCCTCCAGGCAAGGGTGGCAGTGGCAGTAAGCTGAGCAGGGCCAACCAGGCTTTTCCTCAGTTATCAGGCCAGCCGAGAGATGTGATCCCTCCAGCTTGTCCTAGGTCGGCCTCGAGGTCTCTGCTCAGTAGCGCATGCCCGGTACAGCTCCAGCTGGAGCCTACCAGGGGGTGCTTATCAGATGCCCGAACCACCTTAACTGGCCCCCCTCGATCCAGAGTTTCCTCCAACTTAAAATCCATCTGAACCGTTCTCCACCCACTTCCCCAACTCTCCAATGTTCTGACTCTGTTCTCTTTGATGTTCCCCCTCCCTAAGTCTACTGCTCAAACTCATAATAACAAAATAAATAGGAGCAGGCGTAGGCCAGTTGGCCCCTCGAACCTACTCCGCCATTCAGTAAGATCATGGCTGATCTGACCGGGGCCTTGACTCCACTTTGTTGCCTGCTCCTCACAACCCTGGACTCCTTTTGTAGATCAAAAAACTCTCTAACCCAGTCCCCATAGCTCTCTGGGGAACTGTAAAGATTACCAACCCTCTGAAAAGGCATTCCTTCACATCTCCATCTTGAATGGGAGACCCCTTTCCTTGATTATGTGCCTCCTAGTTGTAGGTTCCCCCACGAGCGGCAACATCCTTTCAGCATCCACCCTGTCAAGCTGCCTCAGAGACTTCTGTTAAAATAAGATCACCTCTCATTCATCTGAACTCCAATGAGTATAGGCCCAATCTGCTCAAATATTTCTCATTAGACAGCCCCTTCATCCCAGGAATCAACCTACTGAAACTTCTCTGAACTGCTTTCAATGCAAATAAATTCTTAAAGTAAGGAGACCAAAATTGTACACAGTACTCAAGATGCAGTCTGACCAATACCCTGTACAACTGTAGCAAGACTTGCCTGTTTTTATACTTCGTCCCTTGCGATAAAGGCCAACATTCCACTTGCCTTCTTACTAACTGTACCTGCATGCTAACTTTTTGTGATTTATTAATGAGGACACCCATATCCCTCTGTACTGCAACATTCTGTAGGCTTTCTCCATTTATATGAACATGTGAACTAGGAGCAAGAGTAGGCCACTTGGCCCCTCGAGCCTGCACCGCCATTTAATAAGATGATGGTTGATCTGATTGTAACCTCAACTCCACATCCCTGCCTACCCCCGATTTAAATAATATGCTGCTTTTCTATTCTTTCTGTCAAAGTGTACAATCACACATTTTCCCACATTATACTCTATTTGCCAACTTTTTGCCCACTTATTTTATCCATATCCCTTTGCAGACCCTCTGTACCCTCCTCACAACTTGCATTCCCACTTACAGGTTAGATTGGCAGACTGTGACTAGTGGGATACTGCAATCTTCAGTACTTGCGTCCCAATCGTTCGCAATGATTTGGATGTGGGGACCAAATATAACACAATATTTCCAAGTTAACTGATAGCACAAAACTAGGTGGGAATGTATGTTGTGAGGATGATACAAATAAGCTTCAGGGGTTTGGACAGGATTTGTGAGTGGAATATAATGTGGACAAGTGTGAGGTTATCCACTTCGATTGGAGGAAAAGAGTTGCAGTGTGTTTCTTAAATGATGAGAAATTGGGAAGTGTTGATGTCCAAAGGGACCTGGGTGTCCTTGTTCATAAGTCACTGAAATCTAACATGCAGGTGCAGCAAGCAATTAGGAAGGCAAATGGTATGTTGGACTTCATCGCAAGAGAATTTGAATACAGGAGTAAAGATGTATAGAGCCTTGGTTAGACTGTACCTGGGGTATTGTGTGCAATTTTGGTCCCTTTATCTAAGGAAGGATGCACTTTCCATAAAGTGCATTAGAGGTTCTCCAGATTAATTCCTGGGATGGCGGACTTGCCCTGTGAGGAGACTGGGTCTGTATACTCTAGAGTTTAGAAGAATGAGAGGTGATCTCATTGAAAAACACATTTACAAGGTTTGACAGGGTGGATGCGGAATCTAGAACCAAGAGGCACTGTCTCAGAATTAGGGGCAAACTATTTCGGATTGAGATGAGGAATTTCTTTACTGAAGTGGTGAATCTTTGGAATTCTCTACCCCAGAGGACTGTGGAAGCTCAGTCATTGAATATGTTCAAGACAGAGACTGATAGATTTCTAGATGTTAGTGACATCATGGGATATGGGGATAGGGCGGAAAGTGGTGTTGAGGTAGCTGATTAGCATGATCTAGTTGAATGGTGGAGCAGGCTCGGGGCTGATTGATTTACTCCTGCTCATATGTTCCTATCTATGCTGTTTGTTACGTCCTCTAAGAACTCTAATAAATTGGTGGAACATAATTTCCCTTTCACAAAAAATCCCTCCCCTAAATATTTGCCTCTTTACCTTACTCTTCTTAAGATTGTCGTTATAGAATTCTATCAGTTTGACTAAATGTTTCATCACCCTCTTAATCTTTTGACTTGATATTCCTTTGTTTTTATCATACCTCATTATATAAATATAAATTATGTTTAATTGTTCATCGATAAAAGAACTAAAATGTTTTTGGACTTCGGGAAATCTCAATCTACTTTGCCGAGACAAATCCAGTTCTTCTGATTTGTTTAATTAGCGTTAACTGATTAGTTAATACTATGAAAAAGTAAATAATTGCATAGTTCTCTTTAACATACCAAGTATTTCTTTCCCAACACCTGTTGAACATTAAGTATAGTAGAAGTCTTGTAAACTAAAACTAACATGAAATAATAATCTTCCTTTGCAGTTTACACAGGAGATAAGTAAAATATTCTTTGTTTCATTTCGTTGCCTCCCCAACTTCAGGAATTGGGATGGATTCTGCCAGGCTCAATGGGATTGCTTGGTTGTTGGAACAGTTGCACTCTGTGGAACTTGGATTATGTTGAGTGAAGTTTGCCAGATATGCTACAGCTGTACTTGGAAGCATGGTCGTAGGATCTCTCTGAATGAGGGTTCTGAAAGGACAAAAAGCTCAAAAGCATCAGTTAGTGATTTCTCCAATGAATAATTTAACACAGGAATATAATTTGGGACCAGTCATTAATTGTGTATAATGAATTGAGCAGAGTAATTGAAGTGACATTTGTCTAGTGCATAGCAGAATTGCACTGGGTGAACTTCATTGAATACTAATCTTATTTATTGAATTGACAACCTGCTGTACCTAAGCCAGTTATGAGTATGAATGCTGATCGATTTGCCCAGGATTCTATTGGAGTATATTGCTTTTGTGGCCATATTGTTTTTTTGTTTGGATATGTAAAGCAATTAGAAAATGGCTTTTGATGGGTTTTCATCAACTGATTTTTATGTTGCTAATTTCATTTCTGGTGTTGCCTTTCCCTGTTTAAAATAATATTTTAGTTTTCAACATCTAAAGTCTGTTTTGTCAGCTGCTCTGTTTTCAATTGCTTACATTTGCATTATGTATTTAATGCAAAGACAAGTCTCAAAATGCTTTACAAATGGAAATAGGAAACTGGATGTTATTGAGGGGGAGATGACTGTGGACAAAAACCTACTTGAGATTAGAAAGAAATAAGGCAAAGTGGTTTTGGGGTGTGTTCATGGTTGGGTAGAGACAGCTGATGACTGCACCAATGATAGGTAAGAGAAAACCGACTTCCATGTTCACTAGGAATGAATCCAGGCAACAAACAAGCAGCATTTCACTGACTTTAGTTACTTTGACGTAGGAAGCAGAAAGGCGACGTTGTGATTTCCTGAGCTCTCATATCAAGCACTTCATGTTTCTTTTCTCTTTTTTCTTCTTGGCATAGCTCCCCCAGTGTTTCGAGAGTTTATTGAATAAGTAGGTCAGGAAGGGTTTAGGCTTGTGCTTCTCCACCACTCCTCCTGACTCCTTCTGCTTTGTGCTATTAGTTAATCTTGTTTAGGGTAAAGTAGGATGCTGTAGTTAGCATTTGGGCTAGAAAGAGGTCAGTATTCCTCCTCCTGATCACTGGTAATCTCTGTTGAAATTGTAATTTTAACCACAGCCTCAAATTTCCTCAATGGGTAGACCTTATTGAATTCACAGACTTAAATATTGGAACATCATTTGTCTTGTGGAGAAGAATTTATGTCCACAATTCTCAATAGTTAAATGGCCTAGGTAGGGCAGATGGCTTCACCATGAGCACTCACTGGGGCCGGGGCCCAGGCTGTGCTTCTGTGGGGCCGGGGCCCAGGCTGTGCTTCTGTGGGGCCGGGGCCCAGGCTGTGCTTCTGTGGGGCCGGGGCCCAGGCTGTGCTTCTGTGGGGCCGGGGCCCAGGCTGTGCTTCTGTGGGGCCGGGGCCCAGGCTGTGCTTCTGTGGGGCCGGGGCCCAGGCTGTGCTTCTGTGGGGCCGGGGCCCAGGCTGTGCTTCTGTGGGGCCGGGGCCCAGGCTGTGCTTCTGTGGGGCCGGGGCCCAGGCTGTGCTTCTGTGGGGCCGGGGCCCAGGCTGTGCTTCTGTGGGGCCGGGGCCCAGGCTGTGCTTCTGTGGGGCCGGGGCCCAGGCTGTGCTTCTGTGGGGCCGGGGCCCAGGCTGTGCTTCTGTGGGGCCGGGGCCCAGGCTGTGCTTCTGTGGGGCCGGGGCCCAGGCTGTGCTTCTGTGGGGCCGGGGCCCAGGCTGTGCTTCTGTGGGGCCGGGGCCCAGGCTGTGCTTCTGTGGGGCCGGGGCCCAGGCTGTGCTTCTGTGGGGCCGGGGCCCAGGCTGTGCTTCTGTGGGGCCGGGGCCCAGGCTGTGCTTCTGTGGGGCCGGGGCCCAGGCTGTGCTTCTGTGGGGCCGGGGCCCAGGCTGTGCTTCTGTGGGGCCGGGGCCCAGGCTGTGCTTCTGTGGGGCCGGGGCCCAGGCTGTGCTTCTGTGGGGCCGGGGCCCAGGCTGTGCTTCTGTGGGGCCGGGGCCCAGGCTGTGCTTCTGTGGGGCCGGGGCCCAGGCTGTGCTTCTGTGGGGCCGGGGCCCAGGCTGTGCTTCTGTGGGGCCGGGGCCCAGGCTGTGCTTCTGTGGGGCCGGGGCCCAGGCTGTGCTTCTGTGGGGCCGGGGCCCAGGCTGAGAAGTATTCCTGGGTTGTTTCAAAGGGGCAGGTTTAGCAATATCTTTTCTTCTGGCAGAAACAACCTTCCAAATTTTCAGCACCTTGGACCAATGGTTACTTTTAATTGCACTTATTATATTGATCATAGACATTAAAAATAGTGTTGAGAATGGGCAGGTTCGAAGATGGCGGTATTTCTACTTCATCCTATTAGTTAATTGCCGATTTGATCACTCTCTTTGAATGAATGAACCACCATTACTAAAAGCCAGGCAGAGTCTCTACACTGGGGTAAATGCATAGATCAAATTTGAAGTATGTAGTTGCTTTGCATTCTGTAGAAACTGAGCAATTTGTTCTCTTTCCTTGAAAGAATTACTTGGAACATGAATGATAATATTTGGGTTGGATACAAGTCTTTGAAGAAGCATATTTGTTTAAAGCATGTGAAATAGCTGTACTTGGGAGTTAACAAGACAGTCCCTTGAGCCACATTTGCATAAGATACAAGTAACATGCACCTTGCGTAACAATGGTCAGCCAAAAGGTATGGCGATAAAGGCAACCCTGACCCTTTGGTACTTCTGCAAAGCCATATTGAAGCATGTGGTAACCATGTTGATCCATAAATTAGTCTGCCATTAGAATAAAGGAAGATTACCAGTTTATGATGTCACTGTAGATTATCTTTGTCTCTTGGAGATTACCAAACTGGTAGACCAATGAGGTTAGTCACTGATATTGTTGGATTCTTTGTTGCTTTAGACTCCAAGCTGGAATGTGTAAGAAGTAATGTGGTGTGCCACAATTTATGTAAATGACTTGGATAAAGGCACCAAAGATACGGTTGCTAAATTTGCTGATGACACAAAGGTAGGAAAATAAATTGTGAAGCGGACATAAGGAGGCTACAAAGGGATGTGGAAAGGTCAAGTGAGTGGCAAATGGAGTGTAATGTGGGCAAATGTGAAATTGTCCATTTTAGCAGGAAGAATAAAAAAGAAGCACATTACCTAAATGGTGAGAGATTGCAGAGCTCTTGAGATGCAGAGGGATCTGGATGCCCTCGTGCATGAATCACAAAAGGTTAGCATGCAGGTACAGCAAGTAATTAAGGCTGATAGAATGTTATTTTTTATTGCGAGTGCAACTGAATACAAAGGTAGGGAAGTTATGCTTCAGTTATGCAGGGCATTCGTGAGACCACATCTAGAGTATTGTGTACAGTTTTCATCTCCTTATTTAAGGAAGGAGGTAAATGCACTGAAAGCAGTTCAGAGAAGGGTTACTTGACTGATACCTGGAATGGGAGGGTTGTCTTATCAGGGAAGAAGCTGCACAGGCTAGGCTTGAATCTGCTGGAGTTTAGGGGAGTAAGAGGTGACTTGATTGAAACACAAGATCCTGAGGGCTCATGATGAGATGCATGTGGAAAGGGCGTTTCCTTTTGTGGGAGAATCTAGAACCAGGGGTCACTATAGTAAGGGTCACCCATTTGAAACATGAGAAATTTTTTCTCAGAGGGTCTTGAGTCTTTGGAACTCCTCAAAAGGCGATGGAAGCAGAGCCTTTGAATATTTTTAAGGCAGAGGTAGATAGATTCTTGATAAGGAAGGAGGTGAAAGGTTATAGGCGTGAAAGGTTTTATGGGGTAGGCAGGAATGTGGAGAAATCAGATCAGCCATGATCTTACTGAATAGTAGAGCAGGCTCAAGGGTCCTACTCCCATCATTCATATAGTTGTAATGGGACCTTTATTGTGCATAAGCTTCAAACAATGTATTGTATAAGGAAGGAGGAGGAATTGGAATGTGCAGTCATTGGCAAGATGCTAATGGATCCAGACGAACCGAGGCTATTAAGTTCAGTGATTCAAACCCAAGAAAATGAGTGCATGTTATTAAGCCCATAAAGGTGTCTGAGCATTTTGGGTTTTATAGATATGCTATAAACATAAGCTGAAAGATGATGAAACAATACAAAACAGTGGCTAGGCCACAGTTAGAATGCTATCTATAGATTTGGCACTCCAAATAACAAGGGCATTAAATCCACACACAACATAGAGCACAGATTCTCCAGGATGGTACTAAGGATAGGAAAGAATATTTGAGGAGCAAATTTAGATATCAGGACTAATGTGGCCTCCCCCAACCTGAGCAAACTTTGATCCCTTCTCTATTGCTTCCTCCAAAATGTAACAGACTTTAGTCTAGCCCTCTTCCTCACTTTCCAATTGAGCAATATTGAACATTTTTAGCAATCATCCCTCTGCCCCCTAACATTGAGCAGCCCCCCCATCCAATGCTGTGACCATGGCGTCCCCTTTTCTTCCGGAACTAGAGGTCACTATTTAAAAATAAGGGGTTGCTCATTTAAGACAGAGGAGAATTTTTTTCTGAGTGTAGTGAGTCTTTAGAGCTCCCTTCCTCAAAAGACTGTGGAAGCAGAGTCTTTGAATGTTTTCAAGGCAGAGGTAGATTCTTGATGAACAATCGAGTGAAAGGTTACTGGAGGTAGGTAGAAGGTCAGAGTCAGATCAGCCATGATCGGATTGAATGGTGGAGCAGGCTTGAAATGCTGAGTGGCTTCTAATTTATATGTTCCTACTGCCCTATCATCTTATGATTTAAGGTGAAAGCTTTAACTGTAAAATTTAACCTTCATTCTGTGTTCACGAATTTATATATTTGGTAAACTTTTAAGTAGACTTGTAATTTATTTTAAGTCCATGCCAGTGGCATTCCCTGCAATGACATTGTACCCTTTCTTTTCCCCCAACTCCCTTGTGACTAAACGGGATAGTAGATTGATTGTTCAGTGGCTCACTGCCCCTCTCCATAACCAGCCGTCTAAACGTCATTATTACTCCTTTCTTCCACCATGTGTTGACCTGAACATTGTCCGGATGTTATACTTGTCCTAACAGCCTGTCTGCTGTGCAACATGGATTGATTAATAATTTAATGACTTGATCTGTACTTGTCACAATAGGAGCCCTTTGGAATTATCAGTGTTTTCATTGAAGATGTATTCCATCAGTTAATAGTAACCTACAGTATATTGTACAATAATCATTTAGAAAATCATAATACAATCAGGCAGAGTCAACATTGGTTTTGTGAAAGCGAAATGGTGTTTGACAAATTTATTAGAGCTCTTTGAGGATGTAACAAGCAGGGTGAATAAAGGGGTACCAGTAGATGGTGTGTTCGGATTTACAAAAAACATTTGATAAGTTCGATATAAAAGGTATTGCAAGGACAAGAGCTCATGGTGCTGGAGTAATATATTAGCATGGCTAGAAGCTAACTAACAGAAAAGTGTCAGAATAAATGGGTCGCTTCAATGAAGAGTGCAGGAGGACATGCCAGGAGTAGCATCAGGCATACCTAAAAATGTGGTATCAACCTGGTGAAGCTACAACATAGACTACTTGCATGTCAAACAGCGTAATAGTATGCAATAGACAGAGCTAAGCAATCACACAACTATTGGATCAGATCCAAGTTCTGCAGTCCTCCTACATTTGTCGTGAATAGCGGTGGACAATTAAACAACTAACTGGAGGAGATGGCTCCACAAATATCCCTGTCCCCAAATGATGGGGGAGCCCAGCACATCAGTGCAAAAGACGAGGCTAAAGCATTTACAACTAACTTCAGTTAGAAGTGCTAAGTGGATGGTCCATTTTGGCCTCCTCCTGAGGTTTGCAGCATCACAGATGCCATCTTCAGCCAATTTGATTCACTCCACACGTGGTATTAAGAAACGGCAGAAGGCACTGGATGCAGAAAAGGCTATAAGCCCTGACAATATTCTGGCAATAGTACTGAAGACTTGTGCTCCAGAACTAGCTGTATCCTTAGCCAAGCTGTTCAAGTACAACTACAACACTAGCATCTACCTGGCAAAGTGGAAAATTGCCCAGGTAAAAAGCAGGACAAATCCAACCCAGCCAGTTACCATCCCCTCAGTCTACTCTTGTTCATCAGCAAAGTGATGGAAGGGGTTGTTTACAGTGCTATCAAATGGCATTTACTCAGCTATAACCTGCTCAGTTTGGGCCGCTCCACTCCTGACCACATTGTAGCCTTGGTCTAAACATGGACAAAAGAGCTGAACTCAAGGGGAGGTGAGTGTGACTGCCCTTGACAACAAAATTGGGTTGGTGGTGGCGGGGAAGATGGGGGAACACTTCACTGGTTGGAGTCATACCTAGCACAATGGAAGATGGTTGTTGGAGGTCAGTCATCACAGTCCCAGGATATTGCTGCAGAGTTCTTCAGGCTCATGTCCTCGGCCCAACCATCTCCAGCTGCTTCATCAATGACCTCCCCTCCATTATAAGGTTAGAAGTGGGGATGTTTGTGGATGATTGCACAATGCTCACCATTCATGACTCCTCAGATACTGAAGCAGTCCATGTGCAGTAAAACCTGAACAACATTGGGGCTTAGGCTGGTAAGTGGCAAGTATATTCATGCCACACAAGTGCCAGGCAATGACCATCTCCAACAAGAGAACCTAACCATCTCCCCTTGACATTCAATGGCGTTACCATTGCCGAATTTCCCACTATCAACATTGTGGAGGTTACCATTGACCAGGAACTGAACTGGACCAGCTATATTAATACAGTGACTACAAGAGCAGGGCAGAGACTGGAAATTCTGCAGTGAGTAACTCTCCACCTGACTCCCTAAAGCCTGTCCATCATCAAAGCACATATATAATGGAGTATAATGGAATCCAATTTCCTGGATGAGTGCAGCGCCAACTGCACTCAAGAAATTTGACAGCATCCAGGACAAAGCAGCCAGTTTGATCAGCATCCCAACCACCATCTTAAACATTCACTCCCTCCACTGCCAATGCACAGAGGCAGAAGTGTGTATTTACAAGAAGCACTGTAGCAATTCATCAAGAAGGCTTCGACAGCACCTTCAAAACCAACGACCTCTACCATCCAGAAGGGCAAGGGCAGCAGATTCATGGGAACACCACCACTTGCAAGTTCTCTCCAAGCCACACGCCATCCTGACTTGGAACTATATTGCCTTTCATCCTTTCCTTCATGGTTGCTGGGTCCATATCCCGGAATTCCCTTAACAGCGTTGTGGATGCACCTACAGTACGTGGTCCAATAGTGGTTCAAGAAGATGGCTCACCACCACCTTCTTGATGTGGCAGTTGGAATGGGTGCTAAATGCTGGCTAGTGGAGTGCCACAGGAATCAGTACTAGAACTTCAACTGCTTACGATCTATATCAGTGACTTGGATGAAAGGACCAACTGTATTGTTGCCCGATTTGCTGACAATACAAAGATGAGTAGGAAAGCAAGTTGTGAGGAGCGTACAAAGAGTCTGCTCAGAGATATAGACAGGTTAAGTGAGAGGGCCAAAATTTTGGCAGATGGAGTATAATATGGGGAAATGTGAGGTTCACTTGGGCAGGAAGAATAGAAAAACAGAATATTACTGTAGATTGCGGCATATAAGTTGACTTGAAGTTTCCAAAAACGGGGGTGGTTTTATATGCCAAACATAAAATGTGATCCACCAGAGTTGGTGCTTGTGGTTGCTGTTTTGAAATGGGGGAGGAGGGAGAAAAAATAACAATGTGTCACATTTTATTTAATTAAATAATTCTGCAAGGATAGCTTGAATCGCAATCATGTTTTAAAAACTGTCAACTTCTTCATCTTTACATTTTGACACAGTTCACTGAATTCATCCTGAGTCACCTAACCTATGGCATTATTATAAGGGTCCCACTTTGGATAAGATGTGGCGCCTGTACTTTCATAATCATGCCTCCACAACAATCATTCTCTTCTCCATCCATTGTATTGGACATTCCACATTTTTTTTGGAATGATCTGAGCATTCAGTTGCTGTGCAAATCAAAGTTCATGGCTGTTTCATTCATGTTGCCGATGTGACTTAATGTGTAACTCGGTTTATGCTGCTGCCTGTCAATATTACCAGTTTCTAGCAACTTATCATCAGAGTTCTTGTAGGTAATCTCTGAGGGATCTTGATCATCTGCTGCAAAAGTAGACATTTTTGTTCCATAAAACAGCCCATTAACTAGCTGTTCTCCTGAAATCTTTGCTTCATCCAGGGTTTAATATAGCCCACTTAAGTGTGTATATACACATTGCATTTTTGGTGATATAACCATTCTGATGATTTAAGAGGACCCATTCTGATACGTGTTTCTTGATCTAGCCAGTGGCTGGTCCTTGTTTTCATGGCGCATTTGGTCTTGGGCATCTTCAGGGTGGATTCCTTCTTCCATTCTCTCGCCAGCTTTATCGCTAACACCGAATCCCCTTGTTGCAATGCAGTTATTTGACAAGTTAGTAAATGTTATCAGTTTTAGTTTGAAACCAGCTTCATACTTCATTCTTTTTGCAGAAGGACCCTGCAAAAATAGATGTTTTTGTTCCATAAAGCAGCTGTTGTCCTGAAATCTTTGTGGTACTGAGGGATTTGGGTATCCTTGTACACAAATCACAATGTTTGTATGCAGGCACAAGAAGTATTTAGGAAGGCAAATGGAATGTTGACCTTTATTGCAAGGGAGATGCAGTATAAAACTAAGGAATTCTTGGTACAACTGTATGGAGCATTGGAAAGACAGCACCTGGAGATTACTGTGTTTATAGTATTGGTTGCCTTCCTTAATGAAGGATATATTTGCATTGGATGCAGTTCAGAGAAGGTTCATTAGGCTGTTTCCTGGGATGAAGGAGTTTCTTAAAAAGAATGGTTGAGCAGGTTGGGCCTGTATTCATTGTAGTATAGAAGAATGAGAGGTGTTAGTGTACGTTTCGATAAGATTCTGAAGGGGCTTGACAGGGTCGATGCTGGGAGGATGTTTCTTCGTGGAAGAATCTAGAACTAGAGGGAATAGTTTAAAAGTAAGGGCTCTCCATTTAAGTTGAAGATTAGGAGGAAGTTCTTCGGAGTGTTTGGAATTCTCTATCTTGGAGACCAGTGGAGACTGGGTCACAATGTATTCAAGGTGGAGTTGGACAGATTTTCAAACTACAAGTGTTGGGGGGGGTGGGGTTCAGGCAAAGAAGTGGTCAGATCAGCCTTGATCTTATTGAATGGTGGGACAGCCTTGATGGGCCAAATGGCCTACTCTTTCTCATCTTTTGCTTCTGCCTGAGCATGTAAACAGACAGCAAACAGAAAATGCTGAAAAAACTCAGCTAACAGAAAATGCTGGAAAAATTCAGGTCTAGCAGTATCTGTGGAGAGAGAAACAGAGTTAACGTTTCGAGTCCTTATGACCTTTCTGAAGAAGGTGGAGCAATTAAAATTGGGTTGCTCAAGAGGCCAGAATTAAATGAATGCAGGTATCTTGTAGGTTTGTGGAGCTGGAGGAGATTACAAAGCTAGAGAGTCACGAGGCCATGGAGAGATTTGAAAATGAGGATGAGCATTTTTAAAATCAAGGCATTGCTTGATTTGCAGCCAGTGCAGGTCAGCAAATGCAAGGGCGATGTGTGAATGAGGCTTGGGTGTGAGTTAAGATACAGGCAGCAGCATTTTGGGTGGTCTCAAGTTTATGGAGGGTAGAATGTAGGAAACTGGCTAGGAGTGCATTGGCACCAGCCCAGAAGCACCAAAGGCATGCATGCAGGTTTCAGCAGTAGATGAGCTAAGACAGCTAAAGTCGATGATGTGACGAAAGTGGAAGTAGGCTGTTTTAGGGTAAAGCAAATATGTGATAGGCAGCTCATGTTGGGGATCAAATATGACACTAAGGTTGCAAATAGGTTGGTTAGTCTCACTGTTACTATGGAGACTGCTGCCTTGGAGAGGGATGGAGTTGGTGGGTAGGTGAAGTTTGGAGTCGGGTCTGAACATTATGGCTTCAGCTTACCGATATTTAATTGGAGAAAGTTTCTGCTCATTCAGTACTAGGTGTCTGCTGAGTTCAATGATGGAGGAGCCTAGAGCGGTAGCAGTGAGGTGGAGCTTGGTGTTGTCAGCGTACATGCTAAAACCAACTTTTGGATGATGTCACTGGCAGCATGTGGATGAGAAATAGAAAGGGGACAAGGAGCTTAGAGGACACAAGGTAACAGAGTGCAAGCAGGAAGAGAACCTGTTGTGAAAGATATTCTGGCTGTAATGACAGATAAGAATGAAACCAGCTGAGATCAGTCCCACCCTGCTGAATGTGTGGGAGAGGCATTGGAGTCGTGAATATACGAAATAGGAGAGGAAGCAGACCATTCGGCCCATTGAGCCTGCTCTGCCATTCAATAAGATCATGGCTGCTCAGTTTGTTTTACTAATTCCACATGCTCATCTACCCCTGATAACCTTGATTCCCTTGCCTAACAAGAATCTAACTACTTCCATCTTAAAGATGTTCAATGACCCCGCCTCCACTGCCTTCTGAGACAGTGTGTTCCAAAGTTGTAGAAACCTCAGAAAAAATATTCTCCTCATCTGTCCTAAACGGGCACCCCCCAATTTTAAAACAGTGCCCCCTTAGTTCTGGACTCACCCACAATAGGAAACATCATTTCCACGTCCACATTGTCAAGACTGTTCAGGATCTTTTGTACTTCAATCAAGTCACCTGCTGCCCTTCTAAACTCCAGTGGAAACTAGCCCAGCCTGTCTAATCTTTCCTCATAAGACAACACACTCATTCCAGGTATCAATCCAGTAATCCACCTCTGAACTGCCTCTAATGCACTAACATCCTTTGTTAAATAAGGAGACCAAAACTGCACACCGTATTTGAAATGTGGTCTCACCAATGCCCTGTATAACTGAAGCATAACATCCTCACTTTTATAAAAACAAAATACTGCAGATGCTGGAAATCTGAAACAAAAACAAAAATAGCTGGAAAAACTTAGCAGGTTTGACAGCATCTGTGGAGAGGAAGAGTTAAGAGTCCAAATGACTCTTCTAAACTAAAAAGTAGAAATGTGGTGAAATATGTACTGTATAAGGGGGGTGGGACAGATGAAGCTAGATAGAAGGCCCGTGATAGGTGGAGGCAAAGACGTTCAATTCCTCTTGTAATGAAGGATAGCATTCCATTAGCCACCTTAATTACTTGTTTTACCTGCATACTAACTTTTTGTGACTCACGAGAGCATCTAGATCCCTCTGCACCTCGGAGCTCTGCAGTCATTCTCAATTTAAGTAATACTCAGCTTTTTTATCCTTCCTGCCAAAGTGAACAACTTCTCATTTTCCCATATTGTAGTCCATCTGCCAGATTTTTACCTATTATGTCCTCTTCACAATATACTTTCCTACCTATCTTTGTGTCATCTGCAAATTTAGCTACCATGCCTTCACTCCCCTCATTTAAGTCATTGAAATAAATTGTAAAAAGTTGAGGCCCCTGCTGGACTCCACTCATTACATGCTGCCATTCAGAAAATTACCCATTTACATGTACTCTGTTCTCTGCCAGCCAGTCAATCTTCTATCCATGCTAATATGTTGCCCCCTACCCCATGAGCTTTTATTTTCCACAATAATCTTTGTTGTGACACCTTTATAGAATGCCTTCTGGGAATCCAAGGTATAAGTACATTACAGGCTCCCCTTTAACCACAGCACAAGTTACTCTTTCAAAGAACTCCAATAAATTGGTTAAACATGATTCTCCTTTCACAAAACCATGCTGACTGTCCCCAATTACCTTGAGTTCTTAATTGCCCAGCTGTAACCTCCTTAATAATCGATTCTAGCACCTTTCCCATGACCAACGTTAGGCTAACTGGCTTATAGTTTCCTGTTTTCTGCCACCCTGCTTGAATAGAGGGGTTATATTTGCTACTTTCTAGTCCGATGTAACCTTTCCAGAATCTAGCGATTTTTGGAAAATTAACATCAACACATCTATGACCTCATTAGCCATCTCCTTTAAGACCCTAGGATGAAGTTCATCAGGACCCGGAGACTTGTCAGCCTGCAGCCCCAACAGTTTGCTCAGTAAGGCTTCTCAAGCGATTGTAATTTCACTAAATTCCCCTCTCCCTTCCACCTCTTGATTTATAGCTATTTCATCGTGAAGACAGAAGCAAAATATTTGTTCATTTCATCGGCCGTTTCCTTATTATCT